>NC_090384.1:79040214-79640214 GCF_036365525.1 Heterodontus francisci | reverse complement strand
GGTTACAAAAACAGGAGTTTATTGACATACATCTGACATCTATGGCTTCCACTTTCACTCTACATGAGGTTCTGTACAGTTCTGTGATGGCACTCACAGATTATTTACATTTACGTTATACTAAACCTGCTGAGTATTTCCATATTTTTCCATTTTCCTTCTGTTTCTGCCCTCTGTATAACCATCCCATTTCTGAAGAATTTGTTTGCTGCATTATTTTTGATCTATGGTTTGCGTTCCTCCTGATGAATAAATGTTTGGAGAACTTTGAGTAGTAAAATCTGCCATACTATGACATATTTATTAAGTGTGATGGAATATTTACCAATTGTTTGGATGGGTGCATTGTCAACAACACTCAAGGAGCCTGACGTTATCCAGTTCATTACATTGGGCTGAATTTTACCAGCCCTCCGATGTCAGGGGTCATGGCGGAGGGGCCTCCCCATTTTTCCGCAGGCTGCGGGACCTTGGTACGGCCCCCCCCCCCCCCCCCCCCGCCACTTGGCGGTGGCACCCGAATTAAAATATGTAAAGCGCTACTTATCTTGCCTGATTATGTATCTTGCTGCCTCTCGCTCCACAGTTCCGCATTTTTCATTGAACGGGCAGCTGTCAGGTGCCGTCCTGTTCACGAATAAGAAGCATAAGTTGGAGAAAGTGCACACAGTGCAGGTAAGTCAGGTTATACCAGACACGCAACTCTGCATAATTGAAGGGAGGTGGGATGGGGGATGGGATTACTGAGAGCACATCTCTGCATACGTGAAGGAAAGTGGGAAGGGTGATGCTGTTCTCAGGGTCTCAACTCTGGAGGCCTGAAGGGAGGTGGGAGGGGGATGGTGGGAGGGGGGATGCTGTTTTCGGGATCTCAACTCTGCAGGCATGAAGGGAAGTACTGTGTACCCTCTCTCCATAAATGGTGGCTGCTCTGTGCCAATGTTTGTTCGTGTGAGTGAGGGAGCAATGGCACTCCAGCGACCCTGTCTGTGGGGAGGGTGCCAGAAACATTAGGTGTCTAAAGGTTACCTGGCTGGTGTGGCAATCGATGCAGCTAGTAGAATCTTTATGTGGTCATGCTTTGCCACTCTTAGTGGGAGCTAAGACAGGTAATGCCATGCCATGCCACATAGTTGATGCATGAAAGCACCTGCTGTAACAGTCAACAACAATGCCTGCCCTGTTAGGAACCTCTGAAGAAGTGAAGGAAACGACTTTATTTGTCATGTGGTGATGGGTATGGTTCATCCTATTTGCTTCTCATGAGGATCCATATGAGCTGCAGGCAAAACCAGCAGGCAGGCACAGGCCATGTAGAAGCCCCCAGTCGTGAGCAGCAGCAGCCCCCAAGTAGAGCTCGCCACTATAGAACACTGCTCATCTACAGGTCCCATGTGACATACCTGCAGATGTCAGAGCGCTAGTGTCAGAGGCGACTGCCGATGTCGAGAGAGGCAGTGACACATCTCTGTGCCCTGCTCGACAATGACCTGCAGCCCATGGGCTTCAGTGGACATTCTATGCCTGTGGCCCTCATCGTGACTGCGGCTCTTAACTTTTATGCGTCTGCATCATTTCAGGGGGCCACCGGAGACCTTTGTGGGGTTACACAGTCAGCAGTGCACTGCTGCATCATGGAGGTCACCGATGCCCTGTACCAGAGGCCAGTGACTATGTTCGCTTCACGACGGACCCTGAGAGCCAGGCCCGGAGGGCCATCAGTTTCGACACCATCGCAGGGTTTCCACAGGTGCAAGGGGTCATAGACTGCACCCATGTGGCCATCAGGGCTCCCGCCACACTAGCAGCTGCATACGTTAATAGTAAGGGATTCCACTCAATCGACTGGTATGTGATCACAGAAAACACTTCATGCAAATCTGTTTTCGCTTTCCAGGCATCTGCCATGAAGCCTGCATCCTGCATCACTCCCAGCTGCCATTGCTGTTAACTGGCTCACATCGAGTGGTGGCTTCTTGGAGACATGGGACACCCTTTGCAGTGATGGCTCCTGACGCCAGTGAGAAACCCCACCACTGCTGCACAGGAGAGATGCAACGCCAGCCACGGAGCTACGAGAGCCACCATTGAGCTGGCGAGCAGCATGCTGAAAGTGCGCTTCCGCTGCCTGAATAGATCGGGTGGTGACCTGTAATATGAGCTGGAAAGGGCAGCTTCTTTCGATGCTGCTTGCTGTGCTCTGCACAACTACGCAACTAATAGGGGGAGGCCAGGCATCATGAGGAGAGACATCATCAGGAATCCTCCTCCATCTCTGAGGATGCTGAGGACTTATAACATGGGAGGTCAGAGGGCACCCAGGCTCCACTTGCAGGGTGAGCAGCGAGCTAGTGATGCACAGCAGTGGCTTATTGATCAAAGGGTCTCCACTCCATAGGAACCACTGTGAGCTCTGCAAGCCACTGAGCACATTCACTCACCTGATGTGCAGCAGTCCGCATCTGCAACATCTTTGTCTCAACCATTAGAGGCACCAGCAGCCTGAGCCATTGTCCATGTTATTGCATCCATGGAGATGCACATGAGTAATGGTGGCATGGCAATGATGTTATTGCATACATAGGCATCCATGCAGGGCCAATGTTGAAAAGGAATAAGACATGAGCGGCACATCCTGGCACACTTCATTCAGACAAGAAAAAACACACATGTTAGTTAAGAACATTTAATGCAGTACTTATTTACATAGTGGTGACACCCGTGCATTCCCATTTGTGTTAATGTGTTTTCTTTAAACGCTTGCGAGTACCCCTTCTCTGTGCAACCTCTGTGCTAGCAGCTTGACTGGAGGAATCCTGCTGATCTGATTACCCTTTGGCACTGGATGACTTTGGCAATCGTCCTCTGCGCGCATGAGGCCTGGAGGGCCCCGGCTGGCTGGGGGAATCCTGCATCGGCACAGAACTCTCCTCAGATGCTGTGGCTGCTGGAGCTGGACTCACAGGCAGAGGGGCGGAGGGGCCGGTACCATATTGGAATAACCTTGAACCCCTCTGCTCTCCCAGGAAGGACCAGGGGCAGGGAAAATCTCCATGCCCCGATCCCTCTCTCGCCTAGCTACTGCTGAATGGATGTCATGGCAGCGGCGAGGGATTGTAGGTCAGCGCGTAGTAATGGAATCTGGCTCTCCAGGAGGGCCGCAATCCTCTCCATGGATGACGCCAGGGGATCATATGCCTGGGACATGGCAGCTGTCATGGCCTGGATGCACTCCCCCATCGTCCACTTAAGGCTGCGCATGGCCTGTGGCATCTCCGCCTGCTGTTGCCACGACTGCTGCTGCAGCTGCAGCATGCCCTGTACTGTTGACAGCAAAGGGTCATCAGTAACCTGGGGCTCAGCATGTGCCTGGCCACTCACAGTCCTCCGATTGTCAGGGGCCTCGGCTGTCTCAGCTTCAGTCAGCTGCTCGGGTGCGTGTGCTGTGCTCTCACCAGCTTGTGACCCACACTCTAAGGCCAAACAAATACCCACCAAGCTGACTATATTTGTGCTGGTGGAAGGTGCTTTAGTGTCATGGGACGCCGGTTCCTCAGAGGATGACTCTTCCTCCAAGGTGTGGGAGGTGTCCTGCGCAGCTGGGGTCGGTTCAGTGCGTTCACCTGGGAGACAGAATGGGAAGAGCACACTGGCAGTCTTGATGTAGCACATGCCACAATTACAACAGCATTCCATCACACAACTGAAACTCCACATTGATCATTGTTTATACCAATTGGACGTATGTTCACCATGGACCCGATATCTACTTGACCAAATGAGCGCGTCAAATGGGTTGCTGAGATCTCCAGGGCCTCCTCCTCAGCTTCTTTGAGCTATCGTACATCTGCAACACCTCCACTGGTACTGGCCAGCTCCCTTGCATTATGGGCCCTCTTTGCCTTGGGGAGCAAGGAGGCAGATATTACAGATGGCATATCAACAGCACGACACATGTCACAAGAGGGTTGCTGGGCACAAAGGTGGAGGATGCTCGGTGTTCACTACTGAGTGAGCCACTCATGTAGGTGCATGCTCTGGGCAACAGACAAAGGTAAGTTCTATCATACTTTTCTCCATTCATGTCACGTCTTTCCTCCCTGCCTAACCTCCCTTTCTTCAGCATGGCAGTGGCCCACATGTGCCACTCTGTGTGGGCACACCCAGTTTCAGTGGAGCCCTGATGTAAATTGGCACTTACTCTTGTGGTTCTCAGCAGGGCGTTCACCCATTTTCAGTACCTCACCCAGTCACAGCGGATGGCCCCACAGCTACTAACCTCCTCTGCCACCTCCAGCCAGGCTGCCTTGGTCTGGCAGGAGGGCCTCTTCTTGCCATTGCTGGGGAAGAGGACCTCTCACCTGGCCCACACAGCCTGTGGGAGATTGAGCAGGGAGGCATCACTGACCCGTGGGGCCACCTTGGAATGCCCCTCTGACGCCATGAAGGTAAGGTTTTGCTGCCCAGGATACACACTCAGCAAACCTAAAAGCTGTGCCCTTCAATGTGGAGTTAAGTAGAGGCATGATTGATGTGCTGGCTGCCCTTTCAATATGGCCGCAGCACATGACCATCAGATGAGCCGATGTCCATCACGGTGCCGGATGTCCGACTCCCGCCATGTAATCTGGGGGGGGGGGGGGGGGGCGGTACGCCGCCGTGATGCTAATGAGCCACTACGCTGAATATAGCGGTGGCTCCGTGACGGGTGTTCCGCATGGGCGGACTGCCATATTCAAAGCGCGCTGCCGCGATTAGTGGCGCACTCATGAAATTCAGTCCATTGTTACTCCTACTAATGGACTCCACCCACTCCATCACTAATATGATTCCAGAAATGCTTGGGTATACATATCAGGAAAGGATTGACAGGCTGGGTCTCTTTGCACTTGAAAAAAGACAGGGTGACCTAACAGAGTCACTAAAATTATGAAAGGTTTTGATAGAGTGGATACAGCGAGCGTGTTTCCTGTTGCAGGGAAGAGCATAACTAGAGGCCATCAATATTAGATAGTCACCAAGAAATCCAATAGGGAATTCAGAAGAAACTTCTTTACCCAAAGAGTGGTGAGAATGTGGAACTTACTACCACAGGGAGAGATTGAAGCGAATAGTATAGATGCATTTAAGGGGACGCTAGACAAACATATCAGGGAGAAGAGAGTAGAGGTTTATGATGATAGATTTAGATGAAGAAGGATGGGAGGAGGCTCGAGTGGAACATAAATGCCAGCAGAGGCTGCTTGGACTGAATGGCCTGTTTCTGTGCCGTATATCCTATGTACTCCTGTGTAACCAATGCACTGTGGCTGCAGTATGTAGTAGGTAGCACAAGAATAGCAATGTTGCGGGGACACCATCCTTCTCCAAGTTACTCTTCAAGCTACTCACCATGCTGACTTGGACAGATATTGCTAATCCTTCATTGTTGTTAGATCAATATCTGCAATTCCCTAACTACTGCCATCATGGGAGCACCATCACCCTCAGGATTGCAGATGTTCTCCACCACCAGTTTCTCAGGGCAACTAAGAGGAGTTAATAAATATAGCAGTGCCAGCATCTCCCATGCCTGCAGAATATATATTTTTTAAATTGATGGTGCTAGCTTACACATTTTTCACTAGCTTCCATATTTTTAGATAAGCTATACATGTAATAAGTTGCTGAAGCTGTTAAAATTCATAATAGTATGTGGGCCAGGGAGGAAGGTCTGTCAAACTGGGATTCTGCTGTTCACATTGCAATGATGTTACCAAAGAGCTGGACACCTAACAGAGTACTCTAATATTTTAAATTTTGAAACTTTTTCTGTTTAGCTTTGGCACATTTAGGGAAGGTTGGTAATCCAGAAGGATGGAATCAAGTGGGCCTTCTTCATTGATCTCTTATGTTATGATCTCTTATCAGATAATTATTGTAGAATAATAAAATTAACTTGCAACCTAATGCAATTGTAATGGAGAAAGTGATTCTTTGAGAGATCAATTTCAAATCCCACCTTGGACTCTAACAGACTTACCCTCAATGCACAAGTATTGTTAGTTTTTGCTAGGGTGGTTAAACTTTGCCAAAGTGGAGCTCCCCTTTATGAATTGGAACTGAAGTGAAAGGATAGTAGCATAAAATAGCAGTAGAGTATCCCATCTCTGAAAGGGGACTAAAAGCACTATGAAACAGAAGCAGTGGAAATGAGAGTCCTTTATCTCTTCGAGGAAAGGTGTAACAAGCATTGGAGTGCTGCATTTCAGAGGGGAGGAAGAGCAAGAATTGGAATCAAGCCAACTCAGAAACCACACCCATTAGTTGATCTTTGAGAGGGATTGAAGGAGGATAGTAGTGAATGTTTTCCAATGAAAGAAACAGCATAGGTGACTGAGGCAACTGTTAAAGTCATAGAGAGAGAGTCATATAGTTATATAGCACAGAAACAGGCCCTTCGGCCCATTGTGTCCATGCCGACCATCAAGCACCTATCTATTCTAATCCCATTTTCCAGCACTTGGCCCTTGGGACTTGAGAAACGTGAGAGAGCATATGAAAGGTTTTCTTTATTTCATCACTCAGTTCCATTGTTTATGTTATCAGGAAAAATAGGTTTTGATTGAAATGTTGTCTGATTGATTTAAAATTATATTGTCGTCAGAGCTAATCAGAGATGGCACTAGCCTGAGAATTTAGGTTTTTCGGACTTATAGTTTTGTGTTAAGACTTTTGTACGAAAACTGATTTACCTTCCTCCTTAATTTCTCAATCATTTTTCATCTTGCACCCAAGTCTCTGCTAATGCCTTGGTTGTTCTGTAATTAGTAATCATGAAATATATGACAGTGGGTTAGCCTGACTTGACTTCTGTCCCTGTAGGAAGACACTTAATCCTAGAAACTAATGTTGGCAGAATTAGTGGATGAATGATTGATGTTCTCATACAATATTCCTCTGTAAGCTTATTTAATGTTGGTATTAACCTATTTAAATAGGTTAATGTCCTTAAAGTAACTAACACAGGAATGTCATATGCTAGACATTGGATTTCTAATGTCACTGAAGTAATTTCTAGATTCTAGTCACTACTCAGTACTTTCCTAGTTGCTGAGAGTAGGATCTTGCAATGTCCAGAATTGTAAAGCTGGGGATCATCACATTTCATAATATGGCACACTAGTAACCAAAACATAGTGCACCACAATGGCATCTCTGTACACTTAATGTTTATCAACTCTGTGCTAAGAATCTGACTGTAATTGAGTTCACTGATGTGGAGTTAGTTAGTTTCACTGTAGAAATGTCTGGATTCTTTCTGCTAACCTCCTGGAAAATTATTTGACTGCTGGCTATTCTGGCTTTTCAGGAACTTTGTCTTATCGTCTAGTGGTTGGTGGTGTCATTTTCAGTGCACCCCCCATGTCACATCATAAAAGACTTTATTAATACTCGATAACAAAAAATGCTCAACTTTCCATTAGATGTTGTGCAACGAAACAACTTACCTTGATGCAAAGTAAAAGAGCATACATTTTTCCGACCATAAAATATTGCTAGTATGCTTAATAAACACTATTGTGGAGTACTCACAACAAGTGTTTAAGACATCTAGTGCAATCTTTCAGTACCCTTTTTTGATCTTTGAACTATTTTATTTTTACTAAAGCACACACCTAATGTTTTGCTTCTGATATGTCTTATTTCCTCAACTGAGGATTCGCCCCAATGGTGGTTACAGGGCCCTGGAACATGTCAAACCCATATCCTGCACTTCTTTTCTCACCCCTTCCCCTCCCTCCCAGAACCACGATAGGGTTTCCCTTGTCCTCACCTTCCACCCCACCAGCCTCCACATCAAAAGGATCATTTTCTGTCACCTCCAGCATGATGCCACCACCAAACGCATCTTTCCCACCCCTCCCCTATCAGCATTCTGAAGAGAGTGTTCCCTCAGTGACACCCTGGTCCACTCCTCCATCACCCCCGACACCTCATCCCCTTCCCATGGCACCTTCCCATGCAATCGCAGAAGGTGTAACACCTGCCCTTTTACGTCCTCTCTCCTCACCATCCTCGGCCCTAAACACTCCTTCTAGGTGAAGCAGCGATTTACTTATACTTCTTTCAATTTAGTATACTGTATTCGCTACTCACAATGCTGTCTCCTCTACATTGTGAAACAAAATGTAGATTGGTTGACTGCTTTGCAGAACACCTCCGCTCAGTCCACAAGCATGATCCTGAGCTTCCGGTTGCTTGCCATTTCAATTCACCACCTTGCTCTTGCCCCCACATTTCTGTCCTGCAATGTTCCAGTGAAGCTCAACGCAAGTTCGAGGAACAGCACCTCATCTTTCAGTTAGGCAATTTACAGCCTTCTGGACTCAACATTAAGTTGAATAATTTCTTATTAAATAATTAAACTTGTTTTTTATGCTTTTGCTTTCAGACAGAGCTCTCCATTATTCTTCCATTAACACCTTCTCTGGACAAATGCTTTGTCTTTTACTACTAATATACCACTCTTTTTGCCTTTTGTTCCATGAAATCTTTGTCGTTCAATCTCTCCCGCTCTCTGCCCTATTACAGACCTTCCCTTTTGTTCATCTTTCCCCACTCCCCTTTCACTTACTCAAAACCTATTACATTTCTAACCTTTGCCAGTTCTGATGAAAGGTCATTGACCTGAAACTTAACTCTGTTTCTGTCTCCATAGATGTTGCCAGACCTGCTGAGTATTTCCAGCATTTTCTGTTTTGATTTCAGATTTCCAGCATCCACAGTATTTTGCTTTTATTTTAGATGTTTTAATCTATCTCATTTATTAAAAAGAAAAGTAAACTGCTATAAAATACATTGTCTAAATGATCTAATTGTTATCATTGAGTTAAAACGTCTGGAACACACATGTCCTTGGCTTTCCCTGTAGTTAGCTATTCACTTTAAGATTTTTCTGGAAAAAACAATTTAATATTTTGGCTCTGTCATAAAAAGTGGCAGCTTTTTGACTAGTGAGGCATGACCTCAGGGATTTTTTAAACTAAGAACATAGGAAATAGGAGCTGGAGTAGGCCATTCAGCCCCTCGAGCTTGCTCCGCTATTCAACTAGATCATGGATGATCTTCTACGTCAATGCTTGCACTATCCCCATATCCCTTGATGTCGTTAATAACTAAACATCTAGTGATCTCTGTATTGAATATAATCAATGACTGAATCTCCACAGCCATCTGGGGTAGAGAATTCCAAAGATTCACCACCCTCTTGAGTGAAGAAATTCCTCCTCATCTCAGTCCTAACTGGCCTACCTCTCATTCTGAGATAATAATAATACTGCAGTTGTGGGTGGTTGTCCTGAACTAGCATTATATTTTGCATTGGATAATAATGTCTTGATAAATTATTCTTAAAAGTCTTTTCTTAATTATGTTTGTATAAAAATAGTTTTGGTCAGTTCTGAACCACAAACAGACTGTTAACATGACATCTATTGCTTGTCGTGTAGTGATGCAGTCTATACCCAAAGCAACCAGCCAGCAAGTAGTGCATTGGGAGCTTGTGCACAAAGTGTACGCAAATCTCATTATGATTCCAGGAGGAGGGGTACTCCCCATTATGTAATGGAAGACAGACAGCACAGAATCACCAGAATTATACCAGGGTTTAAAGGGTTAAATAATATGAGGACAAGAATAATAACAAAATCATTTTGGGCGACGCAATGGTTAGCAACGCAGCCTCACAGCTCCAGCGACCCGGGTTCAATTCTGGGTACTGCCTGTGTGGAGTTTGTAAGTTCTCCCTGTGACCGCGTGGGTTTCCGCCGGGTGCTCCGGTTTCCTCCCACAGCCAAAGACTTGCAGATTGATAGGTAAATTGGCAATTGTAAATTGCCCCTAGTGTAGGTAGGTGGTAGGAACATTGAGGGAAGGTGGGGACCTGGTAGGGAATATGGGGTTAATGTAGAATTGGTATAAATGGGTGGTTGTTGGTCGGTATAGACTCGGTGGGCCGAAGGGCCTGTTTCAGTGCTGTATCTCTCTATGAAAAAAAAACAAAATAAGGCAGCAGCCAATTAATGTACCCATAATATTTGTGCATGTAAGTTCTGGTGAATACCTGTCACCATTTGATTGCTGTTAGTTCACTCTGTGTGGATGTGATTTTTTTAATATTCTATTGTGCACTAAAAGAAAGTCAGGGTCCTGGATGGGATTTAAACTACATAGGTCCTTGCTCCATTACAGCTACTATATCAGTTGTAAGGTTAGTTTTAATGTTCCACCATAATTATACCATAAGAAAAAAGATCACGACAGATTAGAATGAAGAATGCTCATTTGATTTCAACCTTGTGGAATACCAACATTACCTTGATGTAGCAAAGTTAAACAAAAAAGGATTAGATATTAAAAATATTAGAAGGTATGAGAGTGTTATGCTCTATAGTATTACACTCTATGTGCTGGATTTTACCAAGCCCACGTCATCGGGCTCCATGGCGGGGAGATCGTTGCAGCAGAGGCCGGCCACAGAGGCTGATGCCGGGAGGGCCCGGCCCGATCCCCCCAATGGCAGTGAAGCTCCGAGGCAGCCCCCCCGCCACTGGGTGACAGGACCTGGATTTAAATATTTAAATTAATGAGATGAACAAAGTTAAATCAACATACCTTGAATCTTCTGGGCCTGTCGCAATTTTCGACATGGCGGCCAGCACTCACACACCTTCAATTCCCCGTTTGGGGAAAGCAGATGTGACACTGGTGGGGAGGGGGGAGGAGCTATGATTTTTGCTGCGGGTGGGGGGGTAAAGGGTTTAATAGGCATCATCAGTGTAGGGGATGGTGGGAAGGGGTGCACTTTCATCTTTGTGCAGTCTGCGGGGGGAAGATCAGAATTCAAAGGTAGGTGTTTGGGGGGGGGTGGAAGGCAAAAACTTTCTGTAATTTTTATTGGCAGGGGTTGGAAAGAGGCATTACAATTTTATTGGGGGGGTTCACTTTAACAATTCAAATTTGCCAGCAGGGCTGACAGCCCTTTAAAAATGACGCCAGCGTCTGCACACAGGCAGCTGACACCATTGCTGGTGTTGGACAGCCCACCCCCTTCACGTGATTGGTGGGCAGGCCGCCCCGGCTATTTAAATGAGCCGCTGTGCAGGAGATCGCGGATGCTCTAAGGCGTCCGGGCCGCCATTTTCTGAGGTCGCCCTATAATAGTGTCTGTGCTATGTGAGTAGAAGAACCCCAGTTTGACAAACCTTCCTCCTTGCATGATATACTTCTGAATTTTAACAGGTTCAGCAACTTACATGCATACGTTTTTCTCAAAATATGGAAGTTAGTGGCAAATATGGAATCTAGTACCATTAAGCTTTTTAATTTCATCTCAGGGTCTGATACTGACAAGGTCATCTTTGTCACGAACTCCTTAATCCTAGAATCATAGAATGGTTACAGAACAAAAGGAGGCCATTTGGCGTGTCGTGAACGTGCCGGCTCTCGGCAAGAGCAAGTTAACCAGTCCCACTCTCCCTGGCCTGAGAAGCTGGTGGTGGGTCTTCTCCATGATCAGCTGTAGTTCTTATAGAGACAGTACTCCCTCAATGATGTTGATTAGGGAGCTCCAGGATACTGACCCATAAATGGTAATATCTGTTCAAGTCAGGATGGCGTGTGACTTGGAGTTGATGGTCTTCCCATGATG
Organism: Heterodontus francisci; assembly: GCF_036365525.1. Classification (NCBI taxonomy): domain Eukaryota; kingdom Metazoa; phylum Chordata; class Chondrichthyes; order Heterodontiformes; family Heterodontidae; genus Heterodontus; species Heterodontus francisci. Next base: position 79,628,522 of record NC_090384.1, on the reverse strand, counting down.
TTGTTGTCTTTCTGCTATCAGTTGGAGAAATTGCAGGGGCGAAAGATGTTGTTGACGTAATTTTGGTGAGTTAGAGCAGTGCAACCCCATACCCCCCCAGCTGCAGTAAAAATTATAGCTCCTCCCCCCTCCCCACCAGCGTCACATCTGCTTTCCCCAGACGGGGAATTTAAATATGTCGTCCATACATTTGTCCACAACTTTTGTGCTTGTTGTTTATGCCTGTCTGTGTGAGTTTTTCTTTCCCTCTCTATGTGTTATAATTTTCCCTCTTTTTGTCTGTATCTAAGGCTCACCCTCAGACTCAGCTTCACTTCAAAAAAATAACTAGAGTCCTACGCTATGAGTAAAATAAATAACTTGGCAGTAAGCTCCTACTGAATAATTAATAAATAGAAAACTTGTTGACTGGAATCAAAACATACACATAATAACTTGTCAAAAGAACTACAAAATATAAAATAAGATTTTTTTTGATAGCTGACCAAACTCTCACAGGCTCCCCAAAATCTTGTCATCCATTTTGTCTGAAAGCAATTATTTTCCACAACTTGTTTGCCATTATCCTTGATGGGAAACAAAGAAGTAAATTGTGAGTTAAGATATTCAGTGGAACCTAATCTGAAATCTGAGTGTTTAAATAAATATAGCATGATTTATATTGTACAAATATAAGTTGTATAATACCTGCCAATTCTATAGTAAATGCAGAAAATAGATTCGAAAAATTACTTGCGCTATCAATCAAAAGTATTAAACTACAAGTATCGCAATAAATGTTATAAATGCAAGCTTGTGTATTGGATTTAACCTCTAGACTCAGGAGCCTACCCGCCGTCCTTAGTTGAATGAGGCTCCTGGAGACGACCACTTACTTGGCCGCCTCCTGCAAAATCGTCCTCTGTGTCTTGCTGCTGGTATTTTTGGGTTCCCAGCCCATATTGCATCCTGGTGGTGGGATCGGGACCTGGGAACAAAATTCCTTCGCAATGTTGTTCAGTAGGAAGTTCCAGGATTTTGACCCAGTGACAATGAAAGAACGATGATCTATTTCTGAGACAGGATCATGTGTGATTTGGAGGCAAACCTGGAGGAGATGGTGTTCCCATATGTCTGCTGCCCTTGTCCTTCTGGGTGGTGTAAGTCACAGATTTGGGAGGTGTTCTAGCTGAATGGAAAAAATACATTTTTAATAAAATGGAAAAGAAAAGATAAAGTTTCACCTGTTTTATCATCATGCCAACTGTTATGAACGCTGGACTTTTTAACATGGTTATGTTTTAAAAACTGTGATTTTTAAAAGTTTAAGATGGAATCTAAGAAGTCAGGTGACCTCACATCCACTCTGCTTAAGGACAAGACAGAAATCTCAGAGAACAAAGATAAAAGCTTTTTTTGGAAACAGAGACTACATGGGTATAACACATGAAGAACAATGGGTTTCACCCTCCCAAACTTTCAGATCGTAAACAAGGAGTCATTGCTTCTGAGGATGCAAATGTGCATGGCAGCTGCTAACACCTGGAAACAATGGAAGGCCCAGGCGGCTCTGCTGAAACCAGACTTCTGGACTTTGCATATTGGAAAAGGGCAATGAGTTGTTGACTTTTGATTCCAGATAAATTTAACAGAATTTCTGATGGCATGCATGCATAAGAAAGGAGCCCAGCGGTTGCAGCCTCAGAGTGGGCTGTAAGAAAGGAAGACAACCAGCGGTGGCAGCCTCATGTGAGAGAGAGGGAACACCTGCTCTCAGAAAAGACTGATACTGCAAAAGGCTGCAAAGACTTGAACCTGTTTTGTTGAAAGTTGAAGTTTGCAGAGAAGGAAAGACCAACAGGATCGCTGAGGGATTACCTAATTCACGTATGTCCAGGTCGAAAGTGCTCAGAGAAGTGAGTGAAGAGGACATTGTTACGACCAGGTGAGAAAGGTGTCTAGGGGTCTTTCTCAGCCTTCACTTGGTTTTATTGTAATAGGGTTTTATTTTTTTAAACATACTGTGTTTGAGCTTCCCCTTGGTGAATCCTTTTTCACCACTGGCCAATTATAAGGCAAAGAAATGAGCATAAACAAGATTTCTTAGGTTTAAAGAAGAAAAGTGAAATTTAGAAAAATTTAAACTTAAACTCTAATTCGGTTAACGCCTATGAATACACGCCGTGCCCCATGCTAGCATTCTTTCGTGATATGCACATGCAAATAGAGACAGAAAAGAGCAGAAGAAAAATAGTGGAGAAGTTTGAGGCAATCTCTGAAGAGGGGTTTTTTACTGTACTTCGAGCTCACTGTAGAGTCCTTGATTGTAGGTAGTCTTGCTTTTCGTTGGGGCGCAGTATTCTTCTTAAACCTTGTTCAATGTAGGAGACTTTTCTCTCTTGGGGTTCATGTGTCTTCAATGGATTCCAAAGCTGGTGAGAAAGCGATGAGCAGACAGGAGAGAGGTATTTTCCAGTCCAGGAGCAACCAGCTTTCTGAGTTTTAAAACTCTGTGGCAAGTTCAAATTCAAAAAAACTCCAACATCCAGTTAGTCATGTGATTAAACTGGTCTGACCACGTCTGTTTGTGTATTTGACCATCTTAGCATTAACCTGGAATGCTAGCCTCTCCACCTTCAATGTCTGGTAATCAAACGTCCATTGTGGATTAAATTGGAGCAGGGAGTGGCCCCTTTGTCCTTTCCAAGTACTGTCTGTTACTATGCAAATGTCTTTCCTGTCAAGGGTCTGGTGTTTTTTTTTAAACAAGTTCTTTCTTTACTCTAGTAATAATTTAAAAATCAATGTTCATGTGGCAAAATTAATGTGTCTCATTCTTGGCAGGTGGGGGCCTGCATGACAACATTGATTTTTAATAAGTCTGGGAGATACAAATCTTTGCAACTGGGAGGAGTTTGGGAATTTTACCGCAACAATTTCACTATCAAGGAGGACTGTGTAACGTATAAGTGTGGTGTGAGGTTTTCAAATACTTTAATAAGTGAAGAAAATACCTTTCTTTGTAATAAAAATAGAAAGTGCTGAAAATACACAGCAGGTCACAGACCTGAAATATTAATTCTGTTTCTTTCTCCACAGATGCAGCCAGACCTGCTATGTATTTCCAGCACTTATTTCAGATTTCCAGCATCCGCAGTATTTTGCTTTTACCTTTCTTTGTAATCTTGGGTATCAATTACTTACTAAGTAATATTTAGTTAATGGGAATTTCAAGAACATAAAATTGTTACATAAAAGTCTTAAAACATGAAATCTTGTGTAATTCTTCAAATTGGTCTGGGGGTTCATATCTTGTATTTTAATGTTAACGGTCTCACTGAGGTCGCCATACCTACTGACTAGAAAAATGATTTATAAACTGAGATAACATGAATTTTTTTCCCTAAGGTATAATATGGCTGTTCTCATAAGTTAGCTGTATAGTTCTGAGGCAAAGGTATTTAACTTTCAGAAAAACACAATTAGAACAGAAGCATTGTGTTGGGTTAGATGAAGGCTATAGTATCTTCTCACATATGCAGACCTGTCAACACCTGGGGCTGGATTTTGTTCCCAGCCCGACATCGGGTTCTGTAGCGGACACTGCTGCTCTGATTTTCCGGCCCATCCCCACCTCCTGTCCCCACCACAGAACCCGGCGCTAGGATTGGTGGGCCCAATCTTCCTGGCGGCAGGGAAGCTCTGTGGTGGCCTCTCCGCTGCTCTGCGATTGGACCCGACTTAGCATATTTAAATAACAAATTTGCAAGAATTAATATATAAACTTCAGCAGTCTTACCTTCAGTTCCTGGTCCTCAGTGTGACGAGCGGCACTCACGTGCCTTCACGTTCCTGTTCAGGGAAAGCTGGCACCACCTAGGTGGGGAAGGGGTCAACTCTGCAACTCTGCACTCTGATGGGTGCTGGGGGGTGGGGGTGCGAGGGGGTGGTGGGAGTGGCTGAACTCTGCACTTTGTTGAACTGTCTGCAGGGCTGACAGCTTTTTAAAAATGCCGTCAGCACCTGCTTCCGCATTGGTGACGCCATGACAGTGTCGCCGGTGCTGCCCCTGCCACGTGATTGGTTGAGGGGGAGCGGCCACCGTGAATATGTAAAGTGGTCGTCCACTGCAGAATTGTAGTGGCAAAGCGGTGCGGGTCCTGTGGGGGACAGCTGCCATTTTCAGTGCCCTCTGCTGCTGTCGGCAGCAGGACTACAAAATGCAGCCCCTGATTAGAAAAAGATGGGAGAATGGAGGTGTCATTATCACAGTTTTGAATAAACTATCAACCACTTTTCAAGAGTTGATGAGTTTACTAAGTTTAAGGCACATGCTTAGTTGAAACCCTTAGTGCCTTGGGAGGGTTTACTATGTTACAGATGCTTTATAAGTGCTATATGATGTTGTTGTTAGACAGTTACTTTCTTGTACAATAGGTTGCTGTGGAATGTTTTCCTCACTTAGGCTTCTTCAGTTGTACCTGCATGAGAGTAGCAGTAATGTCTGTTGGAAACAGGTATACAAAGTCCACCAGAGAACTGTTTGCAGAATGAGATTTTAGCAGCAGTGGTACTTTAAAACTTATAGTTGGACATCATTCAACTTATCTTTTTTTTTCCCGTGTGTAAGACTTCTTCACATTGAATGTCATCTGTCACAGTTGTGTTCATTTGCAACTATTGTCCAGGTCCTTCTGTAATTCCCCAGTTGCTTTGTCAAATTCTACTCCCCCCCACCCCCCCCCCCCCACCTTTTAATGTTATCTGCCAATTTAAACAACTTAGTTTGTTTTCTGAATCCAGGTTACTTATGTAGATCAGAAATTTAAGAAGCACCAAACTCTTGTGTAGTCCACTCAGCACATTTCCTTCGTCCGACATCACTATCTACTGCTTCTTTTCTTTCAGCCAATTATTTTTCCATCTCCAATTTTTAAGTGGGATATCCACTGTCCTAAACTTGTGTAGCAGCTTTTCATGTAACAAAAAAGCTTTCTGGAGAATACAGTAAACTATTTCCTCTTGGGTTGTTACTTACTCAAAAAAATCAAGGACGTTGGGCAGACCACATCTGCCCGTTCTAAAACAGTGATGGTTGTGATTTACTGTGTTAGAATCTATTTCAATCTGTATCACAAATATTATCAAATTTTTCACAGATCTCCACTTGCAAGTGGAATGTTTTTTATTTTATCTTGCTGCAACTGTGAGTAATACAAAGATGTTGGACAGGATTTTTAGCTCCCGACGGCGTGAACAGGAGGCAGAACGTTTGTGCTGCTGGTGGGGGGGGGGGGGGGGGGGCCAGTTTGCACCATCCCGCACCTGGGCCATTTTCCTGGAAGCAGGATGTGGGGGTGGGGGAGTGGGGTGGGGTGCGGCAGGGCTACTCGCCCACCAGCAGCAGGTAGCCAATTAAGGGTCTTTAAAGGCCTATTGTCAGAGGCCAATTGCAATTTCCAGTTGGCCTCTGGATCCCCAGAGGTGTTGGGGACCAATGCTCCACACAGGCTTTGAGGCCCTCCCTGCCTGGCTGGCTTCAACTGCAAACACTATGCCTTTTTTTAATAAAAGTTGAAGAGAGGGCACCTCTCTCTCTCTTACCTGAAAAGGCAGTCTGCTGCTTCTTCTGAGCTGGAGGGCTTCCTATTGGCCCTCCAGCTTTGAGAGCACACCCACCATCTTTAATTGGACAGTGAGCCTGCCCTCTGGCCACTAATTGACCAATTTGGGGAAAATCACTGCCAGGTGACTGTTCCTCACACAAATTGGAGTTTTGACCCTGAAACCAGGGTCCTGACCCAAAGGGCAAAATCCTGCCCGTTCTATTTTGGAAAATTGTAGTGCTGAACAATTCTTAAATGAATCATAAATTCAGAACAAGGCAGAGGACATAATATTAAAAGGACAATGAGTATTACCTGTACAGTTGAAGCCATGTGACTGAAAATTGTCAATCCAGCTGAGTTCCTTACATCGAAAATTGAAACTGCTTTCAATAATATTTACACTGGTAAGATTGTATTTTTCAGCCTCTGGAAGTATTGAAAATGGAATTGTTTCATTTTACTGTCAGGTTTAGATTATTTTGGCACAGTAGTTTAAAAATAAGCAGGCATTGTATTGAAGTGGTAAACCACTGCTGCAAAATGTAGTATGACATTGAGTTATTTATACTGTCTTCTGTTGAATTTTTCATACTTCCTAACCTTGTAACGATTTTTCTTTTTTGGTTTTAAATGCTGTGCAGTTTGGAAATAAAACTTTGCTTTTCACTTCTTGGTACTTCGTCATTCCTCCATTAATTCAAAACTTAAGTTAGCTGTGTAAATGTGATAGCTATGCTATCAGGTGTTGTAGTTATGATCAAAGCAATTAGCTTATGTGATTTGGGATTTGCAGATTTTGCTGGAGTTTTGGGAATCACATTTTGTGATTCTACACTGTGAAAACTGTAAACTAGTGGCCTTGGTCATGATGCAAGTGCAGTTTTGTGTTGTGCAGAATGGAAACATTTGACTTGCTCTTAGTTATCATCAGGCTTGTGCCTGTCAGTTCTGATGTAACAAAACAGATGAAGATCTAAGAAAAAAAACATTGTTTTCAGTCAAGCTAAGCTAGATTCTAATGCCAACAATTTGAAATAAATGGGTTACTGATGACATTGCAATAATATTGTTTAGACAATAATGTTTTCAACAACATGAAGGATATTGCATCAAAGTCCATTGAGTATAGGAAATATCTGTGAGGTAACTAAACCACAGAACCCATGAGGAACTAAATTGAGTAATTTGTTTAAACCAGATCCCTCCTGAAATTTTAGGAGTTTATAAAAGATGCTTTTCACTCTAGACAGTTGATGGCTGCTACTTAGCTAGACGTGAGGGGCTGAAGAGAATAATCCTTTATGCACCCTATTTACATTACAGGATTCCCACTGCAAACAAGTATTGACTTTGGTGGCAACTTTCTCTCACAAACAATTCAGCATCAGTGCAATTAGAGGCAGCAAGCTCCAGAAGAAAGGTTCTGTCAGCAGCTAGGCAAACCTGTTGTAAACCTGGAAGCTGAGCTAGCATAAGAGAGGTAGGTCTATTTAGAGCTGCAATGTGCAAGCTATAGTTCATACTCCAGATCTAGATTCAAAGCTTAAGTATCCAGCCCATGAAGCCCTCAGCTCCATTTCTCAATTTTAGCAGGTGCAATTCTATGTTTTAAATATGGCCTAGATAGATTTTTTTAAAAATCTCTTTCTGATTGATAGAAAAAGCATTGAAACGGTTGTTCTCTCGCTAGCAGAAATCTGACAATAATGAAACCATTCTGCTACTGCTTCTTTCCATCAATCAATTCTTCTGGCCTCTATTTAATAGTTCAAAGTGCCTGACTGAGGTATGCAAGGGGAAGTTCCAGGTCAGGATTGGATCACCAAATGTATGCTTAGTGCAGTACCCAACAACATCATGGCCACGACAGCCAACTTTGTTGCTGGGCTTTCTTCGAAAGGTGGGTGGGTGGAGTACATTAGTGGGCTGTATGATGATGAAGACAGAATTGAATTGGGGAGGGAAGAGAAGGACCAGTGATAATAGAGGTAGCAGACAATGCTGTGATCAAAAAGATGAAAGCAAAGAAAGCACCTGGAATCGATGAGATATCAATAGAATGTCTGAAAGCCCTGAATGATGTTAACATTGGGAACTTACAGAACAGGATTCCCACGTGAGGATCTTATGCAGTTAATGTTCATTAAGATCCTAAAGAAACCAAAAGCTCTCGAGTGTTCAGAGAACAGGACAATAAGTCTCGTAGCTACATGGTGAAAATGATTCCAATTATCATTTTGGAAAGAAATGATCAGACTACAGAAGCAGGGAAAGATGATAGTCAGGATTCAGACCAAAGAAAGGAACAAGAGAGAGCATCTTTAACTTGAGAGTTGTCTTTGAAAGATACATGGAAGTGCAAAAACCTGTGTATGTATGCTTTATAGACTATGAGAAGGCATTTGATAGAGTCTACCATCAGAAAATAATGGAATGATTAAACAAACCAGAAATTGACAGAAATGATAAAAGGATAATTCAGAATCTAGTTTGGAATCAATCAGCGGTGATGAGACTTGATAGCAGTTTGTCAGACTGCTTCCTAATCAAAAGAGTAGTGTGCTAGGGATGTGTTATGTCCCCAAAACTGTTCAACCTGTACACTGAAGCTATCTTCAGAGACATAGAAGATATACAAGGTTGCAACATTTTTTTTTATTCATTCATGGGATGTGGGCGTCGCTGGCTATGCCAGCATTTATTTCCCATCCCTAATTACCCTTGAGAAGGTGGTACTGAGCTGGTGGATTGATGGATTGAGCGTTAAGAACTTGAGATATGGCAATGACACTGCACTGATTGCAGAGTTAGAAGAAACACTACAGGACATTGTGAACAAAGTGAATGCGAGGAGTGCGGGACATGGATTAAAAATGAATATGAAGAAGACCAAGACAATGGTGTTAAGCAGAGACCTAACCCTGGAAGTGAAAATTGAAGTAAATAAACAAGTCCTGGAACAAGTGAAAAGCTTCACATACCTTGGACAGATTATCACAGATGATGAGAGATGTGATTGTGAGATCCGAAGGAGAACTGAGATAGCCAAGATCAGCTTTGTCAGAATGAAGAATGTGTTCACATCTAAGAAACCGAACCTGAATTTTAGAAAAAGAATGCCGAGGTGCTACATTTTATCATCTATGTTTTATCCCTCAGAGACACGGACAATAAACAAAGTGACTAGTGATAAGCTGAATGCATTCAAGATGTGGACATATAGGAGAATGTTCCGCATATCCTTGTTAAAAGTGCTGTGGATGAAGGGGAACCAGTGGATGTATTGTACTTAGATTTCCAGAAGGTGCCACATCAAAGGTTATTGTCGAAAATAAAAACTCATAATGTAGGGGGTAACATATTAGCATGGATAGAAGATTGGTTAGCTAATAGGAAACAGAAAGTAAGCATAAATGGGTCATTTTCTAGTTGGCAAGATGTAACGAGTGGTGTGCCACAGGGATCTGCGCTGGGGCCTCAACTTTTAAAATTTTTATAAATGACTTAAATGAAGGGACCGACGATATGGTTGCTAAAATTCTGATGACACAAAGATAGGTAGGAAAGTAGGCTGTGAGGAGGACATAAGGAGATTACAAAGGGACATAGATAGATTAAGTGAGTGGGCAAAGATCTGGCAAATGGAGTATAATGTGGGAAAATGTGGAATTGTCCATTTTGGCAGGAAGAATAAAAAAGCATATTATCTAAATGGTGAAAGATTGCAGAGCTCTGAGATGCAGAGGGATCTGGGTGTTCTCGTGCATGAATTGCAAAAGGTTAATATCCAGGTTCAGCACATAATTAGGAAAACTAATAGAATGTTATTGTTTATTGCCAGGGGAATTGAATACAAAAGTAGGGAGGTTATGCTTCAGCTATACAGGGCATTGTTGAGACCACATCTGGAATACTATGTACAGTATTTGTCTCCTTATTTAAGGAAGGATGTAAATGCGTTGGAAGTAGTTCAGAGAAGGTTTACTAGACCGATACGTGGAATGAGCAGGCTGTCTTATGAGTAAAGATTGGACAGGCTAGGCTTGTATCTTCTGGAGTTTAGTATCCACAGGGTGGATGTGGAAAGGATGTTTCCTCTTGAGGGAGAATCTCGAAGTAGGGGGTCAGTGTTTAAAAATAAGGGGTTGCCCATTTAAGACAGAGATGAGGAGAATTTTTTTCTCTCAGAGGGAAATGAGTCTTTGGAACCCTCTTCCTCAAAAGGCAGTGGAAGCAGAGTCTTTGAGTATTTTTAAGGCAGAGGTACATAGATTCTTGCTAAGCGGCGGGGGGGGGGGGCGGGGGTGAAAGGTTATCGGGGTAGGTGGGAATGTAGAATAATCAGTTCAGCCATGAACTTATTGAATGGCGGAGCAGACTTGAAGGGCCGAGTGGCCTACTCCTGCTCGTAATTTGTATATCCTACACAGGCAGAAAGACTAATGAGGAAGTGCTGGAAATGGCAAGAGAAAAGAGGAAATTAATGCAAAGCGTCAAAGAGCGAAAGATACAATCTTTCAGTCACATCATTAGAGCAGAAGGTAGACAGAGACAACTATTGGAAGGAAAGATTGACAGAAAACATAGGAGAAGGAAGCAGAGGAGAAAATGATGAATGTGTAGCTGGAGAGATTGTGCAGGAGGGAGGGCTTTAGATTCCTGGAGCATTGGGACCGGTTCTGGAGGAGGTGGGACCTGTACAAGCCAAACAGTTTGCACCTCAATAGGGCTGGGACCAATATCCTTGCTGGGAGTTTTGCTAGTGCTGTTGAGCACAGTTTAAACTAGATTGGCAGGGGTGTGGGGACCTGAGGGTAGACTCAGATGGGGAAAAATCAGAAATGGAAATGCAAGGCAGGAAATTAGTGAGTCTGGAAGGCAGAGGAAACAAAGGATAGAAAATAAAAAAAAGAATTTGGCAGTGTTCAAGGGTATATACTTCAATGCAAGGAGTATAGCAAATAAAGCAGACAACCTGAGGGCCCAGATAGAAATGTGGCATATGATAACATAGCTTTTACAGAAACTTGGCTTAAGGAGGATCAGGAATGACAGCCCAACATTCCTGGTTACAGGGATTTCAGACGAGACAGAGAGGGGGACAAAAAGGGAGGAGGGGGTGGCAATTTTGGTTAGAGAAGCAATTCCAGCTGTGAGGAGGGATGGAGGGATGCTATGTTAGAAGGATCATCAATTGTGACCAAATGGATTGGGCTTAGGAACAAAAAAGGGGCAGTCACAGTACTGGAAGTGTACTATAGACCCCCGAACAGTCAGAGGGAGATAGAAGAGTAGACTTGTGGGCAAAGCTTTGAGAAGTACAAAAACAACAGGGCAGTAATAGTAGGGGAATTTAGCTACCTAAGTATGAACTGGGATAGTTTTAGTGTGAAAGGAATCAGGGAACAGAATTCTTGAGGTGCATTCAGGAGAACCTTTTGGGCCAGTATGTAGTAAGTCCAACAAGAGAGGGCGCGGTTCTGGACTTAGTTTTAGGTAATGAAGCTGGGCAGGTGGAAGGAATGGCAGTGGGAGAGCATTTTGGTGGCAGTGATCATAATTCAGTCTGTTTTAACATAACTATAGAAAAGGAGAGAGATAGAACAGGAGTTAGAGTTCTCAATTGGGGAAAGGCCAATTTTACTAAGCTGCGGAGTGATTTAGCGAAAATGGACTGGAAACAGCTACTTGAAGGTAAATCAGTGGGAGGCATTCAAAGGGGAGACTCAGGGGGTTCAGAGTAAACATGTTCCCACAAAGGAAAAGGGTGGACCAGCCAAATCTAGAGCCCCCTGGATGTCAAGGAGCTTACAAGGTATGAAAAGGCAGAAAATGAAAACTTATGTCAGACACTGAAAACTCAATACTACAGAAAACCGAGAGGAGTATAGAAAGTGGAGGGGTGAAATCATAAAGGAAATTAGGAAAGCAAAGAAAGAGCATGAAAGAATATTTCCAAGTAAAATCAAGGTGAACTCAAAGATGTTTTATCAATACATTGTCATGCAGGCCCCCACCTGCCAAGAATGAGGCATATTAATTTTGCCACATGGACATTAAATTTCAAATTGTTGCTGGGAAGAAAAGAAGGCCTGATACAAGGGGTTGCCAAGCCCCTGGCTGTAAAGACATTTTTGCATATTAACAGACAGTATTTGTAGACAAAGGACCATTCCCTAACCCACCCAATACACAAAGCCAGAAGTGGTTATACCAGTCACGTGACTACCCTGCTAGCCAACTTGGGGAGTTTTAAATTGTAGAGACAATGTTGGAACTGGCAGAAAGCTCTTGGCTCCTGGATTGAAAAGACCTCCTCTCCTGTCTGCTCCCATCTCTTTCTCACGGAACCTCAAAAACACACTGAAGACACATGAACCCCAAGAGTGAAAAGTCTCCTACAGTGAACAAGGTTTAAGTAGAATACTGGACCTCAACAAAAAGCAAGATCCACCTATAATCAAAGACTACAGCGAGCTTGAAGCACAGTAACAAAAAACTCTCTTCAGATATTGCCTCAAACTTTTCCACTTTATTTCTTCTCTTTTCTATCCCTATCTGCATGCATGTATCGCGTATGCATGCTAGCGTGGGTGCATCGTGTAGCCGTAGGCGTTAACCGAATTAGAGTTTAAGTTTAATAAAATGTCACCTTTCTTCTTTAAACCTAAGAAAGCTTGTTTGTGCCCATTTTGTTGCCTCATAATTGGAAAGCAATGAACAAGGATTCACCAAGGGGCAGCTAAAACACAGTGTGTTTAAAAATAAAACTCTGATACAGTAAGACCAGGTGAAGGCTGAAAGGAAACTCTAGACCTCTTTCTCACCTGGTCGTAACAACATTAAGAGTAAGAGGATAACTAAGGAAAGAAGAGAGCCCATAAAAGACCAAAAAGGTAACCTATGTGTGGAGGCGGAAGATGTGGGTATGGTTCTTAATGAATACTTAGCGTCTGTCTTCACAAAAGAGGGGGATGATGCAGACACTAGTTAAAGAGGAGGATTGTGAAGTATTGGATGCGATAAACATAGGGAGAGAGGAAGTATTAAGAGGATTAGCATCCTTGAAGGTGGATAAATCACCAGGGCCGGATGAAATGTACACCAGGCTGTTAAAAGAAGCCAGGGAGGAAATAGCAGAAGGTTTGACCATCATTTCCCAATCCTCACTGGATACAGGTGTGGTGCCAGAGGATTGGAGGACTGCTAACATTGTACCTTTGTTTAAAAAGGGAGTGAGGGACAGAACGAATAATTACAGGCTAGTCAGTCTAACCTCAGTAGTAGGCAAATTATTGGAATCAATTCTGAGAGACAGGATAAACTGTCGCTTGGAAAGGCATGGATTAATCAGGGATGGTCAGCATGGATTTGTTAAGGGAAGGTCATGTCTGACTAAACTGATTGAATTTTTTGAGATATTAACAAGGAGAACTGATGCAGGTAGTGCAGTTGATATGGTCCACATGGATTTTAGCAAGGCTTTTAACAAGGTCCCACATGGCACACTGGTTAAAAAAAAAAAGCCCATGGGATCCAGGGGAAAATAGCAAGCTGGATACAAAATTGGCTGAGTGGCAAGAAACAAAGGGTAATTGTCGACAGGTGTTTTTGCGACTGGAAGGCTATTTCCAGTGGCGTTCCGCAGGGCTCAGTACCAGGTCCCCTGATTTTTGTGGTATATATTAACGATTTTGAGGTAAATGTAGGGGGAATGATCAAGAAGTTTGCAGACAACACAAAAATTGGCTGGGTGGTTGATATCGAGGAGGATAGCTGTAGACCGCAGGAAGATATCAATGGACGAGCCAGGTGGGCAGAAAAGTGGCAAGTGGAATTTTACCCAGCGAACTGTGAAATGATGAATTTGGGGTGGTCAAATAAGGCAAAGGAATACACAGTAAAGGGAGGATGCTGAGATGTGTAGAGGAAGTGAGGAACCTTGGAGTGTATGTCCACAGATCCCCAGGGTAGCAGGACAGGTTGATAAGGTGGTTAAGAGGCATATGGCATCTTTTCCTTTATTAGCAGAAGCATAGAATATAAGAGCAGGGAGGTTATGCTGGAACTATATAAATCATTAGTTGGGCCACAACTTGAGTACTGTGTGCAGTTCTGTTCACCTCATTACAGAAATGATGTAATTGAACTGTAAAAAGTACAGAGAAGATTTACCAGGATGTTGCCAGGACTGGGAAATTGCAGCTATGAGGAAAGATTGGATAGGGTGGGATTGTTCTCCTTGGAACAGAGGAGGCTGAGGGAAGATTTGATTGAGATATACTAAATTATCAGGACCCTGGATAGAGTGAATGGGAAGGGCCTATTTACCTTAGCAGAGAGGTCAGTGACTAGGGGCATAGATTTAAAGTGATTGGTAGAAGGATTAGAGGGGAGATAAGGAAAAGGTTTTTCACCCAGAGGGTGGTGGAGATCTGGAACTCACTTCCTGAAAGGGTGGTAGAGGCATAAAACTTGGTGAGTTTTAAATTGTAGAGACCATTTAAAAGATGCCTGGATGTGCACCTGATGTGCCGTAACCTGCAGGGCTGCAGAACAAATGCTGGAAAGTGGGATTATGCTGGAAAGTGGGATTTGGCTGGGTCTTTTTTTTCCAACTGGCATAGACTCGTTGGGCCAAGTGGCCTCTTTTCGTGCTGTAAACGTTCAATGATTCTCTGATTCTAAAATGGATGATGGATATAATGGACTGGATGCAGTTGATCTGTGCGGAATGTGTAAGGGCAGCACAGGGCAGACAGAAGTTCAGATCCATGGCAGTAAATCTGGTATTGGAAGCTAGTCTCGGTAATGGTGCCATGAAACTATCACCAATTGTCGTAAAAACCCATCTGGTTCAGTAATGTCCTTAAGAAAGGAAATCTGCCGTCCTTACCTGGTATGGCTTATATGTGACACCAGACCCACAGCAATGTGGTTGATTCTTAACTGCCCTCTGAAATTGCCTAGCAAGCCACTCAGTTGTCAAGGGAAATTAGGGATAGGCAACAAATGCTGGCCTTGCCAGCGATGCCCATATTCCATGAGATAATAAAAAAAAACCCCTGGGAAGAAGATGAGACCAATGAACGAACAAACGAACTTCCTAAGAGGCTATAAATCAGCTATTACCACAAGCGTCCACAAAATGGGCAAAAAACTCATGACACTGGCAATTACTGGCTCATCAGTCTGTTGAGCTGCCGAGAAAAGCTGTTAGAGTCATCCCAAATCACCTCCAACATCACCTTGAGAGCACTGAACACAGAAATAGGAGCAGGCCATTTAGCCCCATGAGTCTGTTCTGTCATTCAATGAGATCATGGCTGATCCATGACTTCACTCTGTATTCCCACCTTTGCCCCACATACCTTAATAGTTCTTCAACTCAGGCCAAGCATAAAAGGCACCAGTTACAACCTGCTGTGGCTGTCAGAACACATTCTATAAGCTTTCGACAATAAAAGCTTCACACTGGTAGTGTTCCTGGATGTGGAGAAGACTTTTGAGAAAACCTTTACACAATGGTGTGAAATATGACATCTCCTACTTTGACGGCACTAGAGCATTGATTTGGTAGGCAGCATATTATCTAGAAGAGTGTACAGTTTGAGGTCAAATAGCAACTTCCACCTGGTTTTATCCAAATCATCTCAGTTCCAGATATCACTGCAGGATTTCCTCAGTGTAGTGTCCTAGGCCCAACCATCTTCAGTTGCTTCATCCATGACCTTCCCTCCATCAGAAGGTCAGAAGTGGGAATGTTTGCCGATGATTGCCCAATGTTCAGCACCATTCACAACTCCTCAGATAATGAAGCAGCCCAAGTCCAGATGCAGCAAGACCTGGACAACATCCAGGCTTGAGCTGATAAGCACAAGAAACCCAGCTGTCAATAATTAAAGTCGTAAAGTAGAAGTGTGCTGGGACACACCATCCTGACTTGGAAATATATCACCATTCCTTCACTATCTGTGGGTCAAAATCCTGGAACTCCCTCCCTAAGGACCCAAGGATTGCAGCAGAACAAGGGCAGCAAATACATGGGAACACCACCACCTGCAAGTTCCCCTCCAAGTCACACACCATCCTGGCTTGGAACTATATCGCTGCTCCTTTACTGTCGCTGGGTCAAAATCATGGAACTCCTTTCCTAACAGCACTGTGGATATACCTACCCCAAACGGACTGCAGCAGTTCAAGAAGGCAGCTCACCTCCACCTTCTCAAGGGCAGTTAGGGATGGGCAATAATTGCTGGCCTAGCCAGCGATGCCAACATCCCATGAACAAATAAAAAAAATGCAGGAGATTCCTAGCACTCATTTTCAACTCATATTAAGGCCTGGATTTTAACTTACCTGACCTGTTGGGAGGTAGGAGTTGTCGGAAAGGTCCATGGAAATCAGAAGTTGGGATTGCCCTAGATGTCAATGTTCAGCGCCCGGAAACCAGCCTGATTGACAGTCTTGCCTTCCGGTTGGATGAGGAACAAGTTGGTAGAGGCAGCAGGACCAGGTAAGTTCACGTTGGGGGGAGCGGTCTTGGTGGGAGATGGGGTGGATCCTGGGGGGGTGCATGTGGCGGGTATCAGTCTGGGTGGGGGCAATTCCAGAGGGTGGGGGGAAGGGAAATTGATTAGGGGTGCAGGAGGGGGGCAAGGTGGGGGGTGGGTGTCAGTTCTGGGTGGGAGCTCGATTGGGGAGTGGGGCAATCTCGGCGAGGTGTTTACCAGGACTGGGAGGTTGGGTGGTTGTGGGGTGGGGTTGGTGGTGGTTGGAGGCCTTGTGAGGAATTCTGACATTGGGAGGGGGTGGCGGGGGTTATGCATGCAGGGATGCTGGTTCCAGGAGGTAGGTGAAAAAGCACTCATCTCCTGAATCCGACAGCCCTTGCCTGGATGTAGCCTGAAGCACGAGTAACTCAGCTGTCCATAATTAAAGTTGAAAAGTAGAATAACAATGATCTCGCAGCCTCATTCTCATATTTAAAGTGCCTCTCACCTCAGTTAAAGCCAGAAGGAGGTGGGTTTAGGTCAGGATCCTGGTTAATAAGACTTTAAGCCCCCACCTGATCCAAACTCACCCGTTGATTTGGTTAAAATGTCCCCTTAAGAGTCTACAGATAATCCAAAACCAAATAGTAAGGACAGCATATCACTCCTTACACTTTATCTGCTCAAACTACCTGCACACCATTTGTAAATCTGAAGAATGGAACAAAGGCTTCTGAGGCTCATAGAAGGGTAACTGCATAACACAAGGACTAATCCATCACTATCAATTCTGATAGAGGAAGAACAGTGCACCTAGTCAATGAGCTTACAGTAGACCACTGACCTTGGCAACATATAATCATAGAGGAGATTCCTTTGCATGGCTTAACTGAGCCAGTGGCACTGAACTCCCCATAGGTGTCAAAATAGACTATTGCAAATGCAGAATATCCAATATAAAATTAATGTGGAAAGGTACTGCCTGTGTGGAGTTTGCAAGTTCTCCCTGTGTCTGCGTGGGTTTTCTCCGGGTGCTCCGGTTTCCTCCCACAAGCCAAAAGACTTGCAGGTTGATAGGTAAATTGGCCATTATAAATTGCCCCTAGTATAGGTAGGTGATAGGGAAATATAGGAACAGGTGGGGATGTTTGGTAGGAATATGGGATTAGTGTAGGATTAGTATAAATGGGTGGTTGATGTTCGGCACAGACTCGGTGGGCCGAAGGGCCTGTTTCAGTGCTGTATTTCTAATCTAATCTAAATAATGAACCCAAGGCCATTTTAAATAAGCTCCTAATGATGGTATCTTTAACTAAAATGGCAGTTGTTTTTGGCAGCAAGAATTTCTCCTATGTTGGCAAAGGCAACAACATTAAAAAAAAGACTTGCATTTATATAGGCACTTTTCATGGCCACTAGACATCTCAAAGCACTTTACAGCCAATAAAGTACAGTCACTGTTGTAATGTAGGAAACATGGCAGCCACTTTGTGCACATCACTTGGATTTCCAGAAGGCATTTGACAAGGAGCCACATCAAAGGTTACTAAAAAAAATAAGAACCTATGGTATAGGGGGTAACATATTAGCATGGCTAGCTAACAGGAAACAGACAGTAGGCATAAATGGGTCATTTTTAGGTTGGCAAACTGTAACTAGCCACAGGGATCATTGCTGGGGCCTCAACTATTTACAATCTATATCAATGACTTGGATGCAGGGCCAGGATGTATGGTAGCTAAATTTGCTGATGACACAAAGATAGGTGGGAGAGTAACTTGTGAAGAGGACATAAGAGGCTGCATTTTAAGAGTCCGCTGCCGAAGTAGGCGGCAAACGTACAAAAGTGCGCCCGCCCACACGAGCACCGTGTCACAGAGCCTCCGTGATTTCAAACGCGGCAGCTCATTTGCATGGCCACGGCGCCTGCCCCCGCCTCCCAATGGCATGGAGGGGAGGGTGAGTCGTTGCAGGCAATGGTGTCCGCCGCCAATGCACAGGCGCTGCCGCCATTTTTAAAGGGTTACAGCCCTAAATGGAGATTTAAAAATTAAAGGACCAGGTCAGTTGAATTACCAAAATGCAGAAATAAATTACCTTTAAATTCATTTTCCCACCACGGCACCCCCCCCCCCCCCCCCCAATGGCATCTCAAAACATTCTTGCCCTTTCTGCCCCCCACCCCCGCCCGCCCCTCCCACCCCCGGAATTCATGTATTAAGAATTTGACCTTTCACCCCCAAAGTTAGGTACCTTTGCCCTGTACCCCTTCCCGTCATTCCCCGACCAATCCTCAGCGATATTACCCCGCTCCCCCTACCGGACAGAGAAGAAATCCTCCTCCCCCCTCCCCACAGGTGTCGCCCCACATTTCCCTGAACGGGAATTTGAAGGCGCGACATTGTCGGTCGCCTAAATGAAGATCAGTGCAGCAATTAAGGAGGCAACATACTGAAATACACATTAAAATAGGGGTCCCGTCACCAAGCGGCAGTGTGGCCGCCACAAGGCCTCGCTGCCGCCGCCACCGAGATCGGCACCGGGCCTGCCACTGTCAAGGTAGGTAAGTGGAAAGGTGGGTAAGTGTGAACTTGTCCACTTTGCCCAGAAAAATAGGAAAGCAACATATTATTTAAATGGAGAGAGATTGCAGAACCCTGAGCTGCAGAGTGATCTGGGTGTCCTAGTACATGAAACACAAAAAGTTAGTGTGCAGGTACAGCAAGTAATTAAGAAGGCAAATACAATATTGTCGTTCATTGCAAGGGGAATGGAATATAAAAGTAGAGATGTTTTGCTACAGTTGTACAGGGCATTGGTGAGACCACATCTGGAGTATTGTGTACAGTTTTGGTCTTACTTTGGGCGGCACAGTGGCGCAGTGGTTAGCACCGCAGCCTCACAGCTCCAGCGACCCGGGTTCAGTTCTGGGTACTGTCTGTGTGGAGTTTGCAAGTTCTCCCTGTGTCTGCGTGGGTTTTCTCCGGGTGCTCCGGTTTCCTCCCACAAGCCAAAAGACTTGCAGGTTGGTAGGTAAATTGGCCATTATAAATTGCCCCTAGTATAGGTAGGTGGTAGGGAAATATAGGGACAGGTGGGGATGTGGTAGGAATATGGGATTAGTGTAGGATTAGTATATATGGGTGGTTGATGGTCGGCACAGACTCGGTGGGCCGAAGGGCCTGTTTCAGTGCTGTTTCTCTAAAAAAAAAAGGATATAATTGCATTGGAAGCAGTTTATAGAAGGTTCACTTGACTGATTCTTGGGATGAGAGGGTTAACTTAGGATAGGTTGGATAGGTTGTATTAATTGGAGTATAAAACAAGGTTGTCCAACCTTTTCAGATGGGGGGACGGTGCGGTGGGGGGGCCACTTTACAATTTCTGTTTTACATCGGGGGCCGGTGAGACAATTTCGGAAAGATAAAGGCATTAAAAACGTATCTTACTATTAATCAAAACAACAACAAATGTGCATTTTTGTGAGGAAGCTTTAAATGAGAAGATTAATTTATTGACTTGCTTTCTCATCACTGTGTTGGACACTGATTTAGTGAGATACCTGGCATTTTTTGCTTGCACACTTGTTGTATTCCAGATAAATGTCCATCTGTCAGGAGTAACCTTGATCACTCTCTCTCTCTGTCTCTCTCCCTCTCTGTCTCTCTCCCTCTCTGTCTCTCTCAGTCTATCTCTCCCCATGTTCCCCCTCTCTGTGTCCTTCCCTCTGTGTTTTCCCCCCCCATGTTGTTTTCCCCCTCTGTGTTGTTCCCATTCTCTATGTGTCGTCTCCCCCCCCCCGTGTCATCCTTATTCTCTGTGTCTCCCTCTCTGTCCCCCGCCTTTCTCTCTCTGTCCCCCCCCCCACCTTTCTCTCTCTGTTCCCCCCTCTCTCTGCCCACCCACCCCTCTCTCTCTCTGCCCTCTCTCTCTGCCGCCCTTCTCTCTCTGTTCCCCCCTTTCTCTCTCTCTTTCCCCCCTTTCTCTCTCTCTTTCCCCCCTCTCTCTCTCTCTTTCCCCTCTCTCTGTCTCTGCTCTTCCCCCTCTCTGTTTCCCCCCATCTCTCCATTAAAAGCTCGCCGGAAAACCCCGAATCTGTCCGAAGTTGGGAAATTGCTGTTCCCGATGTCAGCACCCGTCAGCTGTGAAACTGACAGCATGATTTTTTTTTTAAAGCCAGTCTGAAAGAAGAAGACAATGGAAAAATTCTCTGAAATCTGTGAAATACATCCGTGGGCCAGATGGAAACCATTGGCAGGCCGGATCCTGGCTCGCGAGCTGTATATTGGAGAACCCTGGTTTCGAAAGATGAGAGGTGATCTTATTGAAACATATAACATCCTGAGGGGACTTAACAGGGTGGATGTTGAAAGGATGTTTCCCCTTGTGGGAGAGACTAAAACTAGGGGGCACAGTTTAAAAATAAGGGGTCTCCCATTTAACACAGAGATGAGGAAAAATGTTTTTGCTCAGAGGGTTATGAGTCTGTGGAACTCTTTTCCCTGGAGAGCAGTGAATGCAGGGTCAGTGAATGTTTTTAAGGCAGAGGTAGACAGATTCTTTACAAACAAGGGAGTCAAAGGGTATCGGGGTAGGCAGGAAAATAGAGTTGAGTCTATGAACAGATCAGCCATGATCTTGTAGAATGGCTCCTAGTTCGTATCAAGCTCCCACAAATAGCAGTGTGATAATGATCAGGTAATCTGTTTTTGTGATGTTGTTTGAGGGATTGGCCAGGACACCAGAAATAACTCCTCTACTCTTCTTTGAAATGGTGCCATGGGATCTTTTACATCCACCTGAGTAAGCAGATGGGGCCTCAGTTTACGTCACCTCTGCAAGATGGCACCTCCACAGTTAGCACTCCCTCAGTACTGCAATGCAGTGTCAGATTTGATTGTGCTGAAGCTGTGGAGTAGGACCTGAACCCAAGACATTGTGACTTAGAGGTAAGAGTGCTACCAACTGAGCTACAGCTGACACTAATTAGATAGTGATGGTAACATCAGGCAGTGATGCCAATAACGAAATGCTGGTAATACAGCAAGAGCACAAAGAGAGCAGAGCAGAATTAGAGTGAGGAGCAGGCTCAAAGGCAGCAGTGTGGAATTATATTCATTTAATTGTTTTTTTTTTACTGTGGTCTGTATTTTTAATTGTATTTTTATTGAATTTATTTTTTAAATTGCATTTTGTTGCCGTCTGTCTTTTCATTGCTGTGTTTTTACTGCATTTTTTTCAATCAGTACTTTTTAATTGTCTTTTGTATATTGCAGTTAGTACTTTATTCTCTTGTTTACTGATATCAGTATTTTTGTTGCAGTTTGTTATTGTAATCAATATTTTTATTGCAATTTATTTTGTGCAGTCAATATTTTTATTTTTTTTTAAATTTCCCTTTACAATACAACTCCCAACATAACAATTTGCAGCTCAGAAGTTGTACATGTTGACAACTGATGAAAGAAAAGTAAGCTTGTTTACATCTTTGCACCTTTTTGGTCTGTGATCAATGAAGCATTGCTGTCCACAATGTTGTCCTCCTTGTATTTGTAGATATTTTAATTGCTTTAATTTGTTGGGCTCCTTTATAAGCATCTGAATGGCCAAAGAAGAGAGGGCATTTCTTCACCCAATCCTAATTGAATTATCGGACCTTCAGTTAAATATATTTATGAGGCATTCATCTCTTTCCAGTGCGAGTATGCTGCCTAAACTACAGCCCATTCGATAAAACGCTACAGGAGGGCCTCTGGCGCAAAGTCAGTGATTTCTCTTTTTCGGTTTTCATCCTGCTACTGCCCAGTACGCCAAAATGTGAGGTGGATGGGAAAGGGAAATTGGCCCCTATATATTTCACATACGCCCTCAGCTGTGCTTCTCCTGTTTTTCAGGAGGCAAGCTGAAAATACGTGAACAGGCTGTGGCCAGATACAATCATTACACTACTTTATAATGTGGAGTGTTATGTGGGAAAATGTGAACTTGTCCACTTTGGCAGGAAAAATAGAAAAGCAGTATACTATTTAAATGTAGAGAAATTGTAGAACTTGGTGGTACAGAGGAATCTGGGTGTCCTGGTGCATGAATCACAAAAAGTTAGAATGCAGGTACAGCAATTGATTAGGAAGTCAAATGGAATGTTGGCATTTATTGCAAGGGAAATCAAGTATAAAAGTAGGGAAGTTTTACTGCAGCTGTATAGGACCTTGGTGAAACCACATCTGAGTACTATGTACAGTTTTGGTCTCTTTATTTGGAAAAAGATATAATTGCATTAGAAGCAGCTCAGAGAAGGTTCACTCAACTCATTCCGGAGATGAAGGGCTTATCTTATGAAGAAAGGTTGAACTATACCCTTTGGTGTTTAGAAGAATGAGAGGTGATCTTATTGAAACATATAAGATCCTGAGGGGACTTGATAGAGTGGATGCTGGGAGGATGTTTCCTCTTGTGGGAGAGACTCTCAGAGGGTTGTTAGTCTGTGGCATTCTCTTCCACAGAAAGCAGTGGAAGCTGGGTCATTGAATTTATTCAAGGCTGAGTTAGATAGATTTTTGATAGACAAGGGAGTCAAGGGTTATGGGAGGCAGACAGGAAAGTGGAGTCGAGACCACAACAAGATCAACCATGATCTTATCAAATGGTGGTGCAGGCTCGAGGGGCCAAAACGCCTACTTCTGCTCCGAAGTCCTAAGTTTCTATGTCCTATGTTTAATTTAATGTACAGAATAAGTGTTAAGATCAAATCCCACTTAGTTCACTTAACTTCAAACCACTCCTCATGAATAAAAATTTAACCACTTTGCCTTACCACACATTAGCAGGTCGACTTGGATTTGATTTTGGTCCACCTTAGCATTGAAACAGATGAAGGCTTAGACAGACTTGACAGACATTAATCTTGCCTAGCTTTTTCTTGCCTTTCTTTCAAAAGACAATCCCGATTGACTGACCTTACATATGTCTCTTTGTCATTTTTCTCCCTGTGTTCCCAGCTGCTTTACCATTCAGGGATTCACTAGTAAGTATGTCAACTAAACTGTCAACTTCACTCTCAAGAGGAAATTATCAGCAGACAAATCTCTTCTGGGAGCCCAAGAATACCATCTCAAGTGGACAATAGTCTAAAGTGAGGATAATTGGCTCATTAAGAGATAAATCCATTCTTTGTCTAAGTGGCTATAACATATGGCTGCAAGGATGTTCAACCTTTCTGAACTCTCTTTAATTTTAAAAAACAAAACTTAAGCATAATCCATTTCCAAATCCTTTCTGTGTAAACATGGTGCATAAATCTCCAAAACATCACAGTTGCAAAAAAAGCAAATGTTCCTGCTGAATTTATTTTTTTCAGCAGCGATAATCTTTTTATTTAAAAAAGCAGGACATTCTACCCCCTAAACCGTCAGAAAACAGTGAAATAAATGGAAGCAAAGGGTTAACCCACCAGCAAAAATCTTTTTGCTGCCATCTTTATGGATTGGACACCTTGACAAATGTTTACAGACTCTTGGAATTTAGTAACTGTCTAAGCATTTAGGACAGTATTAGATAGTTTCCCTTTAAATGAAATAAATGCTGGAATACAAATAAAGCAGGATAGTGCATTTCATCAGGATGGGACATTCTATAATTACCTCACTAATTGTTCCTTTACAACTAGAGGATTATTTTAGTTGATTGGTTTTGCTGCAGGACAGTGTCCTATTGTGATAGTTTCAAAATGTTGTAAATTTTTAAGTGATTACCATTAACAATGGAATAGTACAATTTTAAAGCAGGTGCAGGAGCAGAGACCTGGGGATGTACCAACACAAGACATTGAAGGTGGCGGTCCTTGGCTTTATAAATAGAGGCATAGAGTACAAAAGCAAGGAAGTTATGCAAGTTAGGTCCCAGCTGGAATATTGTGCTCAATTCTGGGCAACACACTTTAGGAAGGATGTCAAGGCCTTAGAGAGGGTGAAAAGGAGATTTAATAGAATGGTATCAGGGAAGAAAGACTTCAGTAACATGGAGATACTAGAGAAACTGGGGTTGTCCTTCTTATAGCAGAGAAGGTTAAGCAGAGATTTGACAGAGGTATTCAAGATCTTGAAGGATTTGATAGAGTAAGTAAAGAGAAACTGTTTTCAGTGGCAGAATGGTTGATAACCAGTGGACACGGATCTATAGTGTTATGAGCGAGGCAGGAGGAGTGGACTCTTTATTCCAGTTCCACTTCTTCACTGGTCACAACATATATACAAATTTTTTTCCACTTACTGATATGGTCAATCATAGACTCTTTTTATCCCAGAATAAAATACACTAACCAGGTTTCTTTAATAAACAGCAACATTGTCAGTTTATTATAAAACAAGTCTTAACCAGTAATGTACCAAAGCATAAACACACAGATCGGAATATAAAAGATCCCGTTTTACCTTAGCCCCTCATGCACACACACACATACAACGGTTAATCAAAAAAAGAGATTTACTCTTTAGAGCTCTAGTACAAAAAAAAACCAAAATATGTTGGCCAAAATATATGCTAATTCTTGAAGAAAAAAGAGAATATATGAAAAGATGTCAGAAGTCCTTTTCTGGTTTGGCGTCTCAAATACATATAAACGGCTGTCACTGGGATCTTCCTAGAACAGTTCTTGTCAGGTGACATTGAAGTTTGGGCAGGCTTTCCAGGGAAAATGCAGTAACAGGGGTTTCAGGCAGTTTCTTACGGTGGCTTCTCAGCTTCTCAAGAGATGGAAAACTGGCAGGCTTTTTCAAAGAGCTGGAACAGACTGAGGTGAGGTTTGCTCCCTTGGCAAGTTTTCTCCAACTGTCTTTTCAAACCATTGTCCATATCCAAACTCACTGTCCAAAGCAAAACCAAAAACTGTGTCATAAAAGTCAAGCCTCCTGACCCCTATAAATCTTGAACTGTCACTTCTTTGTAAACATCTTTGCCCATGTCAAAAACAACCCCTGCTGGGTAAATATTTGAAAACAGGTGCCTTTCAGTAACTGTTTACAATCTAGACCTCTCAGTGATCCTTGTAAAAAAAATCCATGGACTCCTTTTCAGTTTTAAAACACAAATCCTCAAAATTTAACAAAAAGATGAAAGCATTCGTAACACTAGTCATTGGGAAATGAGAAAAGAAACATTTATGCAGATGATCTGGAATACATTACCTGAAAGGGTGTTGGAAGCAGATTTGATAATTTTCCAAAAGTGAGTTGGATAAATATTTGTATGGGAAAAATTTGCAGGGCTATGGGGAAAGGGCAAGACTTGGTACTATTTGTATTCCTTTTTCAAAGATCCAGCACAGGCATGATGGGCTGAATGAAATCCTTCTGTGCTGTATCATTCTATGATTCTGTGTATAACCAAGAAATACAGTTGGATGGAATGACTACTCTTTCAGGACTGCCTCTTAAGGGCCTGAGTGTGAGATTCTGACAAAAGAACTCTTATTAGTGGCTAGAGAGGTTGCATCCATTTTTCCTTTTCCATTCAGTGATCCTGGCAAGGACGTACAGAACTGAACCAACTGAGATAAGAATTGTGCCATCTTCCTCTATTGTATCCATACTCTAAACTTTTTATACATTTTATATTTCAAAATTCCTCAGTAATCAGTACGCCTGAAGCTGTCATTTTAGGTGGCTGTTAAAAATGTTGCATCCTTAACAGCAATGCTACCCCACTTCCTGACTGCTCATTCAGGCTCAATAAGACTGCATGCAACTTTGGCTTTCTGTTCAACTTAGAGCTGAGTTTCAAAGCCTGTATCCTACCCACTACCAAAAGCACCTGCTTTCAACTTCACAATATCACTCACCTCAGCTCCTGCTTTTATCCCAGTGCCGCCAAAACCCTTATCCATGCATTTTTCACCCCTAGACTTGACTTCTCCAAAATCTTTCCTGTCAGCCTCCAACCTTCACCCTTTGTAAACTCTTAAACGTTAAAAACTCATTACTTGCTAATCTACATTTTCCCCTATCCTCTAATGGATAGAATTTAAAATCCTCTTCCTATTCTTCTAATCCTTTCATGGCCTTATCCCATACTGCCGCTGCCTCTGTCACCACCTCCAGCCTTGCATCCTCTCCAGCATCCACCAGTTTACTGACTCAGGCCTCCTGTGCATCTGCTTACCTCTACTTCAAATCTGTAGCAGAACCCTCAGCCCTCACTCTTTTTAATTCCCTTCCAAACCCCTCCACATATCAACCTATTTCTTTTCCTCAAAATAAATCTGTGTGACAAAGCTTTTAGTCATCACACCTAATCCTCCCAAAAGAGCTCAGTGCCTGCTCCTTTTTCCGTTCTGTCAAGCTTCACTGAGCGTTTTTCTACCCTATGGTAGTTCTTTAATGTTCCCATACATTATGGACAGGGAGGATCTGCATGAAAACTGGATAAAAACAGACTAAAACACCCATCTAAAATTTATAGGACAGAAATAATGGGCTGAATTTTTGGGGCCCCCCAAAGTTAGAAACGGAGGTAGGGGGACCCCAAAAAATACCAGTGCTGGGTGGCTTGTTAATGTCGAGGCACTGATCCTGGTGCTGGGATTAATCACCAGATGGGGGAGGCCGGGACAGGAATCCCACTCTCCTCCCCATTGAGGCCAATTAAACTTGTTAACGAGATCATTTAGAGCTTGTTGAAGGGGGATAGTGCAATATTTAAAGAGACAAATGGGTTTTGGAAGATGTCTGTTTCTGAATAGCTGAGGGAAGCCAGGAATGCAGTGGGGAGCCAGTCATGGCTGCCCCAGAGCATCACCCCAGGCCATAAGAGGATCAGTAGAACAAGAGGGGACTGGGCACTTGGTAAAGGGGTACACAGGTGGCAGGGAGAGTGGGAACTCAGCGTCTGGGCTTTGAGTGTGGTCGTCACCTTCCCAGGCATCGGGGGGACAGAAGAGCAGGGAGCAGGGCTGCCAATCCAGAAGGAAAGCTGCAGCTGGCAATGGGGGCATGAATGTCAGATTTTGGGCCCAGTGGTGATGAGGAGAACACCCTTCACAGAAAGGGCAGAACCCCAGGCATCAGGAGGGCACAGGAAAGAAAAGCAATGGAGGCCAAACCTTCAACACAGGATTGACCGCCAAAGACGGAGCTACCTGGGGGCAACCGAGAACCAGTGCTACAAGAGACTACAACTCTTCAGACAGATGGTCACAAACGGAGAGACAGTGGAATAATGGTGATGTCACTAAACTAGTAATTCAGAGGCCTGGGCTAATGTCCTGGGGACATGGGTTTGAATCCCACCACGGCAGAAAGTGGAATTTGAATTCAATTAATTAATAATTGAATACAAAAGTAGGGAGGTTATGCTTCAGCTATACAGGGCATTGCTAAGACCACATCTGGAGTACTGTGAACAGTACAGGTCTCCTTATTTAAGGAAGCATGTAAATGCGTTGGAGGCAGTACAGAGAAGGTTTACTAGACTAATACCTGGAATGGGCGGGCTGTCTTATGAGGAAAGATTGGACAGGCTAGGCTTGTATCCGCTGGAATTTAGATGAGCAAGAGGCAACTTGATTGAATCATATAAGATCCTGAGTGGTCTTGACAGGGTGGATGAGGAAAGGATTTTTCTCTTGAGGGAGAATCTAGAACTAGGGGTCACTGTTTAAAAATAAGGGGTCGCCCATTTAAGACAGAGGTGAGGAGAAAATTTTTTTCTCAAAGGGTCGCGAATCTTCCGAATTTTCTTCCTCAAATGGCGATGGAAGCAGAGTCTTCAAATATTTTTAAGGCAGAGGTAGATAGATTCTTGATAAGCAAGGGGCTGGAAGGTTATTGGGGGTAGGAGGAAATGTGGAGTAATCAGTTCAGCCATGAACTTATTGAATGGCAGAGCAGGTTCGAAGGGCCGAGTGGCCTACTCCTGCTCCTAATTCATATGTTCGTATGTAAAAAAAGAAATCTGGAATTGAAAGCTAGTCTCAGTAATGGTGCCATGCAACTGTCATCGATTGTCATAAAAATCCATCAGGTTCACTAATGTCCTTTGGAGAAGGAAATCTGCTGTCCTTACTTGATCTGGCCTACATGTGACTACAGACCCACAGCAATTTGGTTGACTCTTAAATGCCCTCTGAAATGACCTAGCAAGCCACTCAGTTGTACCTAACTACTACAAAGTCAATGAGGAATGAAACCGGACGAACCACCCAGCATCAACCTAGGCACCGGTAACGACAACGCAAACCCAGCCCTGTTGACCCTGCAAAGTGCTTCTTACTAACATCTGGGGGCTTGTGCCAAAGTTGGGAGAGCTGTCCCACAGACTAGTCAAGCAATAACCTGACATATTCATACTCACCAATCAAACCTTACAATGTCCCAGACACCGCCATCGCCATTCCCAGGTATCTCCTGTCCAACGGGCAGGACAGACCCAGCAGAGGTGGTGGCACAGTGGTATACACTCGGGCAGGAGTTGTCCTGGGAGTCCTCAACATCGACTCGAGAGCCCATTAAGTCTCAAGGTATCAGATCAAACATGGGCAAGGAAACATCCTGCTGATTACCACCTATTGCCCCCCCCCCCCCTCAGCTGATGAATCAGTACTCCTCCATGTTGAACAGCACTTGGAGGAAGCATTGAAGGTAGCAAGGGCGCAGAATGTACTCGGTGGGGGACTTCAGTGTCCACCACCAAGAGTGGCTCCGTAGCACCACTACTGACTGAGTTGGTCAAGTCCTAAAGGACATAGCTGCGAGGCTGGGTCTGCAGCAGGTGGTAGGGGTGACCACCGCACAGTCCTTGTGGAGACAAAGTCCTGTCTTCACATTGAGGATACCCTCCATCGTGTTGTGTGACACCACCGCCGTGCTAAATGGGATAGATTTCGAACAGATCTAGCAATGCAACACTGAGCATCCATGAGGCACTGTGGGCCATCAGCAGCAGCAGAATTGTACTCAAGCTTAATCTGTAACCTCGTGGCCCGGCATATTCCCTACTCTACCATTACCCTCAAGCCTGGGGACCAACTCTGGTTCAATGAATAGTGCAGGAGAGCATGTCAGGAGCAGTACCAGGCATACCTCAAAATGAGGTGTCAACCTGGTGCAGCTACAACCCAGGACTACCTGCGTGCCAAACAGCATAAGCAGCATGAGATAGACAGAGCTAAGCAATCCCATTACCAGCGGATCAGATCTAAGCTCTGCAGTCCTGCCAAATCCAGTTGTGAATGGTGATGGACAATTAAACAACTGACAGGAGGAGGTGGCTCCACAATTATCCTCATCCTCAATGATGAGGGAGCCCAGCACATTAGTGCAAAAGATAAGGCTGAAGCATTTGCAACAATCTTTAGCCAGAAGTGCCGAGTGGATGATCCATCTTGGCCTCCTCTTGAAGTCTCCAGCATCACAGATGCCAGTCTTCAGCCAATTTGATTCACTCTGCGTGATATCAAGAAACAACTGAAGGCACGGAATACTGCAAAGGCTATGAGCCCTGACAACATTCCAGCAATAGTACTGAAGACCTATGGTCTAGAACTTGCCACGCCCCTAGCCAAGCTGTTCCAGTACAGCTACAACACTGGCATCTACCCGGCAATGTGGAAAATTGCCCAGGTATGTCCTGTACACAAAAAGCAGGACAAGTCCAACCCTGCCAATTACTGCCCTATCAGTCTGCTCTCAATCATCAGTAAGGTGATGGAATGTGTCATCAACAGTGCTATCAAGTGGCACTTACTTAGCAATAGCCTGCTCAGTGATGCTCAGTTTGGATTCCATCCAGGTCACTCAGCTCCTGGCCTCATTACAGCCTTGTTTTGAACATGGACAAAAGAGCTGAACTCAAGAGATGAGGTGAGAGTGACTGCCCTTGACATCAAGGTTGCATCTGATTGAGTGTGGCATCGAGGAGCCCTAGCAAAACTGGAATCAATGGGAATCAGGGGGAAAACTCTCCGCTGGTTGGAGTCATACCTATCGAAAAGGAAGATGGCTGTGGTTATTGGAGGTCAATCATCTCAGTTCCAGGACATCACTGCAGAGGTTCCTCAGGGTAATGTCCTAGGTCCAACCATCTTCAGCTGCTTCATCAATGACCTTCCTTCAATCATAAGGTCAGAAGTAGGGATGTTCGCTGATGACTGCACAATGTTCAGCACCATTTGTGACTCCTCAGATACTGAAGCAGTCCATGTAGAAATGCAGCAAGACCTGGACAATATCCAGGCTGGGCTGATAAGTAACATTTGCACCACACAAGTGCCAGGCAATGACCATCTCCAACAAGAGAGAATAAAACCATCTTCCCTTGACATTCAATGGCATTACAATCGCTGAATCCCCCACTATCAACATCCTGGGCGTTACCATTGACTAGAAACTGAACTGGAGTAGCCATATAAATACTGTGGCTACAGGAGCAGGTCAGAGGCTAGGAAGCCTGCAGCAAGTAACTCACCTCCTGGTTCACCAAAACCTGTGCACCATCTACAAGGCATAAGTCAGAAGTGTGATGGAATACTCTCCACTTGCCTGGTTGGCTGCAGCTCCAACAACACTCAAGAAGCTCGACACCATCCAGGACAAAGCAGGCCCGCTTGATTGGCACCCCATCCACAAACATTCACTCCTTCCACCACCGACGCACAGTGGCAGCAGTGTGTACCATGTAGAAGATGCACTGCAGCAACGCACCAATGGTCCTTAGCACCTTCGAACCCATCCCGTCTACCACCTAGCAAGACAAGGGCAGCAGATGCATGGGAACATCACCACCTGCAAGTTCCCCTCCAAGCCACACACCATCCTGACTTGGAACTATATTGCTGTTCCTTTACTGTTGCTGGGTCAAAATCCTGCAACTCCCTTCCTAACAGCACTGTTGGTGTACCTACCCCACATGGACTGCAGCGGTTCAAGAACGCAGCTCACCGCCACCTTCTCAAGGGCACTTGGCTCCTCCAAGTGTGCGCTCATTTTGCTGGCAGCTAGCGTGACTCCTTCAACCTCCAGCAGTCTAGGCTGCCGCAG
This sequence comes from Heterodontus francisci, assembly GCF_036365525.1. NCBI lineage: Eukaryota > Metazoa > Chordata > Chondrichthyes > Heterodontiformes > Heterodontidae > Heterodontus > Heterodontus francisci. The sequence continues at coordinate 79,597,412 of NC_090384.1, read as the reverse complement.
ATTTTCACTCCAACACCAAAAGTGCGTGGATGGATCCTAGGCACAAGAGAAATCCCTTGAAGAGGTGGCTATTGGCCCCTCTAAGGGAGCTCCAGACAGAACCACAGAGGCAATACAACCAATTCCTCCTGCTCAGTCGGACAACCATTGGCAGGTCATTGGGCTTCTGAAGATGCGATTCCGGTACCTGGACCAGTCGGGTGCCCTCCAATACCCTCCTACAAGGGTCTTGGTCATTGTAGTAATCTGCTGCCATAGAACCATAGAACAATTACGGCACAGTAGGAAGTCATTCAGTCCGTCGTGACCGCGCGGCCGAAGAAACTCGCTTCCCAATCTAATCCCACTTTCCAGCACCTGGTTCGTAGCCTAGCAGGTTCCCGCACTCCAGGTGCATGTCGAGGTATTACATGGCTCTCCAGGAAGGTGAGGCCCTGGAAGGAGACAGCTCATCGGGGGAGGAGCAGGAGAACAGGGTGAAAGAAGAGAAGGAATTGGAGGTGGTGGGAGATGACACTGAACAGAGAGCTGCCTTTGCTGCATGATGAGATGGCCTCCTCCTGTCATCCTCTGGGAAGAGGACCTCCTCCTCTCTCTCACGGCCTCCAGAATTAGATACAGGTCAGCATCGATGAATCCAGGGTCTGCCTTGCCCGGGTGCTAGGTCTGTTGTGACATCTCACTTCTCTCTGGTGAAGTGGAATGCTTTGGCACAAACTGCAGATTTCCTCCTCAGGACAACCAGCAGCCTCAAAGATTGTGCTGTGGGGTCCCACACTCCATCTGACCCAGCTCCCTTCCTGCCCCCACTGGTTCTAAGTGGTCAGGAAACCCGTCTCGATATCAATTAAGGGCTCACCCCTGTAAAAATCCGAACTTTAATCAGTTTCCCACTGGAATTGGGTTTCTGACCCAAAAACAGACCCAGCTCCTGTTTCCTGCCTCCGTGGTGAAAATTCAGCCCAATAATCAATACCAGAGAGGAATTTCAAAGCTTCAGTCAAATTTTGGATTCACTAGCTGGAATATCTGGTTACAGCTTTGTTCTCATGATTTATAATGCCATCCAAATACTTTGATTTACATACTGCCTTGTACTCACAGCCAGATATTCATTATTCTATATTTAATGCAAGGAAAAAATTTTTAAAGTGGCAGTTATTATAAAAACACCAACATTACTCAGTCAGTAGAAACAAATGGTATTACTTTTTCTTTTCGAGCAGTGTGTATATTCTGTGCTGGAAGGAATAATGCAAACACTTAAGAGACAGAACTGCAGAGACTGAGAACCTGTGACACTGTGAACTAATCGATGATGTTTGTGAGCCTCAGTGTTAAGATCTGATCCTGCATGGGAAATGTAACTTTTCTATGGTCATAATTGTGTAAAATGAAGTCACATATAGGATATCAGAAAGCTCTTGCAATATAAACTTCATCCAGTTGTGGTCATCGTTATGGCTTTTGGGTTGTTGATAAAACATCATTATCACTAATTTTAGTGCATATCATAGTATATTTCCACATGTAGCCACTTGTGTAGTAAATATAGCAGACACTCTCAATTAACTAGTCAGTATTTTCCAATCAAGGAATTCAGATTATGTTTCTCATCCATACTAGTATGATGTTGAGTTTTCATTGCAAATATGTTCTTACTGTATTGTGCCATTTCTGTCTCAGTTAATATGTAAAGGCATGATATAGAACCTGGAAAAACACTGGACTGAATTTTACCAGCCCTCTGGAGATGGGCTGGGAGGCGAGAGGCCTTGTAAAATGACGGCAGAAGGCATCAGGAGGGAAGCCTGACGTCTTCGCGCTGCAACAGGACAGGAATGGCGAGCAACCAATTAATGCAATTAATTGGCCAATTAACGGCCACTTGCCGCCCCTGCCGGCATTTTACTGGCATTGGGAAGGGCCTCCGCCATGTGGGGAGACCACCAGGTATAGCAAGGCAGCCTCCCATCAGTTCTGGGGTAGGGGGGGCTTTCCTTTATGGCTGCTCCATGGCCCATGGAGGGACGCCCGCTGGCAATGGCCGCCCCTGTGGCTCTGAAACCACTGCTGGAGGTAGCCAGGGTCTGCCTGCTCTGTCAGTGGCCCTGCTGAGGCTGCCAAGCTGCCGGCCTTCTGATTGGGCAGGCAACACTGAGAGGTGGGCCATCGTCCTGAATTGAGATTACTTTCTTTTCTGTAAAATCCAGTCCATTGGATCACTGATCTAATGTAGGACCTGTGGGTTTCTTGTACTGTTGAATTACAAAAGCATTTGCTACTTTGTGCATACCAACAGATGTTTGGAGAAGCTAGGTTGTGTAGTTTGATACAGAATTTTAGTGCTGTAGTAGGGAAATAAAATCCTAATTTAACTGTGTAATTTAATGTCTCAGAATTTTTTGACCGAAGATCACTTGTAAAAGAACCTGTAATTGGTGTATTTTATACTTATGAGCAGATAGTATCCTTCACAACTTCTCTCAGATGCAAAAACAGTTTCTTTTGGTACAGAAATGTTACTACTGTTCAATAAGGATTAATGGCTGTCAGCAGGCATCCTGTTCTCTTTAATGCTGCATTCCAAAGAATACGCTTTTTTTTTCTTATGATTGTTGGATTATTTTAAGTTTGACCATATCAGTGATAGAGAGGCTAATGAATAAGAGAACATGGATGAACACAAGGAGAGGGAAGGAAACCTGCCGTCTTTACCCAGGCGACTCCACTCCCATACCAATGTGGCTGACTCTCAACTGCCCTCCGAAGTAACCTAGCAAGTCACTTAGTTCTTTAACAAACTGCATCCACATGTTCCTAGCCCACAAACTATTGCACTCTTGTCAACCTGATTGAAAAGCAGATCAGATCTCGATGAAAACCAACAGCTTCCAGAGACTATTTGTTTTCACTTAGAACATAAGTACATAAGAACATAAGAAATAGGAGCAGGAGTAGGCCATTCAGCCCCTCGAGCTTGCTTCACCATTCAGTAAGATCATGGCTGATCTGATTGTGGCCTCAACTCCACTTTGCTGCCTGCCCCCTGCCTCCCCATGACCCTTGACTCCCCTGTAGATCAAAAGTCTGTCTAACTCAGCCTTGAATATATTCAATAACCCAGCTTCCACTGCTCTCTCAGGTAGGTAATTCCAAAGATTAACAACACTCTAAAAGAAGAAATTCCTCCTCATCTCCATTTTAAATGAGAGACCCCTTATTCTGAAACTGTGTCCCCTCGTTCTAGATTCACCCACTATGGGAAACATCCTTTCAGCATCTACCCTGTCAATCCCCCTCAAAATCTTATATGTTTTAATAAGATTACCTTTCATTCTTCTAAACTAAAATGAGTTTAGACTGTTACGACCAGATGAGAAAGGGGTCTAGGGTTCCCTCTCAGCCTTCACCGGGTCTTACCGTAACAGAGTTTTATTTTTAAACACACTGTATTTTTAGCTCCCCCTCAGTGAATCCTTGTTCGCTAACTTCCAATTATAAGGCAAAGAAACTAGCCAACCAGGTTTACTTTGGTTTAAAGAAAAAAGGTTGAACTTTATTAAACTTAAACTCTAGTTCGGTTAAAGGCTACGGATATGTGATGCTTCCATGCTAGCATGCATTCATGATACACACATGCAGACAGAGACAGAAAACAGCAGAAGAAATAAAGTGGAAAAGTTTGAGGCAACATCTGAAGATGGTTTTGGTTACTGTTCTTCGAGCTCACTGTAAAGTCCTTGATTGTAGGTAGGTGTTGCTTTTTGTTGGGGCCCAGTATTCTTCTTAAACCTTGTTCGATGTAGGAAACTTTTCTCTCTTGAAGTTCATGTGCCCTCAGTGGGTCCAGAGGTTTGTGAGAAAGAAATGGGAGCAAACAGGAGAGGTCTTCTCACTCTAGGAGCCAACAGTCTTCAGTTCAAAAACACTGTGGCTAGTTCAAAAAACCATGGACCAGCCAGTTGGTCATTTGACCAGCTGGTTTAACCAGTCCTGGCTTTTGTGGATTGTATCACCTTAGCAGTCTCTGGAATGCTCTTCCTTACACCTTCAATGTCTGGTGATCAAAATCCATTGTGGGTGGAATGTGTCAGGGAATGGTCCTTTGTCTCCACAAGCACTATCTGTTAATATGCAATTGTAACAGGCTTTCTCTTCTGCCCAGCAACAGTTTGAAATCAATGTTCATGTGACAAAATTAATATGCCTCATTCTTGGCAGGTGGGGCCTGCATGACAGGACCCAACCTGTTCAACCTTTCCTCATAAGACATCCCCTTCATCCCAGGAATCAACCTAATGAACCTTCTATTAACTACCTCCAATGCAAGTATATACCTCCTTAAATAAGGAGACCAAAAATGTATGCAGTACTCTAAGTGTGGTCTCACCAGTGCCCTGTACAGTTGTAGCAAGACTTCCCTACTTTAAAACTTCATCCCCCTTGCAATAAAGGCCAATATTCCATTTGCCTTCTATGCTGTACCTTTTTGTTAACTTTTTATAATTCATGTACAAGCGCATCCAGTCCCTCTGTACTGCAGTATCCTACCTACAGTGTCTTGCCATTTAAATAATATGCTACTTTTCTATTTTTCCTCACAACGTGGATAACCTCACATTTTCCCACATTATATTCCATCTGCCAAATTTTTTGTCCACTCACTTAGCCTATCTATATCCCTTTGCAGACTCTTTGTGTCCTCCTCACAACTTGCTTTCCCACCTATCATTTTATCGTCGGCAAATTTGGCTACAATACACTCCATCCTTTCATTCAAGTCATTAAAATAGATCATAAATAGCTGAGGCCCCAATACTGATCCCTGTGGCACCGCCACTAGTTACAGTTTGCCAATCTGAAAATGAACCAATTTATCCCAACTCTTTGTTTCCTGTTAGTTAGCCAATCCTCTATCCATGTTAATATATTACCCCCAACACCATGAGCTCTTATCTTGTGCAGCAACATTTTATGTGGAACCTTATTGAATGCCTTTTGGAAATCCACATACACTACATCTACTGGTTCCCCTTTATCTACCTGGCTTGTTACAACCTCAAAGCACTCTAATAAATTTGTCAAACACGATTTCCCTTTCATAAAACCATGTTGACTCTGCTTGATTGTGTGCAGAATATGATTTTCTGAATGTCCTGCTACTACTTCCTTAATAATGAATTCTGACATTTTCCCAATGACAAATGTTCGACTAACTGGCCTACAGTTTCCTGCTTTCTAGCTCCCTCCTTCCTTGAATAGAGGCATTACATTTGCAATTTTCAAATCTGCTGGGACCTTTCCAGGATCCAGGGAATTTTGGAAGGTTACAACCAATGCATCCACTATCTCTGCAGCCACTTCTTTTAAGACCCTAGGATGCAGGCCATCAGATCCAGGGGATTTGTCAGTCTTTAGTCCCATTAGTTTTCCTAGTACTTTTTCTGTGGTGATAGTGATTTTTGCAAGTTCCTCCCTCCCTTTTGCCCTTTGATTTTCTACTATTCTTGGGATGCTTTTTGTGTCTTCTACATGAAGACAGATACAAAATAGTTGTTCAAGGTCTCCACCATGTCCTTGTTTCCCAGTTTCTTCCTCTAAGGGACCAACATTTACTTTAGCTACTGTCTTGCGTTTTATATACTTGTAGAAGCTCTTGCTCTCTATTTTTATATTTCTTACTAGTTTGCTCTCAAATTCTAATTTCTCCCTCTTTATTTTTTCAGTCATTCTTTGCTGGTTTCAAAAATTTTCCCAATCTTCTGGCCTGTCACTAATCTTCACAGCATTGTACACCTTTTCTTTAAATTTGATATCATCCTAACATCCTTAGTTAGGCACAGATGGTGCATCCTTCTCGTAGCGTCTTTCCTTCTCAGTGGAATATATCTTTGTTGAGATTTATGAAATATCTCCTTAAATGTTTACGACTGCTTATCTACTGCTTTACCATTTAACCTATTTTCTCAGTCTACTTTAGCCAACTCTGTCTTCATACCTTTGTAATTGCCTTCATTTAAGACACTAGTTTCAGGCCCAAGTTTCTCACCCTCAAACTGAATGTGAAATTCTATCATGTTATGATCGCTCTTGCCTAGAGGATCCTTTACTGTGAGGTCATTAATTAATCCTGTCTCATTACACATTACCAGGTCTAAAATAGCCTGTTCTCTGATTGGTTCCACAACGTATTGTTCGAAGAAACTGTCCCAAATACACCATGGAAGCCCATCCCAACGGAACAGCTCTCTCTTTCCCCAGTATGGTGCCAGTGCCCCATGAATTGAAACCCATTTCTCCTGCACCAATCTTTGAGCCACTAATTCTGATCTTTTTGACCCTATGCCAATTTGCTCGTGGCGCAGGTCATTAATCCAGAGATTATAATCTTTGTGGTTCTTTTTAATTTTGTCTCTTTCTGCTCATATTCCCTTAGCAGAACCTCTTTGTTACTCTTACCTATGTAGTTGGTGTCCACGTGGATCATGACCACATAAACACTTTCCAAGTACCTCTCCAGCCCCGAGGAGATGTCCTTAACCCTGGCACCGGGCAGGCAATACAGCCTTCAGGACTCACGCTCTTGGCTGCAGAGGACAATACCTATCCCCCTAACTATACTGTCCACTACTACTACTACATTCTTTTCCAGTCCCTCAACATGAATGGCCCCTGTACCACAGTGCTGTGGTCAGTTTGCTCATCCTTTCTGCAGTCAACACAGGAAAATGGGTGAAATGCAGTTTTGCATTGCTGAAAGAAAACAGCCTTAAGCAATTGTGCTGAGATCTTACAGATTTCTGATTAAAGAAATGCTTTAAATATAAATGTCCTTAGCAGTCTTTTGAGTATTTTATTTCAGGGGAGTAAATCTTAATGTCTCCACCAAGTATTGTGTTGATTTCTCGCAATTATCTGTTAATAAGCTGGTTCACAAGACGAGTTCGAAACATGTGTAAAAGTGAGCACAGTTAACTTCTGGCTAAACTGAGCATTCTACCACTGATGGCAAATAACTAATGTTCTTTCAATTTAATACATGCCAATCATGATTCATATTGTAGACCTTTGGTACATGTAACAAACTATCATCTATTCTAGATTTATCCAGAAATGACTTGATAATTTCGTATGATTTTATTTCAGATTTGTTGACAGTGAAGGAGTACCATTCCTTACTTCAGCTTATTTGTCAAGACTTTCCAATGGATCTTTCCCAGAAAGCAGCAAGGTAAAAAGATTTGCTCTGTTTAGCAAACCTGACTGATAATGCATTTTCTGAACTAGGGAAATACAGTCCAGTACTGATTTCAGAGAGCGTTGAGGAGGAAGGCATTTCTTCTTTTGTCACAATTTCTTACTCTTGCAAACTCAGGTTGATTATACAGTCCTCAGTAGTTTTACAAAATCAGTTTGTTAAACTGGTATAATTGTTTTTGTGTTATTTTCCCAAAATTTGTTTTAATTTGTACCAGTGGAATTGCACCTGTATGTTAAAGGCTATCTTGCCAGCCACAAAAGCTGTTTCGCTCAGTCAAGCACCATGAGCACCACAGCTATAAAGCATTCTGCGTTTCAAGCCTCAAGGAGCAGCAGCCTTCGTGTATGTAATTTGCTGTGGAATGCCACACTTTGTTTCAGTACTTCAGAACAACATGTTACAATGTTAGTACATGCCTTACACATTTTAATGATGAAGTAGAGGACTTATCATTTCTATCTGAATGTGTTCAACAGGACAGGTGTGAAATACTTTACACTTAAAAATTGTTGTATTAACAGTGTATTAATAGCCCGTTGGAATGATCTTTAATATTGGGGACAGCTAGAAAACTACTTTGATACAGTAACAATCTTCCCAAAAAGCAGTAAAGCATGGTCAGTTCCCCACGTGATGGCCCAGATTTTGAGTCCCACGGCATCCCTGACAGTGGGACCAGAAGTTGGCGTAACTTCCACTTCCGCCATTTTTCCCATATCACATGCAATTCTGTATGTAAATGAATGTTGGGGCGACTGACACAAGAGACACATGTGATCACATGTGGTGGGGACAGCTCTTCATTGGTGGAACCTGCGGTCACTCAGTCAAGCACCATGAGCACCACAGCTATAAAGCATTCTGTGCTTCAAGCCTCAAGGAGCAGCAGCCTTCGTGTCATGTAAGTCTCTTCAGAGTTACCAAAACTAAATCTTTCTTATTTGTGTCTCTCTCTCCTCCTTCCTTTCTGAGTTCCCACCTCTCTGTGCTCCCGGTCTCTGCATTGTCCCTCTCTCTGCAATGTCCCCCCTCTGTATTGTCCCCCCTCTCTGTGTTGTCCCCGCCTCTCTGTATTGTTCCATCCCACTGTGTGTTGTTCCCCCCCTCTTTGTGTGGCCCCCACCCAAGTCATCCCCTACCTCTGCGTCATTCCCCTTCTTTGAGTCGTCCCCCTCTCTGTGTCGTCCCTACTCTCTCTGTCCTCCCCTCTCTCTGCTCCCCTCTCTCTTTCTCCCCCTCTGTCTGCTTCCCTCTCTCTGCCCTCTCTCACTCCACATCCTCTCTCTCTGTCCCCCTTCACCCTCTCTGCCCCCGCTCCCTCTCTGTCCCCCCTCTCTCTCTGCCCCCTCTCTTTCTCTCTACCCCGGCTCCCTCTCCTGTCCCCCCTCTGTCTCTGCCCCCTCGATTTCTCTCTGCCCTCTCTCTCTCTCTGTCCACCACCCCCTCCACCCACTCTCTCTCTCTCTCTCTATCCCCCCTCTCTCTATCCCCCCACCTCTCTCTCCCTCTCTCTCTCTCTCTCTCTGTCCACCGCCCCCCCCCCTCCCCCACCCACCCTCTCTCTCTCTCTGTGACTGTTGCTCTGAACGGCAACTATCAGCAGAGCAGCTTCGTGATTGGCCAGCTTTAAAGAAAACCAACTGTCAATTTCAAAGTTGACAGGTGCTGAGAGCAGGAATTGTAGCTTCTGAACTTTGGACAGCTTCGTGGTTATCCGCGGGTTCCGATTTGTTTTTTAAAAGCCCGCCGGAAAACCACAAAGCTGTCTGAAGTTCAGAAACCGCTGTTCCTGCTCTCAGCGCCTGTCAGCTGTGAAACTGACAGTTATGATTTTTTTTAAAGCCAGTCTGGTCAGAAAGAAGAAGCCAGTGGGAAATTTGTTATCCCTGAAATTACCAGTCACTGACCTCAAATTTTTTTATCACAGACACTGACGTCCATGTATGGACACGTTGCCGACCCCTGGGCTATGGAGGGATTTGAAAAAAAGGATGAGAACTTTAAAATCAAGGCACTGAGTAACTGGAAGCCTGTTAGGTCAGCGGACACAAGGGTGGTGGGTGAACGGGACTGAGTGTGTGCTACGATATGGGCAGCAGATGTTTAGACGACATCAAGTTTACAGGGGATGGAACGTGGGAGGCCAGCCAGGAGTGCATTCGAATAGTCAAGTCTAGAGGTAACAAAGGCTTGGATGAGGGTTTCAGCAGCAGATGTGAGGCAGAATGGAATTGTGTGATGTTACGTAGGTGGAAATAAGTGGTTGAAATAGCACAGATAAGCAGTCGAGAGATCATCTTCAGGTGAAATGCGACACTAAACTTGCAAACAAGTTTAGTCTCAGACAGTTGCTAGGTAGAGGGATAGAGTTGGTGGCTAGAGAATGGAGTTTGTGGCAGGGACCGAAGACAATAGCTGCAGACTTCTCAATATAGCTGGAGGAAATTTCTGCTCATCCAGCGCTGTAAGTTGGACAAGCAGTCTGACAATTTAGAGACAATGAGGATTCAAGAGAGGTGGTGGTGAGGTAGATCTGGGTGTTTTCAGTGTGTATGTGGAATCTGATGCTGTGTTTTCGAATGATGTCACCGAAGAGCTGCATGTAGATGAGAAATAGGAGGGGGCCAAGGATAGATTCTTGGGGGACACCAGAGATAATGGTGCAGGAAGGGGAAGAGAAGCCATTGCATGTGATTCTCTGGATAGAGAAGAATGGAACCAGGCGAGCGCAGTCCCACCCAGCTAGACGATTGAGTGGCGTTGGAGTAGAACCTTTATATGACCTGAGCTGCACATTCTTTGTTCTGATAGCTGTTGTTTCTTTTGATTTGTGCCCAGTGAAACTAAATGTACCAAACATTTCTGTCTATTGTTGCACCCCGGGCTGGAGAATACAGTTTAGTAACATTTCTTTGACAGCAGTCATAATTCACAACTACGAGTGGTTATTATGCTGTCTTCAAAGCTAAAGCAAATAGACCATGCAGTTACAAAAGGGTTAAACAGTGTTGGATGACAGCCTTTTCTGATGGCCTACAGGGCAGTAGTATCCCAGTATTGTTCACTGGAAATAAAAAGCACTAACTACAAAGTATAGCATTATGATTTTGAAATTACATTGTAAGAAATAATATTTTCCAACCAATATAATGTCTAATGACAAAATGAAATAATATATTAGGATGGATTAAAAAGAAGAAATGCTGGAACCACTCAGCAGGTCTGGCAGCATCTGTGGAAAGAGAAGCAGAGTTAACGTTTCGGGTCAGTGACCCTTCTAGTTCCGAAGAAGGGTCACTGACCCGAAACGTTAACTCTGCTTCTCTTTCCACAGATGCTGCCAGACCTGCTGAGTGGTTCCAGCATTTCTTCTTTTTATTTCAGATTTCCAGCATCCACAGTATTTTGCTTTTATATTAGGATGGATTATTCTATCCAACTATACAATGCAGCAATGCGCCTTTTGAGTCTATTGAATAAGCACATTCTTTAGATGAATACTCTGGAATGAACTAGTTTTAGATAAATAAAAGCAAAATACTGCGGATGCTGGAAATCTGAAACAAAAACAAGAAATCCTGGATTCACTCAGCAGGTCTGGCAGCATCTGTGGAAAGAGAAGCAGAGTTAACGTTTCGGGTCAGTGACCCTTCTTCGGAACTGACAAATATTAGAAAAGTCACAGGTTATAAACAAGTGAGGTGGGGGTTGGGCAAGAGATAACAAAGGAGAAGGTGGACCAGGCCACATAGCTGACCAAAAGGTCACGGAGCAAAGGCAAACAATATGTTAATGGTGTGTTGAAAGACAAAGCATTAGTACAGATTAGGTGTGAATATACTGAATATTGAACATCAGCAAGTGCAAACCTGCAAACACCAGGAGGGAAATAGAAAGCAATGAAGGTAAAAGAGACAAACGAAAATCCCGTCGGAGAGAAGAGCAGAACTTCTTCAAGGTAGGCATTCCTGGAAGAGAAGTGGCAGTGAATTAAACACTAAAATAAAAGCAAAATACTGCGGATGCTGGAAATCTGAAACAAAAACAAGAAATGCTGGATTCACTCAGCAGGTCTGGCAGCATCTGTGGAAAGAGAAGCAGAGTTAACGTTTCGGGTCAGTTCCGAAGAAGGGTCACTGACCCGAAACGTTAACTCTGCTTCTCTTTCCACAGATGCTGCCAGACCTGCTGAGTGAATCCAGCATTTCTTGTTTTAGTTTTAGATAAAAATGACCTAAGCGCAAATTTGTCTTTTTGTGGAAAATGCAAGGACCTTCACAGTTCAGATTTTGTTCTACAGTTGTGTGTTTTTTTAATTCTACCTATTATGCTGTCATAGATTTTTGTATCCTTGTTCTTTAGTTTGTCCACCCCTTTGATTGTCCTCACTTTATCCTACAATTTATAGACTACCCCTTTGTCAAAAGATCGGCAGACAGCCTCCATAGCACAAAACAGTACATCAAATTGATTGCCTAATTGAATGTTGCAAGCTTTTTAAAAAAATCTACTTTTTAAAATTTATGATATAAACCTGGGTCGAAGGATAAGGTAACTTTTTCGAGAGCTAATATCTAAGTCATAGGCCCTTGGAGACACATTGGGGAACGGTCGGGTGTGGGGGGGGTGTGGGGGGAGGGGGGCGGGGGTGCATGGTTCCAATACTGCATGGGAATGCGGGAAGAAAGTTCAATGGACCCATCAATGGCTTTTTAACTCCACCAGCTAATTGGCATTTTACTTCTGGGTTTGGAGTCAGATGCGCAGCAATTGGTATGATAAGAACTCGCATGGTGTGTTCTCAACTCCAGTATTTCAAGGGCCAGTCTTAAGATGGAACTTTGAGGAGTAGGAGTTGGAAACAATAGAAGTCAAGATGTGACAATGGATTCCAGAGGGGCAAAGGCTGTGCCGCAGTTCAGTTACACCTCACTTGATGTGCTGCTGGGGTCAGTGAGCAGTCAGAGAGAGATACTCTGCCCCAGCAGTGAAAGGAACAAACTTGCTGCTGACAACAAGAAGCCATGGTACGAGGTGGCCGAGGAGGTGAGCAGCAGGAGCACAGCGCCACTCTCATGGATTCAATGCAGGAAGCACTTTTAGGCCCTAACCAGTTCATGGACAGTGAGTACAGTTGCACACTCAGCTACATTGACTGTCAGCAAAAGTACTGTGAACAAGCCCTTTCCCACTAGTAAGTAAGAAAGCAGTGTAATAAGGAATGAGTATTTGTTGCAGTATTTACATGACTTTGATTCAGCCCCTTCAATTGCCATTGTGTTCTTGCCTTGCTCTCACTGGCGAGTTTTGGGAAGCCCATGGATGCACCATTAAATTTGAAAGTGAGTTGTAATATTACTCCAATTGACTTCCTGACGGGCTCACATTTTTTTCCCAGTTTTAAAACCCCCACCCCTACAGAAGGTCGAATTTGAATGCAGAATACAGGCTTAAAGACAGGATTCTTGGTAGTGTGGAGGAACAGAGGGATCTTGGGGTTCATGTCCATAGATCGCTCAAAGTTGCCACCCAAGTTGATAGGGTTGTTAAGAAGGCGTATGGGGTGTTGGCTTTCATTAACAGGGGGATTGAGTTTAAGAGCCGCGAAGTTGTGCTGCAGCTCTATAAGGCCCTGGTTCGACCACACTTGGAATATTGTGTTCAGTTCTGGTCGCCTCATTATAGGAAGGATGTGGAAGCTTTAGAGAGGGTGCAGAGGAGATTTACCAGGATGCTGCCTGGACTGGAGGGCATGTCTTATGAAGAAAGGTTGAGGGAGCTAGGGCTTTTCTCATTGGAGCGAAGAAGGATGAGAGGTGACTTGATAGAGGGGTACAAGATGATGAGAGGCATAGATAGAGTGGATAGCCAGAGACTTTTTCCCAGGGTGGAAAGGGCTATCACCAGGGGGCATAATTTTAAGGTGATTGGAGGAAGGTTTCGGGGAGATGTCAGAGGTAGGTTCTTTACACAGAGAGTGGTGGGTGCGTGGAATGCGCTGCCAGCGGTGGTAGTAGAAGCAGATACATTAGGGACATTTAAGCGACTCTTGGATAGGTACACGGATGATAGTAGAATGAAGGATAGGTAGGTAGTTTGATCTTAGACTAGGTTAAAGGTTCGGCGCAACATCGTGGGCCGAAGGGCCTGTACTGTGCTGTACTGTTCTATGTTCTATGTTCTAAACCCATGCGCTTCTCCATGTTAAAGTTTCCCCCATAGATTTCATCAGCCCATCCACAACCCCCTGCTATATGTGCTCGGAAAATATTTTTTGTAAATCTATTCCAAATTAAGTTTCCATCTTATTTCTGAAGGAAAATGATTTAATAGCCTGAGGAAGATTAGCTGCAGCATGCCGAGACAGAGCAGTTACGATAATTTCGTACAGTAGCACCTGGGCTGTAGGTTCTGTAGATTTCTGTTACCAAATTGGCACTGAACTCAGTAAACTATCATGACGCAGTAGTCAGGAGTGACTTTATATTCATGGCCAAATGGCTGCATTTGAGGCATTTTCTTGCTGATAAATAAAAAATTGCTCTGGTAATTCTTCTAGTACCCATAGTGAGTTCTAATGTTGACCGCTGATGAAAAATGCATGGGTTTAATTTTTTTTAAATTCTAGCTTTGTTTCAAAACAACTCAAATAATTTCTGGAGCTGAAAATTGTTTCCAGATGTGAAAATCTCTCAACTTGAAAAGGAGAAAGGTTTTCAACCTTGGTAAAAATATGGTCTTTCTAAGAAGAATTGTGTGCACATTTACAAAACTGTAATCGTAGCCAAAAATGGGTGGAGCTCATGCATCTTTTAATTGGTGCCCATTCCTAAGACTTTGTTGAGCATATACATCCATTACATAGCTGCACACAAAGCTGAAGCTTTTCTGGTAGAATTCTGACAAATATTGAACTGAGGGAATTTTTTCTGGCAGGGTGTGAGTGACATAGGAGACTTAGAGACTCCTCTGCAAACTGGGACCATTTCAACCACAGGGTAACTGCACAGGGACTGTGGATCGGAAAATATGGGGAGGTGGTGGCGTAGTGGTAATGTCACTGGACTAGTAATCTAGAGCCCAGGCTAATGCTCTGGGGACATAGGTCTGAGTCCCACCACGGCAGATGGTGAAATTTGAATTCAATTAATAAATCTGGAATGAAAAGCTAGTCTAACGCTGACTGTGAAACCATTGTCAATTGTTGGAAAAACCCATCTGGTTCATTAATGTCATATAGGGAAGGAAATCAGCAGTCCTTACCTGGACTGGCCTACATGTAACACCAGACCCACAGCAATGTGGTTGACTCTTAAATCCCTCTGAAATGGCCTAGCAAGCCATTCAGTTCAAGGGCAATTAGGGATGGGCAATAAATGCTGGCCTAGCCAGTGACACCCACATCCCACAAAAAACAAATAAAATTAAAATCAGCACTAAAAGTGTTATAGCCAACAAACTCTGTTCCCTAGCCAACAACTCCATCCCTTTCCCTGGTCAACGTCGGAGATTGAATCAGACTGTTCACATTTGTCTCCAAAACTTTTCACAGCCATGGCGTCCTATTTAACCCTCAGATGTGCTTTCGACTATATATCCGGACCATCACCAAGACCCATTACGTCCACTTCTGTAACATCACCCATCTCTGCCCCTGCATCAGCTCCTCTGCTACTGAAAGCCTCAACAATGCCTTTGTTACCTCTAGACTTGACTATTCCAGTGCATTCATGACCAGCCTCGCATCTTCCACCCTCTAGAAACTTGAACTGATCCAAAACTCTGCTGCCCATATCATAATACACACCAAGTCCCATTCACCATCACCCTGGTGCTTGCTATCCTCCATTAACTCCCGGTCCAGTAACACCTCGATGTTAAAATTCTTATCCTTGTTTTCAAATCCCTTCATAGCCTTGCCCCTTCCTATCCCTGTAATTTCCTCTATCCCACAGCCCTCTTCGAGCTCTGCTTTTCTCCAACTCTAGCATCCTGTGCATTCAGCATTTCCTTTTCTCCAATTTTGGAGGCCATGCCTTCAGCTGTGTATTGTAGGAACAGGAGTAGGCCATTCACCGCCTCGAGCCCTACAAGATCTCTGCATTCCTCCAATTCTGGCTTCTTGCGCATCCCTGATTTAAATCGTTTTACCATTGGTAATTGTGCCTTCAGCTACTTGGGCCCAAGGCTCTGGAATTCCCTCGCTATGCCTTGTGACCTTTCTCCCTCTCCTATAAGTTGATCCTTAAAACCGACCTCTTTGACCAAGCTTTTGGTCACCTGTCCACCTCTGTGACTCGGTGAAGCACCTTGGGACTTTTTACTATGTTAAAGTTGCTATATAAATGCAAGTTGTTGTTATATCTAATCCAAGCCCCCTAGAAGAGCAGGATCAGTGAATTTGTACTGATAACTGCAATTATATCATGTAAGAAATTTTGAGCCATCTTCAATGTTTCAAATGCTGGGGGGTTTGTTTTTCTCAGACATTTATTTCTGTTAGTCAAACCAATACTATTGACTGCCACCTCTTTCTGATATTCTTCAGGCAAGGCCAGAAGAACATAAACTAAATTGCAGTTAAAGAAGGTATTGCAAAGGTGCGAGATTTATTTTTAAAAGTATTTATTAAGCTAATGAATATAGTAAAAAGAGAGTCCATATCTGTAGATAACTATATTTATTTTGTGTCCCATTGTTTTCCCTGATTTGCATGTACCTAACACCTGTTTGGGTGCCCTTTGCAAAATTGGGCTGCACAGGAAAATGTGGCCTACATGCATCCTTGTTAGCAGTCCTTAAAGGAACTGCTGGAGACAACCACCAAAAAGAAAGATTATTTTAAAATTCCTTATCTGAATGTGGCGCCAAGAGGTGCTGGAGTGTTCCTCCCGAGTCCACTGCTGTGTTGAAGGCCATTGGTGGCCCCTGTTTGGCCTATTCTCAATCGCCTCCCCTTCTGATCGATCCCTCCTTCTTCTGATTGCTCACTTCCTTCTCTCAATTATTCTCGCCTGAGGACTGTGCCCGGCAAAGCAGCAACCCAAATTTGAAATCCTCTTTGCCAGTAGATGCTTGCAACCTCTCCCGTCTCATATAAGTGAGGCCTGAGGCCAAATGTTGTGTGGGCCTTGGGTCTATCCATTCCAAAACAATGATTGTTCCCTGCACCCAGTTCATGCCGACAGGCCACACAAACCAATTTCTAGGCCAATATTCCCACCAAGTCGGGGGTCATCATGCGGTGGAAAGGAATTCAGTGATTGAAAAATCCTATAGGAGTTTGAACAAAGGAGGCGTAATGGTATTTTCCTGCTCTGTGTCTTCTTATATTTTTACAAATATTCTTTCAATTATATGAAACTTTACACTGATGTCTCCTAGCACCTGTTTTTATGATATTCTGCTAGATCACATCATGTTGAGATGGCTCAGCAATTGCCAAGTGTTATTGATGCCTCACTAACCTAACCTTCCTGTTCAAAATATCTACAAGTCCCTGTATATGTATCATGTTTTAATTAAGGACTGAAATAACCTGCTCTGGGAACTGCATACTGTTAACCTAGTCGGATCTTGGTCATATCACGGAAATGCTTTGAGTTCAGTTACATCCTACAGTGGCAATTTGGCAAAAGCATTTTTGAAGATGAGTTTTAAACTCTTGAGAGCACCCAAAACTATTTGATCTCATTTGTAGCTCGTACTGTTTTTCACCAGCAGAGCTCCCACTGATAATTTGCCCCTCAAACAGCTTCTGGATTCATTCCCTCTCCATAACTGGATCCAACCTCCACATTGAATCATTATGTTCCAAACTGGCTTGAAGCCAACTTCACTCCACACATGACATCTGATTTTACCTTTGGATTATTTCATATCATCTCTTCTCTGTCCTCCGTAAATGACCAAAACCTGTTATTCCTAATCCCTGCCACGCCGATGTACTTGAATTCCCTCTGTGTCCACTTGCGTGAGGCTTCGATCCGAGACGTTGGGCTGGATTTTCCTGCGGGCTTCAGGACCCCGACATTGGGACCAAATGGGCAGGCTCTCATTGCTGCAGGCCCAATCAGAGGGACATGGAGGCGCCCTCGCTATCCAGCACAGTTGTGAAGAAATAATCAAGATCTAGGCTGGCAGATCCATTGGGGTCGAATCCACTGGATTGGGCTCGGCCAAAATTGTGGTCTTTCATGCCCGTGGCCCCGTTAATGGGGCATGGAGTCTCCAGCTCCACTGACCATCTGCCTTGCCTTGAGCTGACGGTTTCCACACGTGGTGGATGGGGGGGGGCCACTCTGCCAGCGGCAAAATTGCTGGTGAGGCTGCAGAATCACCATCAATTGGAGCCTTAACTAGTGCAATCCATTCCAATTCCCAGCCCACCCTATGGGAAGTTCCCCGGCAGTGGAAATGCATCGGGGAGCCGTCCTGACGCAGTTCCCCCCTATTTCCGCAGCATCTTGGCCTTCAAGCTTGCCATCACAGGGCCGGGAAAACTCAGCCTGTTATCTCCTTTTTCTCTTCTCCCTTGGCCCCATGTGGGCCCTTCTTCGCTGTCTTCTCATTTTCCTATCACCCAAAAATGCTATCTTTCATTTCTTCTCTCTGGGTATTTAGGTACTTAGCAGCAAACGCACCCCCCCCCCCCCCCATGCCCCTCAAAATCCCTACACCAACCCATCACTACTTCTGTGCCATCTTACTCCTGCCCCCACCTCAACTTGAATCCCCTTTGGGTAAGTGTGCAGCTACCTACTGCTCATTGATAGCATGGATTTGACAGAAACATGGCTCACTACTTTAACACCTTTCCCTTTAATGAAGCCTCCTTGCCTGACTGTACTGTCCATCCTCTACCCTGGCCAAACCAATTATTGTTTATCAATGATTTTGAAAATGCTAAGTGTAGCTATGTCAGTTTTTATGAAACACAAACAGAAAATGCTGGAAATATTCAGCAGGTCAGCCAGCATCTGGGAGAGAAAAGTACACTCGATAACCTGAAACACTGGGGAGAATTTTATGCTCGCCTCCCTATTAGATTTGGAGATGGGGAGAGCATATAATCAGGCAGAATAGTGGCAGGGCAACACCCAAATTAAGTCCGGGGTGGAAAGGTCTGTGAATGGCTTTCCCACCCCGCCACTAACTGAGGCCCTTAATTAAAGGCCTCATCCCCCCAGCTCCAGAATTAGCCCAGCAGCATGCCCTTGCAGGTTGCTTGCCGGCTCCGGGGCTGGGGATGCCCTCGCTAAAAGGCACTTAGTGCCTGAACAAGAGACCTAGCATCGGGAAGGGGGGGACCCACTGAGAGTCACCCCCCCCCTGCCCTTGCTGCTAACCCCCCTATACCCACTTTCACTTCAACCCCCACCCCGCGAAACCACCCCCTGCTGAGACTTACTTCTGGCCTGGTTCCAGCGCCTCTGGTGAGTCCAATAACAGCAGCAGCTGCCGCCTCCACGGTGGCGCTGCTCAGTGAAAGAGCTGCCCGCCTCTAATTAGCCGACAGCTCTCAGCAGGCGGGACTTCCGTCACCAGGGTCCTTGATCCAGGGGATGGACCGCAGCTGACCACTTAAGCAGACCTTCCCCAGAAGAGACAACATGGGGCCCTCATCGGCACTTTTGCCGTGGTCAAGACCCCCATTGCCAAGACAAAATCCCAGCTATTAACTCTGCTTTTCTCTCCACAGATGCTGCCTGACCTGCTGAGTATTCCTAGCATTCTCTGTTTGAGTTTCAGATTTCGAGCATTTTGCTTTTGCTTAAATTTTTATGTCTGGTCCTTTGGCCAGCTGTTTATCTCTGACGGTCGTGGTTTAATTTTAAACTGCTGTTAAGACCGGATGGGAGTAATGCACTGTCAATTCAGTCCCATTACTCCACAGGTCACAGCATATTATTAAAGTTTTCCACCTACCGGAAATTAGCCAAATTAAACACTTTATTAAGCCCCAGAAGAAGACACACCAAACCAGATTTCTTTAAACAACAACAAATTAACTATTTATTCATAAACTAAATCTTAAACAATACTGAGATAAATCTATGTCTGACAAGACTTTATAACTCCTTATTTTTTTTCATTTAGAGATACAGCACTGAAACAGGCCCTTCAGCCCACCGAGTCTGTGCCGACCATCAACCACCCATTTATACTAATCCTACACTAATCCCATATTCCTACCACATCCCCACCTGTCTTTCAATTCCCCTACCACCTACCTATATTAGGGGCAATTTATAATGGCCAATTTACCTATCAACTTGCAAGTCTTTGGCTGTGGGAGGAAACTGGAGCACCCGATAAAAACCCACGCAAACACAGGGAGAATTTACAAACTCCACACAGACAGTACCCAGAATTGAACCCGGGTCGCTGGAGCTGTGAGGCTACGGTGCTAACTACTGCGCCACTGTGGCGCACTGTTCCTCCTAACCCTTATGCAAACACACATACATTCAAAAACCAACGGTTAACCTGTTCTAAAAATGATGTTTTAAATTGGAGCTCTTTCTTAGGAATAATAAAACAACTGGGTAGTGAGTCTTGGTGGACTCCCGGTTCAGTGAGTTGTCCCAGAGTCGAATAGTCAGATGCCACTCGAAGTCTCCAGGTGAGTTTGATGAACAGTCTGTAATGGATAGGCATTCACGGTCCTTTGGCTGCAGTAGGCGTCACACAGATCCTTCAACAAGGAGTATAACAACAGGTCTATTTAGATTTTGAATTAGCAGTCTATCAATAGAAACTTTGCTGAGTTTCCAGAACTCTTAGAAACACTAAAGGCAACAGAAAGTCATTTCTGAGGTAGAGACTTCTTAGAGATGGGAGTAAAAAATAATTTGCTACCTCCAGTAATGCAAATATTCCTTTCCAGGGATCTTTTCTTTTTTAGGGGAAGCACAGCCTGTAGGCCAATGTAGATTTTTCTGCTGAGAGAAACAAATCCTTCCTTCAAGGAGCACGCTTTGCTGGTCTGCCCGTTCAAACCAGTTTGAGCCAGTCTTTACACACAGTCAAACTGATACAATGCAGGATGTGACCTCTCTCTCTTGCTGTTGCTTAGGAAACAGGCTTGCAGCTCACACACACTGTCTTCAGAGAGACAAACAACTCTCAGTCTTAAAGGCACACAGATGCCCCTTTAGTTTTTAAACAGAGAACAGACAACTTCCATGACACTGTGAGAAATTATGCATTAGTATAAGAAATTATTTTAGTGACAAGGAAAAGCCATTTATCCAAATGATTCCATCTTCTTACATTGCTTAGTCCACCTACCACTTTCAGTTCTGATCAAGGGTCACCAACCTGAAACATTGGCCTGAATTTTACGAGACCTCCAGGGACAGGCTGGGAGGTAGTGGGGGGCAAAAAATGGTGAGGGAAGGTGGGGGTGGAGTGCCCGTCGTCTTCCCGATGCCATGGCATTTTACCAGGGGCGGGAAGGTTAAGGATGGCCCTTCTGCCCAGAGGCCAATTGAGGACCTTAATGACCACTTAAGGGCTGCTTCACACCACTGCTGGCATTTTACCAGTGGCTGGTGGGATCCCCGCCACATGGGGAGACTGCCCAGTAAACCCTGGCAGACTCCCTGTGGCGTGGGGTGGGAGGGGTGTCTGTCCTGATAGGGCATTTGGTGGCCCACACAGGGGTCCCTCAGCTGCAAGGGCCAACCCCATGGAAACAACCCCCCACCCTCACCCATGCCCCCATCCCAGGAATTTGCCTGATTAGGTCTGGTGTCCCACGACCCCACTTACTTTCTTAGCAGGCTGGTGTTCATATTGACAGTTGCAGTCCCAACAGTGGCCACTGCTCCCGGCAGTGGTGCTGAGACTGCAGAGCTGCCGGCCCTCCAGTTGGGCGCCAGCTCTTTGAGGCAGGCTCCTGTTTTCTAAAGGGACGGAGCCCAGCATCAGGCAGTTAATTGTCTCTCTCCACAGGTGCTGCCTAACCTGCTGAGTATTTCCAGCATTTTCTGTTTTTATTTCAGATTTCCAGCATCAACATTATTTTGCTCTTCATTTATTTAATGTTGAACATTTTAGAAAAGGCTTCTTAATATATAAACTGTGCATTACATATTCACCTTTTAAAGGAAGCAAGGTCTCATTTATTGGAATAATCACTCAAGTAGGTCCAGAGTTTTAAAATGTTATGGTACTGTGGCCTGTATTGTCGTACAGTGGCTAATAATTTAGAGGTTACAGTGAATGACATTCATGTAAATTAGAACTGTGAACCACAGAAGAAAAATAATAATTACTGCAGAGAACGAACAAACAGATTTAATGAATTCAGTTGGACTCATCCTTCCCATCATGCCACCATTTATTGAACTGAAGATCAAATAAGTGACAGATCAGAATTTATTCCAATAAGGGATTTTGCATTGAATTCTAATCTTCCTCAAGGCAGAGTGCTGAAGCCTTGTCTATAACAAGCCTTTTAACTTTAACGCCAAAACTGCAAGAGAAAGTACAGGGGTTAGAACATAGATATCCTGTATCTTTATCTTACTGAAAAATAGGAATTCAATGTGATGTGCATGACCAATGACGCAACTAAGGCTGAGGCTTTAAGGGTTAAGCTGGTATCATGGATGCCATTGTGATAGTTTGCAAAATTGCAAAACACCGTGGTGTATCCAGCTAATTCTGGTTCAGTATCCAGTCCTGATTTTCTTGTACATGGATTTTCTGAATTAGCACATTATCAACCCGTAAGCTTTTAAATTTGGCTGCAATTTGCATTTATTTAATTTACACATTACTTATATTTTACATTACAAAACAATGTTTTCCCTTGCAGAATTTTTCATGGAACTTTAACTTATTTTGTCATTTCTGTAGCAAATATTATAATGCAGAATATTCTGTTATCTATTGCTTCCCCAGGGGGACATCTAGAAACCATGCTTGAACAACCCCTCATTTTACTACCAAAAGGAAGTAATCAGAATATAACAAAACCAATTTCATATCTTCGATTCTATTTATATAAATGGGCTCACCATATTCCTGCTCCTCTCATTCAGACCACCTAATGATATAAAAACAGAGTTCCTCAAAAGGCAGATTATTATTCTTTACCACACTATCAATACTTTGGATTGCTATGACTATCATGTGAGAAACTGAAGTAGTTTGAGAAATTGCCTGTTTGATCAAGAAGAGATTTTTGGGGGTAGTTATATTATGTTGCTGTTAAGATAAATTCAGCCTACAAGGGCTTAACTCCCAGCACAACAAGGGCCAGAATTTTATCGAAAGATGAGTAGTCCCACCACTGGGACCGAAGGTGGGATTTGAGCCCTTGTAAGGGGGTGGTGGGTTCCTGGGTGGCATTTTACCAGCAGCAACCAATTAGAGACTGCCACTTGGACTGCCATCCAATTGAGGCCGGCAGCCTGTCTCCCAGATCTTCTGGTTCAATTAGAGGGCCAGCACCTCGGCATCCTCAGCAGTGTCACCAATAGAGGTGACCACTGGTGAGGCCACAGGAGGAAGGAGAGGGTGCCTCCATGCTGAGACTCCCTCAAAGGCAAGGTAAGTTGTTGTACTGTGCCGGGGCCAGGCAGGCAGGTCCCAGCGGGGTGGGGTGGGGTGCACCCTCCAGCGGCGACACCGTAGATGTGGGGACAGCCATTGCTGCCGGGGGGACCCGCCATAGGCCATGGAGCTACCGTAAAGGAGGGCACCCTCTCCATGGGAACCTGTCGGGAGGCTACCTGGAGGTCACCCCACGTAAAATGCTGGCAGGGGTGGGAAGTGTCCCCAAATTGCCACTTAATTGGCATAATTGTCTCCCCTTCTGACACCTTGCGCTGCCATTTTACAAGTCCTCCTGCCTGGTAGAATCCATCCCAAGTTATTCAGGATGTGGATTAGATCCATTAAGCCAGGGCACCAGATGAAATACTTTAAAAAGTTGTGTACGCTAACAGTACCCATGTCAGTTTGTGACAATGGGAAAGGTTGTTAGCACATTTTAGGGCGGTTTGGGCCTTCATAGTTTATTCACTGAGCATAGTAGGAGGCCTATCTAAACAGGTAATAAAATTACCACGTGGGTGGGCTGTATTCTGATCCAAGTTGGTTGCTTGATTGACATCTTAGTGAGTTAATCCTCAACATAGCTTATAGATGAATCAGAGGTTATGCTTTTAGTTTCCTCTCTGCCAGTTGGTGAAAAATGACAGTCTGCAGAAGGACAAAGAATTCTCCCTTTTTCTGAAGTTGCTGCCAGTCAATTCAGTGATACTAACTTACAAAGTTAAGATAACCCCATATCAAGAGCACAAGTTCCATAATTTATTTTTGATATTACAGGCAGCAATATGAAAAGGGAAAATCTCATTATGAAAATTATATGCTATCCAGTTATGTATTTCATGTAAAATAAATGGGTATGTTGGTTTACAGTTGACCTTGTGTCACTAGACTGTCAGTCCACCGTACGGAAGGTAGAATAAATGCACATACAATGCCTGAGAGAGCACAACAACCATTCATTTAGAAAACACAATGAAATATTTTATTGTTATTGGCTCATGAAAAAAACTAATATATAAATAGATATTGGGCAGTAACCATGTACTCCTTGATGTACTTAACAGAATGACCAGTAGCAGGATCTCAGAGAATATCTAGTGCAGACCTCAAATTTGTAGTAAAGATGTTGCTGCCATGTTACAGAAGGAATATCCAGAAAAGTAGAATACTTCCTGATGGTTTTGACTTCATTGTATCACTGCAGGCTACAGTATCTATGGTCCACAAAAGAGTGGAATCACGATTTTAATTGTGCTTTTCCTCCATATGTATCTATACCGGAGTTAAGGCCAATTTAAAGTCCGAACTTAGACCAAACTTGTGTTCCACTGCTCCAGGCCAAGCATGATTCACTCTAAGTGAAAGAAAGCATAACTGAGATGGTATTTCATCAAACTCTGGAAATATACAATGGGTCAGAAATTGCTGAGAAGTCACACCATTAGAATGATGCATTAACACAGCAGCCCAATATTAATTTGTAAAAATTCCTGCAATTTGCAATGTAAAAGAGAGATGCGATGAGTTCTAATTTTCTGCAAATTGCTGGACAGTTTGTACTGCTCCACCATTATGCTCACCAAAGCTGATGGAAGTTTGTTCTCGCCATAAAGCTCCCTGAGTCTTTCTTTAATGCAGTGTCAAGGCTTGTTTAAAAACTGCTTAGTGGGCTGCCTTGACACTTTGTGAACTAATGCAGAGCTTACTTTTTAAAAATCAGGCACTTCCTTCCCATATTGTTGGTACATTTTAAAATCTATTGTCTGGCCGTAAAGTTTTCCGTGCCTGTCTGTAAGCATACGTACAGAGGCCTAACTTGGGGCTGCAAGGAACAGATTCATGCAACCAGTCAGTACAAATAAGTTACTGTCAATCACAAATGAATGCTTTAGCTACTGATCTACACTCAGTACTTGAAGCATAATTACAGTTTAATTGTCCTTGCACTTGACCTAGAAGCACTTTGTGCTAGCTTTGGGTGTTTCTTTTTTTTATTCATTTGTGGGATGTGGATGTCGCTGGTAGGCCAGCGTTTATTGCCCATCCCTAATTGCCCTTGAGCTGAGTGGCTTGCTTCGCCATTTCAGAGGGCATTTTAAGAGTCAGCCACATTGCTGTGCATCTGGATTCACTTGTAGGCCAGACGAGGTAAAGACAGCAGATTTCCTTCCATAAAGGACATTAGTGAACCAGATGGGTTTTTACAACAATCAACAGTGGTTGCATGGTTGTCATTAGACTACCTTATATTAATTCCAGATTTATTAATTGTATTTAAATTTCACCATCTGCCATGGTGGGATTCAAACCCATGTCCACAGAGCATTACCCTGGGCTCTGGATTACTAGACCAGTGACATTACCACTATGGCACCGCCTCCCGAGTAAAATGGGAAAAAGTTCCTTTTATCCAGCATAAGCAATCAACATGATATTCGGCACAAAATCCACCAAAACTTTTTTAAAAATAAAACAAGTTTGTCCTGATGACATGTTTCAGAAACTGGTTTGGAGAACTAACTGGGTCTGACACTGTAACAGAACTGAATTATAATAACTAGGTGCAGTAATTAACTCATAATTAATTCAGGAGCCTTATTGCAATTAATTTAGCTCCTTCCTAACTACACCCAACAAGTTCCTCTGACAATGTCATCAACATTATTGAAATATAAATATGCAGAAAATCAACAGAAATGTTTCATCATAACTGTATCTTTTTTAGTGAATGCTTATTTTCAGCAAGGTGAAATGTTTCAATGTGAGAGGATGGAGTGTTTTGTGTCACTCTTTGCCAACATTGAAGACTTCCAGGTCAGGTAGAGCATAGCCAGGTGCGAACAAATACTGCTGCAATTGTCTTCAACATGTAGAGACACCTACTGCACCATACATATTGTCGCTCTGAGTAAGGTTTTCAATTCAGTGGCAAGTTGAGGGCAGTTTAATACTTGTATCCATTGGGAGCTGCACAGAGATTTGACAAGCTCATGTTATAAAGATGGACACTTAAAGCTGCGGGTTTTCATCTTCTCATCATGGGCTGAATCCTTCCCAGGTGCTGGAGCTTAAAAACTGATTCCAATCCATTATGCCACCCAGTGAACTATTTTGAGTGTTTCATGCAGTTTAATCTTTTTGAAATAGATGTTTTCTTATGATTTTCTATGAGTAGCCTTACACTAAAATAGGAAAAGGATCATGCACCTTTTTCAGAGCCCCCTACACACAACTAATAAAGGCTCTTTCTTACTGTAGTTTGTGCAGAACTAACCACAATTTACATTCTCACAGAACATTTCAGAATCTATAAACAATGATGCTAAACATCAGAGAGCTAACAACATACAGAGGAATATTTGAGACAGGTTATTTTCCATTAACAATGCCAACAAATACAGCAGATTCTTTTACCAACTCACTGAAAGGAAAGTACAGCAGTGCATCCCATTCCTATAACACAAATTAAACAAGGTTGGATTTCTCAGTAGGAATAAGGTGAGGCTATGAGCATTCACTGTTATTAAGGAGTAAATCAGACAACAACTTCTCATGTCTGCACATGTGCAGTTAAACATGAAAATAAGGAGGTTGCCGTCCAAGTTGCCCAGTTCCTCCAAAAGCTTCACTGCACTGGTACCACCCCCTCCCCCCCTCAAAAGATTCGCCATTCAAACACATGAATGGTGGCATGAAGTTGCGGTACTTACCCACTAGGTAACTACTAAACATGCCAGAAAAGGTTGGGACATGTTCATTCAAGTGTAAGTAATTTTTTTAACAGTGTGATAAGTCTTAATTATTTTCAAACAATCTCTCTAGCTCTAAAAATTAATTTTTACATGTGCGGAGTTTAGTTCTTTGAGATTTTGTGTATTTATGGAGACTTTTAACAAAATACATTTTTTTTTCTTGCTATCTCCTTTAGCTTTCTCTCTTAATCCCATCTTTTTCCCCTTTATTTTGCTTTCTGTACATGATTTGACATTAAATGTTCTAACTTACTATTCCTGGTTTACACTTTGCGTGTCTCAGTAAGGATTCTTCAGTCTGATTGGTTAAAGAGACACAGTGTTGCTTGCCCTATTCACAGCAAAGAGTACCATGCTGTATCGGACTCCCAGTAAACATAAGTTGTCACACAAAAACCCACTAAAAATCTGTGGGCAGCTATAAGTACAGTGAACAGCGAGCACTGTTTGTTCACCACTGACTGCAAAACCCAAGCCATAATTCTTCTTCATTATTTGAGTTGATTACTGCAAGCTTTAAAATGTACCTTTTTTTCTGCCGCTCTATTTCCAAGTGGAAAGATTGATCATAAAATGGAACATTGTGAGCTTCCAGGGTCCATGACCCCAAAATTTCTCTGTGGGATACTAAATACAAATGCTTATCAAGGGATGTGGGCAGGAAAGTAGAGTTGATATAGAAGTTCATCCATAATCATATGAAAGGGCGGGGCAGGTTCAATGGGCCCGATGGTCCACTGCTGCTCCTATTTCTTATGTTCTTATGGATTGAATTCCCCTCTGTGCTACTTAAGTGCAGCTGTTAACCCACTTATTTCAAACATTTTAATACCTCTGCTAAAATAGTGGAGAAAGAAATTTCAGATAAATGTGATGATACATCAGCAAGCCACAGTATAATATCAAGATTGTGTGGTGAATTTTAACAAGGGTGAGCAGTTGGGATTGGGTGCAGGTCAGGGGGGATAGGGGCAGGGGGTTAAATGGACAGTAAATGGAACCATGTCAGGAAAACGACTCCAAACTGCCAACTTGCAGATTTTACTCAGGTGGGAGAAGAGGCAGGTAGCCAACCTGTTCCCAGGAGGCAGGTTGGCATTTTAAACATGAGGCTGAAAGCCTCAGATTTAACCTGCTTTGCAAATTTCGTGGGCCTTAGGAAACCCGGCAGCTGCAGCGAGGCAAGGACAGCCTCTGGGTGAAGTTAATTGCCTTCACAGCACTCCTTGTGGGCCAAGAGGAGCAGGAGTGCTTCCTTCTGGTCCCACAAGCTCCCAAACCATCAGATTTTCATCCCCCTCACCCCGGCACCCGGCTAAAGAACCTCCCTGGGATCAGACACCACACCACCCATCCCTCGCCTGGCCCTGCAACCTCTTCTAGACTACTCCCCTACTGACTGGAAGCCAAGCCTGTTAATTAGGCTGACTTCCTGGTGGGAAACCTGTCAATGATGGAACATGCACACTGTGGAGTTAAAACTCCACAGCATGCCGGGAAAACTGGATTTGTGGGTTCCCACTCACTACCAGGCCCCACCCACTTCTAACACATCATAAAAATTCTCCCCATGTGTTTATTGTGGATTGGTACAAGACCTTTTCAAAAAAACACTGTTTCTTATTGTTATACATATAAGTAAGTTGGTTCAGTGGAGTACTGTCACTTCCTGCTTGCCTTCATCTTTCATTGCACTAGGTTATTGTATTTGCTTTTCGCCATGTAATATTTCACACCCTGGACCTCTGTATTCAAACATTAATTTAAAGAATTCCTGGTCCGTACCTGACCATCATTATACTAAAATAAAAGAAAAGTACTGTGGATGCTGGAAATCTAAAATAAAAACAGAAAGTGCTATAAATACTCAGCAGGTCTTGCAACATCTGTGGAGACAGAAGCAAAGTTAACGTTTCAGATCAGTGACCTTTCATCAGAGCTTCATCATTATACTATAGTGTCTAACAGCTGGAAAGGTATTGTTATACAGAAAGAAAAACTATTCTTTAATTAAGTGAAATTTCTAGGCAGCTGAAAGATGACTTTATATTACCTTAGAACTGTAAACTGTTGGTCAGGATATGGATTGCTAAATTCAGTATAACATATTTCGAATTTTCTACATTACAACAGTGACTACCCTTAAAAGGTACTTATTTGGCTGTTAAGTGCTTTGGGACATCCTGAAATTGTGAAAGGCACTATATAAATGCAGGGCTTTCCTTATTTCTTTCTAGTATCCCAACAAACATATGTCAAGGAATAAGATGAATCTTCAACCCCCTTCACCTTAACTCCTGACTGAGGAACCCTCTGAGGTTTATCACACAGCTTGGGCTGAATTTTGTGAGTGCATTTGCGATGGCAACGTGCATCCCGCGTGGAAGCGGCATCCCTGAGCCCCTGCAATGTTACTCGCGAGGGCTCATTTAAATGGAGGTGGCGGAGCAGCTGCCCCCGATGACATAGAGGGGACAGCCACCACGTCCACGGCAACGTCGTCTGGTGCCACCGCGCAGGCGCCAGCAGCATTTTTAAAGGGCTTTAAACCCTTAGAATTATTTTTAATCTTTAAAGGTGCATTATTTTGGACTTTTTATTAACTACTCATAAAGATGTGGATGGCCCTTCCCCAACCCATCCAATGGTCAGTGCCCGAAATGACCAACACTTGCCTTTTTCCCTACCCGAACCTCCACCCCCACCCCCCCCCCCCCCCCCGCAACTTTTGTCCTTCAACCCCTTTCGACCATTCACACAACCAATAAAAATTGATTTCCCCGCTTCCCCCAGGTAAGTTTATTTACATATAATTAATGTTAATCTAAATATGCAGATGAAGGGCCTGCCACCAGGCAGCGGGGGTGGGGGGGTGGTGCTGCACCAAGGTCCCTCCGCCACCAGTCATATGTGGCAGGCTCTTCTTGACGTTGGGGGTCAAGGCGGGCCTCTCCCCGCAGAATTTTACCGCGGCATCGAGGGGCCAGTAAAATTCAGCCCCTTATCTCTAGGGGTGAATAACGCCTAAGTTTAGTTCGCCAAACTATCTCACATGGCCCAGTTTGGATTAAACTTACTGACCCTAATTGAACTGAATTTATTTTCAATGGAGAAAAGAAGATTGAAAGGGTGGGAGGAAATACAATGCAACTGCTGTGAGGCATAGATTGTGGAGATGTTGGTGAATTTAACTTGGATTGTGAGCCTGGAGGATAGGAGTGTGTAATTGACAATGTTCAAGCCCAGACAAGAGTTGAACAGAAACTTTTTGTTCCTACCAAGTATGTCGAACAGTTTCCCAGCAAAATAAGTAACGTCGTTTTAACTATCTTCTTCAAAAACAGAAAGGGTCACATTTCTGGTTAGGGATTGAACAGTATACAGTTATAAGTAGTGGACACAAATAATTAAACAGTCAGTGGAACAAGATTCTTGCTGTGTCAAGGGAAATGCCAACTGTGGAAAGCAGTTTGGTTTCAATAGTTAGGATGTGAAGATAGATAGTCTGGAATTGATTTAATTATCTTCAGAGATTATGGTTTTTATAACAGTGTCAGTTCGCTCAGTTAGTAGCACTGTCGCTTCAGAGTCACTCGGCGCACTTTAGACCTCACTTTAGCACAGATTCAAGGCTGACAATTGAGTACAGTACTGAGGGATTGCTGCATTGTCAAATATGTCATACTTAGTAAGACATGAAAAACTAGACTTGTCTGTCTGTTCTAGTCGTTAAAATTTCAATTAATCGTTGGCTAATCTCATTTCTGTTTTTTTGGGACCCAGCTGAAAAATAGCTGTTTTGTTCACCTACAACAGTACCAATGGGTCTGATTTTGCTGGGAAAATAAAAGTGCCTGAAAGATGCACATCATTATTAATGTGTAAATCAACAAACAAGTTGTGGCGAGGAAGAGATATTCCATGAGTTGTGAATTACCATAAGTTGCTGGCCAATTTGTACTGCTAACTCTTATCATCATGAAAATAGTATCTTGTGTTTTAACCTCCTCGCGATTTTCAGGAAGTTGCTACATTTGCACATTAATTGCCCATTAAATGCACCACAGAAAGTTAAATCTAGTAATTATCATCGTAACCCAATCATATGCTGTTGCCCAGAAAGTAAACAATTTTCAGTGTGGCATCTCATTCCTTCTGGTTGTAAATTGTTTTAGAAGATTTTTAAAGTGTTTAATTTAAAATTTTTCTTATTTTTCCTTTCTGTCTCTTTTCTCTCTTTCTCTTAATCGAATCTTTCTTTCCTTCACTTTATTGCTAGTTCTGTACCAGATTTGACATAGAATTCACCCACTCTAATTCGCCCTCTTTGTCAGTTCTTCCTCTATTTATTTCTCAAATCTTTAATCTCATTTGGATAAGGACATAGACTGATTGTCCCATTGTTCACCAAAGTCCCAGATACCCTGTTGCCCTTGCTGCACTATTATCAGCTTGCACCATTATCAAGCAACTTTGTTGGAAAAAATTTTAAAACTTAAGGGCCAGATTTTATTCCGGTGATGGGAATATGATGGCAGACAACAAGGCGGGGGAGACCTGCCATTCACTCCATTGGACTCCACTTGAAATACCACGGCAGCAGCCAATTAACTGCTGGCCATTGGGAACACTGTCCCTTTAAGGAATGAGCTCCCGCCTCCATAGCTGCTAGCCAATCTTAAGGTCAGCAGCTCTGTAGCACTGGCAGCACCACCAGGAGCAGTAGCCCCTGCCGGTTCTGCAGGAGGCCCTGCAGCATCGAGGACGTCGGAGACCCCGGGAGAGGTAAGTGGGGTCAAGCAGGCCCCAGTGACAGAGTGTGGCGGGGTGGGGGGGGTCGGTGGCATGGTTGGTGAGGGTGGGGGGGGGGGTGGATGCTTCCTGGGGGGCAGCAATCGCTGCCAGGGGGACCTGTATTGTTCCAAAGGAGGGACACCCCGACCCTGCTAGGAGGTTGACAAGCAGGGGTCGGCACCGTGTCCATACACGGACACCAGTGTCTGGGTAAACAATTTTGGGGTTTGTGATTGATAATTTCATGTATGAGAAATTCCCCATTGACTTCTTCAGTCCAGCTTTTAAAAACAGCGCAAGTGTCATTTCACAGCTGACAGGTGATGTACCAGAACAGCGCTTCTGAACCTTGACACATTCGGGGTTTTCCGGTGGGTTCCGATTTTTTTTTAAAGTCCGATAGAAACCACAAAGCTGTCCAAAGTTCAAAAGCGCTGTTCCCCATCTTAGCAATGGTCAGAGAGCAAGCAGGAAGGGGTGAGAGCGAGAGAGAGTGGGGAGGGGCAGGGGTACCGAGAGAGAGTGGGGGAGAGAGATTGGGGGATACAGACAGAGAGTGGGGTAGAGGGAGAGAGTGGGGGAGAGAGAGAGTCGGGGATGGAGAGAGAGAGTGGGGGTGGAGAGAGATGGTGGGGAGGTGCAGGGAGAGAGTGGGGGGAGAGAGAGTGGGAGAGAAAGAGAGTGGAAGGGAGATAGAGTGGAGCAGAGAGAGAGTGAAGGAGATAGAAAGTGGGTAGGAGAGAAAGAGAGTTGGCAGGAGAGAGAGAAAGTGGCCAGAAGAGAGAGAGATTGGGGGGGAGAGAGAGAGAATGGGGAGAGAGGGGGGACAGAGCGAGAGAGGGACACAAAGAGTGGGGGGCAGAGATGGGGGGAACACAGAGAACGGAGGGACAGAAAAAGAGGTGGGGCACAGAGAGTGAGAGAAGTGGGAGGGACAGAAGCAAGGCAGGACAACAGATAGTGGGGGTGAAGACACGGCGGGGGGGAAAGCAATACAGAGAGGGAGGGACAACATGGCAGGGCAACATGGGGGCAGACAACAGAGAGAGGGGAGACAACACAGAGAGGAGGAGACACAGAGAGGGAGGGGGAGAGAGAGTCAGATAGACAGACACAGAGAGAGGAGGGAGAGAAAGCAGTCAAGATCACTCCTGACAGATGAACATCTATCCGGAATACTCCGCTCACTGTGGGCAGACATTGACTACTTGTGCAAGCAAAATATGGCAGGTATCTCACTAAATCAGTGTCCAACATAGTGACAAGAAAGTAAGTCAATAAACTAGTCTTCTCCATTAAAGCATCTTCACAAAAATGCACATTTGATGTTGTTTTGATTGATAGTAAGATACATTTTTCATGCCTTTATCTTTCCGAAATTGTCTCACTGGCCCCCTATGTAAGACAAAAATTGTAATGTGGCCCCCAGGCAAAAAGGTTGGATATTTGTGCTCCAAGACTTTAACCTTGTGTTTTAAAATAACCTAGCAGCTAGGTTATTTTAAAACACAAGTTTAAAGGCTGGTGTTATGTAAACTCATTTTAAAATGGCAAAAGTCACTTCAGGAATGGATCGATTTCTACACTCCGGCATGCATTACTTTCACTTGGGCACAAGCTCAGTCACATGTCGAAAGTTACTGAACTTTTATTTCTATATAAATGTCATAATTCCACTGCTATCCATTTGGAATCACATTGTTCCAGAACTTGTATTAAGGGGAAAACAAGCAAGAAAATCCAAGGAATCTCCAGAAGTCAGCGCTGTATGTTCCTTATGAATACAGGGGTATGGTGTATTTTGGCAAAAACAAGGCTGCTGACCCATATACAATAGCTAGTAAATACAATGTAATGGATAGCTTTACTAGATCTGTATCTATGATGAACTGTCTACGATTCATTAACAAAATCCATGCTGAATTTGCAGTTTTAAAAACTGTTGGAGAAGATATAGTAAAAATTTATTATGTTTCAATGACTATGTTAGAAACTGTCATTAACTTATTTTTGCTGCAAATTGGATTAAAGGACAAGTTTTACAAGTTTGTCAAAGATCTGTTACTGCAATGTGCATCATTTACTATCCAGTTTGAGGACAGATAACCTGAGTGGCCAATGTCATTTGAAAGTTGTCTGTATCATATAATTACATTACATTATAAGTGCACCTTTCCTCATAGGTAAGAGGATTGGCAATAAATTGATTAGTCTGGAGTACAGTCTTACAGATAGTGACTAAACATTTTGCAATTGAATAATGCATGCAGTAACAACCACTCAATTTTTTGCTGAAAAGCTGTTTGTTAATAATTATCTTGTCAGAGCTGATTTGGAATCAACAGTGATATATAGACTGAGATACAGACCCAAGTGAATTTAAGAGAATTGATTTATTGTAGGAGCTATAGGGTGCTTGTTATTTGCAATTGTGTTTATCTAATTTTGTCACTAGCTTTGGTGAGCAAATGACATTTTGTTCATGAGAGATTCTGTTGTTCCTGTATTTTAGAATCCAACACCTAGTTTAACAGCCTGTCATGATGAATAAACTAGTCTTGGCTACCTACCGTTAATCTCTCTGTCCCTTCCTGTCCCACTCTGCTTTTCTGTTTCACATGACTTTTCTGAACTACTATCTGCTGCATCCGATAACATTTTCCTCATTTGGAGATCACTGCCGTTTTGTTGGTTACCCTATCTTCAGACACACATTACAAGCAGGTGGAGAAGTTACACAAACATTGACCATGGGTTAAATTGTCTTATGACAACAGCAGTGTGAGAAATGGTCCGTCTTCCTATTGCTGATTTTCTACTGCCTCACCTCAGTAACCACAATAACCATCCTCTCCTTGAGTTATTTGGTTTATTGGATGTATTTGCAGTCCTGACACTGCGTGAATCCAGAGGTCATCTGATAAGGTTAATCTACCACCCATGGTGGTATAGCTACATGGTGTAGCTAGCTCTATTCTGCCAACAAAAGTAATTTGCATTGGCATAGCATACTACTTTGCTTGCTAGCTAGCTAATACAGTTGTGCTGCTCTGCATTGACGTTTGTACTGTCATGGTCCTGTAGTGTTTTTTTTTCAGGAATATGTGGTTTGCCTTTAAGGCTTGCCAAGGATCAGTATTGCTTTAAGAACCGGCAAGCCTCAGGTGTTATAGAAAGGGGTAGTTTCGGTTGCCGTTAGAAACAGCCATTTGGAGACTGCAATTCAAAGGGTGCATTCTCGTTACCATAGGTACAGTCACTGTTTAATCTGTTTAATTATTATCTCTCAAAATTCTAAAACATCAAGCCAAAACAGAGATCTCTGGTAATTTAAACTGAAGGGAGGGAAGTGAGACTGTGACAATCTTTTATCCCTCAAAAACTCTAAAGTCAGATTGATTCTGTTGAAAATGTTTACATGTCGTTAATTGTTAAAATTCGCTGGAGACAGAAAGCAACATTCTGTGAGGACTTCAAGCAACATTCTGTGAGGACTTCAAGCAACATTGGACTATAAATTTGCAAGGACTTTAATTTTTTCTATTTTAAATGTTGTTTATATTTTCATAGTGTTTAAGAATTTAGTTCTTCTAATTAAACAATTAATTTGTTGATTTAAAGACACCTGTTTTGATTAGCCTCATTTGGTGGGTTAATAGATGGTACAATTTGGCTGGGTCTTTCTTTAATTTGGAAAGTTTAAATGATATTTTAGCCGATCTGTAGAGCGACGGGATTGAATTAACAGTGCGTTGGTCCCACCACAATCAGAATTGTATATTTTGATTGGGGGCTTTGACTGGAGCGGTCGGTCATAACAGTATATTTAGCTTCTTTATTTATAGGGAGAAATGTGTTTTAAATAGGACTGTGTTTTGATGGCATTAGATTGGCTGTACACTTTATATACAGATTAATGGCCCCCATGTCCGTGGCAGAGTCAATAATTTTGTCAAATATCAGTGATGCAACCTGTCGGCGCCTATCCCTGCTGCCAAGCTTTACCTGGTAGCATCTCCCCGCGGCAGCAGGCCCCCCCACCTTCTACAAAATAGAGGTGGAGGCAGGAAGAGGCACTTAAGTGGCCACTAATTGGTCACTGAGGGCCACAATTGGCCTGGAACTGGAAAGTCATCCAGGCAAAGTCTGGGAATGGCGTTCCCTGCCATTTTGTTTGCCCTGACTCTGTGCCCGTCTCCAAGGGCAGAACAAAATCCTGCCCTAAGTATGCATGAACAAGTCTATCAGGGCATGCCTCAGGATACTCCACTCCAGCAAAATCTGACCCAGTATTTAGCATAAATAACATATTTTTAAAACCTGAATTTACACGAACAATTCTAACCAACAGGGCACACCATAAGATGCCTGATCCAGCAAAATCTGGCTCAGTATATTTATAGGAGGTATAAGTAATAAAATGCATAATAGAAATAGCTCTTTGGGTGGCATTACTTGAGTTCAAAGTTGAAATGCGTCTGTTTTGTTCTAAGCACAGCTGCTGCACCTGTATTTACTTCACTCCTGTAGTAAGTCAGCATATACAGTTTGTACATATTGTGGCTGGTGTAAACAATTGAAGTTATTTGTATCCTGATTTTACAGAACATTATAAATTGTGGGGTTTTTTTGCTTTTGCAAGGGTTTCTTTCTTTGCTATTTACTGAACTGAACCAAAGGCAACAGCTCTTTTGATGTGGTTCCGTACTTTTTCAGTGGTATTTCTAAAAAAAAATGCAAAAATGTTTTGGAATGGCTTTGGGTGAAACGACTAGAGCCAAGTATATGTTTAAATATATTTTGTATAGGTACAGAAAGTACAAATAAGAATGATTAAAGGTACATGTGTAGCTTTTATCTTCTGTTCAGTCATTCATTATATTAGACTCTGTTGAAAGAGCAGAGCAAACCAGAACAATTTGCTTTTTTATAAAGGTGTCTATCACAACCATTTTGAACTAGAATCCATTTTGAATAAATGGCCTTGACAATAAAGGGCAGACAGGGAGGGTGCGGGCGAGGCTGAAATCGGCCAAAGAACCTGGCAAGGCTGGGGACGTGGAACAGCAGAGTAGAAATGCAGTCGTTATAGGAGATTCCATAGTTCTGGGGACAGACAGGCATTTCTGTAACTGTCATCATGGCCTGAATTTTCATTCTGGGTTCAGGAACCTCTCGATGATAGGCTAGCAGAATGGACAGACAAGTGGCAGATGGAATTTAATACAAGCAGGTGTGAGGTGATCCGTTTTTGCAGAAAGGATAGGGAGAGTCAATATAGACTTAATGGCACTGTTTCATAGGGTGCACAGGGGCAGTGGGACCTGGGGCTTTGTGTCCATAAATCTTTGAAGGTGGCAGGACATATTGAGAGAGTAGTTAGCAAAGCATATGGGATCTTGGACTTCATAAATAATGAAACAGGGCTAAATTTTAATAGCCCTCCGACGCGGGAGTCGTGGCGAGGGGGGCCAGTAAAATTCTTCTGGGAGAGGCCCACCACGACCCCACATTTTACCGGTGGCGGCGAAGCCTTGGTGCAGCCCCACTGCCGCACGGTGATAGAGCCTTCATTTGCGTAATAAAATTAATGCAAATAAATGTTAATGAACTTACCTGGACCGGACGGCCATCCCATGCTGATATTCCAGCTGGTGATACATATCGGAAGACACAAATGGAACTGTGAGCCCTGAAATTTTGAAATCTAAACCAGTCTATCAAGAAAACAAAGGCACAACGTGAGGCAAAGACACAATGCCTTCGGATCCCTGAGGTTGGTGGGGGGGGATTTTCGGGTTGGGAATAAAGTTTAATTTGGCTCAATAGGCCCAAAAACAAACATGGGACGGGGAAGGGGTGCGGTGGGAACGGACCGCCAGCTTTTATGTAATTTTTTAAAGACCACGTGAAATACTGTTCCTTTAAAAATTCACATTTCTTCTAAGGGCTTGAAGCTCTTTAGAAATGGCACTGGCGCCTGCGTGGTGGTGCCGGACACCATTGCCGGGGACGGAGTGGCCACCCCCTCTATGTTATCGAGGGCGACCATTCCGCCCCCTCCATTTAAATGAGCCGCTGCGTATAATATAGCGGGGGCTCAACGCCAGACGGTCCGTACAGGTGGACTGCCAACTTCAAAGTGCACCACAGCAATTTGCAGCACGCTAGTAAAATTCAGCCCATTGAGTACAAAAACAGGGAAGTTATACCCAACCTTTATAAAGCACTGGATAGGCCACAACTAGAGTATTGCGTCCAGTTCTGGTCACCACACTTTAGGAAGATGTGAGCATCTTTGAGAGGATGCAGAAAAGATTTAGCAGAATGGTTTTGAAAGATTTTGGCTACAAAATCCAGTTTGGAGAAGCTGGCATTGTTCTCCTCGGAGCAAAGGAGATGGAAGATTTGATGGAGGTGTACAAGATTATGACAGCTTTATATAAGGTAGACAAAGAAAAACTGTTCCATTACCTAATCGTACAAGTATTAGGGGACACAAATTTAATGTTTTGGGCAAGAGATGCAGGGAGGATGTGAGGAAGAACCTCTTTGTACAGCGAGTGGTAATGACCTAGAACTTGCAGCCTATGAGGGTAGCGGAGACTATGAATGATTTCTGAAGGAAATTAGATAGGCACTTGAGGGAAATAAACTTGCAGGGCTATGGGGATAGAGCGGGGGAATGGGACTGATTGATTGGGATCATTTTCAACCTCCCCCACTGCTGGTAAAATGGCAGCAGGGGCAGCTAGATGAATGGAACACACCCCGTGCCACCCACTCAATTGTACGTACCCCCTCCACCATCCCCACCCCCAACCTCCAGCCCGCTCCCGGGGTGAGGGGGGTATAAAATTCAGGCTCATTTTCAGAAAGGTAAAAATGACTTCAAATGAATTATTTCCAGATGGTTATGCGTCTAAATTAAAGGGATACAAGATTGAGTGCCTAGTTATTGTAAGGGTTTGTTTAACACACATTATCATCATTTTCACTAAACAGAATAAAGGCTTCTGCTGAGACACTTTGCAAGCAGTCATACTACCTTACACCATACTTGATCCAGATGTTACAAGTCATAACATATAACATACAGATGTCCATTCTGAACACAAAGCACTGCACACTGCACATTTCTTTAGTGGGTGTTTTGGATTCTGATCTACCTTTATTATATTGCTTTCTTCTCATGAATGCCTGTAGATTGAGCAAGCACAGAAGCATTGAAAGTTTTCTTTTTAAACTTTCTGCTCTGCTATATAACATAGGTTCCCTTGGTTCTTGTAGGTAGTTGGTCATTCTTTAATCTCCTGGCATAGATTCCTCTGCTGTGGTGGATCATGCAGTCAGTGGGGTTCATAATTTCTCCTCAACTGTGGCAACAATGGTCTTGGATATCTGTAATCAGTTTCTGTGATAGTTTCTATGCTAGAGACACAAGGAGCAGCAGTGGTGGTGGTAGACCTGGGTGGAGTCTGAGCGCAGTGACCAAGGAGTTAGAGTGGGGGAGACAGCCTCCAGCAAAATCACCAACAACAAAAGCAACATCTGTAAAACAGCTATAGTGATGTCACAACCAGGGAAGGTGCTGATTGGTGAGTAGCTGGTAAGTGTTTTTAGTTAATAGTCTAGAAAGCAAAGGCATGGCAGGGAACCTCAGCCCCGTGGAATGCACATCCTGTGCCATGTGAGAAATCCTGGCTAATTCTGGCCTGGACGACCACATATGCAGGAAGCGTCAACAGCTAGAGCAGCTCGAGCGCCAGGTTTCAGAGCTTGAGCAGCGGCTGGAGTCACAATGGTGCATCTTCAAGGCTGAGAGCTTTGTGGATAGCACGTTTCTGGATGCAGTCGAGGAAGACGAGACAGGTAGTACAAGAGTCCCCAGAGTGCATCTCGCTCTCCAACTGGCATTCAGCTCTGAATACTGGTGAGAGTGATGATTCATCTGGGGAGTGCAGGTAGAGCCAAATCCACGACACCATGGGTGTCTCAGCTGCACAGTGCTGGAGGAAGAAGAGTGGAAGAGCAATAGTGGTAGGGCATTCAATAGAGAGGGGAACAGACAGGCGCTTCTCCAGGAGAGTATGTTATCTCCCTGGTGCCAGGGTCAAGAATGAGCGGCTACAGGACATTCTGAGGGGGTAAGGTGAACAGCAAGAGGTCGTGGTCCATGACATAAGCAAAAAGAGGAATGAGGTCCTGAAGGCAGAGTTAGAGATCTAGGAGACAGATTGAAAATCAGGACCTCAAAGGTAGTAATCTCCAGATTACTCCTGGTGCCATGCGCTAGTGAATGAAGAAATAGTAAGATGGAGCAGATGAATATGTGGCCAGAGAGATAGTGCTGGAGAGTGGTCTTTAGATTCCTGAGGCATTGGGGCTGCTTTTGCTGGAGGTTGGACCTGGATTCGTTGCACCTTAACAGGGCCAGAAAGAATATCCTCACGGGGTTTTGCTAGTGCTGTTGGAGGCGGTTTAAATTAGCTTGGCAAGGGAATGGGAATCTGAGAGTAGATTCAGAAGGGAGAAAAGATAAGTTGGAAATGGTAGGTAGAAAATTAGTAAGCATGTTTGGAAGGCAGAGGAAACAAAGGCTAGAAAATAGACAACAAGGAAGTTTGGCAATGCGAAATGGTATGTACTGCAATGCAAGAAAAAGAGAATAAGGCATATGAGCTGAGAGCACAGATTGATGTGGGAGTATTATATTCTAGCTATTACTGAGACATGGCTGAAAGAAGGGCAGGAATGGCAGCTCAGCATTCCTGGTTACAGGGTTTTCAGATGAGATAAGGGGATAAAAAAGGAGGGGGGTCGCAATATTGATTAAAGAAACAATTATAGCTCTGAAGAGGGATAGCATGGTAGAAGGATAATCAACTGCGGCCACATGGATTGAACTGAAGAACAAAAAAGGGGCAATCACACGACACTGTACTGTGGGAGGACACCTCAGAGGGGTCATGCAGCGAGGCAATATGGGTGGAGCTCAGGAATAGGAAGGGTGCAGTCACGATGTTGGGGGTTTACTACAGGCCTCCCCAACAGCCAGCGGGAGGTAGAGGAGCAGATATGTAGACAGATTTTGGAAAGATGTAAAGGTAACAGGGTTGTGGTGGTGGGTGATTTTAACTTCCCCTATATTGACTGGGACTCACAGTGCTCGGGGCTTGGATGGGGCAGAATTTGTGAGGAGCATCCAGGAGGGCTTCTTGAAACAGTATGTAGATAGTCCAACTAGGGATGGGGCCATTCTGGACCTGCCTTTGGGGAATGAGCCAGGCCAGGTGGTCGAAGTTTCAGTGGGGGAGCATTTCGGGAGCAGTGACCATAATTCCATAAGTTTTAAGGTACTTGTGGATAAGGATAAGAGTAGTCCTCGGGTGAAGGTGCTAAATTGGGGGAAGGCTAATTATAACAATATTAGGCAGGAACTGAAGAATTTAGATTGGGGACGGCTGGTTGAGGGTAAATCAACATCTGACATGTGGGAGTCTTTCAAACGTCAGCTGATTAGAATCCAGGACCAGCATGTCACTGAGGAAGAAAGACAAGTTTGGCAAGTTTCGGGAAGCTTGGATAACGCTGGAGATTATGAGCCTAGTCAAAAAGAAAAAGGAAGCATTTGTAAGGGCTGGAAGGCTAGGAACAGACGAAGCACTTGAGGAATATAAAGACAGTAGGAAGGAACTTAAGCAAGGAGTGAGGAGGGCTAAAAGGGGTCATGAAAAGTAATTGGCAAACAGGATTAAGGAAAATCCCATGGCTTTTTATACGTATATAAAGAGCAAGAGGGTAACCAGGGAAGGAGTTGGCCCACTCAAGGACAGAGATGGAAATCTATGCGTGGAGCCAGAGGAAATGGGCGAGGTGCTAAATGAGTACTTTGCATCAGTATTCACCAAGGAGAAGGACTTGGTGGATGATGAGCCTAGGGAAGGGAGTGCAGATAGTCTCAGTCATCTCATTATCAAAAAGGAGGAGGTGTTGGGTGTCTTGCAAAGCATTAAGGTAGATAAGTCCCCAGGGCCTGATGGGATCTACCCTAGAATACTGAGGGAGGCAAGGGAAGAAATTGCTGGGGCCTTGACCGAAATCTTTGCATCCTCATTGGCTTCAGGTGAGGTCCCAGAGGACTGGAGAATAGCCAATGTTGTTCCTTTGTTTAAGAAGGGTGGCAAGGATAATCCAGGAAATTATAGGCCGGTGAGCCTTACATAGGGAAACTATTAGAGAAGATTCTTCGGGACAGGATTTACACCTATTTGGAAACAAACGAACTTATTAGCGAGAGACAGCATGGTTTTGTGAAGGGGAGGTCGTGTCTTACTAATTTGATTGAGTTTTTTGAGGAAGTGACGAAGATGATTGATGAAGGAAGGGCAGTGGATGTTATCTGTATGGACTTTAGTAAAGCCTTTGACAAGGTCCCGCATGGCAGACTGGTACAAAAGGTGAAGTCACACGGGATCAGAGGTGAGCTGGCAAGATGGATACAGAACTGGCTCGGTCATAGAAGACAGAGGGTAGCAGTGGATGGGTGTTTTTCTGAATGGAGGGATGTGACTAGTGGTGTTCCGCAGAGATCAGTGCTGGGACCTTTGCTGTTTGTAGTATATAAATGATTTGGAGGAAAATGTAGCTGGTCTGATTAGTAAGTTTGTGGACGACACAAAGGTTGGTGGAGTTGCAGATAATGATGAGGATTGTCCGAGGATACAGCAGGATATAGATCGGTTGGAGACTTGGGCGGAGAAATGGCAGATGAAGCTAATCTGGACAAATGTGAGGTAATGCATTTTGGAAGGTCTAATGCAGGTGGGAAGTATACAGTAAATGGCAGAACCCTTAGGAGTATTGGCAGGCAGAGAGATCTGGGCGTACAGGTCCACAGGTCACTGAAAGTGGCAACGCTGGTGGATAAGGTAGTCAAGAAGGCATACGGCATGCTTGCCTTCATCGGTCGGGGCATAGAGTATAAAAATTGGCAAGTCATGTTGCAGCTGTACAGAACCTTAGTTAGGCCACACTTAGAATATTGCGTGCAATTCTGGTTGCCACACTACCAGAAGGACGTGGAGGCTTTGGAGAGGGTACAGAGGAGGTTTACCAGGATGTTGCCTGGTCTGGAGGGCATTAGCTATGAGGAGAGGTTGGAAAAACTCGGATTGTTTTCACTGGAACGACGGAGGTGGAGGGGTGACATGATAGAGGTTTACAAAGTTATGCGTGGCATGGACAGAGTAGATAGTCAGAAGCTTTTTCCCAGGGTGGAAGAGTCAGTTACTTGGGGACATAGGTTTAATGTGCGAGGGGCAAAGTTTAGAGGGGATGTGCGAGGCAAGTTTTTTACACAAAGGGTGGTGAGTGCCTGGAACTTGCTGCCAGGGGAGGTGGTGGGAGCAGATACGATAGCGACGTTTAAGAGACATCTTGACAAATACATGAATAGGAAGGGAATAGAGGGATATGGGCCCCGGAAGTGCAGAAGGTGTTAGTTTAGGCAGGCATCAAGATCGGCGCAGGCTTGGAGGGCTGAATGGCCTGTTCCTGTGCTGTACTGTTCTTTGTTCTTTGACATGGAGTGTGCTACAGACCCCCAGTCAGAGGGAGATAGAAGAGAAAATATATAGGCAAATCTCTGAGAAGTCAAAAACAATTGGGCAGTAATAATGACTAAATTCAACTACCCTAATATTGACTAGGATTGAATTAGTGTGAAAGGCACAGAGGGAACAGAATTCTTAAAATGTATTCAGGAGAACTATTTTAGCCAGTACGTAGCAAACCTAACAAAAGAGGGGGTAGTTCTGGGCTTAGCTTTTGGGAATGAAGTTGGGGAAGTGGAAGGGGAGCACTTCGGTGGATGTGATCATAATTCAGTTAGATTTAGGGTAATTATAGTCAGGGACAAGAATAGGCCAGGAATAAAATTTCTTAATTGGGGAAAAGCTAATTTTACTAAGTTGAGATGTGATTTAGCTAAAGTAGACTGGAAACAGCTATTTGAAGGTAAATCAGTGCCAGATCAGTGAGGCATTAAAGGAAGTGATAATGAGTGATAAATGCAAGTATGTTAAAAAATACTTGCATTTATACAGTACCCTTCATGACCACCAGATGTCTCAAAGTGCTTTACAGCCAATGAAGTACTTTTGAAGTGGTTCACTGTTGTAATGTAGGAAACGCGGCAGCCAATTTGCGTACAGCAAACTCCCACAAATAGCAATACGATATTCTGTTTTTGCTTCGTGATGTTGATTGAGGGATAAATATTGGCTAGGCACCAGGGGTAACTCCCATTCATTTCTTCACAATAGTGCCATGGCATGTTTTACATCCACCCAAGTTGGCAGATGGGTCCTCGGTTTAACATCCAAAAGACGGCCCCTCTGATAGTGCAGCACTCTCTTGGTACCGCACTGGAGTGTCCACACAGATTTTTATGCTCAAAGTCTAGAGTGGGACTTGAACCTGGAACCTTGTGACTAGGGCGGTGCAGTGGTTAGTACCACAACCTCACAGCTCCAGCGACCCAGGTTCGGTTCTGGGTACTGCCTGTGCGGAGTTTGCAAGTTCTCCCTGTGACCGCGTGGGTTTCCGCCGGGTGCTCCAGTTTCCTCCCACAGCCAAAGACTTGCAGGTTGATAGGTAAATTGGCCATTGTAAATTGCCCCTCGTGTAGGTAGGTGGTAGGAGAATGGTGGGGATGTGGTAGGGAATATGAGATTAATGTAGGATTAGTATAAATGGGTGGTTGTTGGTCGGCACAGAATTGGTGGGCCGAAGGGCCTGTTTCAGTGCTGTATCTCTAAATAAAATTTAAAAAAAATAAATAACAGCAAAAGTGCTACTAACTGAGCCACAGCTGACACACATTTGCTTAATACAAATGGATGGGATGAGCAAATCCCGAGCCCCTTGGCTGTGAAGGGGCTGAAAGCAGAGGATAAAGAAAAGAAGGGAGGTT
This sequence comes from Heterodontus francisci, assembly GCF_036365525.1. Taxonomy (NCBI): domain Eukaryota; kingdom Metazoa; phylum Chordata; class Chondrichthyes; order Heterodontiformes; family Heterodontidae; genus Heterodontus; species Heterodontus francisci. Next base: position 79,553,056 of record NC_090384.1, on the reverse strand, counting down.
TATGACGGATACCGAGGGCTCAATAATGCAGAAAGCCTAGAGGAGTATAAAAAGTGTAGTGGCAAAATTAAAAAGAAAGTTAGGAAAGCAAATAGAGTCTATGAAAAAGTATAGGCAAGTAAAATCAAGGATAACCCAAAGATTTTTTATAAATACATAAAGAGCAAGAGGATAACTAAAGAAAGAATAGGGCCTATTAGTGACCATAAGGGTAACCTGTGTGTGTAGAGGCTGAGGACATGGGTGTGGTTCTTAATGAGTATTTTGCATCTGTTTTCAAAAAAGAGAGGGACAATACAGACACTACAATCAGGGAGGAGGCGTGTGAAATATTAGATGAAATTAAAAAATTTGAAATTTGAAAGTGGATAAATCCCCAGGCCTGGATGAAATGAATCCTAGGTTGTTAAGGGAAGCAAGAGAAGAAATAGTGGAGGCTCTGACCATCATTTTCCAGTCCCTCTGGCTACAGGCATGGTGCCAGAGGAGTACAGGACAGCTAACATTGTACCATTGCTTAAAAAGGGGGAAAGGTATAGACCGAGTAATTACAGGCATTCAACCTAACCTCCGTGGTGGGACAATTATTGGAAAAAATTCTGAAGGACAGGATAAATCTTAATTTAGAAAGATATCGGTTAATCAAGGACAGTCAGCAAGCACAGACTTGTTAAGAGAAAGTTGTGTCTGACTAACAGGTTTGAATTTTTTGAGGAGGTAATAAGGACGGGAGGGTTGATGAGGGTAGTGATTTTGATGTGGTCCATATGGATTTTAGAAAAGCTTTTGATAAGGCCTCATATGCCAGACTGGTCACAAAAATAAAAGCCCATGATATCCAAGGCAAAGTGGCAAGTTGGATCCAATATTAGCTCAGAGGCAGGAAGCAAAGGATAATGGTCTTTGGCTGTTTTTGTGACTGGTAGGCTGTTTCCAGTGGGCTTCCACAGGGCTCAGTACTCGATCCCTTAATTTTTGTGGTATATACCATGGATTTGGACTTGAATATAGCAGGTATGAATCAGAAGTTTTCAGATTATACAAAAATTGGCCATGTGGTCAATAATGAAGAAGAAAGCTGTAGACTGTAGGAAGATAACAATGGACTAGTCAGGTGGGTGGAACAGTGGCAAATGAAGTTCAACCCGGAGAAGGGTGAGGTAATGCATTTGGGGAAGGCTAGCAAGGCAAGTGAATAACAATAAATGGTAGGATACTGGGAAGTCTAGTGGAACGGAGGGACCTTGGAGTGCATGTCCATAGATCTCTGAAAGTGGCTGGACAGGTTGATCAGGTGGTCAAGAAGGCATACAGGATACCTGCCTTTATTAGCTAAAGCCCAGAATATAAGAGCAGGGAGGTTATGCTGTTAGGCCACAGCTGGAGTACTGCATGTGATTCTGGTCATTGCATGAAAGAAGGTACAGAAGAGATTTACAAGGATGTTGCCTAGACTGGAGAATTGTAGTTGGAGTACTGCATGCAGTTCTGGTCACCGCACTATAGGAAAGGTGTAATTGCACTGGAGAGGGTACAGAGGAGATTTACAAGAATGTTGCCTGGACTTGGGAATTTTAGATATGAGGAAAGATTGGATAGGCTAGGGTTATTTTCTTTGGAACAGAGAGGTTGAGGGGAGACCGAACTGAAGTATATAAAATTATGACAGGTCCAGATAGAATGGATAGGAAGGCTCTATTCCCCTTGGTTAAGGAGTCCATAATCAGGGGGCATAGATATAGGGTCAGAATAAGAGGTTGAGAAAGGATTAGCGGGGGATGGGATCTGGCACTCGTTGCCTGAAAGGGTAATAGAAGCAGAAACCCACATGACATTTAAAAAGCACTTGGATAAGCACTTGAAGTGCCATAACCGACAAGGCTGTGGACCAAGAGTTGGAAAGTGGGATTAGGCTGGATGACTCCTTGTTGGCTGCAATGGACTGAATGGCCTCCTTTCACACTGTAAATTTCTATGATTCTATAATTCTATATGTGTTCTCCCCATCTGTGGCAACAACAGTATTGGATATGTGTAATCAATTTCTGTGATAGTTTTTGCATATTCTCTAATAAGGTTGAACTGGGGAATTTCATCAAAGACTTTTATTTATGAATCTCAGACCATCAAACACACTTTTGCCCTGTATCGTGAGGTTTCTGCACTTTTGTTATTTATAGATTATAGTCTAGCCCAAGGGTTTATTTTTAATTTGCTACACTCGACAAACTCTGTCACAGGTTATTTACTTGTGAGGGTACCACAATCAATTTCCAAATGTTTTAATCATAAAACATATAATGTCTAACCCAAATATATTTTCACTGACGCAGAAGAGATTGTAAAACAAACCTGGGTTATTTCCATTGGGAATTTCTACCAAGTTAATTCACAATTTACTTGCAATAGTAGCTTTTGAAACTATTTTTGGATATGGTGACTTGTATTGGGACCTGTGGGGAAAAAAATCCAAACATTAGTGTCTGTATGATCAAATCTAAATGATGCCTAATGCAATTCATAATAAGCATTTCAAATCTAATGACTCAACTTTTGCATAGCAGATAAGGTTAACCTGCCATTTTGATTGTTTCCAAAAATGTTGACGTTTACCATCCAACTAATGAGCATATTTACTTTTAGTAGTAGATGTTCTAGGTCTCTTATAAATAGATCAGGTGGAAATAAAAAGTCTTTCAATACTCAAAAACGATTGAAGCTCCTGCCTTCAAACTAAGCCCTGTGTTACGACCAGGTGAGGAAGGGGTCTCAGGCTCCCCTCTGGCCCCTTTCCTGGTTTGGCCGTAACAGGGTTTAACTTTTAAAAACACAGTGTTTTAGCTTCACCTCAGTGAGTCCTTACTCACTGATCTCTAATTTTAATAGTAAAGGAACCAATTAGACAGGCTTTCTTAGGTTTAAACAAGAAAGATGTAAGTTTATTAGCCTTATCACTCTAACTCAGTTAAATTTACTAAAAGTCCGTGACGCAACCCCGTCAGTATGCCTACGCGATAAACGCACACACAAATAGATACAGAGGGGAGAAAGAATACAGTGGGGGGGGAGGCGGGGGTTGGAGAAGTAAATGGAATTCAGTTACTTTTTTAGTTGGATGTAAAGTCGTTGATTGGAGTTAAGTCCTGGAGTTCTCGTTGGGGCCTAGTGCACACTTTCAAACTTGTTTCGCTGGTACCAGAAGGCTGAAGAAGTCCTCTGCCTTGAAGCTTAAGCTGCTTCAGTGGGTCTCTGGAACTTTGCTGGAGAGAGAGGGACAGAGAGAGAGAGAGAGAGATGGTGCTTTCTTCGTGAAGTTCGTTTGTAGTCTGACCCAAACCTTTCTGTGAGGCACAATTCAATTAATTTCCAGGTTAGCCGGCAGGTTAGTCATGTGACCAGCTCTTTGTTTGAAACAGCATCGCCTACGATTGTTGTTGATTCTTCAAAGCTTACTAGACACACTTGGTGGGGGTGGGGGATGGAGTGCTGGCTCTTACACAGACAATGGCTCTCAGTGTCTTTTAATCATCACTGTTGACAAAACCCATCTCACTAATTGAATCAGGGAGCATTCCCATTGTTTCTCTATGCAACTGTCTCTCAGAGTGCATATGTGCAGCCATGTTTTCAACTGTTCAGCTCTGTGGTCTTTTTAAACAAGTTATGTTCAATGGCCAGTAAAAGTTCAAATATGATGAAATTAATATGTTTCCATTTGGCAGGTGTGTTTTCCGTCACACCTCTTGATGCTCTGATTTTTAAAAAATTATTTTTTGTCACTTTTCTCCCATCCTCCTATAAAGCAGCAAAAAAGCTGAGGTTTGGCTCCACAAGGACTTCCAGCTCTCTTGTACTTCATCCCTGATAGTAAAGGATGGCATAAGGACATTAATAAGAAGGGATCTGGCCTCAGAAGATCATGAAGTATGATCAGTTGGGTGGAAATTAGGAATAACAGAAGTCAGAAAACATTGGGGGGAGTAGTTTACAGGCCCCCTAACAGTAGTTATATTATTGGACAGAACATTAAATGGGGAAATTATTGGAGCATGTAAAAAAGGTAATGTATTTATTGTGGGGCACCTTAATCTGCATAAAGACTGTGACAATCAAATTGGCAACAGTGGTCTCGAAGATTAATTTGTAGAATGCTTTTGTGACAGTTTCTTGGAGAAATACATTGTAGAACCGACTAGGGATAAAGCTATCTTACATCTCATGTTGTGTAATAAAGCAGGGTTAATAAGCAATGTCATAGAAAAGGATCCACTGGGAAATAGTGATCATAATACCATTGAATTTCATGTCAAGTTTGAAAGTGACACATTTCAATCACAAACAAGATTCTTAAACTTAAACAAAGCCAATTATGAAGGTATGAGGGGAGAACTGGGTAAGGTTAATTGGGTAAGTAGACTGGAAGGTATAGTGGTAAATGAACAGTAGGAAACATTTAAAGAAACAATACAAAGGGTTCAACAAAAGTACATCAATTCAAAGACAAAAACTCATCAAGAAAGACCCATCCGTGGCTCACTCAGGAAGTTAAGGAGAGTATTAGACTAAAAGAAGTGGCTTACAATATTGCATAAAAATAGCAGCAAGCCTGAGGATTGGGAGTGTTTTAGAAACTAGCAAAGGGCCACCAAAAAATTGATAAAAAGGGAAAAAATAAAACATGAGAGTAAACTAGCCAGCAATATAAAAGCAGATTGTGAGAGCTTTTATAAGTACATAAAAAGGAAGAGAGTAGCTAAAGTAGACATTGGTCCCTTAGAGGCAGAGACAGGAGAAATCATCATGGGGAATGAGGAAATGGCAGAGACATTGAACAAATATTTGTGTCTGTCTTCACAGTACAAGACACAAGTTCCATACCAGAAATAAGCAGTAACCTAGGGGCTAAAAAGAGTGAGGAATTTAAGGATTTTGATATCGGCTGAGAAAAAGTATTAGAGAAACTTGAGGGACTAAAATCTGATAAGTCCCCGGGACCAGATGGCCTACATCCTAGGGTTCTAAAGGATATAACTGCAGAGATAGTGGATGCGCTGGCTATGATTTTCTAGAATTCCTTAGATTCAGGAATGGTCCTGTCAGATTGGAAATTGGCAAATGTGACGTTACTTTTCGAGAAAGGAGATAGAGAGAAAAGAGGGAACTATAGGCCAGTTAACCTAATATCAGTCATTGGGAGGATGCTGGAAACTATTATTAAAGAAGTCTTAACATTGTACTTGTAAAAGCATAGTATGATTAGAACAAGTCAGCATGGTTTTACTAAAGGGAGACCCTGTCTGACAAATTTATTAGAGTTTTCTGAAAGTGTAACTAGCAGGGTAGATAAAGGAGAACCAGTAGATGTAGTATACCTGGATTTTCAAAAGACATTTGATAAGGTGCCACATAAAAGATTAATAGGCAAGATAAGGGCTCATGATGCTGGGGATAATATATTAGTGTGGATAGAGGATTGGTTAACTGACAGGAAGCAGAGAGTGCGCATAAATGAGGCATTTACAAGTTGGTAGGCAGTAAATAGTGGGGCATCGCAAGGATCAGTGCTGGGGCCTCAGCTATTTACACTCTATGTTAATGACTTGGATGAAGAGACAGAGAGTAGTGTATCTAGGTTTGCTGATGATACAAAGCTTGGTGGAAAGGTAAGCTACGGGCAAGATGTAGAGAGGCTGCAAAGAGATATAGACAGGTTAAGGAGTGGGCAACAAGATGGCAATTAGAGTATAATGTAGGGAAGTGTGAAGTTGTTCACTTCAGTCGTAAACATAGAAAAGCAGGATATTTTTTCAACAAAGTGACTGCTGACAACGCAGCCTCCACCGCCAATGTCATAAGAGCACTCCCAGTTTCACACATGTGCAGAACAGATGCTTGCTGCCAGTATGGTGCTGTGCATGCGCGTGAAAATGTAATTCGTTGCTCGCCTCGCCACTTCGCGTCACTTGGCTCCCTCCCACTTCTGGTCCCCGCTACTGGTCCCTGCACCCTCCTGCCTCTGGTCCCCAGTACTGGGCCCCACTCCCTCCTGCTTCTGGTCCCCGCGCTCCCTCCCACTTCTTGTCCCCGATACTGGGTCTCACTCCCTCCCGCTTCTGGTCCCTGGTACTGGTCCCCGCTCCCTCCCCCTTCTGGTCCCTGGTACTGGCCCCCACTCCCTCCCACTTCTGGTCCCCGGTACTGTCCCCGCTCCCTCCCGCTTCTGGTCTCTGCTACTGGTCCCGCTCCCTCCCGCTTCTGGTCCCTGGTACTGGTCCCGCTCCCTCCCACTTCTGGTCCCCGGTACTGTCCCCGCTCCCTCCCGCTTCTGGTCCCTGTTACTGGTCCCGCTCCCTCCCGCTTCTGGTCCCTGGTACTGGTCCGCTCCCTCCCACTTCTGGTCCCCGGTACTGGTCCCTGCTCTCTCCCACTTCTAGTCCCTGGTACTGGTCCCCACTCCCTGCCACTCCTGGTCCCTGCGCAGGGGAAGCATAGAAGAGAGAGAGTGACAAGATAGGCAGGGGAGGGGAAGAAGACTGTGAGCGTAAGGGAGCGGGGCAGCGAGTGGCTGAGGGGGAAGAAGGGTCGAGCCCACAGATTCTGTTGAAATGCACACACAATCCTGCACATGCAGCTATCCTGAAGCTCAGGCCTAAACACAAAGTTCACTGAAGTGATGCTGGATCAAGTTATTGATTTGGCTTGTATTACAACACAGAAGCAGCCCTCTGCCGGTGTTCATGCTAAACACAAGCTCCCAGGATTTATCTGTTCCAATTTCCAAAATGTTAGAAATCTCTTTTTAAAATGCTCACTGGTTTAAAATTCGGGGTTGTGTCCTGAAATAATCATCAATAAAATTAATTAAACCACCCGCTGTGGGGAGAAGGAGCGGGGACCACAAGTGGCCATTTTGGTTTCATTTGTTTTCACTTTTGTGATATATTGAGCAGCACCATCTTTGCTACTGGCAGCTGCCAAAACACTGCAGTGACATTAAAGTGCATGAGGCTGCATTTGTGCATGTGTAAGTACTGCACCACCTAGTGGTTGCATTATCAGCAAATGCAGCCTTTTTTAAAAGGTGTGAAACTGGTAAGTGTTGATGTTCAGACAGACGTGGGAGTACTCGTACAAGGAACACACAAAGTTAACGTGCAGGTGCAACAGGCTATTAGGAAAGCAAATGGCATGTTGTCCTTTATTGCAAGGGGATTGGAGTACAGGAATAAAGGAGTCTTACTCAAATTGTACAGGGCTTTGGTGAGACAGCACCTGGAATACTGTGTGTAGTTTTGGTCTCCACATTTAAGAAAGGATATACTTGCACTGGAGGCAATGCAGCGAAGATTTACTTAATTGGTCCCTGGAATGAGGGGGTTGTCCTATGATGAGAGGCTGAGTAAATTGGGCCTATATTCTCTGGAGTTTAGAAGAATGAGAAGCGATCTACTTGAGACATACAAGAATCTAAAAGGGCTTGATAGGGTAGAAGCTGAGAGATTGTTCCCACCAGTCAGGGAATCTAGAACACAGGGACACAGTCTCAGGATAAGGGGCCAATCATTCAGGACTGAGATGAACAGAAATTACTTCACTCAAAGGGCTGTGAATCTTTGGAATTCTCTACCCCAGAGGGTTGTGGATGCTCCATCAATGACAGCTAAGCCTGATCCTCTCCTCGCGTGTACTTTATAGCAGATGCAGTATCAAGGACAAGCAGGGACTCTCTTGATCTTTCCTCTCCCAAACCCAAGGTGCTAAGGCTATTTGTAGTAAACCTGTGACCCTGTCTTAGACCAGATAATTCTATCACAAAGCAATAGTCATATCTTGTTTTCTCTGCTCTTCGTGTCTTAAAACGACACTATGTTTTTTTTTTATTCATTCATGGGATGTAGGCATCACTGGCCAGGCCAGCATTTATTGCCCATCCCTAATTGCCCTTGAGAAGGTGGTGGTGAGCTGCCTTCTTGAACCACTGCAGTCCATTTGGGGTAGGTATGCCCACAGTGCTGTTAGGAAGGGAGTTCCAGGATTTTGACCCAGCGACAGTGAAGGAACGGCGATATAGTTCCAAGTCAGGATGGTGTGTGACTTGGAGGGGAACATGCAGGTGGTGGTGTTCCGATTTATTTGCTGCCCTTGTCCTTCTAGTTGGTAGAGGTCGCGGGTTTGGAAGGTGCTGTCTAAGGAGCCTTGGTGCATTGCTGCAGTGCATCTTGTAGATGGTACACACTGCTGCCACTGTGCATCGGTGGTGGAGGGAGTGAATGTTTGTAGATGGGGTGCCAATCAAGTGGGCTGCTTTGGCATGCTCGGATGGCGTCGAGCTTCTTGAGTGTTGTTGGAGCTGCACCCATCCAGGCAAGTGGAGAGTATTCCATCACACTCCTGACTTATGCCTTGTAGATGGTGGACTGGCTTTGGGGAGTCAGGAGGTGAGTTACTCGCCTCAGGATTCCTAGCCTCTGACCTGCTCTTGGAATCCTGAGGCGTATGTACTATGTACCCCATTTACTTATTTAAGCATCAGACGGGGCCCTAATAACTAATCATCAGAGTTCACACTTCTGAAGTATGGACCAAAAGGAAGACCAGTTGCATTCAACATGAATTGATTGCGAACCACATATACGACTGAGCAATTACCAATAATGATGGTCTGCTGATTTGAGCAGCATTGAGCCAGCAATAAATGCCAATTAAATGTTTAATGTTGGCGAAAGTAGATATGACAGGTGGTTTTACAGATGGTTAAAACATTAAAAAACAAAGTTTAAAAAGGCTAACTGTTATCCACTTTGAAAATGTTGTTTGGCACTGGTCGCTATTATACTAGAGCCAGTGTAAAGCTGAACTGATTTGCCATTACATCACTGAGGTGTTCTTACACAACTTGCCAAAATTGATTCTGCTATCTGATCGGATGTCTCACTCCCTAATTATAATACAGATTTGTATCAGTGTGGAGCATTTCGCCATATGCACTGCATGATAATGAGAGATCATCTCATGTCAGTATTTTTTATATTATTCCCAGTCATTTCTTCTGACGTACTGGGAGAACATGCATTTTATGTTCTGAAACTTCCCTGCTTCAACAGCACAGAAATGACTGCTAATGCCTGCATAGGGGAAAGAAGTTCAGCACTGGAGTAAAGTTGGCCTTTTCAGACTGGAGATAAACTGTGTGGCCCAAGAATAACGTCTCGGCTACCCAGAGAACAATAATTGAATATTTCCCTGCATTTATTAAGAGCAGGTCTCTTTTGTACTGTAAATGGGAAGTCAAGAGACTTGCACACAGTCAGTGCCTAGGCTGTAGGTACACTAGGCACTTCTAACCCCTATTCCTCTCTGCACAGCAAATTGGGCATGTGGGTTAGGCTCAGGCTCTGTGCCCAATAACATGAAGCCCTGCCGGTTTAAATGCCAAAGCACTTTGGGTACAGTGGGACATGCTGCCAGCCCCACTGTTTGTATAACATTATAATAAGTATGCTGCACTTTCCAATGTACAATATTAGCAATTAACTCTGTTTGACAAGCAACTTTAAAAATCAAATAATAAGATTTTTCACTTTGTTGGTAAAATAAATTATTTATTATATTCCTATATATACTATTAATTATTCAGCAGTTGCAGGAATATATATTAATTATTAATAAGAATAAGCTATTTCACTTTCTATGTTGCCTGATATATTGTAGTAATTAAAATTTTAGACTTTGGATGTCAAGAAATAAGATTTTAATAATGTTTATAGTTATGCCTATTGATTTATCATTAAAATTAATTAACTAATGAATAAATGTCACTCTGCTATAATATCTTTTGGCAAGGAGGTTGCTTTAAAATAGGCATTTGTTTCAAAAAGATTTTTTTTTTAACCACCAGTTCTAACCTAATTATAAAGCTTATTTTGTGAACTTGCAGCAATATCTCAATCTCTATTCAATTATTTTGACTTGTTGCAGGATTGTTCTCATGGATGATGCTATGGACTGCCCAATGTCCTTTGTGGACTTTTTATATGCATTCCAGATTCAATTATGCTATTGTGGTAAGTTCAAATCTCATTGCTTACTCATTTCATCAGGGTGAATGAACAGCCATGATCTAATTGAATGGTGGAACAGTCTCAATGACCTACTCCTGAATCTATATACTGTAAGTCAGAGTGGATGATATATCGATGGACAATCCATGGTAGCAGCTTCCTGGATAACAGTTATTTGTATAACAAGGATATCTAACTGAATAATACAAGCAGTGGAGACAAAAGTATGTTATAACATTGGGATTTAATGCTTTTTTTATAATATTGTGCTGAATTAGCATGTATTAGTTTATGTCTTGATTGTAGTTTGCTTGTTATGGTTTCTCATTAAAATATTTTTAACACTGGAAGATTCATTAGGACAAGTTTTGGTCAAGAGTCAGAACTCAAAGCAGTAATCTGCTAAAGGACCACTCAAACTCACCAGTGAGTCTCATTTTTAACAATAGCATTTATGCAACATAAATATACATGGTTTTACATAAATAAACTCTACATTGCAACACATGAACATCTAAAAAGCAAACAATGCAATGTGGTTTAATGCCTCCCCCTCCTTATTACAAGCATGTTGCTTTTCTAAGTATGCCTCCTGTCCTTCGCCATGGCTGGCTACTCACTCCTTCTGCAAGTATGACCACATTCTTTAGGCTATTTTATTTAACTAACATAACCAGGTACTTTTTAGTTAAAAAATACAGAGTTGGTGAATGATATTGTTCCAAAAAGACAATGGAAGGACAGAGCCTTAAGTGGGATCAAGGACAAAAAAATTAAACAAAACAAGCAAAAAAAAATCTCTTCCCTTAATTTTTTTTGTAGTATGGGAGAGCAGCTGCATAGAGAAAACAAATAGGCTACCAAATGGCACTGAGAAGAAAGCTGAGCACACAATCTTAACAAGGGCCAATTTCACAAGATTTCAAAATACTGCAAGATTTGTCCCAAACATTGTGTCAACACAATTTCGGCTATTTAAGAGAAAACAGCTGAAATTGTGAGTGAACCTGGGGAGAATAGCAGAATTGGGCCTCCATCAGAAGCTGTAGCAGAGCCTCAAGAAGGCTGCAGTTGGCCCTTGGGGTTTATTATGACTAACCCTTAAAACAGGTTTGGATACCCTTTTCATTTTCCCTTTCTTCCTGTTGTAAAGTACTGGTCCCTCACAGCTGAGATTACAAATTAACAATGTGGAGGACCAAGAAACTGATAAAGAGATAATAAAAGATGAAAGTAAACTGGCAAGAAACATTAAAATTGACTGTAAAAGCTTCTGTAGATACGTAAAAAGGCAAAGACAAATGTGGAATAAAAACAAGAAATGCTGGAACTACTCAGCAGGTCTGGCAGCTTCTGTGGAGAGAGAAGCAGAGTTAATGTTTCAAGTCAGTGACCTTCATCAGAATGGGCCCCAGTTCTGATGAAAGGTCACTGATCTGAAATGTTAACTCTGCTTCTCTCTCCACACATGCTGCCAGACCTGCCGAGCAGTTCCGGCATTTCTTTTTTTTTTCAGATTTCCAGCATCTGCAGTATTTTGCTTTTATTAAAGACAAATGTGGGCCCACTACAGGCAGAAACGGAAGAATTTATGATGGAGAATAAGGAAATGGCAGAGAAACTAAACAAATACTTTGTGTCTGTCTTCATGGAGGAAGATACCAAAAATCCTCCCAGGAATACTAGAGAACCAAGGGACTAAAGGGATTGAGGAACTGAAAGAAATTAGTATCAGTAAAAAAGTAGTACTGGAGAAATTAATGGGACTGCAAGTTGATAAATTGCCTGGACTGATGATCTACATCCCAGAGTGTTGAAAGAGGTGGCTGTAGAGATAGTGGATACATTGGTGGTCATCTTCCAAAATTCTATAGATTCTGGAATGGTTTTTGAAGTTTGGAAGGTAGCAAATGTAACCCCACTATTTAAAAAAAAAAGAGGGAGAGAGAAAACAGGGAACTACAGACCTGTTAGCCTGACATCAGTAGTAGGAAAAATGCTAGAATCTATTATAAAGGATGTGATAACTGGACACTTAGAAAATAATGGTTAGATTGGGCAGAATTGACATGGATTTATGAAAGGGAAATCATGTTTGACAAACCTGTTAGAGTTTTTGGAGGATGTAACTAGCAGAATAGATAAGGGGGAACCAGTGGATGTGGTGTATTTGGATTTTCAGAAGGCTTTTGGTAAGGTCCCACACAAGAGGTTAATAAGCAAAATTAGAGCACATGGGATTGGAGCTAATATGCTGGCATGGATTGAGAATTGGTTAATGGACAGAAAACAGAGAGTAAGAATAAACAGGTCATTTTCAAGTTGGCAGGCTGTGACTCGTGGGGTACCACAAGGATCAGTGCTTGGACCCCAGCTATTCACAATCTTTATCAATGATTTGGATGTGTGGACCAAATGTAATATTTCCAAGTTTGCTGATGACACTAAACTAGGTTGGAATTTGAGTTATGAGGAGGATGTAAAGAGGCTTCAAGGGGATTTAGACAGACTAAGCGAGTGGGCAAGAACATGCCAGATGGAATATAATGCCGAAAAATGTAAAAGGTCGACACTTTGGTAGGAAAAATAAAAATGCAGACTTTCTTAAATGGTGAGAGATTCGGAAGTGTTGCTGTCCAAAGGGACCTGGATGTCCTTGTTCATAAGGCACTGAAAGCTAACATGCAGGTGCAGCAAGCAATCAGGAAGACTTGGCTTTTATTGCAAGAGGATTTGAGTATAGGAGTAAAGAAGTCTGGCTGCAATTATATAGAGCCTTGGTAACACCGCACCTGGAGTATCATGTACAGTTTTGGTCTCCTTACCTAAGGAAGAATATATTTGTCATAGAGGGAATGCAACAAAGGTTCACCAGACTGATCCCTGGGATGGCAGGATTGTCCTATGAGGAGAGATTGAGGAGACTGGTCCTATATTTTCTTGAGTTTAGAAGAATGAGAGGTGATCTCATTGAAGCATTCAAAATTTTTACATGGATTAACAGGGTGGATACAAGAAGGATGTTTCCCCTGGCTGAGGTGTCTAGAACCAGGGGACACAGTCTCAGAATAAGAGGTAGGCCATTTAGGACTGAGATGAGGAGGAATTTCTTCACTTAGAGGGTGGTGAATCTTTGGAATTCTCTACCGCAGAGGTTGGGGAGGCTGAGTCATTGAGTATATTCAAGACAGAGATCGATAGAATGCTAGATATTAAAGATTATCAAAGGATATGGGGATAGTAGAGGAAAATGGCGTTGAGGTAGAAGATCAGCCATGATCTAGTTGAATAGCCAAACAGGCTCGAGGAGCTGAATGGCCTACTCCTGCTCCTATTTCCTATGTTTCTATGTCCTCCCATTCTGTAGTGATGTGCACTTGGAACATCAGAATGCTGAGCTTCACTTTTGTGTTACAAAAGTGATATTCTGCGGTCACAGCAGAATATCTCCCCAGCCCACAAGAAAACTAAACTAAAAATAAATATTTCTTCAATTTTATGTTTTAGTACCTTTCAATTTAATTTTAAAATCATTTGGCTGTGTGAATATAAAATTAACTGCTATCAACAAAAATTAAAGGAAGCACCAAAAGTGATACAAAGCAAAATGGTTTTCAGTTTAGTCCTCTGCTTTAAATTGACACTTCAAACTCATGTTAAGACTTGCGTGATTGTGGCTGATTTCCATACTTTGCACTTTATTTTCCACAGTAATAACAGTTTTAGTAGAAAATGACACTAAACCACAGATTATTTTTGGGTAGCCACATCTAAACATATATACATCATGGCACTGTTTAGATAACTAATTAGGATATAAAACATGATTCGCAGTTATTCAAGTAGGCAAAAAAAGAAACAATTTTAAAGTAGGATGTTCACATCAGTATAAAACACAGAAATGCTGCACATTTGAAGAGCTCTTGAATTCTGAAATAACTAATCTTAATGCATCAAGGCAGATGTTTCAACAGAAGGTGGACTCCATTGGGACCTATCGACTTGAGAGGGGGGAAACTGCATTAAGCATTCAAAAGACTCAGGCACAGCAGAGAGCTTCTGAGAAAGAAGGTAAAACAAAGGGAGTGAAAGGACTAAAATGGAACCACTAACCTAAAGAAGTCTTTAAAAAAAGCCAACATAGACTGCAACAAATTAATTAAAAAGAAAACACCTAAATTAAATTCAAAGGCAAAGGGGCTAATTAAGAGTCAAAAAGGGAATACCTGAGGGAAGTAATTATTAAAAGAGAACATCAGACAGAATTGAAATCAAAATGCAACACCAGAGGTAAAAAAAGGAGGCAACCGGAAAAATATAATGAAGAAAGGAACAGGCAAGGAGAGCATAACTAAGATGGATTGCATGAGGTGTGTTTTCTGTGGGATGCTCACAAATGATACAGCATAGGAGTAAAACCTTGCAAAAATTTTGTTTATCAGGAAGCTTAAAGAAAGATGCCTTTTTTATTTGTTTGTGGGATGTTGGTATCGCTGGCAAGGCCAGCATTTATTGCCCATCCCTAATGGTCCTTGCCTTGGAGAGCAAGATGCAAGAACTTAAAAAGGCAGACTGATGAAAGGGGAATTTTGACATTGAATGGAAAGTATTGAATTCAATAAGTGAGTCATCTTAGAGAAGTGATATGGTGAGCCTAACATCAGACCTCAGAGCAATCATACAATCATAGATTCATAGAAAGTTTAAGGCACAGAAAGAGGCCACTTGGCCCATTGTGTCTGTGCCGGCCGGAAAACGATCCACCTATTCTAATCCCACCTTCCAGAATTTGCTCCGTAACCCTGCAGATTACGGCACTTGAGGTGCATATTCAGACTCATTTTGAATGAGTTGAGGGTCTCTGCCTCAACTACCCTTTCAGGCAGTGAGTTCCAGACCCCCACCACCCTCTGGGTGTAACAGTTTTTCCTCATCTCCCCTCTAATTTTTCTACCTATCACTTTAAATCTATGCCCCCTTGTCACTGACCTCTTTGCTAAGTTGAATAGATCCTTCACCTCCACTCTATCCAGGCCCCTCAAAATTTTGTACATTTCAATCAGATCTCCCCTCAGCCTTCTCTGTTCCAAGGAGAACAACCCCAGCCTATCCAATCTTTCCTCATAGCTGCATTTTTCCAGTCCTGGCAACATCCTCATAAATCTCCTCTGTACCCTCTCTGGCGCAATTACATCCTTTCTGTAATGAGGTGACCAGAACTGCACACAGTACTCAAGCTGTGGCCTAACCAATGAGTTATACAGTTCTAGCGTAACCTCCCTGCTCTTATATTCTACACCTCGGCTAATAAAGGAAAGGATTCCATATCCCTTCTTAACGACCTTATCAACTTGTCCTGCTACCTTCAGGGATCTGTGGACATTCACTCCAAGGTCCCTTACTTCCTCCACACTTCTCAGTATTTTCCCATTAATCGTCTATTCCTTTGCCTTGTTTGAACTCCCCAAGTGCAACACCTCACACTTCTCCAAGTTGAATTCCATTTGGCACTTTTGTGCCCATCTGACCAGACCATCAATATCTTCCTGCAGCCTACAGCTATCCTCCTCGCTGTCTACCACACGGCCAATCTTTGTGTTGTCTGCAAACTTCTTGATCATGCCCCCTATATTTATGTCCAAATCATTAATATGCATCACAAAAAGCAGGGGATCCAGTACTGAGCCCTGTGGGAACACCACTGGAAACAGCCCTCCAGTCGCTAAAACAGCCGTCAACAATTACTCTTTGTTTCCTGCCACTAAGCCAATTTTGTATCCACCTTGCTGCATTTCCCTGGATTCCATGGGATTTCATCTGGCCTAGGTGATTTATCAACTTGCAAGGATGCTAATCCCATTAATACTTCCTCTCTCCCTATGTTTATCACATCCAATGCTTCACACTCTTCCTCCTTAACTACAATATTTGCATTGTCCCCCTCTTTTGTGACGACAGACGCAAAGTATTCATTAAAAACCATATCAATATCTTCTGCCCCTACACATAGGTTACCTTTCTGGTCTTTTATGCACCCAACTCTCTCTTTAGTTATCCTCTTACTCATAATGGATTAATAAAACATCTTTGGGTTCACCTTGATTTTGCTTGCCAATATACTTTCAGGGCCTCTCTTTGCTTTCCTAATTTCCTTTTTGATTTCACCCCTCCACTTTCTATACTGCTCTCGGTTTTCTGTAGTTTTGAATTCACGGTGTCAGCCATAAGCTTTCTCTTTCTGCCATATCTTACCCTGTAGGCTCCTTGACATCCATGGGGCTCTAGATTTGGCTGCCTGACCCTTGTTCTTTGTAGGAACATGTTTACCCTGAACTCCATGAATCTCCCCTTTGATTGCCTCCCACTGTTCTGACACTGATTTACCTTCAAGTAGCTGTTTCCAGTCCATTTTCGCTAAATCACTCCTCAGCTTAGTAAAATTGGCCTTGGCCCAATTGAGAACTCTAACTCCTGTTCTATCTCTGTCCTTTTCCATAATTATGTTAAAATTGACTAAATTATGATCACTATCACCAAAGTGCTGTCCCACTGCCACCCCTTCCACCTGCCCATCTTAATTTCCTGAAACTAAGTCTAAAACTGTGCCCGCTCTTGTTGGACTTGCTACATACTGGACAAAAAAGTTCTCCTGAATGCACCTCAAGAATTCTGCTCCCTCAATTCCTTTCACACTAAAACTATCCCATTTAATATTGGGGTAATTAAAATCCCCTACTATTACTGCCCTATTGTTCTTGCACTTCTCAGAGATTTGCCTCCATATCTGCTCTTCTAGCTCCCTCTGACTGTTTTGGGGTCTATAGTACACTCTCAGCAGTGTGATTGCCCCTTTTTTGTTCCTTAACCCAATCCATATGGCCTCCTTTGATGAACCTTCCACCATATCATCCCTCCTCACAGCTGTAATAGTTTCCTTAACCAAAATTGCCACTCCCCCTCCTTTCTTGTAAATCAGATAGAGAGAATAAAATAGGCCTTACAAGCTACATATATCAGGATTGGTTCCAAACCTAATGAAGGAGAATGTTCTCTGGTATACTTTTAATATCTGAAGAGAGAAATTGAAAAGAATTGAGGAGGTAAAATGAATGGCTGGTAGCAGAATATGAGAAACAATCCTACCTCCATAAATAATTTGAATTCCCCAGATTAAAAAGGACTGGCATAGGAGAGAGGGGCTACAATTAAACCAAGTAGGGACAAGGAGATTTGTGAGAAATATTCACACAGCAATATGGAGACAGTCAACTTGCAAGTATGGATACAGATATCCAGAGAAGGTATACATGATCTGGATATCTGGAACAGAATCTGGAACAGATACTAGCAGCTGCGAGAGGAGGAAAATCTAAATGAAGATGTATATGCCTGAACCCTAGAAATATTAGAAATGTTAGAAATAAAATACTGGGTCTGGAGGCTGTTATGACAGTAGAGAACAACGTTGTCCTAGGAGTATCAGAAACATGACTAAATCCAGAGAATGGAAATGAATATAACTTTCAGGGTCATAGAGTGTTTGCAAGAGAATGGATTAAATGGAGGTGGTGTAGTCCATCTGCCAGAGACACCTGACAAGTAAAAAAAAGTTAATCCTGTGGGAGGTAGGAAACTACAAAATGAGCTCCTCTGGTTAGACATGCAAAAGAAATCCAAGCTAACATGATGGATGTATTATAAACCACCAGGTCAAGATAAGGAGAATACTTTGTTCTTTGAAGGGATAGGAAGGGCATACCAGAACAGGAATAGGTTATGTTATTGGGAGACTTCAATCAACCTAATATAAACTGGAAAAACCCTAGTTTTTTAGAGTCAGAGTTGATAAATATAGCACATAACTGTTTCTAAGCCCTGCCAAGTAAGCTGTAAGTGGTATGGCTCATCTTGATATGGTATTTGTAAAACACCCAGAAAACTTACTAACTGGAAGGTAGCAATCACAGAATGATAAAGTTAACATAATTTAGGAATTCGAAATATCTAAGATTAGGAGCCAGGTACATATCGTGAAAGGGCCTAAATCCAAGGAATTAAGAGAACAGCTAATGTTGACGAGGGATATTGAGGGGCTGGTCAGGACAAAGAAGGAGGCATTTGTCAGGTATAGGCATCTGGGATCAAGCGAGTCCCTCGAGGAGTATAAGGGATGTAGGAGTACACTTAAGAAGGAAATTAGGCGGGCGAAAAGGGGCCATGAGATTTCCCTGGCAGATAAGATAAAGGAGAATCCTAAAAGATCCTCTAAGTATATTAAGAGTAAAAGGGTAGCTAGGGAGAGAGTAGGTTCCCTTAAGGATCAGTGTGGTAATCTATGTGTGGAGCCACGGGAAATGGGCAAGGTCTTAAATGAATACTTCTCGTCTGTATTTACCATGGAGAAGGTCATGGAAGCTAGTGAGTCCAAGGGAGGGAACAGCGATATCCTGGAGCATATCAACATTACAAAGGAGGAGGTGTTGGAGGTTTTGAAGCGCATTAAGGTGGATAAATCCCCAGGGCCTGACCAGGTGTATCCTAGGATGTTACGGGAAGCAAGGGAGGAGATTGCTGGGGCCCTGGCAGAGATTTTTGTATCATCGTTAGCCACGGGTGAGGTACCGAAGACTGGAGGATAGCTAATGTTGTGCCTTTATTTAAGAAGGGCAGCAAGGATAAGCCAGGGAACTACAGGCCGGTGAGCCTTACTTCAGTGGTGAGAAAGTTATTGGAAGGGATTCTGAGAGACAGGATTTATGTGCATTTGGAAAGACAAGGTCTGATTAGGGTTAGTCAGCATGGCTTTGTGCTTGGGAAATCATGTCTCACGAATTTGATTGAGTTTTATGAGGAGGTAACCAAGAGGATTGATGAGGGCAGGGTGGTGGACGTTGTCTACATGGACTTTAGCAAGGCCTTTGACAAGGTCCCACATGGTAGGCTGGTCCAGAAGGCTCCCAACACATGGGATCCAGGATGAGCTCACCAATTGGATACAAAATTAACTTGGTGATAGGAGACATAGGGTGGTAGTGAAGGGTTGTTTTTCAGATTGGAGGCCAGTGACCAGTGGTCTGCTGCAGGGATCGGTGCTGGGCCCTCTGTTGTTTGTCATATATATTCATGACTTGGATGTGAATGTAAAGGGCATGATTAGTAAGTTTGCAGATGACACCAAAATTAGTGGTATAGTGGACAGTGAAGAAGGTTGTCTAAGGTTACAACAGGATATAGATCAACTGGGAAAGTGGGCAAGGGAGTGGCAAATGGAATTTAAAGCAGACAAGTGTGAAGTGATGCATTTTGGGAAGTTAAACCAGGGCAGGACATGTACAGTGAATGGCAGGGCCCTTGGGAGTGTTGTTGAGCAGAGAGACCTTGGGGTGCAAGTACATAGTTCCCTGAAAGTGGCAACACAGGTAGACAGGGTGGAGAAGAAGGTATATGGAATGCTTGCCTTCATCGGCGGAGGCTTTGAGTACAAGAGTTGGGACGTCATGTTACAGTTGTACATAACGTTGATTAGGCCGCATTTGGAATACTGTGTGCAGTTCTGGTCGCTGCACTACAGGAAAGATGTGATTAAGCTAGAGAGGGTGCAGAAAAGATTCACAAGGATGTTGCCTGGTTTGGAGGGCTTGAGTTATAAAGACAGATTGGATAGGCTGGGTCTGTTTTCCCTGGAGCGAAGGAGGCTGAGAGGGGACATGATAGAGGTATATCAAATTATGAGAGGCATAGATAGGGTAGATAGCCAGAGTCTGTTTCCCATGGTAGGAGTGACTAAAACTAGAGGGCATAGATTTGAGGTGAGAGGGAGGAGGTTTAAAGGGGATCAAATTATTTACACAAAGAATAGTGGGTATCTGGAATGAGCTGCCAGAGGAGGTGGTGGAGGCAGGAACAGTAGCGACATTTAAGAGGCATCTGGGCAGGTACTTGAATGAGCAAGGCATAGAGGGATATGGAATTAATGCAGGCAGGTGGGATTAGTATAGATAGGCATTATGGTCGGCATGGACACGGTGGGCCGAAGGGCCTGTTTCTATGCTGTATGACTCTATGACTCTAAAAATATCTAATTTCTTAATTTACACTTGGAATTAATAAAGTCTGTTTTTTGATTTAAAATGTGACGTTATAATACTGCACTGTTTCCCACCATTTCTCCAGTATAAATTGGAGCTACAGATGCCTATCATTAATAAAATGCTATCTCTAGTGTCATCTTCATTTTGGTATTGTTATGATTGCATCACTTTCTCTGCACTGTGTGGGTGTATGGGTCTATGTGTGTGTGGATAAGAGAGAAAGACTGGGAAATGAGAGTGCGTGGACATGTGGAGAGGGACACTACTGTCTGGATCAATTAAAGTCTGCTGTTCTTGTCTAGTTTGAGTGGCCATTATGGATTTCTGCAACACAAATTGTTGAATTATTCTGCTTGAAATTACAATAGCATACACAGTATGCTCTTGAATAGACATAGCCTGTCTCTCCATCTCCATTTTGCTGCAGTTTTATTGTTCTGTTGAAGAATTTGCTTATTTTTTCCAACTCTTAATATATCATTTGCACCTGTTCTAAAATTAATTTGCATCTGTTAACATCATTAGTGATATATTGGCCTGGATTTTATAGCCAGTGGCGAATGTATGGTGCTCGCTGTTCATTACCTTTATGCTTGGCCACAGACTTTCTCTGGGTTTACCTTGGGACTTGATATTATTAGAGAGCAAAAACTGTGAGGCAATCTCTACAGGGGATCTGGGTCTTGAGTGAACAGGGCAAGAAATGGTGTGTTTCCTTCACCAATCAGATTACAGAATTTTTACTAAGACATGGTCTTTCTCAACCTTTTCCTTCTGAGGCAACCCCCTCCCCCGAACCCCACTGTGTTATAAAATTCCCTATAACACAAGTATTTTTATGGTATCAATATTAATTATACAATTAAACATATATTTGTTGCATCTATTTTAATATGAAACTTGTTGCTGGTACTGAGCAATAATTCTGTCAAGACATAGAGGTATCTTTAATAAGCACACATGCATGCCATTCTCCGTGTTCATCCTGGCTTGGTAATGCTTTAAGTTGGTAGACTGTTGTTGGGTGGTTGGTAGACTGTCACACTGAGGTGAATAGATTGTCACTGAAGCTGATAGAGTGTTGATGAAACCGATAGTGTTGACAGATGTAGAGAAGGTATCCCTTGTCTCCTAGCAGCCACCTTGGCTCTTCTTGCAGGCCCAAAGATGGTAGGAATGACGGACTGTGTCAGGATGAAGGCATCACGGCTGCTGCCAGAATAGCGGGCATTCACTGATATTATGGTTTGTGAATGGTCGCGCACCAACAGCATATTGATGGAATGGTAGTCCTTTGCAGTTCCTGTACCTCTTCACTTTGATATGGGAGGGGGCCCACAGAGCCACATGTGTGCTGTTGATGGCTCCTTCTGCCATTGGGAACCCGCTATTCTGGCAAATCCATGTGCCTACACATCCTCTTTCTCTGTGCTTAGAGAAAGCATGATGTAATCGGCTCTCTTTGCATATTGGGCATCTGCCACCTCCTAAATGCAGCAATGGATGGCATAGTGGGAATTGTTTGATATGTCACCCGCTTCTGCCTGAAATGATCCAGTCGCATAGAAGTTTAATGTGACTGTGACCTTGACAGCCAATGGCAGTGCCGTTCTCGCCCTGGGGTGAGGCTGCAGGTCCTCTTGAAGGAGATGGCATATTTCTGTAACCACATCCTTGTCAAATATGCATCGCCCTCAAGAATTGTTCCTGGGTGAGGTGGAGGTATGAGAAGTGATCTCTGAAAACCTGTACTGGGTAGGTCCTTCTGTGGAGAGCCCTCCTCCTCCTCCTCCTCCATTTTTGCAGAGCTTCCTCTCTCTGCAGCCTCTGCTGCATTTCTCAATCATGTTGCCGACCCAGAGGCACTGCAATTACAGCACCTGTATCGGTCGCAGACTTTGGTGTGTACAAGTGACCGAATCCTCTGCCCTCCCTTAATGGATGCACCAGCTCACCAACAAACCTCCACAAACTTTGCCACAGCAGAAGTAAGTCAAAAAGCACCTCACCCGCAAGTTGGATGGCTGTTCCTTCAAACAACACTAGTGGGGGCTTTTTCGCGCAGCTGAACACATGTAAACACATGTTCAGCTGAAAGTGATTAGCTCCTGTATACACTGACCTGCGCAGTTGAAGTTAGAAAAATTGCATCACATCAGCAGGAATGCTCTTCCCTGCATGAGGTGTTGTGACAGAAATGACTGGAAAGGCTGTGCATGCCATTTTTTTATATTGGGGCTTCTGTAGTGCTGGCACCAGCAGCTATAAGGAGCCCAATTTCATGGCTGTAAAGTCTGAAAACCTTTACTTTTATCATGATTACAGTCATTTTATGATCTCTGTGGGTACAGTGCCTTGATGCAAAGTGACAAAACCTACAAGGATGTTCATTTGTGACAAATATATTAATCATGCCTAATCTCATTTGGTGGGATTTTGAAAATTTAAAACAGGAGTTTTTATGAAAGTGCTAAATAATTCCCTGTATCAATGCTGATTGTTTTCACTCCTTCTCTGTTGGAACTAAGATTTTCAGGGTCAGGTTCTCCAGGACAAGTTTGGGACCTCACATGATGAAGCATCCATAATGGGCAGTATTTCATGCTGCCCTTGGAGACAGGCACAGAGGCATGGGGGAAAACAACAAAACGGCAAAGGGTGCTGTTCCCGACATTGTCCTAGTAACCTGCCATTTTTTCTGGTGTGGGGAAGGTCAAGGATGGCCTTCCTGCCCCAGGCCAATTGAGCCCCTTAAGTTGCCAATTAATGGCCACCTAAGGGTCTCTTCCTGCCTCCACTCCAATTTTGTGGAGGACAGAAGGGCTTGCTGCCACATGGAGACGCCATCAGGTGAGAACTGGCAGCCTCCTAGCGGCCTGCAGTGGGGATGGGGAGAGGTCCCTCTTTTGGGAACAATCCATGACCCCCCTGGCAGGGACAGCTGCCCCCTCACCCCCACCAAGACCAGCTCCACTCTCACCAACCAATCCCCCACCCGTCAGCAGGGCCTGCCAAACCCCACTCACCAGTCCCGGGGTTTCCGTATTCTTCCCTTTTCCGATTGGCTGGCAACTCTGGAGGTGGGATTTTTTTCCTTTATAGGGAACATGTTTCCGATGGCAGGCTGTTAATTGGCTGCCCATCATTAAATTGCAATGGGGGTCCGATGGAGGGCCTCGGTGGGTTATCCCCCCTGTCTTCCAACCACCGCCGGGACCCTGTAGCCAGAATAAAATCCGGCCCCATGTGTTAAAGATTGACTGAGGAGATGGTGAGATCCTTCTTCGTATTCTTAAAAGTTTCTCTTCTGTTTAACAGCATGTCGCACAGGTAGCTGCAGATCAAAGCTCCTGTCAATCACTCATAGTACCATCTACTGTCTACCATCTCCCTCCACCACAGTAAGACCACATAATCCACATTAATGATTTGGATTTAAAAACAACTAACTCAATATCAAAATGTAGAATTATGTAGAATTAGCACAGAAACAGGCCATGTGCCCCTTAAGGTAAGCAATGATGCTTTTGGAGGGTTTTCAGTGTTTGCTTTCATTGCCAATCCAGAGAGAGATTTTAAAACTCTATCCCTTGATTCCTACTGCCACACCGAAGAAAAACAAGCTGAGTAGGGGTCTTATTCACATCTCAGAACGAGGGTGCATAAGATCTTGTCTTCTGTAGTCATTTGTTGACCCCTACTGGACTCAATCAGAAAGACATCACAGTAGCAAAAGTGTGTAGATCGAGTATAATGCTGAGGTATGTGAAGTCAGGGACAAATAGCTGAATAGATAGAAAGTTGGCTAAAAAAAACAGACAGTAGGGGTAAAGGGTAGTTATTTAGGTTGGAGGAAGGCACAAAACAATGTTCCACAAGGATCAGTGCAGGGACCACTGTTATTCATAATCTACATTAATCATTTGGACTTAGGAATAACGAACTCAATATCAAAATTTGCAGTTGATACCAAAATGGGTGGTATAGCTAACAATGAGGAAGACTGTGACATAATATAAGAAGATGCTAAAAACCTTGCAGACTGGCAGTTAAGCAACAAATTAACTAACATAGATAAATGAGGTAATGCACTTTGGTAGGAAAAACAGAAATATCACCTACACCTTAGAAAATAAGAATCTGAATGGGGTTGAGGAGCAAAGGGGTCTAGTGATACAGGTGAGTAAATCATTAAAAGCAACATCACTGGTCAACAAAGCAATTAAAAATGCTAAAAAAGCCCTGGGATTTTTTTCTAGCAGTAGAAAATTTAAAAGTAGCAAAGTTAGTATAAGCCACATTTACAGAATTGTGCACAGTTCTGGTCTCCATTCTATAAAAAGGACAAAGAAGCACCAGAGAAATTGCAAAAAAGATTTACAAGGATGGTACCAGAACTATGAGATTACAGCAATCAGGAAAGATTGAACAAGTTGAAGCTTTTTCTTTAGAAAAGAGAATACTTGGAGGAGACCTAATAGAGGTTTCTAAAATTATGAATGGAATGAGCAGGGTAGATGTGAAGAGAATCCAATTCAAAATAGTTTTTAATATATCCAACAGGGAAATGAGGAGAGATTTCTTTACTTGGAGACTAGTTAGAATGTGGAACCCACTAGCATGAAGTGGCCTGTTTCTGTGCTATTAATTCTACATAATTCATGCACTATGGTTATATTTGACTTACTGACTTACGTTCTGAATTTAATTTAAACCCAGTTAGCCCAGTACCTGTTAGAAACATTACCAAGCTAACAATGCCAACCTCTAGGTGGATAATTTGATGATGAAGAAACCTACGATATCTTGTATTGAGCTAATCTATTTATATTAAGAAAAAAAAAACTGATTCTGGCAAAGCTCTATTTCTGATTGATCCATCGCATCACCAGAGACCAACACTGAAAAATAGCTTAGATGCTTACAGAAAGAAACTATGATGAGTACATGAGAGAAAAGGGAATAGAAGATATCCTGAAAGGCTAAGATAAGGTAGGTGGAATCGGAGGAGACTCGTGTGGAGTAGAAGCACCAGCACAGTCTAGTTAGGCCAAATGGACTGCTTCTGTGCTGTATGTTCCAAATAATTCTATGACTACACTGAACAAAGAACAGTACAGCACAGGAACAGGCCATTCGGCACTCCAAGCCTGCGCCGATCTCGATCCCTGCCTGAACTAAAACCTTCTGCACTTCCGGGGTCCGTATCCCTCTATTCCCATCCTATTCATGTATTTGTCAAGATGCCTCTTAAACGTCTCTATGGTATCTGCTTCCACCACCTCCCCCGGCAACAAGTTCCAGGCACTCACCACCCTCTGTGTATAGAACTTGCCTCGCACATCCCCTCTAAACTTTTCCCCTCTCACCTTAAACCTATGTCCCCTAGTAAATGACTCTTCCACCCTGGGAAAAAGCTTCTGACTATCCACTCTGTCCATGCCGCTTATAACTTTGTAAACCTCTATCATGTCGCCCCTCCACCTCCGTCGTTCCAGTGAAAACAATCCGAGTATATCCAACCTCTCCTCATAGCTAATGCCCTCCAGACCAGGCAACATCCTGGTAAACCTCTTCTGTACCCTCTCCAAAGCCTCCACGTCCTTCTGGTAGTGTGGCGACCAGAATTGCACGCAATATTCGAAGTGTGGCCTAACTAAAGTTCTGTACAGCTGCAGGAGAACTTGCCTATTTTTATACTCTGTGCCCCGACCGATGAAGGCAAGCATGCCGTATGCCTTCTTGACAACCTTATCCACCTGCGTTGCCACTTTCAGTGACCTGTGGACCTGTACGCCCAGATCTCTCTGCCTGTCAATACTCCTAAGGGTTCTGCCATTTACTGTATACTTCCCACCTGCATTAGACCTTCCAAAATGCATTACCTCACATTTGTCCAAATTAAACTCCATCTGCCATTTCTCCGCCCAAGTCTCCAACCGATCTATATCCTGCTGTATCCTCTGACAATCCTCATCACTGTCCGCAACTCCACCAACCCTTGTGTCGTCCGCAAACTTACTAATCAGACCAGCTACATTTTCCTCCAAATCATTTATATATACTACAAACAGCAAAGGTCCCAACACTGATCCCTGCAGAACACCACTAGTCACATCCCTCCATTCAGAAAAGCACCCTTCCACTGCTACCCTCGGTCTTCTATGACCGAACCAGTTCTGTATCCATCTTGCCAGCTCCCCTCTGATCCCATTTGACTTCACCTTTTGTATCAGTCTGCCATGAAGGACCTTGTCAAAGGCTTTACTGAAGTCCATATAGATAACATCCACTGCCCTTCCTTCATCAATCATCTTTGTCACTTCCTCAAAAAACTCAATCAAATTAGTGAGACATGACCTCCCCTTCACAAAACCATGCTGCCTTTCGCTAATAAGTCCATTTGTTTCCAAATGGGAGTAAATCCTGTCCCGAATAATCCTCTCTAATAATTTCCCTACCACTGACGTAAGGCTCACCGGCCTATAATTTCCTGGATTATCCTTGCTACTCTTCTTAAACAAAGGAACAACATTGGCTATTCTCCAGTCCTCTGGGACCTCACCTGAAGCCAATGAGGATGCAAAGATTTCTGTCAAGGCCCCAGCAATTTCTTCCCTTGCCTCCCTCAGTATTCTGGGGTAGATCCCATCGGGCCCTGGAGACTTATCTACCTTAATGCTTTGCAAGACACCCAACACCTCCTCCTTTTTGATAATGAGATGACTGAGACTATCTACGCTCCCTTCCCTGTGCTCATCATCCACCAAGTCCTTCTCCTTGGTGAATACTGATGCAAAGTACTCATTTAGTACCTTGCCCATTTCCTCTGGCTCCACACATAGATTCCCTTCTCTGTCCTTGAGTGGACCAACCCTTTCCCTGGTTACCCTCTTGCTCTTTATATATGTATAAAAAGCCTTGGGATTTTCCTTAATCCTGTTTGCCAATGACTTCTCATAACCCCTTTTAGCCCTCCTGACTCCTTGCTTAAGTTCCTTCCTACTGTCTTTATATTTCTCAAGGGATTCGTCTGTTCCTAGCCTTCCAGCCCTTACGAATGCTTCCTTTTTCTTTTTGACAAGGCTCACAATATCCCGTGTTATCCAAGGTTCCCGAAACTTGCCAAACTTATCCTTCTTCCTCACAGGAACGTGCTGGTCATGGATTCTAATCAACTGACGTTTGAAAGACTCCCACATGTCAGATGTTGATTTACCCTCAAATAGCCGTCCCCAATCTAAATTCTTCAGTACCTGCCTAATATTGTTATAATTAGCCTCTCCCCAATTTAGCACCTTCACCCAAGGACTACTCTTATCCTTATCCACAAGTACCTTAAGACGTATGGAATTATGGTCACTGTTCCCGAAATGCTCCCCTACTGAAACTTCGACCACCTGGCCGGGCTCATTCCCCAATACCAGGTCCAGTATGGCCCCATCCCTAGTTGGTCTATCTACGTATTGTTTCAAGAAGCCTTCCGGGATGCTCCTCACAAATTCTGCCCCATCCAAGCCCCTAGCAATAAGTGAGTACCAGTCAATATAGGGAAAGTTAAAATCACCCACCACTACAACCCTGTTACCTTTACATCTTTCCAAAATACTGCATAGTATTCTTTCCAGTGTATTGCTATCTTGCCCTTTAATCGGACATAATTAAATTAAATTAATTAAGATTTGTTTTGTAAATTTTCTTGATGACCAAAGGTCCATCGCAACTTTTAAAATTTTCACGTGCTTTCAAAGATAGTCTTTTGATCTGTAGCACTGTAGCGTAATCTTTAATTTGTACACTGAAAAATTTTATTTTTATTGAGAAATCAAGGTGAAGGCCAAGACCTATGGTACAGGTTCAAAAGAGTAAAAGAGATGAGGTAAATCAGGCAGCATCAGTTACATGACACCTAGGGCTGGATTTTAAAGCCCCTCTGCCGTTGGGAACTTTGGCAGGGGGGCAATGAAGATCAGTGCGGCGGAAGCCCGCCAACGGCCCCAGGTCCCATGCCAATCATGGCGGCGGCGAGGCCTTGTGGCGGCAGCCCCGCCGCTCGGCGACAGGACCCCCATTTCAATATGTAAACTAATTTACATACCTGATTTAATGAGGGCCCTGTCGCCTCCTAAATCGCCGCACCAATCTTCAAGGCGGCCGACAACGCTGCGCCTTCGAATCCCCGTTCAGGGAAACATGGCGCAACAACCGTGGGGAGGGGGAGGAGGATTTTCACTGTGTGCGAGAGGGGGAGAGTGAGGTGAAAATGATGCAAATTGGTCAGGGGGGTGATGGGAAATGGTAAAGGACAAAGTTGCCAAACTTTGGAGGGGGAAAAGGGCAAATTCTCACTATTTGCATTCTGGGGTGGGGAGAAGGGCACAAATGACCGGAAATGTCATTGGGGGGATTGGGAAAATGCATTCAAAGATCATGTAATTCTGTTTTATTGCAATGTAACTTATCTGGCCCTTTAATTTTTAAATGTCCATAAAGGGATGTAAGCCCTTTAAAAATGGTGCTGGCATCAGCACATTGGCGCCTGACGCCGTTGCCTATGGCAGCTCACCTGCCCCCTCTACGTCACTGCGGAGTGTGGGTGCCACCACCATACTAATGAGCCACCACATTTGAAATCGCAGTGGCTCCCGTGCCGGCGGAATGAATTTGTTTACATCTGCCATCTACTTCGGTGGTGGACTGTTAAAATGCAGCCTTAGTTTGGAATTTAGAACCCTTAAAATTGTAGGAAGAAGAGCCCGGGAGGGGCAAGAAATTCCTCTATTTTGAGGTCCTACAAAAGAATGAGTTAAGAAGAAAGAAATTTGCATTTAGATCATGCCTTTTAGGTCCACTGTCCTTTCCAAAGTGCTCTTCAGTCACTGACTTACTTTTGGAGTATAGTTACTGTCAGCTTGTGGGCAAACACAGCAGCCAGTTTTTCGTGGAGTAGAACTTGAAATCATGAGCTTCTGCTTTGAGCCAACTGACAGATTTAGAGTAATAGACAACAATGAATCTTGATTTCAAGGTGTAGAGAGGAGGAAGAATACAAACAATTCTGCAATTGTAGCTTAAGAGGAAAGCTTTTTTTTTAAAGCTTGAAGCAGCTCTGACCACAACTTCTGTGTAACCCATTGCTGGTATTCCAGTTGACCGTCCTATGTTTTTTCTGGCTTTCCAATATTGATAGAGAGAAACAACAAAATTTGAAGCTAGAGACAGTGTGTTGGAATTTAGAAATAAGTGAGGAAATGCTTATAAGGTACTATGAAATTTATTGTATCCTGTCATGAATAACGAGTGTTGGCAGGGTTTACCTGACATGGGATCAGTATTGAAGAGGTTGTAAAAATGTTATTTCTGCCACAAAAAGAATGGAGTTTTAGAGACAGCTTAACTGGCCATTTGTTGAAATATATCCTATATTCTGACAATCCTTAATATGACTAATCCGCTCTCAACTCCCCTATTATGGTTATAGTACTAAGAGGATAATTTTTTCTCTCAGAGGGTTGAGAGTCTTTGGAACTCTCTTCCTCACAAGGTGGTGCAAGCAGAGTCTTTGAATATTTTTAAGATAGAGGTAGATAGATTCTTGATAAGCAAGGGGGTGGAAGGTTTATCGGGGGTAGGTGGAAATGTGGAGTAATCAGTTCAGCCATGCACTTATTGAATGGCGGAGCAGGCTCGAAGGGCCGAGTGGGCTACTCCTGCTCCTAATTCGTATGTTCGTATAAGTAAGTTTATCGCCATTACTAATGTGCTAATCATTGCAGATAATCTTGAGTTATTTATCTTCTCAATCCCTTTAATAATTTGAACATTTCTATTACATTTTGTTCAGTGCTCCAGTGAATATAACTCTAGTGTTTCAAGTGTCTCTTCATAATTCTAGGCAGGATTTTCAATTTTGACAGGAATGAAAAATAACGATAGTGGATTGGTTGACCACTATATATCCTGCCCAATGTACCCTGTATATAGCAAGGGGTGTAAAAGGCTGCAATCTGTTACCACCTAATTTATGTCCCACTGAAGTTAAAATTCATCCATGGTAACATTCTTGGAAACTTGCACATGGTCTTCTAACTATGACCTAACTAATGCCTTAAACAGATTTATCGTAGCATTTAATATAAAAGCAAGAAAGTTCTCTATATATATGACTGCATCCCATAGAGAAAAAATTGTTTAATCCCCAAAATGGGAATGGAGATTAAAGTACATGTTTAACCGACGCCTGTTCATTGCATTACAGGCAGCACTGTCAATTCATACTGCCTGCTGCTTTACATGATGGCTGTGCGAGGTAGGGTCACCTACATTGTGCATTGGTCGTACGCATCAGCAATGGACTCAATATCACGAGTAGCTAGTGCTACTTAAAGGCAGACTGCACCTCTTAAAGGGGAGGTTCATTGTGGCTGCAAGAAGTGGTGATCGTCACCATGTCTCAACATTTCAGTTGAAAATTGAATCTGTGCTCTGATATTTTTGAGTAATGGCTGAACATGCAAAAGAGTGTGCACAAGGTTTGCAGATACCACACTGGAGGTGTTGGTGGAAGAGGTATAAAGAAGAAGAGTTGTCCTGTATCCATAGGGGACGGGAGGAGGCCCTCCAGACAGATGTTCAGGACGCAGTGGGAAGAAGTAGCAGTGGCGGTCAATGCCAGGAGCGTTGCTTCAGGAACATGGACGCAGTGCAGGAAGAAGTTTAACAATCTGACACGAGTTGTCAAGGTCAGTGAGTTCATTTTCAAATGGCATTTCTTACCAGCTGCACAACTAGCCCCATGCACTGATCAATTTTCTACACCCCCATCACACACCTACCAACAATCTCTATCAGTCAATACATAACCCTACAATTCATATGCTTTATCTCACTCGCACACATTTTGCACTGTTGCAATCCTCATATTCACAGATCACACATATTGGCAGCTATTCAAACATGACAGTCATAAATATATTGTAGGACAGTCACTGACACACTTCCTACTTTCTTACAGGTGAAGGTGGTGCTTAACAGCAGGTAGCAGTAAAAAACCGGAGGACAAGTGCACTTGCATGTTTTAACTCACATGGAAGAGGCAGTGTTGGGCATCACAGGAAGAGGCATTGCTGAGGCCGTGGAAACTGGCACTTGATTTTGAGAATATCTGTATACCTAATCCTCCTCCTTTCATCCCACTTTTGCCTCATGCTTCAATCTCTTCTGATTTAGAAGCTGCAGATGTGTAAGTATGCACTCCTTACTTTCTCCTCGTCAATTACCACAACCCAACCCTTGTTCCTTTTTCACTTCAGAACTGGAGCTTTCCCAGACACTGAAGGAAGAGGAAGAAGCCAATGAGATGAACAGACACTGTCATTTGATCTTACACTCACAGCTATCAGCTCAGATACTGACATTGCACCTATATAAAGGCTAGGATCGAGGACAGATCTGCACATGGTGAGACACTGAGCCCAAGTGTGCAGGATCCAGGGAAGGGTGGGAGGATAGTGCCCAGTAGCCAACCTTTGGCTTGGCATGGTGGGTCATATGTAGCTGGCACAGAGGACTGCTGCAGAATGAAGGAATCATGATTACTGCCAGGATAATTGGCATTCACCTGCATGATAAGCAGCATGTGGTCACACGACAACTGCACATTGAAGGAGTGGAATCCCTTTCGGTTCATGCATCAAGCAACTATGGTTGGAGGCCTTGTTCGCAAGTAGCAACACATTCATCGCTTTTTCTGTGGAATGGAAATAGCAACATAAGACATAAAACTTTTCTGTAGTACCAGGGTTCCCAAGAGAGAGCCCAAGGTATTATAAATGCTGTGCAGCAGATACCTGCTCTTTCTCTGCCACCACCACTGTCTGCTCCTTCCCTGTGCCGTCTGCATTAACCAATGCTGCATTCTCAAGATCATTAACTGCATCCTCTTGTACATGCACAGTTGTGTTCTTGTTTATAAACATCAGTGAGAAGAACATAGGATTTGGTACATTGCTGTCTTACTTTAGGCCACTGGCAGTGCTCACATGCTATTTTCATGGGTCTACAATGACACAAAAGAGATGAATGTTAGAATGAAGGCTGGTTCTACATACACTTGCAAACAGAACTTGCAGTGCAAGGTACTGTATGTCATATTTGTATAATTATGTTTATGGCAATGTGGAAGTGATTAAGAAGGGGTGACAAAATGGTAGAGCAGGTTGGTACTGGACATGAGATTGGGGAGGCCTAGATCCATATTCTGATATGCCACGATATCCAGGTTAGCCTCATCCAAAGGAGTCAAGGCCATATAGTTTGATGCTTTTTTTCAGAGATTTGTCATCTGCCAGAAGCAAAGAAACCCACTCTGTCTAAATATTAAACTGAAATTATTTGCTAATAATCATGCATGTTTAGATATAATAATCATAATAATGTGTGTGTCAGCCGTGGCTCATTTGTTGATAGCACTGTTGCTTCTGAATTCAAAGGTCATCGGTTCAAGCCCCGCTCCAGCAACTTGAGCCTGTAATCTAGGCTGACAGTCTCAGTGCAGGACTGAAGGAGTGCTGCCCTTTGGAGGTGACGTCTTTCAGGTGAATGCTAAACCGAGGCGCCATCTGCTCTCTCTATCCCGCAGCTCTATTTTGAAGAAAAGCAGGGGAATTCTACCTGGTGTCCTGGACAACATTTAACCCTCAAACAAATCCTTAAAAACAGATTATCAGATCATTATGGTGTTCTTGCTGTTTCCTACTTTACAATAGCGACTACACTTCAAAAGTACTTCACTGACTCTAAAGCACTTTGGGACATCCTGAGGTCATGAAAGGCACTAAATAAATGCAAGTTCTTTCTTTTAATAGTTTTAAAGTATTGAGAGCCAGGAGGACAACCTAACGATTATCTAGTTCTCCATTGATCAAATGACTAAAAATAAGTTCTCAGAAGAACTTAGTAGAATTCTTCTAAGTTTAACAGCTATTTCTCAATAGGTTCAGTGCATAATAGTGGAGCTTCCAATGCGTTGCATATGTGAAGTCAGAGGCTATGGGCTGGATTTTACCTTAGGCGGACGGGAATTCGCCACTGACATAAAAGTCGGTGGCAAACCTGCTTCCACCTAGCCTGGGGATCTGTCCCGTATTTTACAGGTCCCCGGGCTTTAATTGTCCCAAGGCGGGACTTCCACCCACTTGAGGGAGGAGATCCCGCCTGAGTGAGCTGCTGGCCAATCAGCGGGCCAACTGCTCTTAGTCCCAGAAGCGCCACCGGGAGCAGTGGCCACTGCTGGGACTGCAGCCCAGCCAACACCATGGAGCCTGGAGATGAGGTAAGTTGGGCTTGCCTCACCAGGGGGAGCAGTGCTTCCCTGGTGAGGCTGGAGTGGTTTGGAGGGAAGGGGGCGTCTTGGGTCCCGGGGGTGGATTGGGAGACGGGGGTGGCCCTCAATCGGGCACCCTGTGCCCGACTGCTGTGGCCCCCCCCTCCCCAGGGCGCGGAAAGGCCGGCAGCTATCCCCAGCATGCCCTCTTGCCATGGGTAAAATTCTCGTGGAGGCGAGCGAGGGCCCTTAAGTGGCCGTTAAGTGGTCACTTAAGAGCCTTGAATGGCCTCTGGTGGGCGGGCCTTTTACCCTCACCTGCCCGACCGCCGTAAAGTTGACCGGAGGCGGGAGTGGGGCGGGTAGGATTCCCGGAGCCTCCCGTTCAATTTTATGCCACCCCCATGTCACTATCCAACCCACAGGGGTGGCGTAAAATTCAGCCGTATGTTTCTTTATAGCAATAGAAGCGTAATACCATGTAACACACAATGTATTATGAAACTAACAGGGGAATATTTATGTCTTGATAGTCCTTTACCTATACACAGAAAAGAATTGTCTTGAGGAAAACTCTCTGTTGCTAAGGTGGTACTGTATTCAAATTGGCCTGACCTTATAGGCCACAAAATTAAACTCACCAAAACAGAAATATGATTTTCTTATTCCGGTTCAACCACTGTGAACAGGGGAAATGCTGTAAATAGATCAATCATGAAGGTTTTTGCTGTTATTCAGGGACGTTTGTCCAAACAAACAGTAAAATAGCAGGTCTGTCTTCTTTCCTGAGATAAACCGAAGGAAATGGTCCATTATGCTCCAGATGTTCCAGCTTAGCAGCTGCATGTAAAGCCCCTGTTTCTCCCTTTGAAGTTATCAATGTCAGATGAAACCAGTAGAGATGAATGTCTTTCTTTCTAACTTTTTAATGTTTTCTTGGGATGTGATTCGTTCATTGGTAGGTTCTCTTACTGTACAGTTATGATTTACTGTGATGAATATGATTTTGGGCCACTCAGGCATAAATGTAACATAAAAATCTGCTTGTGTGACACTTTGAGGATGGTATCTACATATGTAAATTGTGGTATTGTCTGTCTTATATTACCTCTCAAAACAGTAAACTAGGCCCCCTGAGCCTTCTGCTCCATTTTACGCCCCCCCCAACAGCGGGAAGGTGGCGGGGGTGGGGGGGATGCGTAAAATGGAGCAGAAGGCTCAGGGGGCCCTTCCCAACCTGGTGTTGTCTCTGCTGCCACTTTACGCAGGGCAGCGGTGGCAAAAAAACGGCCTGCCTGCCCCAGGCCAAACAAGACCCTTAAGTGGCCACTTAAGGGCCTCCGCCCGCCATCACGGGGAATTTACCCGTGGCTGATCGGGCGGCCCAGTTCTGAGAAAAGCTGCCTGACAAAAGCAGGCAGCTCTCTGATGGCCTGGGAGCTGGGGGGATGGGGTGGTGTCCCTCATGATCGGGCACCCTATGCCTGACAGAGGGCCACCCCCACTGTCCCAACCGCCTCCAACATCGAACACGTCCCCTCGTTCCCCCAACTGACCACCCTTGCTTTGCCGGGACCCGAATGATCACCCCTGGCGAGGCAACAAAAACATACCTTGGTTCCAGGGCTCCCCAACATCTTCTTTGTGAAGCGAGGCTGCAGTCCCAGCAGTGGCCACCGCTCCTGGTGGCGCTGATGTTAGCAGGAAAATTAAAGGCCGGGCAACCACAAGATGCGGGTCAGATCCCCAGGCCAGGCGGAAGCCGGTTCGCCACTGACTTTTCAGTTGGTGGATGGCTCCTGTCCACCGAGGGAAAACACCCGGCCCAAGTTGTTTCGTATTTTAAGAAGGAACATCCGATTCTATAGTATACTGTACTCAGAAATTTTATAATCAAGGTCATTTCATTTGAAAATGTTTATGTATATAGCACATTTTTGACTTAAAACTTTTGCATTTTCCCTCAGAATTTCTTGAAAGCATTGCTATAATTTACCAAGATCTCCTTATGGGAAAAAATCCAAACGCTGTGATTGTGCCAACTTCCTCAATCCAACAACATCGCTTGCTGTCTAACGATACAGCAACACAAGAAGGCGTTGATGCATCTCAGTTTTATGACTGTTTGGAAACACTCTGTGACAGATATAAGCACCAGTAAGCATTATCTTGAAAGTAATATTTTTTGTGTATATTGAGTCTGTCATTTAGGTTATGATTGTTCAGCCGTCGATCAATTTTCTTCTTCCTTTTGTTTCAGTATTTGGTTTAATTTAATTTTTTTCCTGCTAACATCAGTTTTCTCACCCATCGCATTCTACCAAAAAAATTAATTCCAGTTGGATTCCAAAAAAAAATACCCATTGTGATTCCTCGTCTGACCAACTGTCGATCCTTATATATAACATTTCACACCGAATAAACAGATATTAAAAAATTGCAAGCTTACCCATTAAGTTACCCATTGTTCTTATAATTTTTGCCTCTCATGTATGGCCCACTGCATCCCATTGTGCCTCATAGACATCCTTAAACTGTGCTGCATTATTCCTGATTATTTGTGGCCCAGCCTACCTAGCTGAGGTCTGATGTTCATGGACCACTGGTCAGGCTGGCATCTTTCACAATACTTGTGCAATGAATATACAAACATATGAACATATGAATTAGGAGCTGAAGTAGGCCATTCGGCCCCTTTATCCTGCTCCACCATTCAATAAGATCATGGCTGATCTGGTTCTGTCTTGAATTCCACACTCCCATCTACCCCGATAACCTTTGATTCTCTTGCCTAACAAGAATCTATCTACACCCGCCTGAAAATTATTCAATGACCCTGCCTCCACCAACTTCTGAGGCAGAGAGTTCCAAAGGTGCGCAACTCTGAGAGAAAAAAATTCTCCTCATCTCTGTCCTAAAAGGGCAACCCCTAATTTTAAAACAGTGCCCCCCAGTTCTGGACTCACCCACAAGAGGAAACATCCTTTCCACATCCACCTTGTCAAGACCGTTCAGGATCTTATATACTTCAATCAAGTCTCCCCTCACTCTTCCAAACTCCAGTGAAAACAAGCCCAGTCTGTCCAACCTTTCCTCTTAAGACAACCCACTCATTCCACGTATCAATCTCGTAAACCTCCTCTGAACCACCTCCAATGCATTCACATCCTTCCTTAAATAAGGAGACCAAAACT
The DNA here is from genome assembly GCF_036365525.1 of Heterodontus francisci. Classification (NCBI taxonomy): domain Eukaryota; kingdom Metazoa; phylum Chordata; class Chondrichthyes; order Heterodontiformes; family Heterodontidae; genus Heterodontus; species Heterodontus francisci. Next base: position 79,516,386 of record NC_090384.1, on the reverse strand, counting down.
GCACACAGTATTGGAGATGTGGCCTCACCAATGCCCTCTATAACTGAAGCATAACATCCTTACCTTTATTTTCAATTCCTCTAGTAATAAAGGATAGCATTCCATTAGCCATTTTTATTACTAGCTGCACCTACATACTAACTTTTTGTGACTCATGCGCAGGAACACCTAGATCTCTCTGCACCTCAGAGTTCTGCAGTCGTTCTCCATTTTACTCTGCTTTTTTATTCTTCCTGCCAAAGTGAACAGCTTCACATTTTCCCACATTATCCTCCATCTGCCAGATTTTTGCCCACTCACTCAACCTATCTATATCGTCTGAAGCTCCTTATGTCCTCTTCACAACATACTTTCCGACCTATCTTTGTGTCATCTACAAATTTAGCTACCATGCCATCGCTCCCCTCATCTAAGTCATTGATATAAATTGTAAAAGTTTGATGCCCCAGCACAGACCCCTGCAGGACCCCACTCATCACATCCTGCCAATCAGAAAAGGACCCATTTATGCATACTGTCTGTTTTCTACCAGCCAGCCAATCTTCTATCCATGCTAATATGTTACCCACTACACCATGAACTCCTACTTTGTGCAATAACCTTTTATATGGCACCTTGTCAAATGCCTTCTGGAAATCCAAGTACAGTATGTCAACAGGCTCCTCTTTATCCATGGCACGTGTAACTCCTTCAAAGAACGCCAATAAATTGGTTAAATATGATCTCCCTTTCACAAAACCATGCTGACTATTCCCCATTACCTTGAGTTTTTCTAAGTTCCCAATAAGGCCTCCTTAATGATCGATTCTAACACCTTCCCCATGACAGAAGTCAAGCTAACTGGCCTGTAGTTACCTGTTTTCTGCTCCCCACCCCTTTTTGAATAGAAGGATTATATTTGCTATTTTCCAGTCCGATGGAACCTTTCCAAAAACTAGTGAATTTTGAAAAATTAACACCAATGCATCTACTACCTCATTAGCTATCTCTTTTAAGATCCTAGGATGAACAGAATTGCACTGTGAAACTGATGTAAATAACCATGTAACAAGACCATAATTCCCAAAAATCAATGAAATGTTCCAACCTGGGACCAATCTCCCTTCCACACTGCAGCAGCCCTATATTTCACTGCAGCTTTCCAGCTGAAATTGTCACTTTTCTGGTTATTTTTCCAAAATTAATTTTCTAAGTTATTGATTGTGCGAAATACACTTTCACTCATTATATAAGCTCCTCTCTATAGCTATAAACATAATTTCAGCTTAGCTCACCAATACTCTTGCCTCAGAGTCTGAAGTGTGTTCTGCATTATCAGAGGTGCCATATTTCATAAGAGTTATACCAAAGCCCTGTCTGCTTGGTCAGGTGGACATAAACTACCCTTTTTCAAAGAACAGCAAGGTATTTCTCCTGATGTCCATTCAAAATTTATCTCTCAAACAATTGCACAAAAAACAGTCTAACTGATCATTGCCATTGGTGGGACCTTGCTGTGCTCAAACTGGCTGCTGTGTTGCCTTTTGGACAGTAACTATTCTTCAAAAAGTAATTTATTAGTTTTAAAGTATTTTGGGACTTCACTATATAAATACAAATCATTTTCTTTTTCTGTCTCCAAATTCTGGCCCTGCTTCAGTCCCAGACTTTGCCATTCACTGCCTTGCCTCATGCCAGTTTCCATATACACCCATACTTTACTGCTCGTTCCTTTCCCTCCCTTGCGTATTTTTAAAATACACTGACATTGTTTAATTAGAATCTCAGCCATTTAATTTGTACTGTTAAGAGATAATTACATAATTTATAAAGTGATGCATAGGTTCTGAAATATAAAAAAATACAATTTTGCATAAGTAAATGTTTTCAAGTAATAGAATGAATCATGAAAGGATAATTACACTGAGTACTAAAGTAAACTGTGGAGTGCAAGCCAAATATTAAGAGTAGAAAGAATTGATCTTTAAAAAATGATATAGACAGCAAAGCAAAATACAAATAATTAGGGTATATGAGTTATTTAGCATTTAGTTTAATATTTCTATTCATGAGTAATTCCACTGGAGATCAACAATATAGAAAAACATGGTCCTCAGATACTTTCCTAAGAAGCTGCTTATAATCACACATTTCACAAGTGAGAAGATTGGATTTTCTGAGCTAGAGTCCTGTAGCATTCAATTTTACAACGTGCTGCAGCCTCAGAGCAGAGAAAAAAAAGTGTCAGCACAAACTGATTGGGAGGGAGTAGAATTTCAGTGTAAACTGGCAGGAAATGTGAAGGGTGCCATTGTGAACTGAGATTGAGAAGTGGGCTGTGTAAAACGGGGGTTGAATGGGAAATAAATTTCACTGTAACACTGTATAAATAATTTGAAAACAATTTAATAATCGCTGACTATCACTTTCACACACTCTGTGAAGTATCTTTACTGCTGGTCTCTATTGCCTTTAAAAGGACGAGTGTGCAGTCACTGGGGTATCTCTACTATCTTTGCAGTCACATGCCCTTCTCACCGTGATGTCCCAGTGCCAGTCTCTGCAGCTTTCACATGCTTACTGTAATGTGTTTGCCGTCTGAAAAGGATCAGTAATGTAAGGAAACAAAGAGATTTTGCTGCTTCACTGTTTTAACCCCCTCTGCAAATAGATTACAAGATATGAGTTGTTATCTTAATTGCACTGTGCTTTATCTTTCATCAAATCATAAACCCTTGTAACAGAGTTCACGGAAAGTAATGTTTTGTTGAAACCAGTATCGGCAATTTTGTTTACCCAGTACAAACTCGATCAGTACAAATCAGAGTTTTATTGAGATATTGTTTTAAGCAAGACATTATGCTGCCTCAAAACTGATACCAACAAAAAACCTAGCGCTAAAACCATAAATTTTCATATCAAAACAGAATCAATTTGCAGTTTGGCGGGATTTACATTGCTAAGTTTGTGCCAAAGTTCAATCCGTGCCAGACAGATTCTGGCATGAACTCAGAAATTTAAGCAGGTTATTGAATCATTCAGCCATAAAGCAGAGACATGTTAAATCTTAAAGAATGCCAATTTTTTTCTAAACATATGAAGTTTCTGTTTATTCAGCAGAGTAAAAGTTAATAAACTACTGACTGCATCTTACACTATTCCAAATAATCAAGAAACATAAAGGACAGCTGCTGTTCCAACAATGACAGTGATCTTACAGGAAATGTTTAGTCTGTGTCTCCAGACTTTTGAAAGAAAATGGTCAAATGGCAGCAGCCTACATCCTCTCTAAAGATGACTGTTTAGTTAAGGCATGCTGTGTAACAGAACATCATACCTTCTTCTGCTGAATCTACCATTAGTGAGCCATAGCTTTATTCATTGGACTTCCTTGTTACTACATCTGAGTTCGTTCTATGCCATGCACTTGTATTTAGCAGAATGATGCTTAAGATACTTTGGTGGAATTTTTCCAGTAAAATATTTCCAAATATCCACCTCTAAATTCAAAAACTGGAAGACATTTTTACAATTTAAATGAGTAGAGATCCAAAACACCGCTAAACGTAATCACTAACTTGTGGTTTGCAAACCACACTGCTTACTATCTTTATATGTATAATGTTGCAGTTCTACTCACATTTTACATTAACACAGTGCAACATTTTCCACTGAAATCCCTCAAATCCCAAGAGGCAACATGGATCTCCCTTCAAACAGAAATCCCTCAGTTCAGATCTCCCACCAAGGCCAGTTTCAGCAATGGTGCCTATTGACTTTGGGTATCCTCCAGACAATACTCTCAGGGATAGGAAAAAGCAAAGGGAAAATTGGCAGATCACCAAATTCATAACTCAAAAGGTATCTCAAAATGAACCTGGCTTTTTATTCTCAGCCCCACCTCCACCATGGGGAATGGGTAACCTAACTACCCGCCTGCTTACAAATAGGTACAAAACGTTATGGCTTAAACCCTATTAGGAGATATTATTCTTAGCAATGTTGTTATAGACAACCCAGCAGAAAGTCATTCTGTCTTCAGACAATTTTGTAGTGTTTACCAATCTGATATCCTGATTACAAGAAGGGTTGAAAGATTATTGGAAGATTTTTAGGTGCGATGGCAGTAGCCATTTTTGTAGCATCCAATGGACCTTGTGCAGATCCTCCTTTTCCCCATCAATAACCATCACCCGGCCTTGGTTTTTGACTTTACATGGTGAACCTTCGGAAGACAATCTACTCCGGGGCAACCACTTTAACAGCTTCTCCCTGCAGTTGACAATGGAAACAAACATGTCTTTTACAGTTTTCATTATATCTTGTCAAGACAAATAGATGATAAATAATCAATGAGAATTAAGGACAGTAAGCCTACCTGTCCACAAAACTTCCAGTCCATTGTACAGGCAAGTCATTTGTCTGATCCAACCACTCTATGAGCTGGCAGTTCAATAAACAAAAAGGCATTAATTTCTTCTTTGTCAAGATGTGATCCTACTAATATGCTGATGTTTATGTTGTTTAGGTCAAGAGCTTGCTCAGCATTTAGTTAGGGTAGACATTAGAACAGCAGACACTTTAAGTTGTTTCAAAGTTCAACTCAAAGGTAAAAGATCCACCCAGAGAAAGTTTAGAATATTTCAGGAGTTTCAGTATCCTGAGATTTGTTTCCCTATGTGGATTTACCATCAGTTCCTATATTACTGCTCAAGCAAAGATGCTGAAAGGCATCTCCTTTCCCTAAGCACACAGATTTCTGTGTGCGTATCCCATTTCCTCTAATCCCAGGAGTGTTCAAAAATGCCTTAATGGCCTCTCAAAATATGCTTTTATCATAAAATCATAGAATGCTTAGAGCACAGGAGAAGCCCGTTTTATGCAAGAGCAATTTAGCTAATCTCATTCCCTGCCCTTTCCCTGTAGCCCTGCAATTCTTTCCTTTCAGGTATAATCCAATTCCCTTTTGAAAACCATGATTGAATCTGCTATTACCACCCTTTCAGGCAGTGCATTCCAGATCATAATCATTTGCTGCATAAAAAAGTTTTTCCTCATGTCGCCTTTAGTTTCTTTGTCAATCACTTTAAATTGGTGACCTCTAGTTCTCTACCCTTCCACCAATGGGAACAGTTTCTCCCTATCTACTCTGTCCAACCCCCTGATGATTTTGAACATTTGGAGTGTTGCAATAAGCAGTTGCATGGTCTCATAGTCTCACAGGAAGAAATATCCTTTCCTTTCACAACTGGGAGTCAAGTAATGCATCTAAATCCAGAAACTTTGGTTAGTAGTCTTGCTACTGAAAAGAGACCACTGTTAGAGCAAAGTCTTCCATTCTCAGTGGTAGGGCTTATCGTGCAAAATGGAAAAGGTCTATGCAATGTGTTCTACTATGTTAGTTAATCCAATCTCTTTTATGATTGCCTGTATCTTCTGTCATATCTACTGTTCAACTCCTCAGCAATTGTAACACATTTTCAAAGGTTTCTCTTCAGTATTTACCCTCATAAGTGTATAATATATTCACTGAAAATAAATTGAGCATTTAAAAGAGTGTGCTTTATGTTTTATTAAATGCAAGTGAAAAAGATAAGAACAAATACGTGTTTCTTTTTATAGTTACCCACCAACTCCATACCTTAAGCAGATCCTCCACAAAGTGCAACGAGTGACATTCTTCGGATTTCTGATGGCTCTTGCAAAGCATGAGGGGATTAACTGCAAATTAGGTAGGTACTAATTATGGGGGAAGTATATTTTGGGATTGCTGGAATTTTAAATAAATGTTTAGCACAATGTGTAAGTTCTGCAATAAATATGTTATTGACTTAGCAAGACCTCATCAGTCAAACAACTAGATGTTCAGATAGTTCATGTTAAAAATGTCAGGTGGGAAGTTTAAGATGGGTTTATGTTGGCCTATTTGACTATCTCTTTCTGGTGATAGTTAATCAACCAAGGGAATCAGGCTGTTCTTCAGTAAAGTTAAAGGTAGTCTGTTGTGAAATGTATCCTGATATTTCTTTCTCTCATTAGCCTTAACATATATTTAGTGAACCTATAAATACACTGCAATGAGTGTTGCCGTGTAATTAAATGGTTCCTAATGCATTTTGTTATTTACATGTACATGCATGCCAACATTTAAAGCTGAGAAAAGGTGATAAACAACTTCAGAAAAAGCTAACGCAGCTCCAAAAAAAGCAAACAACTCAAAAAAGCAAAGTACAACTGAGAAAAATGATCAAGGTCACTGGTTCAGGATGTTTAAATTCCTTTTTTGTTGCATTGGATTTCAGTATCTTTATTAATGTTTTAGGATCACATCACGCAATTCAGTTTGTTTTTTTTGTGCACCACTTCATTTTGTCCAGTTCCAAAGTCTTGATTACCACCTTTGTATGCTGGCTTCCTGATCTTGCCAGCAGCGGCGAGGCCTTGTGGCGGCCCCCCCCCCCCCCCACTCTGCACCCCCCGCCACCCCACCCCCACTGCTCAGCGCTCAGCGACGGTACCGTCATTTAAATATTCAGATTAATTTACTTATCTGCATTAATGAAGTTCCCGTCGCCTCCTGATGGGCCACCGCGATCTTTATCCCGGCAGCTGGCACGGCCGTGCCTACAAATCCCCATCCGGGGAAACAAGGCACACCACCTGTGAGGAGGGGGGAGGAGGGAAGTTTATCAGAGCGGGAGGTGGGAGCGGGGTCATACTTACTTGATTGGTCTAGGGGGTAATGGGAAGGGTTACAGGTAAAAGGTTCTGAACTTTGCAGGGTGGGGGAAGGTCATAAATTCAAGCTAAGTATTTTGGGGTGGGGGGAAGAGCAGGAATAACTTGTAATGCTGTTGGGGGGGGGAGGGGCTGGAAAGATTTTGTAAATTATTGTGAATAATTTTAAATTCACTGTTCCTTTAAAAATTTAAATTGTCATTTAGGGCTCTAAGCCCTTGAAAAATGGCGCCAGCGCCTGCGCAGTGGCTCCGGACACCGTTGCTAGGGACAGCTCGCCTGCCCCCTCCAAGTCATCCAGCGAGCGGTTCGGCAGCAGCAACATAAAATCCAGCCCTTGATGTTTCCCTCAGAATAATCAAATACTCAGCAATGTACTCAGTTGGCTGACTCTGAAGGGTACTGGCAGTAAGTCCCAAGCTGCTTGCTAATTACTTAGTGCCCTGCATGAATACATCCCAAACTGCTGTGCCTCAGTCTATTTGGTAAAACGTAAGCTGCAAAGATATTTGTAGTGTCATAAACAGTGAGCTTATTTAAAAGGTAGGCCTCTAAAAGAATGGAATGAAAAGAATCCACAAGCACCCAGGGCTGAATTTTCAATCACCTGTGGGGGCGAGTTTGGGTGCAGGCAGGTCGGAAAATTGTGCACTCAGAAGGTGCCACTGGTACCTGACACCTCAGTGATGTGGTTCGATTTTCAAAGGGAAGTGGGAGGGGGGAAAGCGGCAACCTGCACACCTCCAGTTAATTGCTTGTTGAGCTCATTGTGGAGCTCATTAGGAGAATTGGGAGCGACAGTTAGCAATTTTCAAGTGGCAAGCACGGGGAACATGGAGGGTCTGGGACACGTCTGAGCATAGCTGTCAGAAACACAACGGAGAGCCATTAGTGCAGAGTGAAAAAGTTGTATAAACTGGGAGGTTTAAACTCAGTTGCTCTTATAGTGCCACAGGGTTGCCATTGCTAGAGCTGAGAGGCTTGATTTTGTGAGGAGAGCGTGTTTGGACTCGAGAGGAACGTGAGGCTGCTGACATCCATAGCCACTTCTACCCATGCCTGCTTGGTCAGGCTCACTGGAGCTCTTCTTCCAGACCGAGAGAAGAGTACAGCTCTCCTGTCCACCACAGCCTCAATCAGGGCCTCAAAGGAGGCACCAGAAAAAAATGGTGCTGCCCGGGGCCAGATGCCTAAACCACCACTCTGCTCTCCCTACTCATCCATTTTCAAAGGCAACAGCAAGCCCAGTCATGGCTGCCAATTGCCTTTTGAATTATCCCTCCGTGCTTAGCTCCCACCTCCTGCCCGTGCCCGATGCCCCTAATTGGGTGCCAAACTCGGCTCCAGGCCAATCAGTGGCTGACACTTTGACAATTGCATTGCATCACTGATGCTGACACAGTGTGGGGTCAGGATCCGAAAATGTTCCAGGCGACCCTGGAATGAAAATTCGATCCCCAGTGTTTGAGGTAATTCATCCTACACCAGTTGTTACAACATCTTGTGATTACAATAGATCACAATGCACAAATGGCATATTGTCTTTTTTCCAGTGCAAGAGATTTAAGCTCTGGAATCTGTAGCTGCATTTTTGAAAGGACCATTCTACATACATTTGTGAAAGTACATTGTTGTACATTTATATCCATAGTATAGTGGTGGGAGAGGAGCAAGGATGTTATCGGGTGGGAGTGTGTGGAGGATGAGGTGGCTTACATTAGAAAGTACAAGAGCCACCGATGCATCCTTTTGTAACCAGAGGAGGTGTGTTCTAGAGTGATCTCAGTATAGCGTAGGAAATTTGAATCCCTGCTGATTTCTAAAAGCAGACATTGGCCGGGATTTTATTCTGGCGGCGGGGATCTCGATGTCCAGATAAAGCGACGCCGAGATCCCCGCATCGCCTCTTCTCTGGATGGCCTGCCAAATCTTGTGCCAGTCAGGATCAAGGACTGTTGCCGGAAGTCCCACCCTTGGAGAGCTGCCAGCCAATCAGAGGCCAGCAACTACAGATATGGGATCAACTCACTGACAGCTGTACTTTTAAGTGTAGCAGAGCGGAAACTGCAGGGAGCCGACAGCTGCAGAAACACAGGAAATAGCAGCTGTCAGCTTAAAGGCTGCTGTTACAGCAAAGTAAATGTAGGGCAGGTAATCCCATATACCAGAAGGCAGTATTCAACATTGAAAGCATGATGGGGAGGCTGCTACCCTCACAAGGAAATTGCCCATTCAGCCTATAGCACCTATGGCCGGAATTTTTCGTTAGGTGGGGGGGCCCTGCCCACTGGCCGAAAAGTCGATGGCGAACCCGCCGCCACGGGCCTGGCGATCCAGACCGGATTTAACCCTCCCCTTAATTGGTCTTGGGCGGGACTTCCACCTCATTGAGGCAGGAAGTCCCACCTAATGGAGCTGCTGGCCAATCAGCGGGAGTGGTGGCCACTGCTGGGACTACATTCGGCTTCAGGAGGAAGATGAAGGACGGCCCCGGAAAAAATGTAAGTGTCTCCGGCGAGGCCCTAAAAAATCAGTCAGGCCCCAGCGAGGTAAGGGGGTCGGTTAGAGGGGCGGGGGGGAGCATGTTGTGCGTTGGGAGCGAATGGGGCTTCGGGCGCAGCCCTCCATGGGGCACAGGGTACCCGTTCAGGAGGACCCCACCCTGGCCAGCAAGAAGGCTGCCTAGTTTCATCAGGCGGGCTTTCTGAGGCCTCAGCCACCTGCCAGCCAAGGATGAAATACCTGTGACGGCGGGCAGAGGGCCTTGAGTGCCAATTAATTGGCCACTTAAGGGCCTTGATTGGCCTGGGGCGCGTGGGCCGTTTCTCACCACCGCCACCCCGCGAAAATTTGCAGTGGAGGTGGGAGCGGGTCAGGAAGTGCCCCCCCAACCTCCCACTCCATTTTACGCCCTCCTCCCCTCCACTCTGCACCACCAGCCCGCTCTTTTCGGGGTGTAAATTTCTGGCCTATGTGTCTGTCCGGATTCAAGAAGTATTGAACTATTACATGCTGAAACTGAGTCGAACCAAGCCACTGAGCATTGTTTCCCATCATATTGGATGATACCACACATTTTCCCAGGCACTGCAAAGTCCGATCTCTCATGCCTGTGTTACCATCTGCACAATATGAGTTTGCCATATTTAAGTTACATTTTTGTCTTCATAGCTCCTCTGTACTAGGCAACTAGTCTGAATGGCTCTGCTAGGAATAGCCAATGATTTTCTATCCTCTGAACTACTTCTCTTCTCTGAAAGCTTGACCAGCAGTCCTTTCCAATACACTGTAAAGGTTCTGCGACCTGTACTGGAGCTGTGTAATTAGAGAATGACTGTTGATGTAGGGAATTTTTATGGTTGTAGAGCTTTTGAACCTCTAACTGAAGGTTCCAGCTGAACAGCTCAAAGCATAGCTGTTTATTGGGTACAAACGCCAATTCAGGACAGAGATGCTGTAACAGCTACCAGCCATGATCTTTTAACAGAAAATCTCCAAAGGGAGACTCAGCAAAAGAAAAGTTTGGGAACCTCTGTTCTATGTAGAGATATTGTTTCTTAGAAAGAGATGGGCCTGCATGGGACACAAATCCTCAGCAAAATAGAAGGTTGGGAACCTATCCTATATTAAAATTAAATACCATGTATTAGCTTATCAGGTTACTTTGTCCAGACCTCTCTTAAATGCTGTCTATTATACATTAATCATAGGGTGATACAAAGACCCTCTTCCTTTTCTTTTGTAAATCGTGTCCACAGCTTGCAATCTAGAAACAAGGTAGTTACTGTTCCAACATAAATCTTTTTCCACTTACCATAACTTCTTAAAACACCACTACTGTCAATCAGTTACTTCAGTATTCTATAGTTTCAACTTGAACACTCTGAGACTAAAGCTATGAATTAAAATTCCAATGGGATATGCGCCTTAGCTGCTGAAACTTCCCTCACCTGCAGGCATAAACATCATAAAAGAATACTGCTAGGGGAAAAATCACTCAATTTTAAGAGATTATACATTGATGGGATTCTGCAACACACTTTCTTATATTATATTGTTTGCAAAGTTTGAACACAAGCCACTTCTGTTGCACTTGTGAAGAGTTTAGAACATGTCCATCCTTAAAAAATTCAAATTGATGGCTAATGATGTGGAGGCCACCGGTCTGCATCACAGATGTGCATCATTACGAGGAACAGCTCAGCAAGTTTGTCAAGTTTATTTCTAGAAATCAAAATTGATTTATGATTATAACAAAGTACTTGCTTTCATGAGCCATCATAATTCCTATGAATTGTTATTATCTGGTGAAATACTTCAAAAGTGTATATTGCACAATCACTATTAATATTTATAGCTGTGGAAGTGGAAGAGTTTGAAGTAGGAAAAGTCTTGGGGTGGAATTCCCTGTGTCATTGTGCCTAGAGACACGTAATCAGGTGTAAAGCAAATACCTGGGCCAGAATTTTACGCTGCCCCAGCGGGCCGGATGGTGTCCTGGGGGCGGCGTAAAATTGAGCTACAGGCTCCAGGAGGCCTAACCGCCCCGATTCCGCCTCCGACCAAGTTTACGGAGGTCTGCCAGGGGGGTGGGGGGTGAGAAGCGGCCCGCCCGCCCGAGGCCAATCAAGACCCTTAAGGTACCACTTAACAGCCACTTAAGGGCCCTCGCCCGCCTCCATGGGTCTTTTACCCATGGCAAGCGAGTGTTCCGGGGACGTGAAAGGCTGCCCAGCTATAGCTGCCGGCCTTTCCGCACCCTGGGGTGGGGGGGTCCTGGCAATCGGGCACACCCTAGCCTCACCAGGGCATGACTGATTCCCCTGGTGAGGCAACCCAAACTTATCTTCAGTCCCGGCTCCTTGGTATCCTCCTCGGTCGGCTGGGCTGCAGTCCCAGCAGTGGCCATCGCTCCCAGTGGCGCTGCTGACACTGAGAGCTATCGGCCCGCTGATTGGCCGGCAGCTCACTGAGGCGGGACCTCCTCCCTCAAGTGGGTGGAAGTCCTGCCTCGGGCTAATTAAAGTCTGGGGATCCATAAAATACGGGACGGATCTCGAGGCTGGGCAGAAGCGGATTCGGCACCGACATTTACGTCGGAGGCCGGCTCCCGTCCGTCCAGCGTAAAATTCCAGCCCTGGTATAAAAGATTGAGGAATGTTGGGTGCATAATTGTGCTATGCCCCAAGGACCTCGATCATTTACAACTGTCTATTGATCCTGGCGCCCAAATTCTTCTTGGGTCATTATAATGGCTCTGCCCCCAGGCTAAAGAGCTGAACATGTGAACTTGCTGCAATTACACTTGTTCATAATGGGTGTAAAATGATGTGTTAGTAACATTGTAAAAATAGCAGGATAATTCTCTGTGATGGCTACATCTAATTAAGTTGTAAACCTGTTCTCTTATAATGGTTTTGCTAGAAACAGTAAACAGAAACTGTTTATGTTGTTCCATAGCATACAGAGGAAATCTTCTCACCCAGAATTTTCGCTTTTAATCAGTTATTTATGAATGTGGGTATGTGTTTGAGCATATTTTATGTTATAATAAGGGGCTCATAGTTAATTGAAGTACAAGGTATAATCAAGTGTTTTAATCAGATCAGTATTATCCAACTATGCATGCGACATAGTGGAGCATGGAGATGGATGAGAGGCAAGAATCATGTTGGCAGTATGAGAATATGTGGTGCTGCTTTGGGCTGCTATGTGACCTTTTACAACATATTAATACTTGCTCTGTCATCCAAGCCAATTGCTCCTTTACAATAAAATGCCCACTATTGCCAGTATATGTAATAGGTTTACAACAAACCAGGCTAGTTTTACGAGAACTTAGTCAATCTTTTTACTTAATTGAATACAAAAGGAAATAATATAGTGTAATTCAAAATGTAGTTCAGATCAAATATTAGTGTGTTTCATTTTGACATGGGCATATTCCTTTTTGGGAATGCTAAAATCATCACTTCCTAAAATGAAATATCTTTCATGTGGTGTCTTACCTGTGCGTGAAACATAGGTTTAAACTTATCATGTAAACAAAGTGCCTTTGATTGCAGAATCTTATTAACTTACTGCAGTTTGCTAAGAGTATTCAGTAGCTGCAATGTCAGGAAAGGGGATTAATATGTCATCTGTTCATCTGTTATACTGTTATGTAGCTCGTAACAGATTATATCACCCAGCATTCACTCAGTCTATCAGGAAAATCTTGAGTAAAAACTTGATATAATGTTGTGTTCACAAATTAGAATAAGGTTGTATATGGAAGATAAATCATTGCAGTGTATTCTGATCTTAAGATAAAAGGCACTATTAAAACTATATGATTATTAAAACAAATAAATTGCTGTCGAGCTGAATACATTCAAAAGAAAAAAATTGTCAGAGGAAAGAGAATGGGATAACTCTTACAATGAGCTGGCACAAGCACGATGGGCCGATTGGCCTCCTCTGAATCTGAATCTACTCTCGATCGCCAGTAAAGTGATGGAAGGTGTCATTGACAGTGCTATCAAGCAAAACTTGCTGAGCAATAACTTGCTCAGTGATGCTCAGTTTGGGTACCACCAGGGCCATTCAGCTCCTGACCTCATTACAGCCTTTGTTCAAACATGAACAAAAGAGCTGAACTCAAGAGGTGAGGTGAGAGTGACTGCCCTTGACATCAAAGCAGCATTTGACCGAGTATGGCATCAAGGAGCCCTTGCAGAGCTGGAGTCAACGGGAATCAGGGGGAAAACTCTTTGCTGGTTGAAATCGTGTCTAGCACAAAGGAAGATGGTTCTGGTTGTTGGAAGTCAATCATCTCAGCTCCAGGACATCACTGCAGGAGTTCCTCAGGGTAGTGTCCTAGGCCCAACCATCTTCAGCTGCTCATCAATGACCTTCCTTCAATCATAAGGTCAGAAGTGGGAATGTTCGCTGATGATTGCATGATGTTCAGCACCATTCACGACTCCTCAGATACTGAAGCAGTCCGTGTAGAAATGCAGCAAGACCTGGACAATATTCAGGCTTGGGCTGATAAGTGGCAAGTAACATTCATGCCACACAAGTGCCAGGCAATGACCATCTCCAACAAGAAAAAATCTAACCATCTTCCCTTGACATTCAAGGGCCTTACGATCGCTGAATCCCCCACTATCAACATTGACTGTTACCATTGACTAGAAACTGAACTGGAGTAGCCATATAAATAAAAGCAAAATACTGCGGATGCTGGAAATCTGAAACAAAAACAAGAAATGCTGGAATCACTCAGCAGGTCTGGCAGCATCTGTGGAAAGAGAAGCAGAGTTAACGTTTCGGGTCAGCGACCCTTCTTCCGAACTGACAAATATTAGAAAAGTCACAGATTATAAACAAGTGAGGTGGGGGTTGGGCAAGAGATAACAAAGGAGAAGGTGCAGATTGGACCAGGCCACATAGCTGACCAAAAGGTCACGGAGCAAAGGCAAACAATATGTTGAAAGACAAAGCATTAGTACAGATTAGGTGTGAATATACTGAATATTGAACAGCAGCAAGTGCAAACCTGAAGAAAAACAACCTGAAAAAAAACCATATAAATACCTTGGCTACAAGAGCAGGTCAGGGGCTAGGAATCCTGAGGCGAGTAACTCACCTCCTAACTCCCCAAAGTCTGACCACCATCTACAAGGCACAAGTCAGGAGTCTGATGGAGTACTCTCCACTTGCCTGGATGGTTGCAGCTCCAACAACACTCAAGAAGCTCAGCACCTTCCAGGACAAAGCAGCCCACTTGATTGGCATCCCATCCACAAACATCCCTCCACCACCGACGCACAGTAGCAGCAGTGTGTACCATCTACAAGATGCACTGCAGCAACTCATCAAGACTACTCTGACAGCACCTTCCAAACCCCTGACCTCTACCACCTCGAAGGACAAGGGCAGCAGATGCATGGGAACACCACCACCTGCAAGTTCCCCTCCAAGCCACACACCATCCTGACTTGGAACTATATCGTCATTGTTTCACTGACGCTGGGTCAAAATCCTGGAACTCCCTTCCTAACAGCACTGTGGGTGTACCTACCCGACATGGACAGCAGCAGTTCAAGAAGGCAGCTCACCACCACCTTCTCATGGACAATTAGGGATGGGCGCGATGTCCACATCCCATGAAACGAACAAATAAAAAAAAATCTGCGGATCTTATAGCATCATGTAAAATAATCTAGCCATCTTCATAAAAGGATCCATGTTTAGAACTTTTTTTCACACAAATATTAAAATGCCGTGCTTTTATCGCTTCCATGCATAGCTCTGCAATTTTGAGTTTCCACACTCCACGAAGGCAGCGATGAAATGTGCAAGCGAAGCTGCTATAAGGAGTAAAATAGACTGGTATCCTTTCTGCTCCTCAATTCTGTTATTGCTGAGATTGATATAAATCTTTCTTTCAGCTTAGCTCAATTGCTGGGTTGTCTTTCTGAGTTCAAGTCCCACTCTTTAACTTGAATGCATAATATAGATTTGCAATTCAGTGAAGATCTGAAGGAGTTCTGTATTGTTAAAGGCTATGGTTGCCTAGCTAGATGTAAGAGATCATACAATTCGAAGATGAGCAGCATCTGGTTACCTGGTCAGTTCTTCCCTGAATACCACCAAAACAGACTATTTGGTTATTATCTAATTTGCTGTATGTGGGATCTTGCTGTGCACAAAGTGGTTGTCCACGTTTATCACTGACTAAAGTTTAAAAGTAATTCATTGGAACTGAAACCATTTTGGGCATGCTAAGGATATGTAAGGTATTGATTATATAAATGTAAGTTCTTTTGTGCAGAACTCTTCTGGTAATTGAAATGTGTAACAAAAGCTAGACTGTTATTTCTCTCAGTCACAATGCTTCAAGGAAAACTTTTTTTAGTTTTTGATAACTTCTTCTTCTTTGGCCTCCTTGTCTCGAGAGACAATGGATAAGCGCCTGGAGGTGGTCAGTGGTTTGTGAAGCAGCGCCTGGAGTGGCTATAGAGTCCAATTCTAGAGTGGCAGACTCTTCCACAGGTGCTGCAGATAAAATTGGTTGACAGGGCTATTACGCAGTTGGCTCTCTCCTTGCGCTTCTGTCTTTTTTCCTGCCAACTGCTAAGTCCCTTCGACTCACCTTTCTTTAGCCCCGCCTTTATGGCTGCCCACCAGCTCTGGCAATCGCTGGCAACTGACTCCTAAGACTTGTGATCAATGTCACAGGACTTCATGTCGCGTTTGCAGATGTCTTTAAAGCGGAGACAAGCATGGCCGGTGGGTCTGATACCAGTGATGAGGTCGCTGTATAATGTGTCTTTGGGGATCCTGCCATCTTCCATGCGGCTCACATGGCCAAGCCATCTCAGGCGCTGCTGGCTTAGTAGAATGTATATGCTGGGGATGTTGGCCACCTCGAGGACTTCTGTGTTGGAGATACGGTCCACATTGAGTCTACTGAGCTCATAGTTAATGATGGCGGTCTTCCGAGAATCGTTGATTTGCGTAAGGTCTTCCGAAAGGCCAGGACACATAGTTCTGATGTTCCAGCTTGCAAAACCAAGGGCTGGTACCTTCTTTCCTTTTTTGGTCGTGCCATTTGGTGTGGTGTTGCAGTCCACTTGTCGGGCAATGACCCTGAGCTCCAAGCACCCATTGAAGCAGGTGGACTGTAGCGGGACTGAACCTTACTGACCGGGGGCTGCCTGGTTTGAGGCGGGCGGTAGCTGTCCAGTGAGATGCAATGACCTCTCCCACCGACAAAGGCAACCCGTGGTGCCCAATCTCTATGCCAATTGAGCTGGACTTATAACCCGTAACTGCTGCCTTCCGTGTTGATTTGGTCGCTGTGAGGCGACTATGGAGTGACCTCTCCATGGCACATGCCTGGGCGGATGTATGGAGGTTGTGAGTTGCCCAAGCGTCAAAACCCCCCTCTCGGCCTTCCTGGTGGGGTCCAAAGGAGTTCAGAGCACGACGTTTGGCACCTGTATGGCTGCAGGAACTGCCGGAAACATGCCAAAGGTGACACATGACCGCCTTCGGGGTTCCGCTCCAGATTTTCTGTTAGGGTTTACTCCCTTAGCCTTGGTCTCTCCCGAGACGCCCACAAGGCAGTGGGGTCGGTGGATGCCGGTGTGAGGAGGTGGGGGGAAGGGGGTGCGGGGGTGCGGGGGTGCGAGGAGGGTGGGTGCGGTGGGAAGGGGTGCAGGGGAAGGGGGTGCGAGGGGAAGATGGTGCAAGGGGAAGTTGGTGCGAGGGGGAGCCGGGAAGGGGGCTGCAGGGGGTAGGGGAGAGGGGTGCAGGGGAAGGGGGTGCGAGGGGAAGATGGTGCGAGAGGGGAGCTGGGAAGTGGGTGTGAGGGGGGTGGGGGGGAGGGGGTGCAGGCAACAAAACACCTCACCAGCTCCCACCATCGTCCCCCCCACAATGATGCACCGTCACTGGGATCGGGACCCGGGAACCGAGCCGGAGCGGTGGGGAAGGCCCGCGCGGAAACAGCGCAGAGCCGCCGAGTGAGCGGGAGCCGCCGCCGGGACCACGCGGCCACTCGTCCCCCCGATCGCCGCCGCCGTAGTGCAAAAACTACTGGGATTGGGTTGGCTGCCCATTTTGTACCCCGCCAGATTTTACTTTCCATCGATTTCAATGGGAAGCTGATTTGTCCTATAAAACCCACTATTACCACAGACTCCGACTGCATCATGAACATTTAACTATTCGAAGGTTCTTCCCTAAATACTCCCGGATCCCTAAGGCTATATTCATCTGTCCTTATATTTCTACTATTCAACTTTAGTGCCCTGCACACCCAACATCCTCCAACCGCCCCAATAGTCACCATACCCATTAGAGTGCAGAATTCACCACATATTGGAGGCTTGCATGAAGCTATGATTATAAACCCTCATCTCAAAGTCCCATTTTGAAAAGCCAGTCTATTAACCAACATCCAGGTCTTTATAAGGATATTTATCACAAAAATGTATTAACTGGATTCTTCTGCTATGCTAAACCAGATAACTTTTTTCTTCAAATTGACAAACTGCCTGGTGAATCCATACCCACAAGAGACATCTGGGTAGTTATGGAAACAATTGCAAGAAGCCACAAGAAGCTTTAGATGATACAAGTATTACAATTTGGTTTAATTATTTAAATGGTATTGCATAATACAGCCAAAAAGATATATCTTTTCTTGAGCTGATAAACTGGCAATTTAAAACCAAAATGTAGGGCAATGAATGGTGTTTCTAATTCATTCATTACAAAGGATGCTTTCATAATTTGTGTTTGCAAAATCATTTGGTGGCCTACTTTCAACACAGCTTAAGAGCTGTCCATCAGATAGAAGCTAGTTTAACAGAGGAGTGTCAATGTGATATGGCCACAAGGCAACAATTTAGGCATATATGATCCCCACATGTATCATATACATAAAGGCTTCCACATCCCTAAATCCTTATTTTGTAAGATTGGTGAGTTGGAGTAAGGAACCTCAATTTAAGAAACCTGTTGAAGATGTGTTATTTACTAACTCAAGATTGAGGACAATTTTTTTATTTTTTTATTCAAAGAGTTTTTATATTTATCATTATTAGAGGTCAAACAGGTGGAAGCTGTATCCACTTTCTTGCATAAAGATGGTGTTGTGACCCTTGAAATCATGTAATTAATTGGCTTGGAAACAGGGGTCATGGGGGGGCACAGTGGCGCAGTGGCTAGCACCACAGCCTCACAGCTCCAGCGACCTGGGTTCAGTTCTGGGTATTGCCTGTGCAGAATTTGCAAGTTCTCCCTGTGACGATGTGGGTTTCTTCTGGCTGCTCTGGTTTCCTCCCACATGCTAAAGACTTGTGGGGTGATAGGTAAATTGGCCATTGTAAAAAATTACCCCTAGTGTAGGTAGGTGGTAGGAGAGTTGAGGGAAGGTGGGGATGTGAGAGGGAAAAATGGGATTAATATTCTTCTTCTTGGCCTCCTTATCTCGAGAGGCAATGGGTATGCGCCTGGAGGTGATCAGTGGTTTGTGAAGCAGCGCCTGGAGTAGCTATAAAGGCCAATTCTCGAGTGACAGACTCTTCCACAGGTGCTACAGATAAAATTGTTTGTCGGGGCTGTTACACAGTTGGCTCTCCCCTTGCGCTTTTATCTTTTTTCCTGCCAACTGCTCAGTCCCTTCGACTCACCTCTCTTTAGCCCCGCCTTTATGGCTGCCCGCCAGCTCTGGCAATCGCTGGCAACTGACTCCCACGACTTGTGATCAATGTCACAGGAATTCATGTCGCATTTGCAGATGTCTATAAAGCGGAGACATGGACGGCCGGTGGGTCTGATACCAGTGACGAGCTCACTGTACAATGCGTCCTTGGGGATCCTACCATCTTCCATGCGGCTCACATGGCCAAGCCATCTCAAGCGCCACTGGCTCAGTAGGGTGTATATGCTGAGGATGTTGGCTGCCTTGAGGACTTCTGTATTGGAGATACAGTCCTGCCACCTGATGCCAAGGATTCTCCGGAGGCAGCGAAGATGGAATGAATTGAGACGTCGCTCTTGGCTGACATATGTTGTCCAAGCCTCGCTGCCATAGAGCGAGGTACTGAGGACACAGGCTTGATACACTCGGACTTTTGTGTTCCGTGTCAGTGCGCCATTTTCCCACACTCTCTTGGCCAGTCTGGACCTAGCAGTGGAAGCCTTTCCCATGCGCTTGTCGATTTCTGCAATGAGAGACAGGTTACTGATAATAGTTGAGCCTAGGTAGGTGAACTCTTGAACCACTTCCAGAGCGTGGTTGCTGATATTGATGGATGGAGCATTTCTGATGTCCTGTCCCATGATGCTCGTTTTCTTGAGGCTGATGGTTAGGCCAAATTCGGTGCAGGCAGCCGGAATCCTGTTGATGAGTCTCTGCAGATACTCTTCAGTATGAGATGTTAATGCAGCATCATCAGCAAAGAGGAATTCCCTGATGAGGACTTTCCGTACTTTGGTCTTCGCTCTTAGACGGACAAGGTTGAACGACCTGCCACCTGATCTTGTGTGGAGGAAAATTCCTTCGTCTGAAGACTTGAATGCATGTGAGAGCAGCAGGGAGAAGAAGATCCCAAACAGTGTAGGTGCGAGAACACAGCCCTGTTTCACGCCACTCCGGATAGGAAAGGGGTCTGATGAGGCGCCGCTATGCTGAATTGTGCCTCTTATATTGTCATGGAATGAGCCAACTGTGTAACAGCCCCAACAAACAAAATTTTCTGCAGCACCTGTGGAAGAGCCTGTCACTCCAGAATTGGCCTTTATAGCCACTCCAGGCGCTGCTCCACACACCACTGACCACCTCCAGGCGCTTACCCATTGTCTCTCGAGATAAGGAGGCCAAAGAAGAAGTTTCCATTATAAATTGGATTGAGGAGTTTATAATTGAAATTTTAACAGGAAGTGCATGTAGTAGTACTTTAAAACTATTATAGATATATTTTTGAATAGTGGAATTTATAAAATATTATATCAGTTTGAAGTTAATATAATTTTCAAATAAAATCACTGGCAAATCCAATTCAATGGGCAGGATGTAAATCTAACAGAAAAGCCTTGAAAAGTGTACATTAGAAAAATGTTGTTCATACATTACTGGTTTAAAATAATGTATGTAGTAGACTAACGTTGAAGTCGTCACATATAGCTTGCACTGTTATCTCTGTCTCACATGCACACACAAAGATTTTTAGCTAACAAGACAGTCTGCAATATTCTCAGTACATGTTAACAATGTTTGATAATTTGTGAATTTACTTAAATAATGTAATTTCATAGAATCATAAAATGTTACAGAACAGAAGAAGGCCATTCAACTGACTCTGCCTGTGTTGGCTCTTTGATACAGCTTTCTAACTAGTGCCACTCCCCTGCTCTTTCTCCATACCTCTGCAGATTTCTCCCCTTCAAGTATATGTGCAATTCCCTTTTGAAAGTTATTATTGAATCTTCTTTCTCCACCCTTTCAGGCAGGGCATTCCAGGACACGACAACTTGCAGTGTAAAAAAAAAGTTTCCTCATATCGCCTCTGATTCTTTTGCCAATCATCTTAAATCTGTGTCTTCTGGTAATCAACCCTTCTGCCAATGGAAGCAGTTTCTCCTTATTTGCTCTATCAAAACCATTCATGATTTGAACACGTAAATCACCCCTTAGCCTTCTCTGCTCCAAGGAGAACAACCCCAGCTTCTTCAGTCTTTCCACATAACTGAAATCCCTAATTTCTCATACCAATCTAATAAATTTCTTGTGCACCCACCCTAAGGCCTTGACATCCTTTCTAAAGTGTAGTGCCCAGAATTGAACACAATGGGATGAATTTTATAGGGGCCTCGACATCGGGATCCGTGGCAGGGGTGGGTGGGTGGGGGGGGGGGGGGCATGAAGATAGCCCGGATGAGGCCCGCCATGGACCTCGACGCCGGCAGGGCCCATCCCGATCTTGATGGCGGCTGCGAGGCCTCGTGGTGGCCCTCCCGCCGTTCAGCGACAGGACCATCATTAAATATTCAAATTAATTTACTTACGTGCATTAATGACTTACCCATCGCCTCCAGAAGTGCCGTCGGGATCTTCATCCCAGCGGCCGGCACTACTGCGCCTTCGAATCCCCGTCCGGGGAATCAAGGGGTGCCACCTGTGGGGAGGGGGGAGGGGGTAGGTTTCTCAGTGTGGAGGGGGGGAGCGGCAAAAACAAATGCGATTGGTTGAGGGGATGGTGGGAAGGGGTTTTTTAAGGCTAAAGGAAAGAAAGATGGGGGGGTGCGGGTGGGTGGAAGTTCATGACAGAAACTTTACTTTTTTGGGGGGCAGAGGACAAATAATAAACAGATTATTCATTGGGGGTGGGAGAGGGAGTTGCAAGTGTCAATAAAACTTTATTTTAATTTATTGGAAATCCTGCCACTTTAAAACTTTTGCTGTAAGTGAAGGGCTGGAAGCCCTTTAAAAATGGCACCTGCGCAGTGACGCCGGACGGTTGTCGGCTAGCCCGCCCCCTCCACATCATCGGGGGTGCGGTTTGCCCCAGCCATGTTAATGAGGTGCTGTGTTTATGATTGCGGCAGCTCCACGGAGTCTGTTCTGATGATGCAACCTTCTACACCAGCACTTCCAATATGTCTTCCTTTTTTGCCCACCCAGAATTTCCCCCCACCATGGTTGACAGGGCCCTGTTTGACGTATTTCCCACGCTCCTTTTCCATGCAAGCACAGGAGATGCAATAGCTGCCCTTTTACCTCCTCTCTCCTCACAGTCCAAAGCCCCAAATAATCCTTCCAGGTGAAACAGCGGCTTACTTGTAATTCTTTCAATTTAGTATACTGTATTCGCTGCTCACAATGTGCTCTGCTGTACTTTGAGGAGACCAAACGCAGATTGGGTGACTGCTTTGCAGAACACCTCGGATCAGTCTACAAGCATGACCTGGAGCTTCCGGTGATCCGCCAGTTTAATTCTCCACCTTGCTCTCTTGCTGACCTCTCTGTCCTCAGCCTACTGAATTGTTCCAATGAAACTCAATGCAAGCTGGAAGAACAGCACCTCATCTTTCGATTAGGCACTTTACAGCCTTCTGGACTCAACACTGAGTTCAACAATTTCTGACTTAAAACTCTGCCCTCATTTTGTTTCCTTTTCTTTGTATGTTTCAGTCTTAATCTTGTTTTTCTGTTATTTTTGTTTGCCATTTAATTAAACTATGTTTCTCAGAAGATCAGGTGACTGTGACTTTGTCTGCTGTGAATTTCTAGATAGCTTTTCTACCACAACCTACAGAAATGGCACTTGCACAAAGATCTGTCAGTTTTTCTTTCACCACAGATATCTCACGCAGCAAGGTGATTGAAAACTGATGAATAATGCATTTGAAAGATTGCAATGCCATCTAGTGATAGAAACATAGGAACATAGAAGCAGGAGTCGGCCATTCAGCCCATCAAGCCTGCCCTGCCATTCATCAAGATCATGGCTGATCATCCACTTCAATACCTTTTTCCACACACTATCCTCATATCGCTTCATGTCATTGGTATTTAGAAATCTGTCAATCTCTGCTTTAAACATACTCAATGACTGAGTTTCCACAGCCCTCTGGGGTAGAGAATTCCAAAGATTCACAACCCTCTGAGTAAAGAAATTTCTCCTCATCTCGGTCCTAAGTGGCTTCCCCCATGTTTTGAATTTGTGTCCCTTGGTTCTAGACTCCCCAACCAGGGGAAACATCTTAGCTGCATCTACCCTGTCTATCCCTTTAAGTATTTTGTAGGATTCAATGAGATCATCTCTCATTCTTCGAAATTCTAGAGAATACAGGCCCAGTTTCCCCAATATCTCTTAATAGGACAGTCCCGCCATCCGAGGAACAAGTCAGGTGAACTTTGTTGCACTCCCTCTATGGCAATAATATCCTTCCTAAGAATAGAATAGAATAGAATAGAACTCAAGTCAATGCAAGGAAGCAAAACAAGTGCTTTTGGTAGGGCAATATCAACCATGTTTGCTTCTGTTGATAACTATTTGCACACACGTGTTATGAAGAGTTATGAAATGAGGAATAGATCAGGGCCAGCTATAAGGCTCCCAACAGTAGCCTGCCATCATTCATCTCCAAGGTGCTTGGAAATCAACTGAACCATACCCATCAGTGTCTTCAAGGAAGAAGGAGTAAAATAAAATCATTTTCTGCTTAAATTATTTAATTTAAAACCATGAAATGAATTTAAATGAGTGACTATCATATTTTACACTAATGCTTAATACAGCATTCAGTATAAATTTGACTAAAATTATGTTGTTTAGGTATGACTTTGCATAGGATCTTTTTATTGTAACCAAATGAGAACAATTGTTTATAACCATAACAAAGTAGACGAACTGATCGTGCACATTGAAGTAAATAAATATGATCTGATAGCCATTACGGAGACCTGGCTGCAGGACGACAGGGATTGGGTCCTGAATATTGAGGGGTATATGGCGTTCAAGAAGAATAGGAAGCTAGGTAAAGGTGGACGGGTAGCACTGTTAATCAAGGATGGCATTGGTGCAATAGTTAGAGATGACCTTGGTTCAGGAGATCAGGATGTAGAATCGGTTTGGGTGGAGGTGAGGAATAGTAGGGGAAAGAAGTCACTCGTGGGAATGGTCTACAGGCCCCCTAACAGTAACCATAACGTAGGACCAAGTATACAAGAATATATATTAGGTGCTTGGGAGAAAGGGACGGCAGTAATCATGGGTGAGTTTACCCTACATATAAAATGGAAAAATCAGATTGGTAACAGTAGCCTGGATGAGGCGTTCATAGAATGCTTTTGAGATAGTTTCTTAGAGAAGCACGTTCTGGAACCAACCAGAGAGCAGGTTATATTAGACTTGATATTGTGCAATGTGACAGGATTAATTAATGACTTCAGAGTAAAGACACCTCTAGGTAGCAGCGACCACAATATGATTGAATTTTACATCCAATTTGAAAGAGGGAAGAGTGAGTCTAAGACTAGTATTTTAAACTTAAATAGGGGCAACTATATGGGCATGAAAGCTGAGCTAGCTGAAGTGAATTGTCTTACTAGGCTAGGAGATAGATCAGTAGAGAAGCAGTGGCAGGTATTAAAGGGGATATATCAGAATACTCCGGATAAGTATATTCGTACTACAAAGAAAAATTCTAAGGGGAGGACCCACCATCCATGGTTAACTAAGAAGTTAAGGAAAGCATCAAACTTAAGGAAAAGGCATATAATTGCGCAAAGGTGAGTGGCAGGTCAGATGATTGGTCAGAATATAAAAAAAAGGCAAAGAATGTCTAAAAGCCTAATCAGGAGAAAGAAATTAAAAGCTTGCTAGAAATGGAAAAACGGACAGCAAGAGTTTCTACAGGTATTTAAAAAGGAAATGAGCAAGCAAAGTGAGTATTGGTCCTCTAAAGAATGAGAATGGGGAGTTAATAGTAGATAATAACGAAATCGCAAATGAAATGAACAAATATTTTGCTTCTGTCTTCACTATAGAGGATACAAAAAGCATTCCAGTAATAGCTGTAAATCAGGAGGTGGAAGGAAGAGAGGAACTTGGTGAAATTACAATCACCAGGGAAGCGGTACTGACCAAACTGATGGAGCTGCGGGCTGACAATTCATCCTAGATCTTAAAGAAGTGGCTAATGATGTAGTAGATGTGTTGGTGTTAATTTTTCAAAATTCACTAGATTTCTGGAAAGGTTCCATCAGACTGGAAAGTAGCAAATATAACCTGTTACGACCCGGTGAGAAAGGGGTCTAACGTTCCCTCTCAGCCTTCACCTGATCTTACCAGAACAGGGTTTTATTTTAAACACACCGTTTTTTTATAGCTCCCCCTTAGTGAATCCTTGTTCACTAATTTTAAATATAATGCAAAGAAACTAGCCAAACAGGTTGTCTTACATTTAAAGAATAAAGTTTGTGCTTTATTAAACTTAAACTCTAATTCGGTTAACTCCTACGGTTACGCAACTTGCCCACGCTATCATGCAAACGCGATACACATATGCAGATAGAGACAGAAAAGAGCAGAAGAAATAAAGTGCAAAAGCTTGAGGCAACATCTGAAGATTGTTTTAGTTACTGTTCTTCAAGCTCGCTGTAAAAGTCCTTGATTGTAGGTAGGTCTTGCTTTTCGTTGGGGCCCAGTATTCTTCTTAAACGGGGTAGGCGGTGGCATAGTGGTATTATCACTGGACTAGTAACCCATAGACCCAGGGTATTTCTCTGGGGACATGGGTTCGAATCCCATCACAGCAGAAGGTGGAATTTGAATTTAATTAATAAATCTGGAATTAAAAGCTAGTCTAATGATGGCCATGAAACCATTGTCGACTGTTGTAAAAACCCATCTGGTTCACTAATGTCCTTTAGGGAAGGAAATCTGCTGTCCTTACCTGGTCTGGCCTACATGTGACTCCAGACCCACAGCAATGTGGTTAACTCTTACATGCCCTCTGAAATGGCCTAGCAAGCCACTCAGTTGTACCTAACCGCTACTAAGTCAATAAAAAGGAATGAAACCGGACGGACCACCCGGCATCGACCTAGACACCGGAAACGACAACGGCAAACCCAGCCCTGTCAACCCTGCAAAGTCCTCCTTACTAACATCTGGGGGCTTGTGCCAAAGTTGAGAGAACTGTCCGACAGACTAGTCAAGCAACAGCCTGACATAGTCATTTTCACGGAATCATACCTTACAGATAATGTCCCAGACACTGCCATCACCATCCCCAGGTATGTCCTGTCCCACCGGCAGGACAGACCCAGCAGAGGTGGTGGCACAGTGGTATACAGTAGGGAGGGAGTTGCCCTGGAAGTCCTCAACATTGACTCCGGACCCCATGAAGTCTCATGGCATCAGGTCAAACATGGGCAAGGTAACCTCCTATTGATTACCACCTACCACCCTCCCTCAGCTGATGACTCAGTACTCCTCCATGTTGAACACCACTTGGAGGAAGCACTGAGGGTGGCAAGGGCACAAAATGTACTCTGGGTGGGGGACTTCAATATCCATCACCAAGAGTGGCTCGGTAGCACCACTACTGACCGAGCTGGCCGAGTCCTAAAGGACATAGCTGCTAGACTGGGTCTGCGGCAGGCGGTGGGGGAACCAACAAGAGGGAAAAATATACTTGACCTCATCCTCACCAATCTGCCTGCTGCAGATGCTTCTGTCCATGACTGTATTGGTAGGAGTGACCACCGCACAGTCCTTGTGGAGACGAAGTCCCGCCTTCACATTGAGGATACTGTCCGTCGTGTTGTGTGGCACTATCACTGCGCTAAATGGGATAGATTTCAAACAGATCTAGCAATGCAAAACTGGGCATCCATGAGGCGCTGTGGGCCATCAGCAGCAGCAGAATTGTACTCAAACACAATCTGTAACCTCATGGCCTGGCATATCCCCCACTACCCCATTACCATCAAGCCAGGAGACCAACCCTTGTTCAATGAAGAGTGCAGGAGGGCATGCCAGGAGCAGCACCAGGCATACCTCAGAATGAGGTGTCAACCTGGTGAAGCTACAACCCAGGACTACTTGCATGCCAAACTGCGTAAGCAGCATGCGATAGACAGAGCTAAGCGATCCCATAACCAACGGATCAGATCGAAGCTCTGCAGTCCTGCCACATCCAGCCGCGAATGGTGGTGGACAATTAAACAACTAACTGGAGGAGGTGGCTCCACAAATATCCCCATCTTCAATGATGGGGGAGCCCAGCACATCAGTGCGAAAGATAAGGCTGAAGCATTTGCAACAATCTTCAGCTAGAAATGCCGAGTTGATGATCCATCTCGGCTTCCTCCTGAAGTCCCCAGCATCACAGATGCCAGACTTCAGCCAATTCGATTCACTCCGCATGATATCAAGAAACGACTGAAGGCACTGGATACTGCAAAAGCTATGGGCTCTGACAATATTCCGGCATTAGTACTGAAGACCTGTGCTCCAGAACTTGCCGCGCCCCTAGCCAAGCTGTTCCAGTACAGCTACAACACTGGCATCTACCCTGTAATGTGGAAGATTGCCCAGGTATGTCCTGTACACAAAAAGCAGGACAGGTCCAACCCGGCCAATTACCGCCCCATCAGCCTACTCTCAATCATCAATAAAGTGATGGAAGGTGTCATCAACAGTGCCATCAAGTGGCACTTGCTTAGCAATAACCTGCTCAGTGATGCTCAGTTTGGGTTCCGCCAAGGCCACTCAGCTCCTGACTTCATTACAGCCTTGGTTCAAACATGGACAAAAGAGCTGAACTCAAGAGGTGAGGTGAGAGTGACTGCCCTTGACATCAAGGCAGCATTTGACCGAGTATGGCATCAAGGAGCCCTCGCAAAACTGAGGTCAATGGGAATCAAGGGGAAAACCCTCCGCTGGCTGGAGTCATACCAAGCGTAAAGGAAGATGGTTGTGGTTGTTGGAGGTCAATCATCTGAGCTCCAGGACATCACTGCAGGAGTTCCTCAGGGTAGTGTTCTGGGCCCAACCATCTTCAGCTGCTTCATCAATTACCTTCCTTCAATCATAAGGTCAGAAGTGGGGATGTTCGCTGATGATTGCACAATGTTCAGCACCATTCGTGACTCCTCAGGTACTGAAGCAGTCCGTGTAGAAATGCAGCAAGACCTGGACAATATACAGGCTTTTTCTGATAAGTGGCAAGTAACATTCGCTTCACACAAGTGCCAGGCAATGAGCATCTCCAACAAGAGAGAATCTAACCATCTCCCCTTGACATTCAATGGCACTACCATTGCTGAATCCCCCACTATCAACATCCTAGGGGCTACCATTGACCAGAAACTGAACTGGAGTAGCCATATAAATACCGTGGCTACAAGAGCAGGTCAGATGCTAGGAATCTGAGGCGAGTAACTCACCTCCTGACTCCCCAAAGTCTGTCCACCATCTACAAGGCACAAGTCAGGAGTGTGATGGAATACTCTCCACTTGCCTGGATGGGTGCAGCTCCAACAACACTCAAGAAGCTCGACACAATCCAGGACAACGCAGCCCACTTGATTGGCACCCCATCCACAAACATTCACTCCCTCCACCACCGACGCACAGTGGCAACAGTGTGCACCATCTACAAGATGCACTGCAGCAATGCACCAAGGCTACTCAGACAGCACCTTCCAAACCTGCGACCTCTACCAACTAGAAGGACAAGGGCAGCAGATGCATGGGAACACCACCACCTGCAAGTTCCCCTCCAAGTCACAAACCATCCTGACTTGGAACTATTCCTTCACTGTCGCTGGGACAAAATCCTGGAACTCCCTTCCTAACAGCACTGTGGGTGTACCTACCCCAAATGGACTGCAGCGGTTCAAGAAGGCAGCTCACCACCAC
Source organism: Heterodontus francisci (assembly GCF_036365525.1). Classification (NCBI taxonomy): domain Eukaryota; kingdom Metazoa; phylum Chordata; class Chondrichthyes; order Heterodontiformes; family Heterodontidae; genus Heterodontus; species Heterodontus francisci. Next base: position 79,487,731 of record NC_090384.1, on the reverse strand, counting down.
CTTCTCAAGGGCATTTAGGGATGGGCAATAAATGCTGGCCTGGCCAGCATCGCCCACATCCCATGAATGAATAAAAAAAAAACCTTGTTCAATGTAGGAGACTTTTCTCTCTTGAAGTTCATGTGTCCTCAATGGGTCAAGAGGCTTGTGAGAAAGAGAAGGGAGCAGACAGGAGAGATCTTTTCACTCCAGGAGCAAACAGTCTTTTTCAGTTCATGCTCTTTGTACAAATCAGAAAAACCCAGGTTGCCAAGCAGGTTAGTCATGTGAGCAGCTGGTCTGACCATGTCTGTGGATTCTCTTGTCTTAGCCGACCCTAGAATTTCTCTTTTTACACTCAAAGTCCATTGTGAGTTAAATTGGAGCAGGGAATAGTCCTATTGTCTCTCCAGGCACTATCTGTTAGTATGCAAATGTTTTTTCCAGCCAAGGCTGATCTGTTTAACAAGATATTTCCCCGCTCCAGCAACAGTTTAAAATCAATGTTCCATATGACAAAATTAATATGCGTCATTCTTGGCAGGTGGGGTCTGCATGATTAACCCCTCTATTCAAGAAAGGGGGGAGGCAGAAAACAGGTAACTATAGGCCAGTTAGCTTGACCTCTGTCATGTGGAAGGTGTTAGAATCAATCATTAAGAAGGCTATAGCTGGGAACTTAGAAAAACCCAAGGAAATTGGGAATAGTCAGCATGGTTTTATGAAAGGGAAATCATGTTTAACCAATTTATTGGAGTTTTTTGAATGAGTAACATGTGCCGTGGATAAAGGGGAGCCCATTGACGTACCTTACTTGGATTTCCAGAAGGCATTTGACAAGGTGCCGCATAAAAGGTTATTGCACAAAGTAGAAGCTCATGGTGTAGTGGGTAACATATTAGCATGGATAGAAGATTGGCTGGCTGGCAGAAAACAGAGAGTATGCATAAATGGGTCCTTTTCTGATTGGCAGGATGTGATGAGTGGAGTCCTGCAGGGGTCTATGCTCGGGTCTCAACTTTCTACAATTTATATCAATGACTTAGATGAGGGGAACGGTGGCATGGTAGCTAAATTTGTAGATGACACAAAGATAGGTAGGAAAGTATGTTGTGAAGAGAACATAAGGAGCTTACAGACCGATATAGATAGGTTGAGTGAGTGGGCAAAAATCTGGCAGATGGAGTATAATGTGGAAAAATGTGAAGTTGTTCACTTTGGCAGGAAGAATAAAAAGCAGAATATTACTTAAATGGAGAACGACTGCAGAACTCGGAGGTTCAGAAGGAGGTGTTCTAGTGCATGAGTCACAAAAAGTTAGCATACGGGTACATCAAGTAATAAAGAAGGCTAATGGAATGCTATCCTTTATTACAAGCAGAATAGAAAATAAAAGTAAGGTTGTTATGCTTCAGTTATACAGGGCATTGGTGAGATCATATCTCGAATATTGTGTGCAGTTTTGGTCTGTTTATTTAAGGAAGGATGTGAATGCATTGGAGGCGGTTCAGAGGAGGTTTACCAGATTGATACGTGGAATGAGTGGGTTGTCTTATGAGGAAAGGTTGGACAGACTGGGCTTGTTTTCACTGGAGTTTGGAAGAGTGAGGGGAGACTTGATTGAAGTATATAAGATCCTGAATGGTCTTGACAAGTTGGATGTGGAAAGGATGTTTCCTCTTGTGGGTGAGTCCAGAACTGGGGGGCACTGTTTTAAAATTAGGGGTTGCCCTTTTAGGACAGAGTTGAGGAGAATTTTTTTGTCTCAGATGTTTGTGCAACTTTGGAACTCTCTGCCTCAGAAGGTGGAAGCGGGGATATTGAATAATTTTAAGGCAGGGGTAGATAGATTCTTGTTAGGCAAGGGAATCAAAGTTTATCAGGGGTAGATGGGAGTGTGAAATTCGGGACACACAGCTCAGTCATGACCTTATTGAATGGCTGAGCAGGCTAGAGGGGCCGAATGGCCTACTTCTGCTCCTAAATCATATGTTCGTGTGCAACCAGATAGCACCCTTAGTCTGCTAAGATGCTTTTAGTCTGTAATGCTGTTTTAGGGTGGATTATTTGAACAGTGATTCAGGAAACAGGAGGCTGCACTGCACGTGGAATTAAAATCCTACTTCTCCTTAAAGCTGTTTTTGTCAGAGATTTAATTTCAGTGTAATATTGTTGACAGACAGATCTGTTAATTGGTATTTGCTACAAATGTATTAATACAATTTTTTTCATTTATTGTAAAGAAAAATTTTTTAAAAACATTTATAATGATTTTAGTCTTTCCTAACTTTAGAATTTTTTGAGATCATAGTATCTAAAATTATGCTTTTTTTGTTTACAGGAATTTTGCCCAGTAAGGCAGAACTTCTCATAGATTCGGACATGGACCGAGAGCTGGAGAAAGTGTACGTGAAAGAATAACTGCATACTAAATGCTTGCAATTTTATAATTCTAGCTTTCTGGCTGATTAACACTGAGTTCCTTTTCACCTTGGAATGTGATTTTCCAGGAAGCATACATACCAGGATCGATTTTCTTCCTCACCCCTGACCCAATATAAATTTAGTGGTACACCTTTCACACATGCCCAAGTTGACCATGTTTTCCAGGTTCATCTAATTACTTTGCATTCAGTGAGTGCTGGGCCAATCTATTGTCTTGGATTTGGTGCTTGTACCATTAGGCGCAGTAAGTTGTGTGCTGCAGGCCTGCAGGTTCTAAGATCTCCACCCCCGCTTCCCAAATTTTACTTTTTGATACTATTTTAGCATGGTTATGTTTGAAGTATCTCGTGCAGCTTTTTAAATTTGACTATCTTGAAATAAACTTTTAGTTCTTCTAGCAAGTCAATCAACAATCATTCATTTACCTCAACTCCACACATGCAAAATTTCAAAGCCTATCAAGAACTGACTTATTTTTAAGCAAATAAGCAAAAATTAGACTTAGAACATTACAGCGCAGTACAGGCCCTTCGGCCCTCGATGTTGCGCCGACCTGTGAAACCATCTGACCTACACTATTCCATTTTCATCCATATGTCTATCCAATGACCACTTAAATGCCCTTAAATTCATTTAGAAATGTAGAGTTGTGCTCTACATAGATGGAACTTTGTTGTTCATGCTGAAAATATTGCTAGATCTTAGTCTTGGCTAAGTTGTAGCTCTCTCCCCTTTGTGTTAGAAGGTCATGAGTTCAAGCCCCACTCCAGGAATCTAGTTGAGTATATAATCTAGTTTTTTTATTCATTCATGGGATGTGGGTATCGCAGGCTAGGCCAGCATTTGTTGCCCATCCCTAATTACCCTTGAGAAGGTGGTGGTGAGTTGCATTCTTGAACGGCTGCTGTCTATGTGAGGTAGGTATACCCACAGTGCTGTTAGGAAGGGAGTTCCAGGATTTTGTCCCAGCTGCACTGAAGGAACGGCGATATAGTTCCAAGTCAGGATGGTGTGTGACTTGGAGGGGAACTTGCAGGTGGTGGTGGTCCCTTGCAGCTGCTGCCCTTGTCCTTCTGGGTGGTAGAGGTCACAGGTTTGGAAGGTGCTGTCTGAATAGCCTTGGTGCGTTGCTGCTGTGCATCTTGCAGATGGTACACACTGCTGCCACTGTGCGTTGGGGGTGGAGGGAGTGAATGTTTGTGGCTGGAGTGCCAATCAAGCGGGCTGCTTTGTCCTGAATGGTGTCAAGCTTCTTGAGTGTTGTTGGAGTTGCACCCATCCAGGCAAGTGGAAAGTATTCCATCACACTCCTGACTTGTGCCTTGTAGACGGTGGACAAGCTTTGGAGAATCAGGAGGTGAGTTATTCACCGCAAGTGTCCTAGCCTCTGCCCTCCTCTTGTAGCCATGGTATTTATATGGCTACTCCAGTTCAATTTCTGGTCAATGGTAATCCACAGGATGTTGATAGTGGGGAATTCAGCGATTGTAATGCCATTGAATGTCAAGGGGAGATGGTTAGATTCTCTCTTGTTGGAGATGCTCATTGCCTGGCACTTGTGTGGCGCGAATGTTACTTGTGACTTCTCAGTCCAAGCCTGGATATTGTCCAGGTCTTGCTGCATTTCTGCACGGACTGCTTCAGTATCTGAGGAGTTGTGAATGGTGCTGAACATCAGCGAACATCCCCACTTCTGACCTTGTGACTGAAGGAAGGTCATTGATGAAGCAGCTAAAGATGGTTGGGCCTGGGACACTACCCTGAGGAACTCCTGCAGTGATGTCCTGGAGCTGAGATGATTGACCTCCAACAACCACAACCATCTTCCTTTGTGCTAGGTATGACTCCAACCAATGGAGAGTTTTCCTCCTGATTCCCATTGACTGCAGCTTTGCTAGGGCTCCTTGATGCCATACTCGGTCAAATGCTGCCTTGATGTCAACGGCAGTCACTCTCACCTCAACTCTTGAGTTCAGCTCTTTTGTCCATGTTTGAACAAAGGCTGTAATGAGGTCAGGAGCTGAGTGGCCCTGGTGGAACCCAAACTCAGCGTCACTGAGCAGGTTATTGCTCGGCATGGGACGCTTGATAGCACTGTCACCAACACCTTCCATCACTTTACTGATGATTGAAAGTAGACTGATGGGGTAGTAATTGGCTGGGTTGGATTTGTGCCTCTTTTTGTGTACAGGATATACCTGGGCAATTTTCCACATTGTTGGGTAGATGGCAGTGCTATAGCTGTACTGGAACAGCTTGGCTAGGGGCGCGGCAAGTTCTGGAGCACAGGTCTTCAGTACCAGTGCTGGAATGTTGTTAGGGCCCATAGCCTTTGCAGTATCCAGTGCCTTCAGTTGTTTCTTGATATCACGTGTAGTGAATTGAATTGGCTGAAAACTGGCATCTGTGATGCTGGGGACTTCAGGAGGAGGCAAAGATGGATTATCCACTCGGCACTTCTGGTTGAAGATTGTTGCAAATGCTTCAGCCTTATCTTTCGCACTGATGTGCTGGGCTCCCCCATCATTGAGTTGTCATGTCAGAGGACTACTGTACTGTTAGTGATGCCATAGTTCAGATGAGATGTTAAATTGAGGCCCCATTTGCCCTCTCAGGCGAATGTGAATGATCTTATGGCACCATTTGAAAAAGAGCAGGGAAGTTCTTCTGGTGTCTTAACCAGCATTTAAATTGTAACTTCCCATTGCCCAAACCTCTCCCACCACCCGTGCACCCCGCCGCCCCCCCCCCCCCCCACCCCCACCATCTTGCTTTTGAGGGTTAAAATTACCTCCTCTGACTGAAAATGCCTATTTTTTGTGATGAACCCATTTTCAGCTGCTTTAATAAAATTGCACCAGGTTACCATTCTTAATTATGTTAAGGTATATTTTTTAAGGCAAAATTTCCCTTGAGAAGAATTACATTCAAAACACTGCCTAATTGCACTGGCTCATGGAAGATTTCACATTCAGAAATATGCAAATAACTTTGAAGAGAAATGTATGCAAAAAAAATTCGTAAAACTAGTGCAATTTGCACCCAATTTACCAATTTCACCTAAAGTGGTAACTTTAGGCTATGATTTCACTCTGGACAATGCACAGACCCTTTTTCTTTTGTGTAAGATATGCTAAAAATACATGATTGTTTCATGATTTGAAGTTAAATTTGAAGTAGTCAGTAGCACAATGATTCCCTTTACAGTTCTGGGATTTCGGTTCACATTCCGCTCAATCGGATTAGCTGTAGGTTCACTTTTGAGAGGCTGGGATAAGGCCATATTGTTGCTGCAGAGTACTAGGAACTTTGCTGTGCAAGTGACTACATCATATCTAACCTGGGAGTGCTTGATACTGATATTCATTCATTGTCTAGATGAGCACAGAAATATTACAAGTTCAAGTGAGAATTTTTGGGTGTATTCTTTGAAGAAACAAGTATACTACAACCACCTTTATTTTTAGTGCTAGCTAAGTTTCATGTTTTTAAATATTACTTTTTGTCCATTAATTTGGTTTAATTTTCACAAAAATCTGCAGCTTTATTATGCTTTTGCTGCTGGTAGTGTGGTTACTACTCCCACCAGCAGGAACACAGTGGCACTGCAGCCCTCATTTTAATTCGTCTCCTTTCCCTGAACTACATCCTAATATCAATGTCATTCTGCGTCTGGAATATGCCTAAATGATAATAAGAATCAGTTTAACAGATTTTCATATTCTTTACCACAGATGGTTTAAAAAAATGAAATATAAAACTTGGGAAGAAAATGTTACAGTTGCAATTACAGTTGCCTGTAATTGCCTGCATATTGAAACCTCCAGGAGAAATCTGATAGTGATTTCGGTATCTGTTGTTCACTTTGTTAAATCTACAAGAGAACAGTATAACATGGAGTTTGTGCTTTTTTTAAATCCCAAAAATTGCTGGATTTTAATCATTTTCTATGAAAGAGATTTAATTATCTAATCTTATGATCCAAGTTTGGTGTCAAACTACTCCTTCAACTTTTCATGGTTTTGTTTAGTTCATAACATAGTTTAGTCCTGTGTAGAAACAGAGATCAATGAAAATACCTTTAACAGGATATGACTGACATTTTATTGCAAATGTTTAATCTCTATGTTTATGTCTGTTGGTAGAATTGAACACATACTCAGTAATCTAACCTCCAGTACTGCTACACTCACAGCGAAGGAACCAACCAGAAAAGTCAGTCATCGCAAGACTCTCGCTCAACGCAAGAAAGTGGACGTTGAGAGTGATGGCTCAACTGAAGAAACTGATTCTTCTGAAAATTAACTCCCCATCTTTGTTTGCTGCTATTGATATTATGTTGCATTATAGAATAGCTGCCTTCAGTTTCAGGTCCTGCCTAACCTGCTGAGTATTTCCATCATTTTCTGTTTTGTACTTTCAGTTTTCCTTTATTAAAATGTTTGAAGAATCTGCCTATGTGTTGAGGGTATCATAGTAGGTCAGTGCACCATCTTTTCACGATTAAAATCTCGGTTTGAGCCCAAATGGGATTGATGGGATGAAAATTGTCTATTTCTGCCACTTTTATTTCACTGATTTTGGTTGTTTCAGCCCAGTTCTTATTGGGGGTGCAAATGCATAACAAAAATTGCCCAAATTAAAGATTATGTAGCAGTCTAACTCAGTGGACCCTTCAGGTTGGCTTGTTCGGGAACTTGAAAGACTGTACTGATACAGTGGGGTGGAGGTGGGGGAATATTAGGCTAAAGTAAATGAGTTAAGGGAGCATATGTGCACCTTGTTCTATTCCTTAGCAGTGATGTCACTTACATTGTTAAGAGCAAAAGGTAGAAGCTATTTCTGTCAGTCTACTGCAGCCGGAGTATAATACTCAGACTTTTCAATTTATAAAAAAGCACAGGACTGAATTTTTGCCGGGACCGAAGGCGAGAGCTGATCCTGTGCCGGTGCATTGCGGGACCTTGGCGTGGCAGCGGCCCATCTCCTAGAGCTGCCAGCCCAAAGAGAAGGCTGGCAGCTCAGCAGCGTCAGCAGCGCCACTGCTCGCGGCCTCCCCAAGTGGCGGCAGCCCTTCCCAAAGCTGGTAAAATGCCAACGGGGGAGGGGGTGGTGATCCTTAATTGGGCAATTAATTCCCTCAATTGGCTGGTGGGCAGCTGTACTGCTGAGGTTCCCGCCGCTGGTAATATGCCTTGGTGGTGGGAAGACATCGGACTCCCCTCCCAATGCATTCCCCCGCTATATTACCAGCCATCTGCCTCCCAGCAGCCTCCCACGTCTCCAAAGTGCTTGTAAAATCTCGCCCACAGTAACTGATGTGCCAGAAATCTTGGATCAGCTGTAGCCTGGAAAATAAGGTAATAGTCTTTTCGTGACTGTAAGTTAAGAGTCTTACTGTGATGAGTCCTCACAGTCTGAATCTAGAATCAAGTGATGATGCATCTCAATCAGGTTCAATTCAAGATGCTTCTAAATATAGTGTCAATACAGATGTACTGAACACCAGGTTACTTGTCTTATGGTCAAGGTAGATTGTTGAAATGTAAAGAAATTCTAGTACTGTAACTAACTCAACCATCCTGTAGCCATCAGATGGTGATAGGGTTGGTTTCAGCTGTGATGCCCTCCCTAGTTAAATAACATTGCCTAGGGCTATACATTAAAAAAGGTTACCTGGTGAAGTATGCAAGGACTTCTGGTTCCCATCAGAAAGATGTGAAAAATTGAAGAGGGGAGTGGTAAAAAGTAGAACACGCACTATCTGCTGTCTATAAAACGTCTTGTATGGTTAAAGTTCATTGGTAAAAAGGACAAAAGTATCTTAGGTAAGTATATATTTACTTTTGTCCTCATTATCAAGAGTTATAAACGGGGTGTGAAAGTTTCACATGGGTCGGGTAACTTTTCACGAGAAATAAATTGACCACAGTAAACTGGGCTGAGCCGTTAATGGGAAAATCTACAGATAAACAGTGGGAAATTTGCGGAAGAGTTTGGTATAAGACAAAAATAGTACCTGTCCTGAAAAGGCAAAAGCTCCACAGCTGTGGTTAGGCCCCATAGAATCATAGAAAGTTTAAGACACAGAAGGAGGTCACTTAGCCCATCGTGTCTGTGCGGCCAAAAAACGATCCACCTTTTCTAATCCCACTTTCCAGCATTTGGTCTGTAGCCCTGCAGATTACGGCACTTTAGGTGCATATCCAGACTTCTTTTGAATGAGTTAAGGGTTTCTGCCTCAACTACCCTTTCAGGCAGTGAGTTCCAGATCCTCACCACCCTCTGGGTGAAAAACATTTTCCTAAACTTCCCTCTAATGTTTCTACCAGTCATTTTAAATCTATACCCCCAGTCACTGACCTCTCTGCTAAGGTAAATAGGCCCTTCACCTCCACTCTATCCAGGCACCTCAAAATTTTGTACATTTCAATCAGATCTCCCCTCAACCTTCTCTGTTCCACGGAGAACAACTGGAGAATTGTGTCCAGTTCTAGTCGCCACACTTTAGGAAGGAGGTGAGGGTCCTTGAGAGAGTGCAGAGGTGATTTACCAGAATGGTTCTAGAGATTGGGGATTTTAGTTACAGGGTTAGGTTGGAAAAGCTGGGGTTGTTCTTAGAGCAAAGGAGATTGAGGAGAGCTTTAATCGAGGTACAAGATTATGAAAGGCATGGATAAATTAGACAATGAAAAACTGTTCCCATTAACTAATGGTATAAGGACTAGGGGACACAGCTTGAACGTTTTGGGCAAGAGATGCAGGGGGAATAAGAGAAAGAGCTTTTCCATGTAGTGGGTGGTAATGATCTGGAACTCGCTGAACACGAGGGTGGTGAAAGTGGAGACAATCAATGATTTCAAAAGGAAATTGGATGGTCACTTGAAGGAAATAAACTTGCAGAGCTGTGGGGATCGAGTGGGATTCACTTACCTGGGAGCGGAGTGGAGTGGCGGCTGGCAGACCTGCAAGGAAGCTGATCTGGAGCAGCAGCAGGCTCTCTCTCACTCTCTGTGTCTCTGGGCACGCGCTGAGACTCGAAAGAGGAAAAAAAACTTACAGTGGCATCACGGGAATTCTGCAAGGTGATTGGTTGGTTAAGTAACAGCTGTTAGTGCATTTAAATAGCTTAAAAAAGGGGAAAGTTTTTTTTTAAAAAAAACCTCAAGGTGAGTAGTACTAATGTGTGTTTTTTTATTTTTTTTAAATTAGTGTAATTTGTTAAGGACTTTAGATTGTGCTGGGTAGTGTTTGGAGTAGAGCAAGGCCGCTAGTGTAATTAGTATTTTTTAAAGGGAGTAACTAATTAATTTAAAGGTAAGTCATGGCAGGAGAGCTCGCACCCGTGATACACTCCTCCTGCGCTATGTGGGAAATCAGGGATGCTTCCAGTGTCCCTGACAACCATGTGTGCAGGAAGTGTATCCATCTGCAGCTACTGACGACCCGCATTACTGAGCTAGAGCTGAGGGTGGATTCACTGTGGAGCATCCGCAATGCTGAGGACGTTGTTGATAGCATGTTTAGAGAGGCGGTCACACCGCAGGTAATGGCAGCACAGCACATACCAGGATGGTATGTTGCCTCCCTGGTGCTAGGGTCAAGGATGACATGGAGCGGCTGCAGGACACTCTGAAGGGGGAGGGTGAGCAGCCAGAGGTCATGGTACACATTGGTACCAATGACATCGGTAGAAAAAAGGAGGAGGTCCTGCAACAAGAATTTAGGGAGCTAGGTAGCAGATTAAAAAGCAGGACCTCTAAGGTTGTAATCTCTGGATTGCTCCCAGTGCTAGCGAGTTTAGAAATAGGAGGATAGAGCAGATGAATGCGTGGCTGAGGAGATGGTGCAGGAGGGAGGGCTTTCGTTTCCCGGATCACTGGGGCTGTTTCTGGCAAAGGTGGGACCTGTACAAATTGGACGGGTTGCACCTGAACCGGAATGGGACAAGCATCCTTGCTGGGAGGTTTGCTAGTGCTGTTGTGGGGGGGGGGTGGCGGTGGGTGGTTTAAACTAATTTGGCAGGGGGATGGGATACAGAGTGGCGGTACAGTAGAGGGTAATATAGAACAGAAACTGAGTCTGTCTGGAAGGCAGAGCAAATATAGACCTGGTAAGGCACAAGTGAAAAATACAAGGCTGGATTGCATCTATTTCAATGCAAGGAGTCTTACTAGTAAGGCAGATGAATTGAGGGCTAAAATAAAAGCAAAATACTGCGGATGCTGGAAATCTGAAATAAAAACAAAAATTGCTGGAAATACTCAGCAGGTCTGGCAGCATCTGTGGAGAGAGAAGCAGAGTTAATGTTTCAGGTCAGTGACCCTGAAACATTAACTCTGCTTCTCTCTCCACAGATGCTGCCAGACCTGCTGAGTATTTCCAGCATTTCTTGTTTTTATTATAGGTGAATTGAGGGTGTTGATTAGCATGTGGGATTATGATATTATTGCTATCACAGAGACATGGCTGAGGGAGGAACAGGACTGGCAGCTCAATATTCCAGGGTATAGAATTTTCAGGCATGATAGGGGAGGGGATAAAAGAGGAGGTGGCATTGCACTGTTGATCAAGGAGTCAATTACTGCAGTAAGGAGGGATGATATCTTAGAAGGTTCCTTAAATGAGGCCATTCAGGTAGAACTTAAAAACAAAAAGGAAGGGGCAGTCACTTGGCTGGGTGTGTACTACAGGCCTCCAAACAGTCAGGCAGAGATAGAGGAGCAAATATGTAGGCAAATCTCAGACAGGTGCAAAAATAATAGGGTTATATTAGTAGGGGATTTCAACTTCCGCAATATTAACTGGGATAGTCTTAGTGCAAAAGACTTAAAGGGGGCGGAATTCTTAAAATGCATACAGGAGAGCTTTTTGAGCCAGTACGTAGAAAGTCCTACAAGAGAAGGGGCAGTACTGGACCTAATCCTAGGGAATGAAGCTGGACAAGTGGTAGAAGTGTCAGTGGGGGAGCATTTCGAGGATAGTGACCATAACTCTGTAAGTTTTAAGGTAGTTATGGAAAAGGACAAAGATGGGCCAGAAATAAAGGTACTGAATTGGGGGAAGGCCGATTTCAATATGATAAAACAGAATCTGGCCAAAGTGGACTGGGAGCAGCTATTTGTAGGAAAGTCTACATCACATCAGTGGGAGTCATTCAAAAAGGAAATTGTGAGAGTTCAGAGCCAACATGTACCCGTTAAGGTGAAGGGTGGGACCAACAAGTCCAGGGAACCCTGGATGTCAAGGGATATAGAGGATTGGATCAGGATAAAAAAGGAGGCTCACAGCAGATCCCAAGTGCTGAAAACAGCGGAGGCACTAGAGGAGTATAGAAAGTGTAAGGTGGCACTTAAAAAAGTAATTAGGACAGCGAAGAGGGGACATGACAAAACACTAGCGGGCAAGATAAAGGAAAATCCTAAGGCGTTTTATAAGTATATTAAGGGTAAGAGGATAACCAGGGAAAGAGTAGGGCCCATTAGGGACCAATGTGGCAATCTTTGTGTGGAGCCGGAGGACATAGGTGAGGTTTTAAATGATTATTTTTCATTGGTGTTCACTATGGAGAAGGATGATGTAGGTGTCGAGATCAGGGAGGGGGATTGTGATATACTTGAACATATTAGCATTGAAAGGGAGGAAGTATTAGCTGTTTTAACAGGCTTAAAAATGGATAAATTCTCAGGCCCAGATGAGATGTATCCCAGGCTGTTATGTGAGGCAAGGGAGGAGATATAAGGAGCTTTGACACAAATTTTCAAATCCTCTCTGGCCACAGGAGAGGTACCAGAGGACTGGAGGACAGCGAATGTGGTACCATTATTCAAGAAGGGTAGCAGGGATAAACCAGGTAATTACAGGCCCGCGAGTCTAACATCAGTGGTTGGTAAAATATTGGAAAAAATTCTGAGGGACAGGATTAATCTCCACTTGGAGAGGCAGGGATTAATCAGGGAGAGGCAGGGATTAATCAGGGATAGTCAGCATGGCTTTGTCAGGGGGAGATCGTGTCTAACTAACTTGATTGAATTTTTCGAGTCAGTGACTAGATTTGTAGATGAGGGTAAAACAGTAGATGTAGTATACATGGATTTCAGTAAGGTTTTTGATAAGGTCCCGCATGGGAGATTGGTCAAGAAGGTAAGAGCCCATGGGATCCAGGGCAATTTGGCAAATTGGATCCAAAATTGGCTTAGTGGCAGGAGGCAGAGAGTAGTGGTTGAGGGCTATTTTTGCAATTGGAAGCCTGTGACCAGTGGTGTACCACAGGGATTCGGTGCTGTGACCCTTGCTGTTTGTAGTGTACATTAATGATTTAGATGTGAATATAGGAGGTATGATCAGTAAGTTCGCAGATGACACCGAGATGCTGGGTGTATTGGCTGGCCTGACAGGCAGCCACCTGTCACTGTCAAGGAGCATGGAGGAGTCCGGCTCCAACTTAGCGAAGGGCATGGCATGGAACTTGCCATCTCCGCAGCCTCTGCTCCATCTCCTTGTCATGCTGCAGACCCAGAGGCACTGACATTGCTGCCTCCATACCTGTCACAACCTTTGTGTGACAGATCACCTACACAATTTAACTTACCTACAATCATGATGCCTGGCCTTTGAAATAATGCTACTGCAGGGCCCATCTTGCTGATTCACACTTCTTATTTCAAGACTGTACAACACAGGTGTTGCCAGAACCTGCGTTGTTCAAATTTGGAATTCTGGCGTCATATAAGCAGTTGGGCTGAGTGACATTAGGATAGCACCAATTTAACGTGTGCCCTGTGTGCGCCCATATCCCTGCAGAATGCGGCACAGGTCATGCAGGTAGTGGCAAGCCTGCCCTCGGGGAAGCCAGGTAGATCTTTGTTATGCCACTAGAAACTGCACTAAGCAATTTAATTTTGCACCTGACCTGTTCAAAAAAAAGACAATTGAGAAAATAACAGGATTTAAGATAGACAAATATCCAGCACCTTAATTTTCCAAAGCTTTCTAGATTCTGGAAGTGTGCCTTTCGATTGGAATTTTGCTCACATCATTCCTTTACAACAGGAGGTAGGGTGACATCAGGAAAATGCAGGCCTGTGAGGAAGTTAATGGAATCTATCAACAGGGACAGAGTGACTGAACATTTGAAAAGTATGAGCTGATCAAAGAAGCAGCAAAGAGTAGTAAAAGGTAGATCATGTCTGACTAATCTTGTTGAATTATTGAGATCACTAGCATGGTGGATAGGGTCATGTCTGTGGATATTGTCGATATGGACTTCCAGGAGGATCCACACAAGAGATTATTAGCAGTGAAAGCGCATTGAATTGGAGACAACCTTGTGACAAGGGTCAGGAGGTAGCATGTAGAGAATAGGGATAAATGATTCATTCTCTGATTGCCAGGATGTGACGAGTGGTATTCTCCAGGGATCTGTACTGGATCTGTACTGATTTTCACTATATATATCAATGGCTTGGATGAAAGAATGGAGAGTTGTATATCTAAGTTTGCACTTGACACTACGTTAGAGAGCAAGGTAAGTTATGTAGGTTAGAGTAGGAGGTTACAAATGGACATAGACTGATTAAGTGAGTGGGCAAAACTGGCAGGTAGCGTTCAACGTGGGGAAGTGTGAGGTCATCCACTTTGGATCGCAGGAAAAATGATGAGGAACTAGGAACTATGGAGGAGCAAAGTGATTTAGGTGTCCAGGTACACAAATCACTAAAAGCTAGTGCACAGGCACAAAGATTAATCAAAAGGCCTAATGAATTGAATGTTAGTCTATCTCAAGGGGACTGGGCTACAACATGGCTCTCTGAAAATGCAATTTACCTAGTGCCACTCCCCACCTTCTCCCCATAGCCCTGCACATTCTTCCTTTTCCAATAGCAATCCAATTCCCTTTTGAATGCTTCAATTGAACCTGCTTCCACCACACTTTCAGGTAGTGTATTCCAGATCCTAACCACTTGCTGTAGAAAAAAGTTTTTCCTCATGTCGCCATTGTTTCTTTTGCCAATTACTTTAAATCTGTGCCCTCTTCTTCTCGATCCTTCTACCAATGCGAACAGTTTCTCCATATCTACTCTGTTCAGCCCTTTCCTATCCTGAGTGGTGTGAAACAGGGCTGTGTTCTCGCACCCACACTTTTTGGGATTTTCTTCTCCCTGCTGCTTTCACATGCGTTCAAATCCTCTGAAGAAGGAATTTTCCTCCACACATGATCAGGGGGCAGGTTGTTCAACCTTGCCCGTCTAAGAGCGAAGTCCAAAGTACGGAAAGCCCTCATCAGAGAACTCCTCTTTGCTGACGATGCTGCTTTAACATCTCACACTGAAGAGTGCCTGCAGAGTCTCATCGACAGGTTTGCGGCTGCCTGCAATGAATTTGGCCTAACCATCAGCCTCAAGAAAACGAACATCATGGGGCAGGACGTCAGAAATGCTCCATCCATCAATATTGGCGACCACGCTCTGGAAGTGGTTCAAGAGTTCACCTACCTAGGCTCAACTATCACCAGTAACCTGTCTCTAGATGCAGAAATCAACAAGCGCATGGGAAAGGCTTCCACTGCTATGTCCAGACTGGCCAAGAGAGTGTGGGAAAATGGCGCACTGACACAGAACACAAAAGTCCGAGTGTATCAGGCCTGTGTCCTCAGTACCTTGCTCTACGGCAGCGAGGCCTGGACAACGTATGCCAGCCAAGAGCGACGTTTCAATTCATTCCATCTTCGCTGCCTTCGGAGAATACTTGGCATCAGGTGGCAGGACTATATCTCCAACACAGAAGTCCTTGAAGCGGCCAACACCCCCAGCTTATACACACTACTGAGTCAGCGGCGCTTGAGATGGCTTGGCCATGTGAGCCGCATGGAAGATGGCAGGATCCCCAAAGACACATTGTACAGCGAGCTCGCCACTGGTATCAGACCCACCGGCCGTCCATGTCTCCGCTATAAAGACGTCTGCAAACGCGACATGAAATCGTGTGACATTGATCACAAATCGTGGGAGTCAGTTGCCAGCATTCGCCAGAGCTGGCGGGCAGCCATAAAGATAGGGCTAAATTGTGGCGAGTCGAAGAGACTTAGTAGTTGGCAGGAAAAAAGACAGAGGCGCAAGGGGAGAGCCAACTGTGCAACAGCCCCGACAAACAAATTTCTCTGCAGCACCTGTGGAAGAGCCTGTCACTCCAGAATTGGCCTTTATAGCCACTCCAGGCGCTGCTTCACAAACCACTGACCACCTCCAAGCGCGTATCCATTGTCTCTCGAGATAAGGAGGCCCAAAAGAAAAGAACTCTGTTCAGACTCCTCATGATTTTGAATACCTCTATCAAATCACCTCTCAGCCTTCTCTTCTCCAAGGAAAACAGTCCCAACTTCTTTAATCTTAGTAACTGAAGTTCCTCATTCCTGGAACCATTCTCGTGAATCTTTTCTGCACACTCTCTAATGCCTTCACATCTTTCCCAAAGTGTGGAGCCCAGAACTGGATACAATGCTGCAATTGCGGCTGAACTAGTGTTCGATACAATTTTCATATAACATCTTTGCTTTTGTACTCTATACCCCTATTAGGAGCCTAGGATGCTGTATGCTCTATTAACCGTGCTCTCAACCTGTCCTGCCATCTTCAATGATTTATGCACATAGACACCCAGGTCCCTCTGTTGCTGCACCCCCTTTAGAATTACACCCTTTATTTTATATTGTCTCAGCGCGTACTTCCTACCAAAATGAATCACTTCACACTTCTCTGCATTAAATGTCATCTGACACTTGTCCACCCATTCCACCAACCTATGTCCTTTTGAAGTTCTACACTATCCTCCTCACAGTTCACAATGCTTCCAAGTTTTGTATCAGTGGTAAATCAGTTGAAATTGTACCCTGTACACCAAGGTCTAGCAAACCGCACCTCCACCCCCCGCCCGCCTGGCTCCGCCACCATCCCACCAGATTTTATACTCTCCCCGCCTCCAAACTCACCATGGGGAGAGTCTAAAATTCCACCCATATTGTCTACCAAAGATTTTGTTGCCTAAGTTATATGAACATATACTTAGATTTCTCAATTGAAAGCAGGTAGCAACTTCCATGTGGTTAAGAGCAACTAACATGAGGCAGTTGTACCTTCTGAGGTTTGGGTTGCAGGGGGTGGGGAGGAGATGGTGGGGGGGAAGTGTGGGTGTTCACTTGGAAAACACCACATGGTAAAATCAAGGCAACTGGGCTTCCACATTTTAAATTGAGTTGTTGAATCAGGCTGCACAGTTGTTGGTTGTTTCTGCTGCTGTATAATGTAAGCTTTTGTGTTTAGTCATAGCGCATCACAGAAATTACATGACTTAATATATTTCACATGATATTTTCTCCCACTGATGTCCAAAGGAGAAATTTGAAAATTGCATAGAAATGCAGTAATAAGAAAAGGCTTCCTATCTGTTGCTTCCAAACTCAATCTATTTTTCATTTGTTTACTCTATCAATGCTCTTACTGCTGAATATATGAGTCCACTCCACTCCCACACAGAAGAATGTAAACACTTACCTAGAAACTATAACATAGAAATAGGTCATTTGATCTAATCAGTTCTTGTTGGTGTTTATCCACCATATGAGCAGTTGTTCTAATCCCAAGTGCCCATCATGTTTCTATATCTCTTTGTTCCCCTTTCCTTCAAGCATCTATCTAACCTATTCTTAAACATTGACATAGTCTGCTTAAATCACTACTTCTGGTAGTGCATCCCCCAGCCTCAGTCCTCTGTGTAAACACATTAGCCTCTCACTAGTTCAGTGGTATAAAATCTAAAATCATCTATGTTATTCTCAAAATTCTTTCCACTATTTCTACATCTTTTAAGAACATATAAAATAGGAGCAGGGGTAGACCAAATGGCTCCTTGAACCTGCACCACCATTCAACACAATCACGGTGGATCTGTCTCAACTCTGCCTTCCCACACTCTCCCCATATCTCTTGATTCCCTGAGAGATCAAAAATCTGTTTACTCAACCTTAAATATACTCAATGCTGGAGCATCCACAACCATCTGGGATACAGAATTCCAAAGATCCACAACCCTCTGGGTGAAGAAATTTCTCCTCATTGACCCAATCATAACTACCTCCTTGGACTTGTATTCTGTGAATCTATTTATACACTTAACATGTTAAATTTTTTGTGCAACTGCTGTCCAATATTATAGCAAGGCTTTTGATGGCCAGATTTTTCATCAACTTTTACTAACAGCTCTAGTGCTGTTCCTTACATTTTGTTACCATATTTGCTACTTTTAGCACCAATATGCTGGTGATTTGTGCGTTATTCAGATATTCATTCCTGCATTTTGTTAGCACAGCCGATTTACCTTCTCCAAGAAAATACAGAATGATCTGGAAATAAACCTTAATGTGACCAACAAAAATCATAGTATTTCTCTAGTCTTTTTTCCTTAACTTTTAGCCTGATTATCACAGAGGGACTTATAACAGTAAACAACATTGGAGGGTGCAGTTAATTCTTGCACCCACTTAAATGATGTTATGTATGTTGTTCAATTGTAATGTAGGTTTATTTCTCTGATAAATCTTTTACACCAGTGAGTTAGAAATGTCTTTAAGACAAATGTTGAACGGCCAAGTCCAATTATGTCATTTAGTATATGGTGATAGGAAATGGCCTATTCCACGAGCACTATGTCACATTCTGACCAATATTCAATTTGTCAACAAAGTAAACTAAAAGGTTCAAGTCATCAACTTTCTCAACGTTGGTGGAATTTACGCTGGAAATTTAAGTGTGTAGTTTATGTGCAAACAAACCTTGCATTAACAAAGATTTTTTTCCCAATATTGTTACTTGATTGTAGTGCTTTGTTCTGACTGAGCATTTTGGAAAACAGATGAAAATGCAACCTTTATGCAGACTAAATAATTTGTCAAAACTGGCACAAGCTTAGCTACCCTTAACATGAATGTGTTAAGGAGACCAAGACCCACAAAATAAAATAGTACTATTTATGAACACACTTGTAGTAGTTATGTCAAGACAGTGGATAGTTAATGTGCTGCAAGTTTGGAATATGTATGGAAAATGAGACTTTAAAAAATTAGTTTGGAGGAAAACAGAAACTGGAAATAGAAGCAATACATGACCCTGATATGGTCACACTTGGAGTATTGTGTTGAACTCTGGTGGCTATACAACAGTAAATATATCCAGGCATAGGAGGCAGTGCAAAAGGGGCAGTCAAACTGATACCGATTGATTCAAGCTATGAGAAGAGGCTGAAGAGCTAGGATGTGAAGGATTGAGGAGAGGTAGTATTCAAGATCCCTTAAGGGAATAAATAAATTGAACCGCACTAATAACCTTTGCAATTATCACAAACTCTAGAAACAGGGAACACTGACCTCTATTTGGAAAGAGAAAGAAGCCATTTAGATTAAACTACTTTATAAAGAGGGTGGTGAGAATGTGGAACATAATGCCCAAGGATGCCTTTACCCCTCTGCAGTTAGGAGAACAGATATGGTACCAAAACTCTAGATTTATAAATGAGAAATTGTTTGAAAAAAACAAACTATATGGGTTATATACCATGCTTCTGTTATTAAGGTGCTACGTTTGAGCAATTTCAAGTACCGTTTAAGGGGGGAGAGGTTGGATGTCTTTTACTTTTTTTAAATGCCTGCGGCTGGATGACAAAGCAACTGCACTTAATTATTACATAACAATCCTAAGTATCTTAATGGCTGCGTTTGCTGACAATGATACCACTAGGTGGCGCTGCAGTGGCACAAGTGCAAATGCAGCCTGTGTCACTAAAACATCACAGTCTGGAACTTCAGGCAGCTGCCAGGACTAAAGATGGCGCTGCTCAAATGATCACACGAAGGCAACCTAACCTAAACACATGGCAGCACACAATGGCGGGAGGGAGAGAGCGGGCGAGCGAGCTGGGGACACAGGGACGGGGATGGGGGAGCAGAGCGGGCCGGCGACGGAGGGTGGGGGGGTAGCCGGAGACAGGGTGAGGGGAATGGAGGGCCGAAAAGAGCAGAGCGGCTGGAGAGAGCAGCGAGGGGGAGGAGCGGAGCAGTCGGAGAGAGCAGCGAGGGTGCGGAGCGGCCGGAGAGAGCAGCGAGGGGGGGAGCGGAGTGGCCGGAGAGAGGGGGAAGCGGGGGAGCGAAGCGGCCGGAGACAGCAACGAGGGGGGGGGAGCGGAGCGGCCGGAGAGAGTAGCGAGGGGGGGGGTGGTGCAGAGCGAAACGTGAGAGCAGCGAGGGGGTAGCGGAGCGGCCGGAGAGAGGGGGACGGGGGGGAGCGGAGCGGCCGGAGAGAGGGGGAAGGGGGAGCGGAGAGGGCGGAGACAGCAGCGAGGGGGGGAACGGAACGGCTGGAGAGAGGGGGAAGGGGGGGAGCAGAGCTGCCGGAGACAGCAGCGAGGGGGGGAGCGGAGAGGCCGGGGAGAGGGGGAAGGGGGGAGCGGAACGGCCGGAGACAGCAGCGAGGGGGGGAACGGAACAGCTGGAGAGAGGGCGAAGGGGGGGAGCGGAGCGGCCGGAGAGAGGGGGAAGGGAGGAGCGGAGCAGCCGGAGACAGCAGCGAGGGGAGGGAACGGAACGGCTGGAGAGAGGGCGAAGGGGGGGAGCGGAGCGGTCGGAGAGAGGGGGAAGGGGGGGAGCAAAGCGGCCGGAGACAGCAGCGAGGGGGGAGCGGAGCGGCCGGAGAGAGCAGCGAGAGGGGGAGCGGAGTGGCCAGAGAGAGGGAGAAGGGGGGAGCGGAGCAGCCGGAGAGAGGGGGAAGGGGGGGAGCGGAGCGGCCGGAGAGAGGGGGAAGGGGGGAGCGGAGCGGCCGGAGAGAGGGGGAAGTGGGGGAGCAAAGCGGCCGGAGACAGCAGCGAGGGGGGAGCGGAGCGGCCGGAGAGAGCAGCAAGGGGGAGCGGAGCGGCCGGAGAGGGGGGGAAGGGGGGCAGCGAAGCGGCCGGAGACAGCAACGAGGGGGGTGGGGAGCGGAGTGGCTGGAGAGAGTAGCGAGGGGGGGGCACAGCGAATGGAGAGAGCATCGAGGGGGTAGCGGAGCGGCCGGAGAGAGTAGCGAGGGGGGGAGCAGAGCGAACGGAGAGAGACGGTCGCATGGTTCTCTCAATCCCCTTTGTTTCTAAAGAGGCTTTCTGGAACGTTCGAATGAAATTTCAAGGTTTTACATGCCCCAGGAAGCCCATTCACACTTGGAGTGAGTTAGCTCTTTCAAAGTCAATATGTGAGGATGACCTTAACTGTCTTGCTAAGGAAGACATTTTAGGTAATTCAATCACTTAGAGCAAGCTATTATCCTGGCTGGGCTTCTTGTTAGACTTTTTGACTCCAGTTCAATCTCCTGGTATATCAGATATAAATTGCAGTAGCCATCTTGGCTGATATTTTTTTTTAAGTTAACTTGTAGGATTTTCCCCATGAAAAGTCTAAGGTAGTTCCCAACCGATGGAATTACTATTTCTCATTTTTCTTGACAAGCGGCCATAAGGCTCCATCTTATCATGCCCAGGAATATCTATATGAAGGCCTGTGCCTGAAGAAGCTATGTTATATAGAAAACACCCTTCTTGAGAACAATGGAGATTGTTGTAATGATCCCCTTAGAGACCACAAGAAACGAAAAGAATCAAATCCACTGACTGACCCCGATTTAGGAAACCAGAAACCAAACAGACAAATTTAACTTTCATAAATTTTACTTCAACACTCAAACCAAACCAACATAAATTAAGTTCAATAATGATCAATGTATATATGGTAACGGTTACACGTTAATTAGCAGAATCAACAAAGGTAGTTCTTACAAGTCCTTTGGCAATTCTATCAACCAGGTGGCATCGAACATTTCCACAGCACAACAAAATTAGGCTCTTTCTCAGGTAGTTTTTCAAGTCCAGACCTCCAGGATGCAGATATGGAAGTGATGATGTCCTGTCAATAGTCAGCGATGCTTTAACGGTTCGATCTTGTCGCCTCTTGAATCACCTTGGCCTTCACACGAGCGTCCTGATTGTGTGGTATCACGGAAAACCAATGGTCAACCCTCATTCCAGGACTCTTTAAACAACCACTGCAGTCCTTCACAATTCTGAAAGCCTTCTTTTTAAAAAGAACACACAGATTTTTTTTCCTGGCTCCAACAATCTTTAGAATTTTCTTGAAACTGAAATGTAACCTCGAAGTTACATGCTTATGGTAAAAAAAAAGCCTGTTTGTTTTCAATCGCAGGACTGTTTGATTGTCTAACCTGGGTTTAATCTCCAACCTGGAAAACTCAGCACCAAATCAAGGACCATCTCAAATACACACACAAGCTGCACAGCATTTCATTGTGTTGTGTCTTCGTTATCTCCCGAACTTGGGGCAGAGGAACTTTATTGCTAAGAAATCACAGGTCTCAGCAATTCTTTTCAAACTAATATTTCTAATGTTTTCTATAATGTTTTCAAAACTACTCTTTCTTATAACTATATTATTAAAACTACCATTTTCTTATAATAGACCCAGCATAGGTAGGTCATGAATAGAAACTCCTGCGCCCAAAAATTGGGGCAAAAGGATTTTTAACACTAAATGTTATAAAGTAAGCTCATAAAGGACCAAAAGGATATAAATGAAATATTTTGGCAAAACAAATCGCTATGCAAGATGTTGCAAAACATACAACAGGCAAAATCAAGCCCATACTATAGAAGAAATATTACTTAAGGAATTTTATTTATGTGTAGCAGGTTCAAAACAAGGAAAGAAGTGAGATTGGATACTATTATTAGAAGCTGATAAAACAATCAAACGATTTAAGCTGGATACAGGAGCACAAGTGAATGTCATATATGAACAGCTTTATCTGATAGATCTGTGTTGCAACAGAATTAGATAACTTGGGGGCAGATGCCCCAGTGAAAATGTGCCAGTGTCACATTTAAGGACACCATGGTCTAGTTGTCATTTCTAGTGGTTCGAAGAGACAGTTAAGGTTTTACATGACATTGGATTTTTTTTTATTCGTTCATGGGATGTGGGCGTCGCAGGCTAGGCCAGCATTTATTGCCCATCCCTAATAGCCCTTGAGAAGGTGGTGGTGAGCTGCCTTCTTGAGCCGCTGCAGTCCTTGGGGTGTAGGTACATCCACAGTGCTGTTAGGGAGGGAGTTCCAAGATTTTGACCCAGCGACAGTGAAGTAACAGCAAAATAGTTCCAAGTCAGGATGGTGTGCAGCTTGGAGGGGAACTTGCAGGTGTGGTGTTCACAGGCATTTGCTGCCCTTGTCCTTCTAGGTGGGAGAGGTTGCGAGTTTGGAAGGTGCTATTGAAGGTGAGTTGCTGCAGTGCATCTTGTAGATGGTACACACTGCTGCCACTGTGCCTCAGTGGTAAAGGGAGTGAGTGTTGAAGGTAGTGGATGGGGTGCCAACTAAGCGGGCTGCTTTGTCCTGGATGGTGTCGAGCTTCTTGAGTGTTGTTGGAGCTGCACACATCCAGGCAAGTGGAGAGTATTCCATTACAGTCTTGACTTGTGCCTTGTAGATGATGGACAGGCTTTAGGGAGTCAGGAGGTGAGTTGCTCGCTGCAGGATTCCTAGTCTTTGACCTCCTCTTGTAGCCACAGTATTTATGTGTCTGGTCCAGTTCAGTTTCTGGTCAATGGTAACCCTCAGGATGTTGATAGTGGGGGATTCAGTAATGGTAATACCATTGAACATTAAGGGGAAAGGTTTAGATTCTCTCTTGTTTGAGGTAAGAACATAAGAGCATAAGAAATAGGAGCAGGTGTAGGCCATTCGGCCCCTCAAGCCTGCCCCACCATTCAATAAGATCATGGCTGATCTGCCCCAGACCTCAACTTCTCTTTCGTGCCACCTCCTCATAGCCCTCAACTCCCCGATATTTCAAAAATCTATCTACCTCCTCTTTAAATACTTTTCAGTGATCTAGCCTCCACAACTCTCTGGAGTAGAGAACTCCAGACATTCACTACCCTCTGAGAGAAGAAATTCCTTTGCATCTCAGTTTTAAATGAGTGTCCCCTAATTCTGTAATTATGACCCTAGATGGTCTTTGGCTGGCACTTGTGTGGACAACTGTTCCTTGCCACTTATCAGCCAAAGCCTGGATGTTGTCCAGGTTTTGCTGCATCTGGACATGGAATGCTTCATTACCTGAGGAGGCGTGAATAGTGATGAATTTTGTGCAATCATCAACGAACATCACCACTTCTGGCCTTATGGTGGAGGGAAGGGCATTGATGAAGCAGCTGAAGATGGTTTGGCCTTGGACACAACCCTGAGGAACTCCTGCAGTGATGTCCTGTGTCTAAGCTGATTGACTTCCAACAACCTTTTTAAAGAAGTATTTAGATGAGCACTTGAAACGCCATAGCATACCGGGCTACAGACCAAGTGCAGGAATATGGGGTTAGAATAGTTGGGTGCTGTATATCCGGCACAGGCACGATGGGCCAAAGGGCCTGTCCTGTGCTGTATAACTCTATGACTAACCACAACTATCTTCCTTTGTGCTAGGTATGACTCCAACCAGCAGCGAGTTTTCTCCCTTTTCCCATTGATTCCAGTTTTCCTAGGTCTCCTGGATGCCATACTCAGTCAAATGCTGCCTTGATGTCAAGGGCAGTCACTCGCACCTCATCTCACCTCAAGAGATCAGCTCTTTTGTCCATGTTTGGACAAAGGCTGTAATGAGGTCAGGAGCTGAGTGGCCCTGACAGAACCCAAACTAAGCATCAAAGAGCAGGTTATTGCTAAGCAGGTGCCGCTTGATAGCACTGTCAATGACCCTTTCCATCATATTGCTGATGATTGAGAGTAAACTGATCGGGCAGTAATTTGCCAGGTTGGATTTGTCCTGCTTTTTGTGTACAGGGCATACTTGGGTAATTGCCAGGTAGATGCCAGTGTTATAGCTAGGGTCCCAGCTAGTTCTGGAGCACAGGTCTTCAGTGCTATTGCCAGAATGTTGTCAGGGCCCATAGCCTCAGCAGTATCACGTGGAGTGAATCAGATTGGCTGAAGACTGGCATCTGTGATGCCGGAGACCTCAGGAGGAGGCAGAGATGGATCATCCACTCAGCACTTATGGCTGAAGATGGATGCAAATATTTCAGCCTTGTCTTTTGCAGTGATGTGCTGGGCTCCCCTATCTGTTGAGGATGGGGATATTTGTGAAGCCTCCTCCTGCTGTTAGTTGTTGAATTGTCCACCACCATTCATGACTGGATATGGCAGGACTGCAGAGCTTAGATCTGATCTGTTGGTTGTGGGATCGTTTAGCCGTATCTATCACCTGCTGCTTCTGCTGTTTGGCACACAAGCAGTCCTGTGTTGTAGCTTCACCAGGCTGACACCTTTTTTTTAGGTATGTCTGATGCTGCTCCTGGCATGCCCTCTTGCACTCGTCATTGAGGCAGGGTTGGTCCCCCGGCTTGATCGTAATGGTAGAGTGGGGGATATGCTGGGCCATGAGGTTACCGATTGTGGTTGAGTACAATTCTGCTGCTGCTGATGGCCCACAGCACCTCATGAATGCCCAATTTTGAGCTGCTAGATCTGTTTGAAATCTATCCCATTTAGCACGGTGGTTGTGCCATACAACACGATGATGGGTATCCTCAATGTGAAGATGGGATTTAGTCTCCACTTGGACTGTGCGGTGGTCACTCCTACCAATACTGGCATGTACAGATGCATCTATGACAGGCAGATTGGTGAAGATGCCATGTAGGTTTTTCCCTCTTGTTTGTTCCCTCACCACCTGCCACAGACCCAGTCTAGCAGCTATGTCCCTTAGGACTCAGCCAGCTCAGTCAGTAGAGCTGCTACTGAGCCACTTTTGGTGATGGACATTGAAGTCCCCCACCCAGAGTACATTCTGTGCCCTTGCTACCCTTAGTGCTTCTTCCAATTGGTGTTCAACATGGAAGAATATTGATTCATCAGCCAAGGTGGGGTATGGAGGGGGTGCATAGGTGGTAAGCAACAGGAGGTCTGTTTCAAAGATTAGCTTCATCATCAGAGGAACTCCAGATTGGCATTGATAATCAAGTTGCCGCAGTCATATATACAAACTACTGCTTGCAATGTGGGAAAAGTACAAATTGAGTTTGATAGAATGAAAAAATGGAAATCATAAAGAAAATTGGTTAATGGAACATATAATAATTTGCACCCTTTACAGCCATGTCTTATTCATGCTTGCCACAAAAGGTACTAGGCAGATGTAAACTATCTCATGGAACTATTCAAAGTAGAATAGGGGTGTTCTGATGCCCTAGCTAATATTTATCCCTCAAACTTCACCACAAGAAAAGCAAATTAACTGGTCATTTATATAATTTCTGTTTTTGAGACCTCGCTGTGCACAATCTGGCTGCTACATTGCTTACAGAACAATAGCGACTACACTTTTAGAGTAACTCATTGGTTACGAAGCACTTGGGGATGCCCTGAGGATGTGATAGGTGCTATATAAATGTAAGTTATTTAACCTGATTATCACCTGCTCTGTGCTGACAATTAGAGGGTGTCACCATTCTAATTCTTAATAACTGTCACAGAAAATGTTCTTTCCTCATCTTAATGTGCTATTTCAAAAAAAAAAAATTTTGAAATCTCTAATTACTATCAATGATCTGTTGATGTAATTAAAATGTTTACATTTTCTTATAACTGTGAAAGAAATAGAGAGGAAAACAGATATACAGGGTGTGACAGACAAGCAGATCCAGGAACCATTTCCAAAATACCAAATTTAATGTTTGCAGACATCTGTTAAAAGACACAAGCAAGCACCTCAGTTCTTGGAATTTTCCACCTAACAACACCCAGTGCTGTTAGGCACATGCCTCTCACCAGGTATCCACCAGTGAGTCAAACATCACAATGAATCAGCAGTGCCAAACACAAGCTCACCTTCCACAGTTCTGGTAGACCCAGGTTCCCTCGATACAGTGATCAAAGGACTCTCCCAAGCTTCCAAACTCCAGGCAGCCCCACTGCAAGATTGTGAAATTCCCGGACTACTTTCCAGGACTACCCCTAAATACAGCTAAACCTCATTCCCTCTCTGCAGTACTGCTAAATGTCAGCTCTCTGCCTCCAGCCAGTGCATCTTGCAAACCACCTGCTGTGTATTATCAGTTTTAAAAATAGTTGCGAAGAAAAATACATTTGGTAAAAATATAAAACATATAAAGATCACTCATTTACAGTTGTTAAATTCAACTACAAAAATAACAATAAAATTGCAGAATATCAGTTAATAAAAATGGAATTTAACTTACTCTGTCCAAAATCAGTGGTAGTAATGTTATCCCCTACGTAACTAAGCACTCCTATTTTTTTCAAAAAGCAAATTCTCTGACTCACTATGAGCAACGCCACAGGAGATTATTAAAATTGGTACATCTTGTCATATGTCAATATTCTTGATGGATGGTTCAATGTAAATTATGCACACACACGTGTTACTGGTGGCTCCAAACACTTACACTTTAAATTTGATTTTACTGTTGATAGGGTACTTTAAAAACTGTTGTTCTTGATCTGTATGTAATTGCAGGTGCTGGCCACTTGATGATGCTGTGGAGTAGTTATATTCCTCTTCAGTTCTGAATTGCTCCCTTGTTGGATCCCTGCTCTTAACAGATTTTACATTTTAACTTCATGTGTATTTTAAGTATAAAAATGTAACACATTTTTCTCAATTTCTTCCTCAAGGTGATATTTGCCCTGAAAATTATTTTTAACTGGTTTTTGGGCCTCCTGCCCAATGACGATCTGTAACTGAATCAAAATATTTCCTTGCTGCATATTTTATTGTATCTTGCAACAATATTTTTTATTTAATCTGGCCTGATGTTCCATCCATTTGAAGAAAACAGTCCTGTCACACTTGGCTTCTGGACCATTGCTGGGTGCCCTGATTTTACTTTTCTAAATCCTGGTGCTTTTAGTTGTGAGCGATAACAAATTTTTACCCTCAAGACTCTTGGATTACAGATCACAGAAACAGGCCATTCAAACCAACTAGTCCATGTTGACATTTATATTCTACTCGAGCCTCCTCCCAACTTTCCTCATCTAAATCTATCATCATAACCCTCTATTCCCTTCTTCCTCATATGCTTGTCTAGCTTCCCCTTAAATACATCTATACTATTTGCTTCAACCACTCCTTGTGGTAGTGAATTCCACATTCTCACCACACTTTGGGTAAAGAGGTTTCTCCTGAATTCCTCACTGGATTTCTTGGTGACTATTTTATATTGGTGGCCTCTAGTTATACTCTTCCCCACAAATGGAAACATTCTCTCTGTATCCACTCTATCAAAACGTTTCATAATTTTAATGACCTCTATGAGGCCACCCCTCAGCCTTCTTTTTTTAAGAGAAACGAGACCCAGCCTGTTCATCCTTTCCTGATATGTGTACCCATGCATATCTGGTATCATCCTTATATATTCTCGGCATCCTCTGCAGTGCCTCTATATCCTTTTAATAATAGGGTGACCAGAACTACATGTGATACTCTTAAGTGTAGTCTAACCAAGGTTCGTTACAGATTTAGCATAACGTTCCTATTTTTCAATTCTATCCCTCGAGAAATAAAGCCTAGTTCTTGGTTTCCTTTTTTATGGCCTTGTTGATCTGTGGCACATCTTTTAGTGATTGTACTTGTACTACGAGATCCCTTTGTTCCTCTACCCCACCTATACTCGTACCTTCCAAGTATTAAGTGATTTCCCTATCTTCCTACCAAAATGTACTACCTCACATTTATCTGTGTTGAAATTCATTTGCCCATTATTTGCCCATTCTGCATAACAGAGTGGAAGCATGGAGAGATGTAGTTACATAGTTCTTTAAATGTTGGAGTGGAGGTAGAAAAGACATTAATGGGTAGAAATTGGTCTTTATTCCACCTGTTTTCCTGACAGGAACCAGTGACATAAACGTCCAGCACACCAAAGACATCTAAAAAGCGTCCAACGCCACATTGACCTCACATATGCTAATGTGCATCAATAATGTCCTGCGGTCTACCAGCTGGTAAAAGTGCAGGTTTCCCTCATGTTGTTGCATGTTTTCCATGGGTAAAGATTTGAATGTCATGGGCAAACAGAGTACATGTGACTTGAGCAATTCTACTGTGGTGTCACAAACAGATGAAAACCAACTGTAAATTTAATATTTTTTGTGCACTTGGGTGTTATTGTCAGCTGCCATTATGCAGAGCATGTTAAGTTGATTTACTTCTGTGTTCAACTTTTTTGAAATGGAGGGGGGAGATCACTTCAGCAACAGGAGGTGGGACAGCTTCTTGAAGGGCTCCAGTCACATGACTTAGAAGCCACCCTTTTTAGCCTGTCTGGTTTTGAAACAGTTTCAGTTGGAGGGAACAGCTTGTACAGGAAAGCAGCTGCCTGGAAGCTGTGCACCTGGCTATCTCTGGTGTCTGCCTACAAGAAGAAGAAAGAAAGCCACAGTCTGAAAAACAGCAAGAAAATCTGCTCTCTGCCGGTTTCTCTCTTCATTGAAAAGGGTGAAATCAGAAACTAAACGGCCTCAGCTTATCTCCGGAAGTGCATAAGAAGAAAGTTTAAGAGAAGAGATGTCATATGATTCCTACTCCACTCGGCATTTCCAATTGGTTAATTCCAGCTTTGGACTTTATGTTAGTTAAAAAAAAAGGACTCTGGTTTCAACTGGAACCCCCGTCAGTTTGTAATTAAGCTATTTTCTACTTGGTAAATGTCCTTGTCCTTTTGATGTCTTTACCTTTCCTTCTATGTTTGTGAGCATATTTTGCAAAGTTAACTCCCTCACGAGTTTAAGAGTGTGTGTTAATAAACCCTACTTTTTTAAACTTTAACTACAGTGTTGTTTGTGGTCCTTTAAAAGTCAGGGTTCACAAACAGAGGAAGTGGAGAAATACACCATCAGGATTTTTTTTTTGACAAAAGAAAGGGTAAAATTTAAATCACAATCTGCTTATGGACAGTTTGTTGAAAATATAGAGAAATTTGTTTTCAAAATTAACCACCTTCTCGTAACAGTGGACTACATATTGAGAGATTGAGCAGCCATCTTTGGCTGTTGCTTGGAAACACCCGGTGACACCTGGTGATACATAAGACAGTATTTTACTTTGTTAGCCACAGAAAGGCTTGTGCAATAGTCTCCTTGGGGAATCATATGGGGCGAGTCCATGAGTGGACAGCAGTGAAACTGAAGTGGGTCCATTTCCCCCCTCCATTCCAGACTCCGGCATGAGTGTCGTTAACAAATGCAAATCAGATTCCCATGACGTATACGGGACCCTGAAGGAATTTTAACCTGGTCTTGTGTGGGCTATCTTCTTAGGCACCTCCAACCACGTGAAGGTGTTGGGAAGCCAGCAAGGTTTTCTAAGGTCATTCAAAGAAACGTTTTCCTTAGTGTGACCTGGAGGAACAATAGTGCTCTTTGAAAGCCCTCTGGAAAGTCCTGGTCTCTAGCGCCCCCAGTTCCACCCCCTCTCCCCCACTACACAGCCTCCAGAAAACAAAATGAAGAAAACAGTGAGGAATCTTCTTGTGCGCAAAGAAAGGGACGTTTTTTGTACATCTCATTGTGACAATTATTTCTATTAAATTTGATTCTTATTTGCATACATTACAAATTGTGGAATAGTACAATTCAAGTCACAGAATGCAAGATCGTGGGGCCGGGGGTGGGGGTGGGGGGGGGAGAATTTTAGAAGCATGTGGGTTTGGGTACAGGTGGGGGTTAAATCCAGCAAAAATGAGAGTGTATCAGGAAGCCAGCATTCACGTTTAACTCAGGCATGTTAGGCAGTTTACATGCAATCCCTTGGGGAGAGGTGGATTACATATTAACATATGCTGATTACTCAATTGGAATGATATGTCAACACACTTTTAACTTTAACATCTCATCCACAGGTCTCCAGGGCTTCCTGAAACTCACTATTGAAAGCAAGGTGAGAGCACAACGGCAGTTGAGGGGGTTGAATCAAAGTCATGGGAATACTACAATAAATTTCTTAGTACTCACAGCTGCTTTCTTATCTGCTAGTGAGAAAGGGTTTGTTCACAGTACTTTTGCTGACAGTTCACTTTCTACATTTTTGAGGTTTTCTGAGTCACATCAGGATGGGCGGTTCCTTGGCTCTCTTAGATTGGACCTCAAACAGGGAGCAATATGACCAGAAGCAGCAGCAACCTGTTGTTGAGAGACCTGCAGCCGGACAGTAGAGAGGGGTGCAGCTCATGTGAGGCACCACCCGCAGCACAGGCTGTACAGACGGAGTTTGAGTTGTCTTGGCCTGTCAGACAGCACTGTTTCAGGAGGCTCAGGTTGTTGGGTCAGGTGGCAGCAGACATCTACAATCTCCTAGAGCACAACCTGCTGCCAAGTGGAATTGGTGACAGTGACTGTCAAAGTCACCTCTGGCCTCAACCCTTTTGCTTCTGGATCATTCCAGAACTCTGTCGGAGACATATCCATGGTCTTCCAGTCAGCGACCCACAAATGCATACGACAGGTGACTGATGGGTTGTTTGCCAGGGCTGAATTAGCTCAGATCATCTGTGGGCAAATCTGGAAGAGGAGGAAGAAGACTAGAGGAGGAAGGTGATGATGACAATGCAGCACTAGCAGCTCCCATTGCTGCCTGGGACGTCAGGGATGCCCTTATTAATGCAAGGTTCATTTCAGTTGCACCAGTGGACCCAAGTCAGAACCACATGCAATGACCACTCTTCACACCCCCTTCCCCCCACCCCACCCCCATGTCACTGACACAAAACAGTCTTGCAAACAAACAACCACCCCTTGGACATCGCTTCATTTGTCCTTGTCAATTCATGAATTCCTATTCATTATTAAGCAACTTAAAAGACCAATTGCTACTCAGCAACCAAGAATGGGCAACACGGGAAAATGGTGCAAAGTGCCAAATTTTATGTGATTTTACTAAAGAATGGGAACTTAACAGCATAACGTTTCTTATACAACCATGAGCACACCTTTGTGCAACTGCAAAGCGTTACACTTCCTTTACCTTCTGACCATAATTCCATAAGTTTTAAGGTACTTGTGGATAAGGATAAGAGTAGTCTTCGGGTGAAGGTGCTAAATTGGGGGAAGGCTAATTATTACAATATTAGGCAGGAACTGAAGAATTTAGATTGGGGGCGGCTGTTTGAGGGTAAATCAACATCTGACATGTGGGAATAGAGGGATATGGGCCCCGAAAGTGCAGAAGGTGTTAGTTTAGGCAGGCATCAAGATCGGCGCAGGCTTGGAGGGCCGAATGGCCTGTTCCTGTGCTGTACTGTTTTTTGTTCTTTGTTCTATGTGGTGCCACCCCTATGAGGCAAGGGTAGAGGCACGCTGCTCAGATCCCTGTTTTGACTGCTGAGATGTTCTTGACTGACAGCCTCTGGGTTTTGGACCCCATGAGGGCCCACCAAAGATTGCTCCACCTGCATCAATGCAGGGGGGTGCAGACTCAGCCATTGGGAGGAGAGGCAGCATGTTAGGTACAGACAGAGATGGGAGGACAGTGGGTGAGAAGTGGAAATACTTTGAGTGGAGCTCTCACTTCCATATCCCCTCTTGCCATCTTGTCTCTCATGGGTCAGGCACACTTCATTGCTACTGATCTGCTGGACTAAAGCCAGGACTAAGATATCTGTCATCTTATTTAAGACAGCAGACATGTTGGCCTCCAGAGTTTCGTTTGATTGCCGAAACTGATGCTCCTCAGAGTTGGCCACTCTATCCATGCTTCGCAGTGCCCTTTGACGTCTTCCCACTCATGCATGAGATGGACTGCTCCATTCTCTCTACAATCGCAGACAGTGTGCTTGGAAGTCCTCTCAGTACAGCACACATTTTCTTCTGCTCCTTGGTGATTATCCTTTTCATCGAAGACTCCCGGGTTACAGCATCTGTGTCCAGCTGAACAGAGTTTGGAGAGGACTTTGCCCTCCAATAGAGACTCTCCACAGCTGTCCCTGTTCTTGTTCTTGCTCTTGCTCACTTGGATTTTGTTGAGCTCCCCCCGGTGTTGGGCTTCGTGGCGGGAGGGACCGGAAGATCGCAGCAGCAGCGGCCCTTTAATGGAGCCAGACACCGGGAATGCTGGGCCCAATCTTCCTGGCAGTGGAGAAGCTCTGTGGTGGCACATTCTCCACTCTGCGGCGGGACCTGAATTTCAATATTCAAATCAGCTATTTAAACACATTTAAATGGAAGCCAGAGAGATCTTACTGGCGGTTCCGGATCTTCCAAGCAATGTGCAGCATTCTCTCGCCTTCACTTTCCCATCTGGCGAAAGCTGGTGCCACTAAGGTGAGGAAGGGGGCAGCTCTGCATTTGTAGTGAAGTGGGTGGGGGAAGGGATCAAATCTGCACTTTAGTGCAGCTGTGATGGAAAAAGGGTAATCAGGGCTTTTCTGATGTAGTTGGGGGGGGGAGGGTGTGGGTCAAACTTTATTTTTTGTGGCAATTGGTGTGGGGACAGGGTCAACTTTAATCTGTCAATGTAGGTCTGACAGCCCTTTAAAAATGGTGTCAGCGCCTGCACAGAAACAGGCGACGCCATTGACTGCATCGCCGAGGCCGCCCCAGCACATGATTGGAGGGTTGTGGCCGCCCTGCATATTATAATGAGCTGCCGCCCGCTAGATTGTGTCAGCGTGGCAGTGTGTGACGCACCTTTGTGAGCTGCTATTTTTTTGCCTGGTGTCGCTCCCAGCAGTGGGGAAATAAAAGGTGAAAACGCAACCATTTGTCTAACTGGTCCTACCGAAGTTCAAGTATCTGAGCTGATGCATGGTAAGAATGAGTCCCGTGACGATGCATGCATAGAAAGAATTAGCTCCTCCAAGGATTTGTCATCAGTGAGGTCTGTGGTCTCTTGCTGCATGTGTGAAGGCCCTGCCAGAGAGAAAAGATTTGAATTAGACCTGGCAAGGAAAAATTTTGCAACTTATCATCATGAAGATGATCATTTTTCACTTGTTGAAATCAAGTCAGCATGCAGAGTGTTGTGTGACACGTGTGTGCATTGTAATTCAACGCCGAAAAGGGTGAGGTAATAAATTTCCTGAGGATGTATTTTAACCATGTAGCGGGGAGGTCCCTATCTCCCTAGCTCCCCATCTCCGATCATCATTGAAGCCATCATTGATTGGGGTACAACCATTCTCATAGTTTGTCATCTCCCAACTCTTCCAAATTCCATCTTTGTGTTCACCTTTGAAATATGAGGCCGCACCATACCCGTTGTTATGCAATTGGCGCCAAACCTAGAAGCATAATGATAATGAGGTAGCAGCATTAATATGCTACAGACTGATGGGCTGAACTTACTTTCTGGTTCCCACACGATATTGGATCTCCCTTCATTCCCAACACACATCCGAATTATTATCAGGGACAAAGGCCGGAATTTTACTTTGGGCGGGAGGCTGCGCCCACCAGCCAAAAAGCCAGGGCCTGCCTCCACCGGGCCTGGGGAGCCATGCTAGGATTTTATGCTCCCCAGGCCCTTAATTGGCCTCTGAGATAGTAAGTCCCGCCTCCAAAAGCTGCTGGACAATCAGCGGGCCAGCAGCTTTCAATGCCAGCAGCACTACTGCTGGGACTGCACCCAGCTTCAGCAGGAAGAGGCACACTGACCCCGGAAACAAGGTAAGTGTCTGGGGCCTTGCTGGGGACAATCGGCCGGGCCCAGGTGAGGGAAGCGGGGTCGGTTGGGAGGCGGGTGGGGGGGTGGTGGCGTAGTGAGGTGAAGTGTGGTGGTTGGGCTATAGTGGGGGCCCTCCTTGGGCCACAGGGGTTCGATCAGGAGGGACCACCCCCCACCCCCCCACAGTTTGCAAGGAGGCTGCCAGGTTTTACTGGATGGTTAGCTGGAGGGACCGAGCCACCTGCCCGCTGCTGGTAAAATACCAGAGTGGGAGGGGGCCGTTAAGTGGCAGTTAATTGGCAGGAAACGTGCCCCCCCCCCCCCACCCCCACCACCTCCCATTCAATTTTTTGACCCCCACCCCCACCCGGAGGGCATACAATTCTGGTCAAAGTGTTTATAAACTGTCAAAAACCTGTCAAAATTAGGGCTTACAATCTAGAATAGACACATCAAATAAAATATAAATGTCATTTGTGTATTCTATCACTTGATAATTACTATGGTCGCTACACTATTCTTGCAGTATTTTCAGGTGTGTCCATACAGGAAAGGTGCCATGAATATACAAAATTCTGACAGGAGCTACCTATTCACAAGCTGGAGATGGAGGTTTGGGAATTTTCTGTATAACAGCAGCACTATTTTAGTTGGCCACAGAGGGGAGAAGCAGAGCACATTTGCTCGTCTAAGGATATATGTACATATTGAAAAGAAAATCAACTTTAAACCCTGAATTTGTTGCCATTGTGTGGCCAAGAGTGGAAATGTAGGATTCTGTACTTCAGGTCATCTTTTGCAAGCAGGCAAGTTTTCACATAGGCACAACCACCAAAATAGACTTGTTGGCAAAATTAAGATCCATGGAATTCAATGGACAGTGGCAGCCGGGGATAGAAAGCAGAGAGTAGTGGTGGACTCATGTTTTTCAGACTGGCGGGAAGTATAAAGTCATATTCCAGAAGTGTCAGTATTAGGACTGCTGCTCTTTTGAAATACATTAATAACTAGGGTAAACAGATTATAATTTCAAAGTTTGCAGATAACACTAAATGTAGAAATGTAGTAAACAATGAGATGGATAGTAACAGACTTCAGGATATAAGCAGACTGGTAAAATCGGCAGACACATAGAGGATGAAATTCAATGCAGAGAAATGTGAGGTGATACATTTTTGTAGGGTGAGTGAGGAGAGGCAATATGAGCTAAATGGTGCAATTTTAAAGGGGGTGCAGGAACAGAGAGACCTGCAGGTGTGTGTACTGTCATGCAGGCCCCCACCTGCCAAGAATGAGGCATATTCATTTTGTCACATGAATATTGATTTTAAACTTTCTGGGAAGAAAAGAAGGCCTGTTACAAGGGCTGCCAGACACTTAGCTGAAAAACATTTGCATACTAACAGACAGTGCTTGTGGAGACAAAAGGACCATTCCCTGACACATTCAATCCACAATGGATTTTGATCACCAGACACTGAAGGTGTAAGGAAGAGCATTCCAGAGACTGCTAAGGTGATACAATTCACAAAACCCAGGACTGGTTAAACCAGCTGGTCATATGACTAACTGGCTGGTCTAGGGTTTTTGAACTAACCACAGATTTTTTGAACTCAGAAAGAGTTTTTGCTCCTGGACCGTAAAGACCGCTCCGGGATGGCTCGCCACAGCCTCTTAGGTCTGGCTCGCCCTCTCTTTCTCACGGAACTCCAAACCCACTGAGGACGCATGAACTTCAAGAGAGAAAGTCTCCTACATCGAACAAGGTTTAAGAAAAATACTGGGCCCAACGAAAAGCAAGACCTACCTACAATCAAGGACTTTACAGCGAGCTCGAAAAACGGTAACCAAAACCACCTTCAGATATTGCCTCAAACTTTTCCACTTTATTTATTTATTTTTTTATTTTATTTAGAGATACAGCACTGAAACAGGCCCTTTGGCCCACTGAGTCTGTGCCGACCATCAACCACCCATTTATACTAACCCTACATTAATCCCATTCACCTTCCCTCAATTCCCCTACCACCTACCTATACTAGGGGCAATTTACAATGGCCAATTTACCTATCAACCTGCAAGTCTTTGTCTGTGGGAGGAAACCGGAGCACGCGGCGGAAACCCACGTGGTCACAGGGAGAACTTGCAAACTCCACACAGGCAGTACTCAGAATCGAACCTGGGTCACTGGAGCTGCGAGGCTGAGGTGCTAACCACTGTCTGTATCTGCATGTGTATATGGCGTATGCATGCTAGTGTGGGTGTGTCGCATATCCATAGGTGGTAACTGAATTGGAGTTTAAGTTTAATAAAGCTCAATCTTTTTTTCTTTAAACCTAAGAAAACCTATTAGGCTAGTTTCTTTGCCTTATAATTGGAAGTTAATGAACAAGGATTCACCAAGGGGGAGCTAAAAACACAGTGTGTTTAAAATTAAACCCTGTTACCATAAGGCTCCCTAGATCCCTTTCTCACCTGTTCGTAACAGTACACAAATTTTTGAAGGTGGCAAGACAGATTGACAGTTGAAAAGAAGAATGTGGGATCCTTGGCATTATTAATGGAAGCATAGAATACAAGAGGGAGGAAGTTATACTAAGTCTTTATAAAGCACTAGTTAGATCTCAGCTGGAGAATTGTGTTCAGTTCTGGGCACCACACTTTAGAAAGGAGGTCAAGGCTTTGGAGAGGGTGAAGAAGAGGTTTACTAGAATATTAGCAGAGATAAGGAACTTCAGTTATGTGGAGAGATTGAAGAAACTGGTGTTGTTCTTCTTAGAACAAAGAACGTTAAGAGGAAATTTAATAGAGGTGTTCAAAATCAGATAGTTTTGATTGAATAAATAAGAAGAACCCATTTCCAGTGGAGGCAGGGTCAGTAACCAGAGGACACAGAATTAAGGTAATTGGCAAAAGAATCAGAGGCGACATGAGGAAACATTTTTGTACACAGTGACTTGCTGCGATCTGTAATGCACTGCCTGAAAGGGTGGTGGAAGCGGACACAATAAGAACAATCAAAAATCAATTCAATAAATACTCAAAGGGAAACCATTATAAGGCTCTGGGGAAAGAGCAGGGAACTGGAATTAATTGGATAAACCAAAGAGCTGGTGCAAGCACAATGGGCCGAATGGTCTCCCTCTGTGCGTATCTCTGATTCCACGGGCTGTTGTCCAACAGCCAAGTAGTCCCGCTGCTGGGACTGAAAGTGAGTTCCGAGCCTTTGCCAATGGACGGTGGGACCCCGGGCGGGATTTTACCGGCGGTGACCAAGAGGCCACCGCCGGGACTGATGTCCAATTAAGGATGGCAGTGTGCCTCTCAGAGATGTGAGCCCAATCAGAGGGTCGGCAGCTCAGCAGTGCCACTGATAGAGGTGGCCACTGCTAAGGCTGCAAGGAGAGAAAAAGGGTGCCACAAGTTGAGGTACACTCGAAGGCCAGGTAAGATTTTTTTGACTGTGACAATGTCAGGCGATCAGAGGAGTGAGGCCTTCAGCGGGGGTGTCGGAGCCATGGGGGTGGCCATTGCCACCAAGGTACACCCTTGTGGGCTACGAATCAGCCATTGAGAAAGGGCCAACCCTTCGGGAACTTGCTGGGAGGCCGCCACAGTTTACCTGGCGGTCTCCCCATGCAGCGGGGACTTGTCATAATGCCAGTAAATTGCTGGCAAGGGCAGGAAGTGACCATTAATTGTCCCCCCTTGTTGATGCTCCCGACGTTGAGAATGTCCCATGGCGGCAGAAAGAAGGTCGGGCTCCCCTCTAACACCTTCTGTTGCTATTTTAAGAGGCATCCTGCCAACCCATCCCAACTCATCTCCAAATGGATGGTAACATTCTGTCCTATGATTCTATCCCTTGATACCCTTCAGTAACAAAAACATATGGGGCTATATATTTTTGTGCCCTATTTTTTGAGTGTGGGGGTCACAGTTTGTGACCTGCCCGTTGAAATCAAGGTGGGTATGCTGCAATTTTGGTGTACCCACCTCATTTTCCTGATTGAGCCAAGTGGGTGCCTCACCGCTCCCGTATTGCTCATTTGCTCTCAAAGCTGCCTGCGGCCTCTGCGCAGCAGGAGGACCCGACAGCTTTCTTTACTGATCAAGTGCTGCTGGCAGCCTGCTCCTCTTAAAGGCTCACTGCCTACTAAAGGGAGATTGCACACCTGAAATCATGTCTGACACAAAATCATTTCTGAACATTTCAAGGATGACTCAAAAGGCACTGGAGAAGGCTCCCTGATTCCGCTATACTCTGGAATCTCTGGTCAACGCTGTGGATTCTAGGAGGGTGACAGTGTTTTCATTGGGTGAAACGAAGACCTCAAAGCATTGCCAGTGGAGGGAATGGGAGCACGTGGCCTGGGAGGATAAATGTAGCAGCAATGCTGAAAAAAATCTCATGACCTCACATAGGTGGTCAAAGTGAGTGAATACATTCGTACAGTACATCTCATGCTCATCACACCAATGGCCTCTCACTCAGCTCTGTGCATCACACCTCCGTGATTCACACAGTGGCACCTCCTGGCATTCAGGACTCACATACTGCAATAAAAGCAAAATACTGCGAATGCTGGAAATCTGAAATAAAAACAGAAGGTACTGGAAATACTCAGCAGGTCTGGTAGCATCTGTGAAGAGAGAAGCAGAGTTAACGTTGCTGATCAGTGACCTTTCATCAGAACTGGCAGCGGTGAGAAATGTAATAGGTTTTAAGCAAATAAAGCAGGGGTGGGGGGAAATTAGAACAAAAGGGAGGTGTTGATAGGACAGAAGGCCAGAGAGATTAAGTGACAAGGAGGTCATGGGGCAAAGGCAAAGGGAAAGAGTGTGCTAATGATGTGAAAGACAAAGCATTAGTGCAGAGAGGGTGTTAAATGACAGAATAATGAACAGCCCTAGCTAATAGCACAAACTTGAAAAAACCAGTGGGCAGGCACATGGTTAAAAAAAAGTGATGAAACAAAATAAAATAAAGTAAAAATAAAAATAAAAAAGGGCCAGTCATGCTCTGAAATTATTGAACACAATATTCAGTCTGGTAGGTTGGTAGTGTACCTAATCGGAAAATGAGGTGCAGTTCCTCGAGCTTGTGTTGATGTTCACTGGAACACTGCAGCAAACCCAGGATAGAGATGTGGGCATATCTGCTCTCATGTGCTGCATACATATCTTGGGGCCAGAGGCGATTCAGCATGTGGCATCTGGTGCAGCAGAGGCTATCCAGGATGATGGTAAGTGACTGCTTTATGCCTCTTTTCAACTGTCACCTCACCCTTATCCTGAAACCATGGACAGCTGCTTTCCTCCCCACTCCACCTCCCTTCCTTCACCCCAACCCTCCCCTCCTGCTTTTATGCTTTCAGATTCAGAAGAACTGCCATCTGGACAGCCTCAGCAGAGGCAGGAGAAAGAGGAAGAGCTACCCCACAAAAGTGATGAGGATGCACTGTTGTTTGATCTTACACCAGCGCCCACCAGCTCAGATAGTGACACTGTGAGGGCAGTATAGAGCCGTGGGCAGCACAGGGTGAGTCAGCAGGCACAAGTGGACTGCAGCTAGTCCGGAGATTAGGGTAACTCATGTGCTAGTTTTGTGGAGGGTGAAGTCACAGATGAGTTCTGCTGCAGCTGATTCAGAGGAGGACATTTCTTGAGTGACCTACAGGAGAACGCTGATGACAATGCTCACTGAGATGCTTGGGACATTGGCAGGCCTGCCTGCTAGCCTCCTATCTCTGTCTAGGAGCATGGAGGAGTCTGGTTTAACATGGCAGATGGCTTTGCGCAGCTTGGAGCCCATCCTTTCCAGCATGTAAGAGATGGCCAACTCCATGACAACATTGCAGACTGACCTATGATGGAGTTTCGGGTGTTTGCTATCTCAGCTTCCACTTTATTGTAGGTGGAATCCTCACCATGTCTCAGTGCTGTTGTGGGAGCTCAAACAGAAGTCATGAGATTCATGGCTGTTGCCAAGCAGGCACAGACAGCTGCCATCGCAGATGCAGATCTCAGTGCCTAACAGGGCATTCAGGCTCTTAAAGCAGTCCAGAAATCCGTATTCAAGCAGGTTATGAGGAGTTCTGAGCTGCCCGCCACCACCCCCCCCCCCCCCCCAACCTCACCCCATGGGCGTGGAAGTGGCACCGTGGAGCATCAACATGCTGTCCTCTCTCAGGATAACAGCTTTTGTGCTCTCATCGCTGCCACTCCAGCAGTGTCCTTGCTGGTGCCTCTCAGCCAGCCAACCCAGACTGCCAGACTGCTGCCACTCATGCCAAGGTGGTGCAGTCTGAAGCCAGGTCCTCAAGGCCCAGAGCTATTCGAGGGCATCTGCAGTTTCTCCCTGTGGAAGTCAGCAGCCTTCCACCAGATATATTGCAGCCACTGGGGTAGCACGGCATAGGAGCACTAGGACAGGTAAGGGCAATCACAAGACAGGCAGTAAGGGAATGCACAAGGGTGAATAGTTCATTGTTGTTTGTATTGTTTTTTCTCCTCGGATTAAAAAAAACTGTGTGAGTATCTTTAAGACTGTTAAAAAGTGCACCTTTAAGGGAGAGAAGATTCTAGAAATCTGGAGACACAGTGTACCACAGTTGCACCTTTGGTTACCCTGACCAACAGCAGTAGAGAGAGAGGTCACACGGGATAATGTGTCCATTTGACTGTGTGTGGAGCTGGCAGGGACCGGTTTGAACCAGTTAGTTCAGAAAGACTTTTCCAGCGAGGCGATCTGAAGAAAGAAGCTGTTTTATTCTCTCTCAAGAAAAATTCTACAAAGCTACAAGCCAAGTTAATTCTCTGAGTAAGGAAGAAAAGCTTCTCTTTTTCAACAAATTATTTGTATTGCTATGCTCATCATTGAAAGAACAGTTTAATGCTACTGCAGCCAAACAGTTTGAATGCCTATCCAGAGCAGAGTATTTTCATCAAATCTGGATGAAGACTTTGAGTGAACTTTGAATATCTTCACACCAGAAGACCTCATTTACCGGGAACGTAAAATGCAAAAAAATTACTTATTTATTTTATTCTTAAGTGACAGCTAATTTTTCAAAACTCTCTACCTTTAAAACCAGACCACTGTTATTTTTGAATGTATGTGCTTGAATGCAGGAGTTAGATTAAAATAAGAAGTTATAAGGTCTTTGGACATAGGTTTATCTTAATAGAGTTTAAGATTTTTTAATTGTTAATTTGTTGTTGTCTAAAGATACCTGATTTGGTCTGTTTCATTCTGGGAATACTAGAGTGTTTAATTTGGCTGTTTTTTCTGATTTGTTGAAACCTTAATAATATGCTGCAACCTGTGGAGTGTCAGGACTGAATTAATAGTGCATTGCTCCCGCCGCGGTCATAACAGTATAATTAGATGTGTTGTTGCAT
This sequence comes from Heterodontus francisci, assembly GCF_036365525.1. NCBI lineage: Eukaryota > Metazoa > Chordata > Chondrichthyes > Heterodontiformes > Heterodontidae > Heterodontus > Heterodontus francisci. The sequence continues at coordinate 79,446,142 of NC_090384.1, read as the reverse complement.
AAAGATGTTTTGTGAAGATTCTTGTTGGTGGCCTCTATTGCTGGATATTGGGCAAGGGGCTATTGTGATAGAGGGTGTGAAATGGTTGTGAGGGTGGTGATTGGTGGTTCCACGTTGGGATGGGAAGGTTGTTTGAATTGGAAGTGGAACACCACAATCCATTGTTTTACATGCCGTCTACTTACACAGGGTCCAGGATACCTCCTCCCGACATCCTCCTCTTCCTCCTCCTCCTCCTTCTTCCCACCTCACAGAACTTGGCCTGTTTGCCTTCTCCGTCCCATCCCTTGTGCTATTGCAGACCAGGAGGCAATGAAAGAACTGGCCCAATACCTGGGTCAGGTAGTCATCTGTCATTCTTGGCAGCTATCCTAAAATGGCATAAAACACCTCGAGGAAACCACAGAGTTATCACCAACTCTGCGTAAGAAGTTAATGAAAACCACAGCACCTGCAACTTGTGGAGTGGCCCTTTAATTTGTACACATTCAGGTTCTATCTAGCGGCTGCCCACCTGATCATTGGTGAGTGGTGTATGAATTTGTGGGCTGAACTTCTGTAAACTAAATTTCGAACGCTGCTTTAGGGCGATGACATGCACTCATATTCCATGCACGCACGAACATTCACACATCTGCACAAGGCTTATTCTTGCTTTCCTTTCCCTTGCAAAATAGTGTTTGTATGTCTATGTAGCCTTATCTAAAACAAGATGAATCTCTTAATGCTGTCATTGGCAACCTCATGTACAGCCTAATTTAACATTTTCAATCTCAATGAAAATACTTCATCTTCAGGAGTAGGTAGTTGGGAACTGATCTGTCACAGCTGTGGAGACTGGTTGGCAGGTGGCAGCTGGTAAATCTGCAGCATTCAGTGCTATGGCTTATAACACAGAGTGTTGTTCCATTGAGTGAGTTAATCCAAATTTATATGATGCCTTGTGCATTCTGCAGCATCTGTTTGACATTTATTTAAAGTTTAGTTTTGTTCAGGTTCATGTTGCTGTGGTTTTGAACTTGCACGACCCATTGACTTTTGGATTATTGTGGGATTACCCACAGATGTCCATTTTGTGAAAGCTATTTGAAAATTGTCCCCAGTCAAGGCTCACTGGTTTCCAGTTGTGATCTAATGAATTTATTTTTTTGCACACCAACTGAACCTCTTTCAGCATGAGTTTAAGCTTCTTACAAGGTACTGTTGTTCGTGTTAGTTTTGGGTCTCAGAGTTACAGTAAATCAACTGTATTTGATTTGGCTTTTAGGACTTTAGGACTTAGGTCTTTTGGACTCAACTGGAATTCTTAACCTCAGGTTGCTTCATTTTGAGTCAAAAAATTGTTGTTTTTATCATTATAAGTGCCACTATGGAATTAAGAATTGGAATCTGATTTCCACTGTACAAATACAGTGGATCAAGTCTGAAAATCTTCAGTGTGGTTTGTACACACATGGTTGATGTGCGGCTGCCCCCTGCCATGCCATGAAATGCTCCTGACAACACACAGCTGCAATTCCTCCTCTGTTTTGAAGCCAAAGACTTATGTGCCCTTACCCGAAGTCAAACTTGGGTAATTTGGAGATCCCAAATTTCAGTTTGGTGAAGTTTGGAAAGAACGAAGGTAAAATGAAGAGCAGTTTCTGTGACTTTAAAAATGTGAAGGATGGGGTTAAAACATCCTTCAGAAGCCAGTAATCAGTATGTGTAGTTGGTCCCTTCTTCAGTTCACCAACTCCTCAGCTAGACTTGTCTGAAGTCCTGGCAGAAGCTGTTGGAGCTGGGGTTTTTTTGGGTGTAATGTTACACCGTGTGCAGGAGTGGTGTAAACCTGTGTACTTGAACAGTAGAGCTATACAGATGAACCCGAAGGGACTTTAACAGGCATAAGATGTGCACTGTTAAAAAGATCGAGGAAACTTGTGTATGGTGCACTAACAGCGTAAATGGACCCAAATGCACCAAGATGCAAATTTCTTCAATTTTTTCGGTGCAATAATGCCATGACAACTACGTAAGGACTGAAGACAATGAGGAAATTCAGGGCCAAGATCTTCTTTTCCAGGTGTATGTTGAAAATTTCTAATAACCTTTTATCTGTTGAGGTGGTCACACAGAGTATCGCTAATGATTCCTACTAGCAACTTACTACTGACATATTGTCATCTTTGAATATTAGAATTATGTATTTGTAACAGCAGATATGATCAGCAGCACAATATTGTACGTGGATCTTTTCCACGACCAGTAATTTGAACATTGTAACACACACACACACACACACACACACACACACACGTTCATATTGGTCCCATTCAGCTCTTCCCAGTCACTAATAAACACAAATAAAAACAAAAAGTGCTGGAAATACTCAGCAGGTCTAATAAACACACCCCGCTGTTACATTTCAAGTAATTTATTTTACTTTCATTATTTTGATGGGGTAAAACCAAAGAGTACATGCATCCTCCAAATCACGATCTTCTATATAGTTCTGGCTTTTTCCTATGATCTCTGGAACATCACTTACCTGGAGGTAGTCAGGAGTGGCGGCGACAGTGATGGACCTGCATGGAAACAATTACCAGGAGCGGATAAAGAGAGACCCAGGCTCGGGCCTTCCACTTACCCAGAGGGAGTCGGGAGTGGCACCAGCAGTGGCGGACCTGCGTGGAGACAATTACCTCTATATACTGGAGTTTGAAAAAAATAGGGGGGAAAACACTATGACATCACAGGAAGGTGGTGAGTTGATTGGCTGGTGAGTATTGCTGCTTGGCGACTGAGTCTAAACAACTGGGAATTAAAATCATTAAAAATATGAAGTATTAATAACAAGTAACAGACGAGTAACTAGTGAGTCTTATATTTTATTTTAAAGAAGGTTTATTAATATTGGTAAATTTATTATTATTAGTAACATTTTAGTATTGGCTTCTTTTTTCTTTTGGGCCTCCTTATCTCGAGAGACAATGGATACGCGCCTGGAGGTGGTCAGTGGTTTGTGAAGCAGCGCCTGGAGTGGCTATAAAGGCCAATTCTGGAGTGACAGGCTCTTCCACAGGTGCTGCAGAGAAATTTGTTTGTCGGGGCTGTTGCACAGTTGGCTCTCCCCTTGCGCCTCTGTCTTTTTTCCTGCCAACTACTAAGTCTCTTCGACTCGCCACAATTTAGCCCTGTCTTTATGGCTGCCCGTCAGCTCTGGCGAATGCTGGCAACTGACTCCCACGACTTGTGATCAATGTCACACGATTTCATGTCGCGTTTGCAGACGTCTTTATAGCGGAGACATGGACGGCCGGTGGGTCTGATACCAGTGGCGAGCTCGCTGTACGATGTATCTTTGGGGATCCTGCCATCTTCCATGCGGCTCACATGGCCAAGCCATCTCAAGCGCCGCTGACTCAGTAGTGTGTACAAGCTGGGGATGTTAGCCGCTTCAAGGACTTCTGTGTTGGAGATATGGTCCTGCCACCTGATACCAAGTGTTCTCCGGAGGCAGCGAAGATGGAATGAATTGAGACGTTGCTCTTGGCTGGCATACGTTGTCCAGGCCTCGCTGCCATAGAGCAAGGTACTGAGGACACAGGCCTGATACACTCGGACTTTTGTGTTTCGTGTCAGTGCGCCATTTTCCCACACTCTCTTGGCCAGTCTGGACATAGCAGTGGAAGCCTTACCCATGCGCTTGTTGATTTCTGCATCTAGAGACAGGTTACTGGTGATAGTTGAGCCTAGGTAGGTGAACTCTTGAACCACTTCCAGAGCGTGGTCGCCAATATTGATGGATGGAGCAGGGTGTATTAATAGTGGTAGGATAGATTAGTATTGGTAAAGTTTAGTATTAGCAGTAGTAAGGTCATTATTACTATTGGCAAGGTTTATTACTATTGGTAGGGTTGTTAGTGTTAGTAGTAACAGGGTTTAATTATATTGCCAAAATTTATTATGTAATAGAGGATAGAATGGCAGGGCTGCTCCAACCTCTGCAGTGCACATCCTGTGCTATGTGGGAACTCCAGGACTCTTCTCTGGATAACTATATGTGCAGGAAGTGTCATCAGTTGCAGCAGCTTGAGCTCCAGGTTTAGGAACTTGAGCAGCAGCTAGCGTCACTGTGGTGCATCCATGAGGTTGAGAGCTTTGTGGATAGCATGTTTATAGATGTGGTCACCCCTCAGCTTAAGAGTAGGCAGAATGAGTGGGAATGGGTGACTGCCAGGCAGTCAAAGAGGAACGGGCAGGTAGTGCAGGAGACCCCTGAGTACATCTCACCCTCCAACCGGTATTCAGTTCTGAATACTGAGGAAAGTGATTGTTCATCTGGGGAGTGCAGCCAGAGCCAATGCTATGGTATCACAGGTGGCTCAGCTGTACAGAAGGGTAGAAGGAAGACTGGAAAGCAATAGTGATGGGAGATTCAATAATCAGGGGAACAGGCAAGTGGTCCTGTGGCCCCAAACGTGAATCCAGGATGATGTGTTGCCTTCCTGGTGCCAGGATCAAGGATGCCACTGAACAGCTGCAGAGCATCCTGAGTGGGGAGGGTGAACAGCCAATAGTCGTGGTCCACATTGGTACCAATGACATAGGTAGGAAGAGGGATGTGGTCCTGCAGAAAGAGTTTACTGAGCTAGGTAAGAAATTAGCAAGCAGGACCTCAAAAGTAGTAATCTCCAGATTATTCCCATTACTTCGCGCAAGTGAGTGTAGAAATAGGAGGATAGTGCAGATGAATGCATGGCTGGAAAGTTGGTGCAGGAGAGAGGGCTTTAGATGCCTGAGACAATGGGACCAGTTCTGGAAAAGATGGGAAATGTACAGACCAGACAGGTTGCACGTGAACAGAGTTAGGACAAATTTACTTTCGGGGCATTTGCTAGTGCTGTTGGGGAGGGTTTAAACTAACTTGGGTGTGGGAACCAGGAGATAATACAAGAAAGGAACACCAAGGTGCACAAAGAATTGGAACAGACAGATAGCACTAGAGTAGGAAATAGCAAAGTATTAGGTGGGGTCAGAGTGGGAGTGTTAGACAGTACCAGAGAAGAGAGTAGTTCTGTATTAGAGGGGGGTGGACTGAGAAGGACTATGAGGAATGCAAAGACATGATTATAATGCATGTGTGTATATGTACAAAGTGTGATGAATAAGGTTGGTGAGCTACTAACACAAATAGTAGTATGGGAATATGATGTAGTGGCAATAATGGAAATGTGGCTAATAATGGCGAGGACTGGGCACTAAATATACAAGGATATAAAGTGCTCAGAAAAGATAGAGAAGGAAAAGGGAGGTGGAGTAGCAGCCCTGATAAGGGAAGACATTGCAGTGCTGGAAAGGACGCCCTTGAAGGGGCAAGGACAAAATCCATTTAGTTAGAGTTGAGGAGCAAAAAGGGTATAATTATGCTACTAGGGATATTCTATAAGCCTCAAATAGTGAGAGAGAGAGAGATAGAGGAGCAAATCTGCAGGGAAATCACAGAACTATAGAGTGATGATACTGGCGGACTTTTTTTACCCAACTATCGATTGGGATCATTTTAGAGTAAAGGGTAAGGAGAGGGAGGAATTCATCAAATGTGTTCAGGAGAACTTCCTTGATCAGTATGTTCTTGGGCCAGCTAGAAAAGAGGCATTGCTGGATCTGGTGCTGGGAAATGATGTGGGCCAGGTGGACCAAGTGTCTGTGGGGGAGCACAGTAAGAGTGATCATTGTATCATAAGGTAATGCAGAAAAGCAAAGAACAAAATAAGGTAGAATATCTAGATTGGAAGAAGGCCAATTTCAACACAATGAGAAAGGATCTAGCCAGGGTCGAATGAACCAAAGACTGGCAGGAAGTGCAGTGTAGGAACAATGGGTTATCTTTAAGGAAAAGATGCTTGAGGTTTAGGCTAAGAACATTCCAACAAGACTGAAAGGTAGGGGAACCAAGAACAGGCCTCCTTGGTTGACGAGGGAGAGAGAGATGATGATGAAACAAAAAAAAGAGGGTGTACGATGCATGTCAGCTGAACTCATCAAGAAGGAACCAGGCCATATACAATAAATTGAGAGGGGAGCTGAAGAGGAAAATAAGACTGGCAAAGAGAGAATATGAAAATAGAATGGCAGTCAACATAAAAGGGAACCCAAGGATCTTCTAGGCATGTAAATAGTAAGCGAGTAGTAAGAGGAGGAATGGGGCCTATTAGTGTCAGAGAAAGTAATGTACGCTTAGAGGCACTGGGCAAGGCTAATATATTTAATGAGTATCAGTGTTCACTAAGGAAATGGAGGCTGACAAAATATCAGTAGAACAGAGAGAGTAGAGGCAATGGATAGGATAAAAATTGAGGGGTGGGGGGAGGTACTAAAAAGGCTGGCTATGCTTAGGGTAGATAAGTCACCTGGTCCAGATGGCTTGCATTCCAGGTTGCTAAAGGAAGTGGGGATGGAGATAAAGAAGGGCTTGCCATAATCTTCCAATCTTCCCTGGATACGGGGGAGATGCCAGTGGATTGGAGAGTGGCAAATGTGACACCCTTATTCAAGAAAGTGTGTAAGGACAGTTAGTTTAACAGCAGTGGTGGGTAAGGTTTTGGAAACAATAATCAGGGAAAATATCAATGGACACTTAGAGTTAATTAAGGATAGTCAGCATGGATTTGTAGAAGGTTGACTAATCGAATTCTTTGAAGTAACTGAGAAGGTTGATGAAACGAATGTGGTGGATGTTTATATGGACTCTAAGAAAGCATTTGATAAGGCACTGCATAAAAGGCTGGTTAACAAAACTGAGGCTCATGGAATAGGAGGGTCAGTGTCCAAATGGATATAAAATTGGCTGAAGGACAGAAAACAGCGAGCTGTAGTAAATGCTTGCTTTTCAAACTGAAGGATTGTAGACAGTGATGTTCCCCAAGAGTCAGTGCTGGGACCACTGCTTTTTTGCTCCCTGTGTCTGCGTGGGTTTTCTCCGGGTGCTCCGGTTTCCTCCCACATGCCAAAGACTTGCTGGTTGATAGGTTAATTGGCCTTTATAAATTGCCCCTAGTATAGGTAGGTGGTAGGGAAATATAGAGACAGGTGGGGATGTGGTAGTAATGTGGAATTAGTGTAGGATTAGTATAAAATGGGTGGTTGATGGTCGGCACAGACTCGGTGGGCCGAAGGGCCTGTTTCAGTGCTGTATCTCTAAACTAAACTAAAAAGGACTTAGATCTTTGAATACAGAGTAGAATCTCAAAATTGCTGATGCCAAACTTGGAGATGAGGCAAGCAGTGATGATGATGTGAACTGCCTCAATAGGATATAGATAGGCTGGCAGAATGGGCAGAGAGGTGGCAGATGGAGTTTAATACTGACAAGTGTGAGGTGATGAACTTTGGCAGAAGGAATAGGGACTTGCAATATATACTTAATGGCACAGTTCTTAAGAGTGTGTAGGAACAGAGGAACCTTGGGGGCGCATGTGCATCGATCTTTGAAGGTGGCGGGACATATTGAGAGTGTGGTTAGTAAAGCATATGGGATCTTGGGATTCATAAATACGGACATTGAGTACAAAAGCAGGGAAGTTATGCTGAACCTTTATAAAGCTCTGGTTAGGCCCCAACTGGAGTATTGTGTCCAGTTCTGTCACACTTTAGGAAGGCTGTGATGGCCCTAGAGAGGGTACAGAGGAGATTTATTAGAATGGTTCCTGGGATGGGGGATTTTAGTTACAAGGTTAGCTTGGAAAAGCTGAGTTTGTTTTCCTTGGAACAAAGGAGATTGAGGGGAGATTTAATAGAAGTGTACAAAATTATGACAAGCTTAGATAAGTTAGAGAAGGAAAAACTGTTCCTATTAACTAATGGTACAAGGACTAGGGGAAACTGCAAGTTTTGGGCAAAAGATGAAGGAGGAATATGAGGAAGCACTTTTTTACACAGCGGTGGAGGGGGGGGTGGTGGTGGTAATGATCTGGAACTCGCAGCCCACAGAGGTGGTGGAAGCAGAGACGATCAATGACTTGAAGAGGACATTGGATAGCCACCTGAGAGAAATAGACTTGCAGGGCTACGGGGATCGAGCCGGGGATTGGGACTGACTGCATAACTCCATGAAGAGTCAGCATAAACTTAATGGGCTGAATGGACTTCTTTTGTGCTGTAAATCACTAAAACTCTATAAAATCAAAAGCAACATTGTAACCTTCATAGAAAGACACATGGCTTCCATATGTTATTGTACAGAGGCCTCTGCACATCTTCCCTGCTGATATGATTTAAACTCAATCGGTGAATTAAGTTTGAGGCACAAATGTAATTCTTAAATCTGTTCCATAGCAATATATAATACTATTTTGTAAGGTGTTTTGACATTGTCAAGCTCTATAAGACCCTCCAAAAGCTAACCTGCATGTCCAGCAAAGTGAGACATGCTGACAGATCCATATTTCTATATGGACTGCAACCACTGAGTTGCTGCTTTCTGCACTTTTGACCTGGTCTCCTGTTATACTTGATGCAATATGTAGGAATGGTTTTATTCGTTCATGGGATGTGGGTGTCACTGGCAGGCCAGAATTTGTTGCCCATCTCTAATTGCTCTTGAACTGAGTGGCTTGCCATTTCAGAGGGCAATTAAGAGTCAACCACATTGCTGTGGGTCTGGAATCTCATGTAGGCCAGACCAGGTTAGGACTGCAGATTTCCTTCCCTAAAGGACATTAGTGAACCAGATGCATTTTTATGACAATTGACGATAGGGTCATGGTACCATTTCAATTCAATTCAATTCCAGATTTTTAGTTAATTGAATTTAAATTCCACCTGTTATAGTGGGATTTGAACCTGTATCCCCAGGGCATTAGGCCTGGGCCTCTGGATTACTAGCCCAGTGACATTACCATTACAGAGTGGTTATGTTACTGGGCTAACAGTTCAAAGGCCTGGCCTAATGATTTAGAGATATGAATTCAAATCCCACCATGGCAGCTGATTAAATAAATCTAAATTTAAAAAAAAGCTTGTGTCAATAATGGTGACGATTAAACTACTCGATGGTTGCAAAAAACCCATTTGGTTCAGAAACGTTCTTTGGGGAGGAGATCTGCTGTCCTTACTCAATCTGTGACTCCAGACCTGCAGCAAGGTAGTTGATGCTTAACTGCCCTGTGAAATGGCCACTCAGTTGTATTAAACTGCTTGGAATAGTTAAATAAGAACAAGACCACCTGCCATTGATCTAGTCATTGGAAATGGCAAAAGTCAACCCTGCAAAGTCCTCCAAATTAACATCTGGGGACTTGTGCCAAAACTGAGAGACAGACTAATCAACAACAGCCTAAGATAGTCATACTCACTGAATCATACCTTATAGCCAATGTCTGACCATCGCCATCCCTGAGGTGGCGGCAGAGTGGTATACAGTTGGTGGGAGTGGCCCTAGGAGTCCTCAATAATAATTCCAGAACCAATGAAGCCTCATGGCATCAGGCTAAACATGGGCGAGAAAACATCCTGCTGATTGTCATCTACCGGCTTCATCTGATGAATCAGTACTCCTCCATGTTGAACACCACTTGGAAGAAGTACAGAAGATAGCAAGGGCACAGAATGTACTCTGGGACGGGGAATTTTAATGTCCATCACGAAGAGTGGCTCAGTAGCACCACTACTGGCCAAGTCCTGAACGACATAGCTGCCAGACTGGTCCTGCGACAGGTGGTGAGAGAAACAAGTCAAGGGAAAGACCTACTTGACCTCGTCCTCACCTGTCGCAGCTGCATCTGTCCATGACAGTATTGGTAGTATGGGCCAGTACACAGTCCTTGTGAAGATGAAGTCCCGTCTTCAGACTGTAGACACCCTCCATCATGTTGCATGGCACTATCACTGTGCTAAATGGGATAGATTCAGGTCTAGCTGCTCAAAACTGGGCATCCATGAGGTGCTGTGGGCCATCAGCAGCAGTAGAATATGTATTCAACCACAATTTGTAACCTCATGGCCCTAACCCAACTAGCATCAAGCCAAGGGCCCAATACTGGTTCAACAAGGATTGTCAGAAAGCAAGCCAGGAGCAGCACTAGGCATACCTAAAAATGAGGTACCAATCTGGTGATACTACAACACAATATTACTAGCATGTTAACCAGTGCAAGCAGCGTGCTATAGATGGAGCAAAAGTGATCCCTCAACCAACGGATCAGATCAAAGCTTTGCAGTCATGCTACATCCAGTCAGGAATGGTAGTGAACAATTAAACAACTAATGAGAGGCAGAGGCTCCACAAACATCCCCATCCCCATCCTCAATAATGGCGGAGCCCAGCACATTAGTACAAAAGACAAAACAAGCATTTGAAATCACCTTCATTCAACCAGAAATGCAGAGTGAATGATCCACCTCTGCCTCCTCCTGAGGTTCCCAGCAACACAGGTGCCAGTCTTCAGCCAATTTGATTCACTCCATGTCATATCAAGAAACAGCTGAGCATACTGGGCACAGCAGAAGGCTGTGGAGCCCAATAAATTTACAGCTGCATTGTGATGCCTTGTGCTCCAAAACTAACTGAACCCCTAGTCAAGTTGTTGCAATACAGCTACAACACTGGCATCCACCCAACAATGTGGAAAATTGTTCAGGCATTTCCTGTCTACAAAAAGCAGGGCAAAACGAATCTGGCCATTTACTATCCCACCAGGCTACTGTTAATCATCAGCAAAGTGATGGAAGGTGTCATCGACAGTGCTATCTGGCATTTGATCGAGTGTGGCATCAAGGAGCCCAAGCCAAACTGAAGTCAATGGGAATCAAGAGGAAAACTCTCCACTGGTTTGAGTCATACCTACCACAAAGGAAGATTGTTGTGGTTGTTGGAGGTCAATCATCTCAGTCCCAGGACATCACTGCAGGAATTCCTCAGTGTAGTGTCCTGGGCCCAACCATCTTCAGCTGCTTCATCAATAGCCTTCCCTTCATTATAAAGTCAGAAGTGGGGATGGTTGCTGATTGTACGATGTTCAGTACCATTCTCAGATACTGAAGCAGTCCGTGTCCATATGCAACAATACCTGGAGAACATTCAGGCCTGGGCTGATAAGTGGCAAGTAACATTCACGCCACACAGGTGCCAGGCAATGGCGATCTCCAATAAGAGAGAATCTAACCATCTCCCCTTGACGGTCAATGGCATTACCATTGCGGAATTCCCCCACTATCAACATCCTGGGGTTACCAATAACCAGAAACTGAACTGGAGCAGCCATATAAATACTATGGCTACAAGAGCAGGTCAGAAGCTGGTAACTCTGCTGTGAGTAACCACTTCCTGACTCCCCACTGCCTGTCCATCATCTACAAGGCAAGTCAGGAGTGTGATGGAATACTCTTCACTTGCCTGGATGAGTGCGGCTCCAACAATACTCAGGAAGCTCAACACCATCCAGGACAAAGCAGCCCACTTGATCGGCACCTCATCCACCACCTTAAACATTCACTCCCTCCACCACCGATGCACAGTGGCAGCAGTGTACGCCATCTACAAGATGCACTGCAGCAACTCACCAGGCCTCCTTTGACAGCACCTTCCAAACCCGTGACCTCTTCCACCTAGAAGGACAAGAGCAGCAGATGTATGGGAACACCACCACCTGCAAGTTTCCCTCCAAGTCACACACCATCCTGACTTGGAACTATATCGCTGTTACTTCACTGTCGCTGGGTCAAAATCCTGGAACTCCCTTCTTAACAGCACTGTGGGAATACCCATACCAGATGGACTGCAGTGGTTCAAGAAGGCAGCTCACCACCACCTTCTCAGGACAATTAGGGATGGGCAACAAATGCTGGCCTCATCAGTGATGCCCACATCCCATGAAAGAATTTAAAAAAAACTTACTCAGCAATAACCTGTTCACTGATGTTCAGTTTGGGTTCTGCCAGGACCATACGGCTCCAGACTTCATTACAGCCTTGGTCCAAACATGGACAAAAGAGTTGAATTCCAAAGGTGAGGTGAACTTGTCTGCTCATGAAATCAAGGCAGCATTTAGCTGACTGACATCATGGAGTCCTAACCAAATTGAAGTCAATGGGAATCAGGGGGAAATCTCTTCACTGGCTGGAGTCATACCTAACACAAAGAAAGATGCTTGTGGTTGCTGGAAGCCAATCATCTCTACGCCAGGACATCACTGCAGGAGATCCTCAGGGTAGTGTCCTAGGACCAACCATCTTCAGCTGGTTCATCAATGATCTTCCTTCCACCATAAGATCAGAAGTTGGGATATTTGCTGATGTTTGCACAATGTTCAGTTTCATTCATAACTCCTCAGATAATGAAGAAGTTCATGCCCACATGTGGCAAATCCTGGACAGTATTCATGGCTTGGGCTGATCAGTGGCAAGTAACATTCATACCACACAGGTGCCTGGCAATGACCACCTCCAACAAGAGAGAATCTAACCACTTTCCCTTTGCATTCAATGGCATTACCATCATTCAATCCCCTGCCATCAACATTCTGGGGATTACTATTGATCAGAAACTTAACCATCTACAAGAGCGGGTCAGAGACTGAGAATTCTGCGACGGGTAACTCGCCTCCTGACTCCCTAAAGCATGTACCCCATTTGCAAGGCACAAATCAGGAGACTGAAGAAATACAGTCCACTTGCCTGGATGGGTGCAGCTTCAACAATACTCAGGAAGTTCAACACCATCCAGGATGAAGCAGCTCGCTTGGTTGGCACCCCATCCACCACCTTCAACATTCACTCCCTCCACCACCGATGCACAGTGGCAGCAGGGTGTATCATCTACAAGATATGCTGCAGCTGAAGCTCCTTTGACATCACTTCCAAACTGGAGAACTCGATCACCTCGAAGAACAAGGGCAGTGAGCCCATGGGAACACCACCACCTGCAGGTTTCCCTCCAAGCCACACACAATCCTGACTTGGAATTAGATTGCTATTTCTTCAGTGTCACTGGGTCAAAATCCTGGAACTCCCTCACTAACAGCACTCTGGATGTACCTACACCACAAGGACAGCAGTGGTTCAAGAGGGCAGCTCACCAACACCTTATCAAGGGCAGTTAGGGATGGGCAATAACTGCTGGCCTTGCCAGGGATGCCCACATCCTATAAATGAATTTTAAAAAATATTTATGTCAACTCTATCCACTGTTTTAAATCACCTTTAATGTGAACATGTTGCATGAGTAATTTTGAACATTTACTGTTAATTGATAGCTAACAAGATAATAAGAAACTGTTAGTAAGAGCAAAGTACTGAGGATGCTGGAAATCTGAAATAAAAACAGCGGACTAGATTTTATGTGGCCCCATGAGGCGGGATCAGAGGCGGGGGGGCGGGGGAGAGAGGCGCGTCACCAAGCGATCTTCCTGGGGACATGATAGGCCGCCGATGGCCTTCCCACCCAGAGGCCAATTGAGGCCTGTATGTGGCCTATTAATGGCCTATTTCTACCACCGCTGGGATCTTACTAGTGGCGGGAGGGGTCCGCTGCCATGCGGGGAGGACGCCTTGTAACACGAGGCACACTCCCTGTGGGCTTGGGGAGGGTCCTTCCTCCGTGGGCAAATTGTGGCCCATGGAGGACCCCCACCTCTAGCCAATTAATTTCCCCCCCCCCCCCCCGAACTCCCTCCTCTTGGACTGCAAGACCATCTCCCAGCAATTACGCCCTCCTGCCAATCCCCCCCACCCCCCACCCACCTAGACTGTCCAGACTGGCCCCAGCCACCCCGCCTCGCCTACCTCTTCTCCGGGGATCCAGGGCTGGGCTTGGGTCTGAGGCCTCTGCAGTACCAACAGTGGCCACCGCTCGCAGTGGCACTGCCAATTCTGCTGAGCTGCCGGCCCTCTGATTGGCCAGCAGCCCATGGAGGCGGGAACCCGTCTTCAAAGGGACAGGGATCCCGCCTCCTGAAACTTTGATTTAAAATGACCGGAGGATCGCTCCGGAGTGGGTGGGGGCGCAAAAGGGCAGAGGTGGGGTTCCCCCGCCTTTTCAGCCTGGCGCCGGGAGCCCTGCACAAAATTCAGCACAGCAAATGCTGTGCACACTCAGTGGCTCAGGCAAGTTCTGAGGAGAGAGAAACAGAGTTAATGTTTCAGGTTGACACCTTATCATCACATTAATTTAGTCACATACAGAAACTGTTAATGCTGAGTCTGTGCATTAACAGAAATTAACTGGATTATTCCCAAGAAAAATTACTGGTGTATAGGCAAATATTAGTAAATGCTCTGTTACTCTGAAAGCAAAAAAATCATTACACATTAACACACATTTAGTACAAGTGTTAGCTCTAATGCATGGAGAATTTTATTTCCACTTCATTGTTGTGAAGTATGTTTGTTGTTTGGGCAACATTTCTGTCAGCTGTTCTAGTTGTTCTGGTAAAACAGATTAGTCATTTCCTTCAATTATACATTGGTCTGTTTAATTATAGCCATCTCTTCTGGTAGTTCTGATAAGCAATCAGAAGATTCCTGAAGACCTTCCTGGGTAAAACTAAATACATGATTTCTCTAAGTGACAACACCCAGAAAAGTTCTTGCTGCAGACGATATTAAGGTCAGTCAGTCAAGGATAGAGGCAGAATATTCGAGCCACAGAGAGTTCCTAAAATCTTCAGATGAAACCGATTATTATACAATAAATTTTCTGTGTTATAAAAGACCTGCAGCATAGACTTGGTGTTCTTTTGTGGACTTCATGAATTGAACCCACAATCTTACAGAATGTTATTATTTAACAGACTATAGGTCATAAACTGCTTGGCTCTTGCGGTTATATTAAGTTACATCATCATCTAAACCTGCTCAATTTTGTATTCGATTCACTATGTATTGTGGCTCTTTTATTCTATATAATAGGATTAGCCAGGACAAAACTTAGTGATAGGGCAACTGCATTTTTGGTTTGAAGTTCCATGTTACAAGTGGCCTATGCCATACATGTGTTTGATTCGGTTTACAGCTGCATGCAAAAGGAATTAAAATATACCATTGTGTTTTGTAACAGGTTAATAAGACACACCTGCTTGAAAGCCTGGGTTCAGCACACAATTTTGGTCTTGACTGCTGATTGCCATAATTTGAACTTGCCTGGAAGTGCTAAACCAGACATCTGCAATTTTAGCACTCAAGTGCTGATTAAGCACACTTTTCGTGAGCAGTATATGTGGGTCCTCGCACCCACGTCTACTGATGGTGTGCAGTACTCTGGCTGGCACGTTGCAGGATGGCTTAGGCAACGAGGGAGAGGACATGCAGGTTCTTGGATGTGGCACTGGAGATCCTGGTGGGGGTGGTCCAGAGGAGGAGGGATGTCCTGTACTCGCAGTGGGGAAGGAGTTCACCTTGTCCTTTTGTCCCTCTCTCTTGCAGCAGCTTGTGCTGCTCTGCCTGGTCTCATGTCCTCCATCCATTCATCATCCAGACCAAGGGAGACCCCTGGCTAGATGCCCATGACCAAGCATTCCCTCTCTCCTGGTGATTCCTGTAAGGTGTCCAGTAAAGTAGAGTAGCACAGCAGTCACTCTTTTTGCATGAATTCCTCAAAGAATTTTCAGAAAAAACATTGCCAGTGTTGGTGAAGTCTTCACAAAGTGTCCCAGAAAGTCTTCTGATGTGTTTCAGAGATCCTCTTCACAGCTCCAGCAGCAAGTGAACATGAAATGGTGAGTATCCCTTTAAATCACACCTGAAATCAATATCAATGTCATGTTTACTTCCAAACAGCTGGTCACTGTTAAGAGAGGGAGTTAGGATAAGCGCTAGCTACCAAAATGCCAAGGGGCCTCCTTAATGAGTGCTAATAGACATTTTAAGTGGCAATCAGCTGTTTAATAAGCCTCTGGGCGACTGTTCCTAACACATACTTCAAGTTCTTTAGCAAGATGGCATCTTGTGCTAAACGTGGGTTAAACCAGCATTTCAGCTCAAGACCTTACCTTGGCCACTTTGGAGGATCCTGAGCACTTGAACCCGCTGCCAAAAAGCACCCCCAAAATAACTGCACAATGGATAAATTGGTAATAAACAGAAATTAGCAGTCTGTTCACCATCAGACAATTTTTTGATAGATGGCTTGAGATTTGAGATTTGGTCAAATAATCTACCTCATTTGTTGGCAATCATTAATGGAAAATAACCTGACTTAAACATTCTCCCGTATGTCGTCAGTTTTCTGGTGTTTGGCATCAGTGTTTATAGATTCTGAAATGTTCTGTGAAAATGTAAACTGTGGTTAGTTCTGTATAAACTCAAGTTGCAAAGAACTTTTATTAATTGTATGCAGTGGGCTCCTTAGACGTGGGTGATGAGTTTACTACTTTAAATCAGAATGTAAGTACAGAGGAAACAACTCACAGAAAATCATAACTTAACAGGAAGTTGAACATTAAAAGATTAAGTTGTTTTGAACACTTAAAAAAGTGAGCTGACAATATGATACATCGGACTAGAACCCTCGTCACTCACCTTTGCATTTGAATCTATCTCGGGATGACAGTTTCGTCTGTCTGGTGGCTGTTAAATTCCTATGTGTAATGAGCTGAGCTGGGCAGCACTGAACTACACTGAATTTTAAACAATTGATAATCTCAGAGAGGGTTCGTAAGAAAGGCTAGTGTAGATAGTAGAAAAATGCAAAGGGGCTTTCCTAAGATTGGATTGTTTGCTAAAGTAGAGCAATCTTTAACCTGTATCTTGCCATGCTACACCTTATCTCAATGCTGCACTCTGAAAGTTTAGAAAGTCTCTCTAAAGTTTGGAAATTGTAAGTGCTCTATTTAGAAACATATAATTTTAGAGCATATAAGGAAGCCATTTGGTCCATCATGCCCATGCTAGCTCTCTTGAGAGAGCTACCACTTAGACCCATTCTCACCACCACCTGCTCCCCATGCCTCTTTAATTTATTATTATTCAATCATTCATCCAGTTCCCCTATAAAAGCTATTGTGGATTCTGCTTCCACCACTGTTTCTTGTAGGGCATTGCATATCATAACAGCCCTCTGCATAAAAAACTTCGAACCATTCCTTTTTGTTCTTTTGGTGATCATCTTAAATTTATATCCTCAAGTTACCAACTCGCTGCCTAACAGAAATATTTACCATACTGTACTGCCTGGCCAGTTTGGTGGGAAAGTCAGCAAGCGACATGCTAATGAGGCCTGGCCATTAAAATCACCCAAGTCCTGCCTGCTGCCGCCCCCAGAGGAGCGTGCCACTCATTTTGCTGCGATCTCACTCCGGAGTTGAAATCAAGCCCAATGCTTCAGAATGTCAGAAGAGTTCTTTTTTCTTTCCTTTACAGAAAATTGTGATTGGATTGTGAAGGTCAGGTTATAAGCTAAATACTTTACACATTCAAGAGGTTACTGTCTTTGCTAGGTAGCGAGAACAGTTGGAAAAAGCACGTCATTGCATCACACTGTTTGGCAAATGCTGAGTAAGTGTGTGCCAAACACTTTTTTTGCTGAATACAGTGTCACTTTTAAGAATAAGCTGTTGTACATCATAATGTTTTAGCCTCTCACTATAGGTCATTAATAAGAAAGATCAAAAAGGAATATAACATAGAGAAATCTATGACAGAAAATCTATAGTCGCAAAATTGTCAGATTCCCCTTTCGGCATCAAAGGGCTGATTTTTACTCAGGGTATGTATCATGCATGCAGGGGGTGAGGCAGACAAACAGGTCCCATCGTGTCACTGTGAGGCTTGGGTAACATTTGAAGGGTGCGCTCTTGAATTCCAGGGAAATTAGGCAGCCTGCCCACATATAACCTGATCACATTGGCTCAAAGGGCCAAATGGCCTACTCCTACTCCTATTTCTTATGTTCTTATAACCTGCGCAATTTACGGTAACTTCCCCAATTCCGCTTAAAGTGGAGGTTAGACAGAACTTTACAATGCACAAACAAGCCATTCAATCCAAATAGGTCTATGCCAGTGTTTATGCTCCACACGAGCCTCCTTCTATCTTATTTCATCTCACTCTGTCAACATACTCTTCTATTCCTTTCTCCCTCATTAACCTTCCTTGTATCCCCTTAAATGCCACTATGCTATTCGCTTCAACTACTCCATGTGGTAGTGAGTTCCACATTATAACCACTCTCTGGGTGAAGAAGTTTCTCCAGAATTCTTTATTGGATTTATTAGTGACTCTCATATTTATCGCCCCTAGTTCAAACCCCTTCATAATTTTAAAGACATCTACCAGGTCACCTTTTTGTCTTAAATAAAAACAAAGTGCTGGAAATACTCAGCAGGTCAGGCAGCATCTGTGGAGAGAGAAGCGGAGTTAACGTTTCAGGTCTGTGACTATTCATCAGAACTCTTATTTTCCACCAAAATGCACCACCTCACTTTTATCTATATTGAATTTGATTGACCATTTACACAACCATTGTGCAAGATTGTTAACGGCTTCTTGTATTTTGTTGCAGTTTTCCTCAGAATTAACTAGATCCTCCAATTTGGTGTCATCTGCAAATTTTGAAAATATGGGCTGAAATTTGAGTGCGCCACTAATTGCGGTGGTGTGCTTCGATCTCGCCAGTCTTCCAGCGTGGAAGCTTCATTCCTGAGCCTCCGTGATATTTCATGTGGGGGGTCATTTAAATGAATGGGGTGGAACAGCTGCCCCCTCTACATCATCGTGGGCGGCCGCTCCATCCACGGCAATGGCGTCTGGCGCCACCAAGCAGGCGCGGCGCCATTTATAAAGGGCTTCAGACCCTTCACTCTCATTTCAATAATTAAAGGTGCCGCTTCACCAGAACCTACCGAACACTTTTACTTCAATTTAGATTCCCCCCTCCCACAACCCCCCACTGAGTCCTCATGTATTACAATGACATATTCCCCCCCAAAAAAGCACCTTTTCATTTCATGAACTTTCCCCATAACTTCAGAACCTTTGACCCTCAACCCCTCCCAATCATCCCAACCAATTAAAATAGTTCTCCTCACACCCCCCTCACCCTGAAATTTTCACTCCTCCCCCCTCCCCACCAGTGTCACACCTCGGAACTCTGAATGGTTTTCCGAAGGCGCGGGAGCTGCGGCCGGAATATTAGTGTGAGACGGCCATCGCTACCAGGTAGCTCATTATTCTTTCATTATAATCTAATTTGCATATTAAAATGAAGGCCTTGCCGCCACACTGAGGCCTCACCGACGCCAATGAAATGCGACGGGGCCTTCCAGGCATCAGGGGTCGTGGTGGGCCTCTCCCAGAAGAATTCTCCCGGCCCCCCTGCGACGACCCCCATGCTAGTGGGCTCATAAAATTCAGCCCGATATTTCTGATTCCCAAGTCCAAACCATTTATGTAAATTGTGAAAAACAATGATCCCAGCTCTGATCCCTGTGGAACAAAATTAAAATATCCAGGAATAAGTAAAACTATTGTCAAAGTTCAAAAATGCTTACAGATTATGGCTTTCATATGTGTTCATAATGTATTATTACTTACAGTCTTGGTCCCCATTTAGGCATTTCTCCAATTCCTGTTTATAATACATTGCATGTTTTCCTTCTAGTTTTGGATCACGTCTCGCGTTGATGATTAGAAACAGTAAAAAATGACAACTATTTCAGTAGGTGATTTCAGAAGGATATAACATAAGCCTAAAAAGTTAGAGGAGCAATGTAATTCCCAACATCACAAAACGAATTACTTTTCCACATTCTGTTATTTCCACATCATCAGTTCTATTCATAGCATGTTTATTCTATGACATAATGAGAAGATAATGGGCTGAATTTTGTCGGAGAGGGTCAAGTCCCGCCAACAGGGATGAAAGTGGAAGCCAACTCCACTCCGGTGGGCGGCAGGACCCTGTGGCGGCATTTTGCTGGAGGCGGCGAATTAACAGGCCTCTGCCAGGGCTGCTGTCCTATTGAGGATGGTGGCCCACCGCCCTGAGCAGCCGGCCCAATCAGGGCTGACAGCTCAGTCGCCTCAGTAGCATCACTGCCATGCCGCTGAGGTTTGCGCTGCCAATATGCCATGGCAGCAGAAAGATGTCAGGCTCCCCAACTGACACCTTGCACCACCATAGTGCCAGCCCTCCCATCTCCCAGCCTGACCCCAAAGGGCTGGGGAAATTCAGCCCAATGCTGCAATTACACAGCAAATACTGCTTCAGCCAGCGAGAGTTATTCTTTCCCTGGCGTGAAGTGCATGCAGAGTTAGACTAGCAACTACAGGACGTCTCACATCTATTATTTTTGTATGCTCACTTTTGCACCACTGCCCACCCAAAACTATTTCATATCAATGCAAACTATAACTGCTGTTTTATTTTTGCAAAGTGAGGTACTAACTGAATTTTCCAACATTTTTAAGTACTTTCCCAGAACTTGCCCACGTCTGGAAAGGGTATCTTCTGAAAGGGTATCTTTCAAATCGGCACGAACATGTACCCAACTAGTTTCAATGATCAGAGTTGGTAGGAAAGCTACAGGACATTTTATCACTGCTAAGTACCTGATGCATCATGTTACGATGATTTCCAAAACTCATTATTGATTCCTGAGGGCAAAAAAAGTAAAACGACAATGAATGGGAATCCTTGATGATAGTGGCACTGCTGTGGACTTTGCTAACAAGTGCTAGAAAATTCCAACATGAAACAATTAGACATTTTCAGACTAATTAATTGTAAAACATAATTAACAAATCAATACAGCTTGGCAGCATCATGGTGCAATGCAACAGGCCTCAACTCTCACTTGCTACTGGCACTCAACCCTTCTTAACTAAACTACGTACAGTGCAATTGAATATTTTCACATAGTACATTTGCATTTTGTGCTCCAAGGTTGATTTGCTATTTAAATATATTTTCACATTAATAACTGCAGTAGAGTGATAATTATGATCCAGCACTGTGGAGAGATCCGAAACCCATTAGAGTTTCCAGGAATATGGAAAAATTAGAAAATGTGAATAAAACAGATACCTGCAGCAGTATTGGTGCATCCTAGGCACCTACTGGAAAGGGAGCAGAGCAGACGGCATTGACGAGCCATGTTCAATTTAAGGCTGGCAGGACCACCGACTGCATTCTGGCGATCTTTGAATTGGTCTCCTTTGGAAGATGGCCAAGATCCAGACCTAAAGATCTCTGTGGACTTCTGTTGTTCACATGCACAGTGGTTCATATTTTTCCAGCGTACTGTATTTTGGATCCTAGAGGCATCACCTTTTTATATGCCAGGCCTCCATGGGTTGAAGAGAAATTCCATCCATGATTGCCTCCTGTAGAGGAATTCCCTGGCTACAATCTTGATGGGGGCGCCCTGGCATTACTGGGCTCTGACCCATTTTGCAGCCCCACCAGTCACTTTTATTTGGATGACTTGCCCAATTATGTTGTTGGCACAGAGGAAATTCAGGACCTGTTTGCATTTAGTTTCTAGCTGTGATTCTAAGTTTTATTGACTGGGCTCGCTATCTGAACTTGGAAAGCCTGGCAGTTTGGAAAGGTCTATTCTCGCACTAATCTCCCATCAATATACTTCATCCACTAATGATGGAGCAGTGCTGGGAGCAGACCTTTCTAGATCTCATGAGACAATTGGCATAAAAATATAACCATAAATAGGAATGCAGAGGTCTCCAAGAACATGAGTCACGAGGTCTCTGGAGCTTTTTAGCCAGAGTTCACGGGCCACTGAGCTTCATATTTTAAATCTATTAAGCATTACTATTCAATTCAGGTAAAATTCTGAACCCAAATATTTTCTGGAGAATCGACCAAAGTCCCGAAATTTGCTAAATGGTGTAGGAAATTACAACAAACTATACAGGTCAACGTAGAAAGCTAGCAAAAGCAGACCAACAACTTCAAAAAAGCTGACAACTTATAGATAACCCTGTAAACAGGCTTATGATATGTAATTACAGCAGGGAATCAACTTGTCTCCGGTTAAGCTACAGGTTAACACACCATTCCTTGTATAGTCGCAGAAATGGCAGAGTTTTTTCCTAATTTCTTGTAGAAATGTAAAAATTCTACCCCCCCCGTTGCTAATTCTCATGGTTAAATTGTTTGAAAGTTGTTTATACAGATGCCGTAGGAATAGAAGCGGATACTTCTCCAAGTCTTAGTTCACAAAACAAATCTTTTTCTTCCCCAGTTCAAACAGATGCATTTCTCCCCCTCTCGCCGCTTAATGCTGACTTTCTTATTCTGCCTTTAAATTAAAGCTTGTGTGCTTCTCCCTCCCATCCCAAATGTATTGTGCCATAATTTGTCGTAATAGGGCATCTAATGGTATCTGCCATTAGTTACAATTGCCCTTGTCTGTTTAGGTTTTTACATTTTTTGCACAGCAAGTCACTGAAAGTCTGAGCTGGTAAAATTGCAGCAAGTGAAACAGGACATCTGGGACAGAATCAAATAGGGCAACTGTGCACTTCCCTGACCAATAAGAATGAAAGGTTGTGAAACAAACAGCACAAGGACTGAGAAGGAAGTGTAAACTAGAATGGGTGATTTCAATCAGGTACAGAAATTGTCCAGCATTCCATGACATTTGCAAAGCATGTGGCACTGGAAGCGCCAATGCAAGAAACCAAAGCAAGAATAGAAGACTCGACACCAAAACCATCGCAGTCGGATGCACGATAGTTACAGCATCCCAACAGACAGAGGGGGTGTTCCAAATTCCACAAGGAGAAAATCCATGAGATGAGCAGCTAGACTGCAAGATTGGAAGGTGACGATGACCGAAGCACTGACACACACAGTGAGCAGGCATTCCATTACTGCCAACATCACAGCGTGTATTGACACAGTCATACCTTAGGAACATAGGCGCAGGAGTAGGCTATTCAGCCCATCAAGCCTGTTCCGCCATTCAATAAGATCATGGCTGATCATCCACGTCAATGCCTTTTTCCCACATTATCCCCATATCCCCATATGTCATTGGTATTTAGAAATTTGTCAATCTCTACTTTAAACATACTCAATGACTGAGCTTCCACAGCCCTCTGGGGTAGAGAATTCCAAAGATTCACAACCCTCTGAGTAAAGAAATTTCTCCTCACCTCTGCCCTAAGTGGCTTCCCCCTTATTTTGAAATTGTGTCCCCTAGTTCTAGACTCCCCAAACAGGGGAAACATCTTAGCTGCATCTACCCTGTCTATCCTTTTAAGTATTCTGAAGCCTTTTCCACTTTCCATATTATATGCCCACAAAAGCCTAGGAAACCTACATTGTGGACCAAAATTGACACAGGTGCAATGCCAACATTCTACCGCTTCACATTCTGAAGAACATGTACCCACAGAAATGGCAAGTTATGGCTCAACCAACCACTGCCAAAGTCACAGCAAACAACAGCTCAGAGATTACACTCGAATGCCAATACAACTCACCATGGTCACCGCAAACATTTTACATCATGGACACCACACGTCCAGTAATTGCAGGCCTACTGACGTGCAGAGACCTGCCCTTGGTTACCTTTCATAGAATCGACACGATACTGTCGAAGACAACAGACCACAAGGACAACTGCAGTCGATCTGTGGATCTATGATGAGCAGCAGCAGGTACTGCAGGAGCTGAACTCCAAACTTAGCAAGTCAAAACTCAAAATCAAGATGATCAAAGATGCCAATAAAGCATTGCAGGGTGCAACTGGAAAATAATCTGAAGATCGAGAAGTGACCTTTAGAGGGAGAGGGACACCATCTCAGACCTGAGGGCACAAATACAGTAACTCAGCACCCTGAAGAAGGAATCCCTTCAATTACAAGAAGACATTGGACAAAAAGTTCGAGTTCAACACCTAACTGATGGAACGTGGAATCCATCAGAAATCATAAGTATTTGTCCAGAACCATGATCGTACCAAGTGCAAACAGCATGACACTGCGAAGAAATTGATACCAAATCAGGGAAGTACCAGACTGAGAAACACCAAGTAGCCCAATCGTAAGTTGAACACCATTGAAGACACAATCCAAGCCCAACACTCCTACAGACACCCAGAGTTGTGAGAACGTGCAGCAATCTCAAATCAACTTCACAGTAACCAAGTCTGAGCATATCAGTAAACCACCATTACACTTCAGAGATTTATAAGTTTACCACTTTGTATAATCATGTATTGAAACAGAACAGTTTTCTCATGATGTAATGTAAATAGTTCTGAATGTTTAAGGATACAATTTTAACTTAGAAAAAAGGGGGTGTTGTGGTATACCTTGAAGGGGTGTGTCTAAAACTGCTGTCTATCACCAGTCAGGACATGATGTCTATCTATATCATGTAATCATTGAGCAGAAGTTAGGAGCAGTCAGAGTGACCAGACTGTCAGGCAAACCACCCCCCCCCCACCCCCCACCTGCCAAGACTGAGGCACACAGGATTTCGCTGCATGAACAAAAACTTAAAATTGCAAGCCCTGTCTGGAAGGACATTTGCATAGTACCAGACAATGTTGAAACAATGGGGACCCAGTAGTTGCTTCCCCAGTACACAGAGGTGGTTAGACCAGTTTTACTCACATGACTAATTGGCTATTGCAGAGTTTTGAACTGAATTTTAAATTGGAGAAAACAGAATTTGAACAGAGACAAAGCCATATGATCATGGAGTAATGATCTCTCCTGGAACTGAAGCAAGAAAATCTCTCTTGCCTGCTTCTATCTCTTTTCCCACGGAACTGAATCTTCTGAAGACACGTAAACTCAAAGAGAAAAACTCCTATGAGAACAAGGTTTACAAAGAATACCAGGCCCCAACAAAACGCAAGACCATATCTTCAATCAAGGACTACAGCGAGCTTGAAAAACAGTAATAAGATATTGTCTCAAACTCTTCTACTTATCTTTTTCTCTGCTCTTTTCTGTCCCTATTTGCATGTGTGTATCGTGTGTGCATGCTAGTATGGGCGCAATGTATATCCGTAGGCGTGAACCGTATTCGAGTTTAAGTTTAAGGTTTAATAAATTTCATCTTTCTTCTTTCAACCACCGAAAGCCTGTTTGTGCTCATTTCTTTGCCTTATAATTGGAAAGTTGTGAACAAGGATTCACAAAGGGGGAGCTCAAAACACAGTGTTTTTAAAATTAAACCCTGTTACAATAAGACCAAGTGAAGATAGTAACAGACCCCTAGACACCTTTCGCACCTGGTCGTAACAAGACTGTAATATTAATTGTTCGTTTGATATGTCAACTATTGTAAGACTCACAGGACGACAAGTAATACCCAAAGAAACTGTGGGTTTTTATGATAACTTAACTAGAATATATATGTATACATACATCTACTGCAGGAGCACACCAATACACGTCGCATTCTGTTGGGCTACACCCACACTCCCTGGTCATGTGTGACACTTCCTCCGGTGACCTTCACTGACAGCTTCTTAAAGTTATCTCACAACACAGACGTGTTAGTGAACCTCCCAGTTATTGTTGTACATAGTTTCATATCTTCAAATAAAGAATCCACTTATTTTAGTTACCAATCCCCCTCGTGAAGTTGGTGTGTTTGTATTGAAGAAAGAGGAACACAACAATTACTAGTGTAAACAAGCGGAAATTCAACACCATAATTTATAAAACTCAACATCATAAGTCTAAACATTCAAGAACAATGCAGAATTCATGGATTTAAAAAAACAATTAACAGCATTTTGGATATTTTTAGTTAGGTTGGCAGTACTGTTCCAAAAAGAATGCAATGCTCCAAAAATCAGTGAGTAGTCACATGTTCATGTCCCAAGACATTCCCATGACATAAACATGTGATAGTTGTTTATTACTGTTTTGTACAGTGTCTGCACAGACAGACAGGACACATACTGTGTTGTTTTCATGTAATATTTGTTATGGAACAAAATACTTCAGCTTCCTGTGCGTGACCCAATTAATCAGCTTTACACATGTTCTGCCCTGTGTTGCATAAATTTTATTGGATAAATTGTTCGAATGATGAGTTACAATCAGAATATCTTGAGCAAAGTGTATCAACTTCCATATCTCTAGAAAACAAAGAAAATGCAGCAGAGGCTGCTATTTGGAGGTCAAGGTAAAAAGTGCATTAGAGGAACAGAGTAATGCTTTTTACCTCATACCTGGCCCTTGTTATTCCTAACATGGGAACACTCCATGATGATATTTCGCTCCAAAAATAAAAATGTTTTCAATTTTGACATTCCTCACTTTATCAGAAAAACAAATTGAATATCATAGACACTTATTTAGAACATTGAGTTTTCTGGGCTCTGATGACCCCGAGTTGCACAAATCATGTTGTTATTTAATAATTGATGTGGAGTTTTGGTGCCAATGGCTGATCACAGTCTGAAAGCAGTAAAGTGAAATCCTGCAATTTACCCAATGTCTCAGAATTCAGTTATGTATTTTACTCTGTGTTAACCTTCATTTAATGTCCTGCTTTCTTTGAACCAGGAGAATTCAGCCATGGCTGCTGTCACTGTTACACTTGGAATGAGAACCTCTCCGCAATAATTTCCTTCTTTCACCTTCACCCCCTCCCCATTAAATGAGAGTTCACTGTGGTGAGGAACCCCATCTTGTGGCCAAGCAAAAGAATTGGCAGAGATGTCTAGTTAAGGAGCCGAGTTTCAACATCAAGTACAATTGTGACCACTAAGAGTTAATGATTTTGAGTGCAAGTTATTTGAACCTTCTTGCTGCAATTATACAGCAAGATTTATTCTGATCTGTAAACGAGATGTATTTTCTCCTGGGAACATTCAAGCTGTCCTAGATGCTGAACAGATCCAGGAGATTTATCTTATAAAAATGAAACATATTACTGAGTTGCAACAATTCACAAGTTAATAACAAATTATTTTATTGTTTTCATTTATTTGTTTACATATTAACAGAGCCTTCACCAGAACATTCCATATGCTTTTTAATCATTTTTGTTATTTTCCCCTCACAGAGACCTGCACTGTATTTTCTGCACCTGTGAATGCATTATGGCATCAGAATAAGTGACACAAAAACCTGAAAAGCTTGCACTGTTGCATTTTCTTAAACATGCTGTGCACAATGCGCATAATTTATTGTTTAGTGGCTGAAATTTTTAATTTTCTTCCATGATGAGAGATTGAAAGAAGGAATGAGGTATAAGTTCAGCGCTTTGCTCGGGCTCATTTCGGTTTATTTTATGCTGGTTTTTACATTACGGCGTATGTTAATGAGATTCTCAGTAAATTACAGCATAACTTGCCAACAGCAAGATCAGCAACTATTTTGGCATGATGAGCCAGCTGTGCTGTTTGAAGAAATTCCAATCCCATGCCTTAGTATAGCTGAAAAGTAATGTTAGATTTTTAAGTTGATTACCTTTTGCAGAATGACATTTGGTAGCTGTCGGGTGTTTAGAAAGGGCAGGTGAACCTCTGTAGTCATTCTGAATTGTCCTGGTCAGAATATCACAGTACTGCCAAACAATCTTGTATGTTTGAAAGTTCTTGGCACTAGTTATACATATCAACGCTGACAAAATGACATTGCAATTTGGCTCCATTATGTGTTTCAGGGGAAATGGCTGCTTCTGCCCTCTACAAGGCCTCCAAAATCCAGCCATTTCTAAGCAGTGCTTGACACATCAGTGAATGTTACACCAAAGATTTTTGTGAAAAATTCTATCATTTCAGATATAACATTTTGGACAATAACAGCAGAACCTAAGTCGAAAAAGATCAAATTGGGTAAGTCATAGAATCATAGAAACATACAGCACAAAAGGAGGCAATTTGGCCCATCATGTCTGTGCTGAATCTTTGAAATAGCAATCATGTTATGTTCCATATCCTGACTTTTTGTTTATAATCCTATAAGTTCCTCATCCTCAAGTACCTGTCCAACACCCTTTTAAAATTATTTATGGAATTAGCTTCCACCACTTTTTCAGGTCGGGTGTTCCAGACCCCAAGTGAAAAAAATTCTCCTCATCTCCCCTCTCAATCTTTTGCCAATGATTTTAAATTTATGACCTTTAGTTATTGACCCACTTGCCAGAGGGAATAGTTTTTATCTATCTACTTTACCAAAACCTCTCATCATCTTGAAAACCTCTTTTAGGTCACCTCTTAACTTTCTCTACTCCAAGAACAGTCCTAACTTTTCCAATGTCTCCTCATAACTGAAGTCCCTCATTCCTGGTAATATCCTAGGAAACTTCATCTGTACCCCTTCTAATGTCTGTACATCTTTCCTGAGCTTGATGCCTTGAATTGTCCACAATACTCCAACTGGTGATTAACCAGTGATTTATAAAGTTCCAGCATGATCTCTTTGTTTTCATATTCTGTGCCTCTATTTATAAATCAGGTAATCCATATGCATTTTAACTACCTTATTAACTTGGTCTGCCACTTTTAAGGATTTGTGTATATAAACATTAAGGTCTCTCTCAGTTAGCTCAGTTGGCTAGATGGCTAGCAGAAAGATGGGTTCAATCTGTGTTCTGGCTGTGGTAGTTCATGGAGGCCTGCCTCTTTGCCTTGCCCCACACTTGAGGAGTGGTGACCCTCAAGCTATACATCACCAACTGTCTCTCTCTAATGGGGAGAGATGCCTATGGTCCTTTGGGACTCTGGCTAGAGCCTTCATTTTGTTACAGCCAGGTAAGGAGGGGATCACAGGCTCTCCTCTTGCCCCTTCCTCTTTTTTGACTGCAACACGGTTTATTCCTTTTTAAATAGTGGCTGTGCTTACCACCTCAGTGAGTGTTTTATCTTTTACCTTTAATGTGATCGTGAAAGAACCAATCGGACAATTTTTCTTGAATTTAAACAAGCAAGAGGTGAGTTTATTATACTGAACAATCTAAACCTGATCTAAAGAAAAATTTTACAAAACGCTACACATTGATGTACACATTCGCAAGAGAATCACACACACACAAATAGATTACAGAGTGAAAAGCAGATTTTATGGTTGGATTAGAGTCCAGAATAAATGGAAATTAAATGCACAGTCTGTGAGGTTGGATGATTCGGTGGTCTTCCGGATGAAGTTGTATACTTGAAGTCTTTGGCTGATCAGAGTGCACTTTGTGACTGGCCCGCCTGGCTCAGGGTTTTCTTGGAGGCAGACTCATAGGGGGTTCTCTTCCCCTGGTCTCTGTCTGTAACAATCTGTAGGCTTGGAGGATCCACAGTCGCAGACATTTTTCAAACTTGTGGTGTTATCTGGGAGAAGAGAGAGAGAGAGGCACACACCCTTTCTGCTGCTGCACAGTCTGAGTTACTGGCTTGATTCCCCTTGTTCAAGGAAACTTCCAACTTTCACAGAGATGGGCAGACAATCACATGACTGTCTCAGTGTATTCTCTGGAACCTGGCTCCCCAGGCCCAAGAGTGCAAATATTTACACTTGGAGGGGTTTTCTCTTTCAAAGTGAAAGTATTAGGATTAGGAACATAGGAGCAGGAGTAGGCCATTCAGCCCATCAAGCCTGCCCCACCATTCAATATAATCAAGGCTGATCATCCACTTCAATGCCTTTTTCTCACACTGTCCTCATATCCCCTTATGTCATTTGTATTTAGAAATCTGTCAATCTCTGCTTTAAACATACTCAATGACTGAGCTTCCACAGCCCTCCAGAGTAGAGAATTCCAAAGATTCACAACCCTCTGAGTAAAGACATTTCTCCTCATCTCTGTCCTAAGTGGCTTCCCCCTTATTTTGAAGTTGTGTCCCCTAGTTCTAGACTCCCCAACCAGGGGAAACACCTTAGCTGCATCTACCCTATCTATCCCTTTAAGTATTTTGTAGGTTTCAATGAGATCACTTTTCATTCTTTGAAACTCTAGAGAATACAGGCACAGTTTCACCAATCTTTCTTCATAGGACAGTCCCGCCATCCCGGGAACAAGTCTGGTGAACCATTGTTGCACTCCCTCTATGGTAATAATATCCTTCCTAAGGGAAGGGGACCAAAACTGCACACAGCTCCAAGTGCGGTCTAACCAAGGTTTTATACAATTGAAGCAAGACTTTAGTACTCCTGTACTCAAATCCTCTTGCGTTAAAGGCTAACCATACCATTAGCTTTCTTAATTACTTGCTGCATCTGCATGTTAGCTTTCAATGTCTTATTGACAAGGACACCCAGGACAATTTGTACATCGACACTTTCTAATCTCTTACCAGTTAAGAAATACTCTGCACATCTATTCCTCTTACCAAAGTGGATAACTTCACACTTTTCCACATTATATTCCACGTTCTTGCCCGCTCACTAAGTCTGTCCAAATCCCCTTGAAGCCACTTTGCATCTTCCTCACAACACACATTCCCACCTAGTTTTGTGTCATCCACGAACTTGGAAATACCACATTTGGTCCCCACATCCAAACCATTGATATATATTGTGAACAGCTGGGGCCTAAGCACTGATCCCTGTGGTACCCCACTAGTCACAACCTGCCAATGCGAGAATGACCCGTTTATTCCTACTCTCTGCTTTCTGCCTGTTAACCAATCCTTAATCCATGCCAGTATATTACCTCCAATCCCATGAGCTTTAATTGTGCTAACCAACCTCCTGTGGGGGACTTTATCAAAAGCCTTCTGAAAATCCAAGTATACCACATCCATCGACTCCCCTTCATCAATTTTGTTAGTAACATCCTCAAAAAACTCCAACAGGTTTGTCAAACACGATTTCCCATTCATAAATCCATGTTGACTATGCCCAATCAGATCATTATTATCCAAGTGACCATTTATCACATCCTTTAGAATAGATTCCAGCAACGACTGATGCAAGGCTAACAAGTCTGTAATTCTCTGTTTTCTCTCTCCCTCCCTTCTTAAATAGTGGGCTGACATTTGCGACCTTCCAACCTGCAGGAACTGCTCCAGAATCTATAGAATTTTGGAAGACGATCACCAATGCATCCTCTATCTCCATAGCTACCTCTTTCAACACTCTGGGATGTAGAATATCAAGTCCTGGGGATTTATCAACCTTCAGCCCCATTAATTTCTCCAATACAACCTTCTTATTAATAATAATTTTCTTCAATTCCTCATTCCCCTTAATTCCTTGGATCTCTAATTCTGGGAGATTTCTTGCATCTTCCTCAGTGAAGACAGACACAAAGTAATCATTTAGCTCTCTGCCATTTTTCAATTCCGCATTATAAATTCTCCTGACTCTGCCTGTAATGGACTCACATTTGTCTCAGCCAAACATTTCATTTTTAAGTACCTGTAGAAGCTTTTACAGTCCGTTTTTATATTTTTTGTTAGTTTATATTCATATTCTATTCTCCCTTTCTTTATCAGTTTCTTCGTCCTCCTTTGCTGTATTCTAAAATCCTCCCAATCCTTAGGTTTACTACTATTTCTGGCAACTTTATAGGCCTTTTCTTCTAATCTTATACAATCTTTAACTTCCTTTGTTTTCCACCGTTGACTGCTTTTACTTTTGGGACTTTTGTGCCTTGAAGGAATGTATATTTGCTGTAAACTATGTAATATTTCTTCAAAGACTATCCATTGCCTATGTACTGTCATACCTTTTAATGTATTTTCCCAATCCAGCTGAGCCAATTTGACCCTCATACCTTCATAATTTCCTTTGTTCAAATTTAACACCCTGGCTTCAGATTGAACTACCTCACTTTCAAACATAACGTAAAATTCTATCATATTATGGTAATTTATCCTTAAAGGTTCTTAAAGAGTGGTGAGTGCCTGGAACTTGCTGCCAGGGGAGGTGGTGGAAGCAGGTATGATAGCGATGTTTAAGAGGCATCTTGACAAATACATGAATAGGATGGGAATAGAGGGATACGGTCCCCGGAAGTGCAGAAGGTTTTAATTTAGGCAGGCATCAAAGATTGGCGCAGGCTTGGAGGGCCGAATGGCCTGTTCCTGTGCAGTACTGTTCTTTGTTCTTTTACAACAAGGTTATTAATTAGCCCTTCTCATTACATAATACTAGGTCTAAAATAGCCTGTTCTCTAGTCAGTTCCTCAATATACTGCTCTAGAAAACCATTCCTAACACACTCTAGGAATGCATCCTCCACAGCATTAGTGCTCATTAGGTTTAGCCAGTCTATATGCAGATTGAAGTCACTGTTGATTACTGTATTACTCATGCCACATGCTTCTCTAATCTCCTGATTAATACCATGCTCCACACTACCACTACTGTTTGCTGGCCTATAAACAACTACCAATGTTTGTTGCCCCTTGCTGTTTCTTAGCTCCACCCAAAAAGATTCCAGATTTTGTTCTTCCAATCTGAGATTCTCCCTTACTGATGTACTAATCACCTCTATTTGGGCCTTTAAATCATCTGAAATAAAAACAAGAAATGCTGGAATCACTCAGCAGGTCTGGCAGCATCTGTGGAGAGCAGAGTTAACGTTTCGGGTCAGTGACCCTTCTTTAAATCATCTGCCTTGTTGTGAATGCTGCATGCATTCAGGTAGAGTGCCCTTAACCTTATCTTCTTGACATTATTCTGCATTCTAAGCCTAGTTGAGGCTCGCCTTTGTTTCGCCTGCCTTCTAATGTCACATGCTAATTTTCTACATCCTGTTACCAGCTTTACTTTCTTCTAATTTGAGCTGCACCACATGTTCCCATCCCCCTGACAAGCTAGTTCAAACCCTCCCCAACAGCACTAGCAAATCTCCCTGCGAGGATATTAGTTCCAGTCCTATTAAGATGTAGCCCTTCCATCTTGCATCAGAACCGGTCCCAATGCCTCAGAAATCTGATGCCCTCCCTCCTACACCAATTCTCCAGCCACATGTTCAATTGATCAATCCTCCTATTCCTATGCTCACTAGCACGTGGCACTGGGAGTAATCCTGAGATTAATGCTTTGGAGGTCCTGCTTTTTAATTTTGTTCCTAACTCCCTAAAATCTGCTTTCGGGACCTCGTCTCTCTTCCAACCTATGTCACTGGTATCAATGTGGA
This sequence comes from Heterodontus francisci, assembly GCF_036365525.1. Classification (NCBI taxonomy): domain Eukaryota; kingdom Metazoa; phylum Chordata; class Chondrichthyes; order Heterodontiformes; family Heterodontidae; genus Heterodontus; species Heterodontus francisci. The sequence goes on along the minus strand of NC_090384.1, from coordinate 79,413,145 downwards.
CCACGACCTCTGGCTGTTCCCCTTCCCCCCCCCCAGAAGGATGTCCTGCAGCTACTTCATGACATCCTTGACCTTGGCACCAGGGAGGCAACATACCAACCTGGAGTCACGTTTACTGCCGCAGAAACGTCTGTCTGATCCCCTGACTATCGAATCCCCTATGGCTCTACCACTCTTCTTCCTCCTTCCTGTGCAGCTGAGCCATCCGTGGGTGCCACAGACTTTGCTCTGGCTGCGCTCCCCTGAGGAACCATCACTGTCACCAGTATCCAAAATGGAAAACCGATTAGCAAGCAAGATAGACTCAGGGGACTCCTGCATTGCCTGCCTAGTTCTCTTAGACTGCCTGGTGGTAACCCATTCCCTCTGCCTGCATGCTCCTAACCTGGGGTGTGACCACCTCCCTGAGAACTGACTCTGCCAAGATAGTGGAGGTGGGGCTAATCCATTTCTTTACCCAATATAGGATGCCTGCTGAGATACAGACAGATCAGGGCACAAATTTCATGTCTGGGATCTTTCAAAAAAGTCATGGGTAACCTAAGCATAATCCAGCTAAAGTCCTCAGCCTACCACCCATATTCACAAGGGCCTTTAGATCGGTACCACCAGACCCTAAAGACAATGATCAGGGCATACTGGTACAAGTACCCCCATGACTGGGACAAAGGGACAAAGGGAAGACTCATCCAATGAGTCCACTGGCTTCAGTCCCTTTGAATTAGTTTATGGACGTGAGATGAGAGGTCCTCTAAAACTAATCAAGGAGAAGATTTTGGGACACATGGATGAGTCTTCGATATTAGACTATATTTCCAAGTTCTGGGAATCGTTCATGAGCACCTAAAAACCTTCCAGGCAGCTATGAAAAGGGAGGTGGACAAATATGCTAAGGCCAAAACATTTCAGCCTGGAGGCCATGTGCTAGTACTACTCCCAATTCAGGGTGAACTGCTGAAAGCCCCGTTCAGTGGCCCATACCGAGGGGCAAAAAGGATTAGCCAGGTAAATTATTTGATTGACACCCCAGACCGAAGGAAATATAATTTTTCTTGACAATTTACATTTTAAAATCATGCCATTTATAGTATACTGTCTTTCTATATTAGTCCTCCCAAAGTACATCACATCACAGTTCTCTTCTTTGAACTCCATCTGCCATGCTTCTGTCCATTTCACCATCCTGTCTATCATAGAGTCATAGAGTCAGAGAGAGATCCAGCACTGAAACAGGCCCTTTGGCCCACTGACTTGAAGTCTACAGCCAACCTCATCTCTATCTACTACGTGTGGAATTTTTTATCTGAAAATTTTATAATGCTGCTCCCTACACCTGAATATTCATCATTTATAAAAACTGGACAGTGCAATGGACCGAAAGCTGATCCTTGGTGGATGGGGTATCAATCAAGCGGGCTGCTTTGTCCTGGATGGTGTCGAGCTTTTTGAGTTTTGTTGGAGTTGCATCCATTCAGGCAAATGGAGAGTATTCCATCACACTCTTGACTTATGCTTTGTAGATGGTGGACAGGCATTGGGGAGATCGGAGTTGAGTTATTCACCACAGAATTCCTAGCTTCTGACTAGCATTTATGTGACTGGTCCCGTTCAGTTTCTGGTCAATGGTAATGCCCAGGATGTTGATAGTGGGGGATTCAGTGATGATAATGCCATTGAAAATCAAGGGAGATGATTAGATTCTCTCCTGTTGGAGATGGTCATTGACTGGCACTGCTGTGATGTGAATTTTACTTGCCACTTATCAGCCCAAGCCTGGATGTTGTCCAGATCTGGCTGCATCTGGACACGGGCTGTTTCAGTATCTGAGGAGTCATGATCTTGTATGATCAAGTGATGTCCCTTTAAGATCTCAGAATGTTGAAGAGCTAAGTTCCAGGATGTAGTCATGTGACTAGAAGCCATAGTCACTCTACAACTGTAACACCCTAGTTAAAGTTTCTGTAAATAGTTTGCTCTGTACTGTATATACTAGTTTAGCTGTTAATAAACCTTCTAGAGATCTTCAAAGAACTGGAATCCACACACCTCATTGTGTTCTTAAGATAGCACAATGAAACCCATGACAACGCACAGTACTGAACATTGTGCAATCACCATCGAACACCCCCACATCTGACTTCTTGATGGAGGGAAGGTCATTGATGAGGTGGCTGAAGATGGTTTGGCCTAGGACACTCCCCTGAGGAACTCCTACAGTGATGTCATGGGACTGAGAAGATTGACCTCCAACAACCACATCCATCTTTCTTTGTGCTAGGTATGGCTCCAACCAACAGTGAATTTTCCCCCGATTCCCAATGACTCCAGTTTTGCTCGGGCTCCTTTGATATCATATTCGGTCAATGCTGCCTTGATGTCAAGGCCAGGCACTCTCACCTCACCTCTGGAGTTCTGCTCTTTTGTCCATGCTTGGACCAAGGCCACAATGAAGTCAGGAGCTGAGTGGCCCTGGCTGAACCCAAACTGAGTATCAGTGACCAGATTATTGCTGAGCAAGTGCCACTTGATAGCACTGTCGACGACACCTTCCATCACTTTGCTGCTGATCAAGCGTAGACTGATAGGACGGTAATTTGCCGTTTGGATTTGTCCTGCTTTTTGTGGACAGGACATACCTGGGCAATTTTCCACATTGTCAGGTAGATGCTAGTGTTGTAGCTATACTGGAACTCCTTGGCTAGTTCTGGAGCACAAGTCTTCAGTACTATTGCTGGAATGTTGTCAGGACCCATAGCCTTTGCAGTATCCAGTGCCTTCAGCCGTTTCTTGATGTCACATGGAGTGAATCAGATAGGCTGAAAACTGGCATCTGTGATGCTGGGAACCTCAGGAGGAGGCCAAGATGGATCATCCACTCGGCACTTCTGGCTGAAGGTGGATGCAAATGCTTCAGCCTTGTCTTTTGCACTGATGTGCTGGGTTCCCCCATCATTGAGGATGGGGATTTTTGTGGAGCCTCCTCCTCAAGTTAGTTGTTTAATTGTCCACCACAGGACTGCAGAGCTTAGATCTGATCCATTGGTTGTGGGATCACTTAGCATGCTGCTTCCACTGTTTGGCATGGAGGTAGTCCTGTGTTGTAGTTTCACCATGCTGCACTCCTACACTCTTCATTGAACCAGGGTTGGTTCCCCAGCTTGATGGTAATGGTAGAGTGGGGGATATGCCAGGCCATGAGGTTACAGATTGTGGTTGAATACAATTCTGCTGCTGCTGATGGCCCACGGCACCTCAAGGATGCCCAGTTTTGCATTGCTAGATCTGTTTGAAATCTATCTCATTTAGGACGGTGGTAGCGCCACATAACACGATGGAGGGTATCCTCAATGTGAAGGTAGGACTTCGTCACCACAAGGACTGTGCGGTGGTCACTCCTATCAATACTGTCATCGATAGATGTATCTGCGACAGGTGGATTGGTGAGGACGAAGTCAAGTATGTTTTTCCCTCTTGTTGGTTCCCTCACCACATGACGAAGACCAGCTATGTCCTTGAGGACTTGGCCAGCTCGGTCAGTAGTGGTGCTACCAAGCTACTCTTGGTGATGGATATTGAAGTCCCCCACCCAGAGTACACTCGGTGGGGAGTTTTCAAAGGTCATCTTTTCATCTCTGCCTCTAGGTAGTTTTTTAAAGATGGTATTTGGCAGTGTCCTCTTCTTAGCTGGAATAAATCTCTCTAAGCCTCTTGCCTGCTGGTTTTCTGTCTTCTGCTCCCCTTTCTACACAGAAAAGGTTTGTTTTTTTAAAAAAAACTTATCAGGCTTGGTTTCTGTTTAGTGACCAAAATTGCTCTCTCCTAGTGTTTTCATAAAATGAGCTGGATTTTAAGGAGCCCTCGACGTCGGGATCTGTGATGGATTGGGGGGAGAGGTCTAGAAATGGCCCTGGATGAGGCCCGCCACAGACTTTGACGCTGGCAGGGCCTGCTCTGATCCTCACGGCGGCAACAAGGCACGGTGGTGGGCCCCCCGCCCCACCAGAGCCCCTGCCTCTCGGTGACAGGAGCATAATCAGCAAATGCAATTAAAGTAAATTAATAGATTTGCATGCACTTACCATTAATCTTGATGTCCCGCTGCGATCTTCAGCCCGGTGGCCAAAAGTCCCATGTCTTCAGATCCCCGTCCGGGGAAACGAGGCACAACACTGGTGGGGAGGGGGGAAAAGATAAGTTACTCAGTGCAGGAGGTGGGTGACAGGGTCAAATTAATGTTTTGGGTGTAGGGCATGGTGGGAAGGGTTGTAGTTTAAAGTTTCTGCAGTTGTGGCGGGACAGGGCGGGGAGGAGGTCAGATGATAAACGTAAGCATTTTGGTGGGAGGAAAGGGCAAATAATCAATTTAATTATCATTGGTGAGGGGTGGGAGAGGGGCAAAAGAGATGTATTTATTTAATTTCATTCAATGTTTCTTTAGATATTTAAATATGCCAGTTGGCTGACAGCCCTTTAAAAATGGCGTCAGTTCCTGCACCATTGCCAGGGATGGACAGCCCACCCCCTCCATGTGATCTGGGGGAGCAGCCGCCCCAGCTATTTAAATGAGCCGCCGTGCTTGGATTTGCGGCAGCTCTTTGGCGGGTCACTATTTCAGCCCAATGTCTCTGAATATGTGGCCATGGTTAGACAATGATGTTTGAATGTTGCTTATCTTGATAAAGTGGTGTTTGGTCACCCCTATTATCCTGAGTTTGGGTCTGGAGACTCTGGGCTGGATTCTATGAGCCCGCCGTCTATCTCGGCGACAAACTCAAAAGATGGAGGGCTGCACGCCAAGGTGTCGCGCGTTCTTAAGCGCCGCGGCTCATTTAGATAGTTGGGGCAGCTAACTCCCCCCATTCACATGGAGGAGGCAGGCTGTCCATCCCTGGCAATGGCGTCAGCTGCCTGTGCATAGGCGCTGACGCCATTTTTAAAGGGCAGCCAGCCCTGCTGGCTTATTTAAATATTTAAAGAAATAGACATCAAAATTAAATAAAGACATGTCTTTTGCCCCTTTCCCACCCCCCCCTCCCATAACAATTACGATAACTATTTGCCCTTCTACCCCCAAAACACTTACCTTTTACATCTGACCTTCCCACCACCCCCACCCCCCCCCCCAAACTGCACAAAGTTTAAGGTTCAACCCTTCCCATATCCGCTACACCCACTACATGTATTTGACCCCATTTCACCAACCCCCCCCCCACCCTCCTTGCACTGAAAAACTTACCTCCTACCCACCAGCGTCGCGCCTCATTTCCCCAGATAGGGATCTGAAAGCATGGGAGTGCCAGCCACCGCACCGAAGATCGTGGCGGGTCCTCAAGATGAAAGGTAAGTGCATACTAATTTATCAATTTTATTAATTTTAATATGCGAATTGTGGTCCCGTCGCCCAGTGGCAAGGGGGCCACCACAGAGCCTCGCCACTGCCGGGAGGATCGGGCTGGGCCCTGCTGGCGTCAAAGTCTGGGGCAGGCCTCATCTGGAGCCATCTTCAGGCCCCACCCATCACGGATCCTGACATCGAGGACTTCTTAAAATCCAGCCATCTGTGTCTGAAAAAGTCATTGTTAATCCAACTGTTTGAAAAAGGTATACATTACCATTGAATGGGCAATTAGCATTTCTAATGCTTTCTTCAAGGCTGGTACAGATGATGGGTTCAGTCTCCAGCAGTCACTATGTCTATTCACAGTACAGGAGAGGTAACCTGACTTCTTACTCTATTTTGTCTTGTAGCAAAAATGTGAACATTTTGGGAGGTTAATTCCTCAGTTCATTTTTATGGTTCATCATTGCTCCTTGCATGAGCGTGACAGCCTCCCATATTAACTTTTTCAATTCCCTCCTGTACTTTCCATAATCTTTCCACTTATTTCTGGTCTCCTTCTATAATTAGTCTAATTATGTTGTGATCACTGTTGGCTGGATAATCACTTTAAATTTTTGCCAAATTCTACAAAAGATTTGTGTCGTGTTATACATAATCTCTCCAGTAGTCTCAAAATACTTATATTTATATGAATTATAAAAAGACACAATTCTATACCAACAATATGGAATATAGGAGCCAGTACCTATAGTTTTCTTTTGTGGCACATATACTACGAAAGGTCAATCATCTTTCTCCAAAATTACATGTAGCCAGACAGCTACCAAACTCTTAAACATAGACATAGATGTTGCAAGAGGATTATGGGGTGGCAGTAAACACAATCCAAAGCTGCATTTTCTTTACAGCGAGCAACAGTTAGTATCTTTAAAAATATAACCATGTAAATATAGAGCAAGCTTTTTAGCAATGCAAATATATAACTGTAAAGCAAATGGGAACAGTTTAATGTTGGGGAAGATTGTTTTCAATTTTTTTTTCTTTTTGGTTTATTTTAAACTGGCACGTCAATGTGTACTGAACCAGTGTCCCATTGTCATTTCATATTAATATTTTTATGAATTTTGTGACTGATATAATGTTGAGGAATGGAACACTTTCTTATTTCAGGCACCCACTGTCAACAAAAAGCATTTCTAGATCAAGTACAGTTCAACCAGATAAAGAGAAAGGCTCCATCAACTCTATCACAACAATCGTCTACCCCACCAAAATAGCACCCTCATTTCCAAAAATCCTTAAATTAGGAGCACCTCTATCCCGTGAATTCATCCCCAGTAGGAAGTGGATTAAACTGTTAAAATTAATTCCAGTATTTATGTGTTCATAACAAGCTTTTCTTTTAAAGAAATCTCTGAGTTTCACTTGAGGCTATTCTCTAAATCCTGCCCCTAAACTTACCTTTCAAACTGTCATATTACCATCTCTCTTTCCCACCTGATGTTTGACTACCTAATACAATGCAGAATATCTGCTCTAGAGATGCATTTTATTCAATATTTTGTTGCCTCCTAAATTAGGTACTATGTTATGTTATATACCTTCAGTGTTTTAAAACTTAATTTGAGAATCTAAGGAGGAAGCATAGCTAGTTTCATTGAAAATGCCTTTTGCAAAAGCGTCCAATAAATAAAAGGATAAAAGGAGTATTCTTGTCACTATTATTTCAGAACTGCAAGTGGTAAAGGATCTTTCTCAGATGGCTGCAAAAGATTCTCAACAGACATCTGGATTCGTTCCAAACTTTATTTCTTATTTTCTGACATTAGCTATTTCCAATCAAATAAATAGACTATTCCATGTGACATGCTGCAAGTGCCAGAACCATCAGTCTATCTGGTGGGGGCAGGTCATTTGAGAGTAATATCTAAAATTGATTCTACAGAGGGAAAACAGTGGAACAGCTGTGCACCATTTCATCATGAGTGATGTTTCCTGAACTAATAATAATTTCACGTAATTTTCATCAAGGCATCATAATAGATGGCATACAGATATAGCTTTTTAGAAAACATTTTTACAGAATCAAAATGCACAACATAATCATGCTACATTTCTCCATGTTGCCGAATCAAAATTAGAATGTAGGTCTCAAAAATTTGTTATACTATCAGGTATTTTTGTACCTATATGCAATTAATGAAAGGTGTTCAGTTTCTAACATGAGTAATTTCTCAAAAGTTGCATCTGCTAAACAGTCATTTCAACTCTTCATTTTGGAACATGCCAGCCCAACAGATTAAACTTGAGCTAATATTTTTCCAAGCTGTCCAGCCAGTGGTTTGGCATCTAGATAACACACTGACTGTTCTATCATGGGAAATAAGTAGGTTCAATAAAGCACCAAAAATGGTTATTTGATTTACGCCTATGTCCAAAGGAACTTATTGTAGTCAAAGGAAGTCTTTATAAAATATGCACACAGGCAAATCAATGTATGACAGTGTTTACAACCCTTTAATCACAAATAATTCTGCATTATTTCACAACTGATACAGTTTATTTTCCACCAAATAGTATCTTGTTGATACTACTGCCAGCAGAGGTGATAGTTAAAAATCCATAATCCTAATAAATTAGGACAGATTTCCTTCAAATCCATGCAACTGAACTTGAATTTAAACTTCTGTTTAGAAATCATATTTCAAGCAAGACATGCAGATGTAACTTTTATATATAAATTCAGGATTTGAAATGGCGCAAAATCATTTTTGCTTTTGACATATTTTGATTCTATCTTGGGTAAGTAATGTTATCAAAATTTTGAACATTTGACACTTCAGGCACTCGCTTTGGGTTTGCATACTGTATTAATGTCTTTTTAAGCTGCTTGAATTAATGTTCCAAATATAGCAGTTTCATTCTTGGGGCAGCATTGTCAGGAATGAACAAAAGGCCTGTTGCTATGTTCAGGAAATGTTGTTTTGAGAAAACAGAGCCAAAAATCTTAAATCTTTTAGACATTTCTGATCAGGAGCCAAGATCTCTAAGAACAGACGATTATGCCTGGTATTTATTTCAGGATCTACTTTAACTTTAATTGTTGCTTCAACTTTGGGAAGACTTCAGTGTTATAAGCTTTTACTTTGTACTATCTTGTGGTGGTTGAAGTCTTTCCTATTTATTTACACTTAGGAAACCAAAAACTTCTGCTATGTTTGGGAACAGATTGGGCCAGAAGTTACTGTAAAAAAAAAACAGTGAGGCTATTGGTATTCATCGCTATTTATGTGTAAATCAGACAGCAACTTCAGTTGGGTGTAGATATGCAGTTGAACATGAAAATCATGACGTTGGTGTCCAGGCAGCAGCACTCCTCCATAAGCTGAACGAAAACGGCATCTCGCCCTCTGGCTCCCCATATTGAATTGTGTGATGTTACTGTACTGTTAAGCTATTCACAGAAACATATAGCTTCTCGATTTCGGTCTAAGTACCCATTTTAACAGTGTGATGAATCTAGTTACTGCCGAACAACCTCTCTGGCACTGAAAATGAACTTTTACAAATGTGGGGTCTCATTCCTTCAGATCTTAATTATTGTTGGAGATTTTTAAAAATACATTTAAAATTTTTTTCTTTGTTCCCTTTTTCTCTCTCTTTCTCAATGCAATCTTTCTTTTGTTGTCTTTATTTTGCTTTCTGTACCTGATTTGTCATTGAATTCAATATTCTAATGACACTTCCTGATTCAAACTTTGTGCTGCTTATTCACAATACTTCAATCTGATTGGTTAAGGAGGCACATTTGCTGACATGTCCCAGATGCCCTGTAAAGAATCTCTTATTTACAGCAACCTCCAGTGCAAAAGGTCATAGAAATTAACTGGCAAGGGCAAGGGTAACAAATAATAGGTGCCAGGAAAACCAAAGATTTAATTCCAATGGTGAGAGCTGAAAAAGCCAGGACACCAATAGGAGCACTACTATTAGCCAATGAAGTGAACTAGTCAGAATCTATTATTAGCCCAGCAAACACAACTAATGCAAAGGTATGACCTCTACCTACCAGGGGATAAAATCCCATGGTCTGACAAACTTCACCAGCACTGCTATGGTTGTATTTAGAACAGGAGTGCCCAAACTATGTTCATTGGGATACATGAGGCCCACATGCCCACAATACCTAGGTAGCTCAGTTCTAAACTTATGGTTTTGTTCTGTTTGCATTTTGTGGGATTGGAGATTTGAAAATGTTCTTATCCTTGCTATCTCTTTGATAGAGAATTCCTAAACCAAAATAGCAAGATCTACTTTGAGCCATAGCTAAATGGTCTCTGAGCTATGTACCTAAGTGGCTCTTAGAACATAGAACATAGAGAAAATACAGCACAGGAGGAGGCCATTCAGCCCATCATGTCCGCATCGGCTGAATAAGCTATCCACCCAAATTAATCCCACCTTCCAGCACCTGGTCCATAGACCCGCAGGTTACAGCACCTAAGGTGCATGTCCAGGTACCTTTTAAAAGAATTGAGGGTCTCTGCCTCCACCACCGATCCTGGCAGTGAAGACAAAAAACATGGACTATCCCATTCTAATAAAATAGGATCCCAGTGCTAGTGGACACTGTTCTGACAGTCATGTTGGAAACTATCTGGGAATGACAGCATAGGGTAAGGAAATAAAGTTCAAAGTTGCCAGATGTCAGATAAAAGATGTTAATCATAAGGGCAGAGTAACTGCCACAATAATGGGGTAAAGATTGGCCTGGGCCCCTTTTCAGCTCAGACTCAGTGAGCTGAATTGGCACAAAGCTTGAACAGAGTCCAGATGTCCTTAGTCCTCATTTATGGTTTCAGGGTAAGCTCCCAACAACTGATGCACCTCCACAGGCAGCTAATTCAACCAGAAAAAGGAATTTGGGGGAGAACAACAAGTGAAAAGCATTCGCAGGTATGTTGACTTCTATCAAAAAGAAACAGTTAATAGCTTGTGAATAGGTTTTTAAAAACCTAAAAAGATATTTATCTTCCAGTTTAACAAAGGGTCCATTCCCAAAATGCTAACTTGTTTTTTTTCCTTTACTGATGCTGACAGATCTGCTTGTCTCCAGCTTTTTGGTACTTTTCATCTTTATTATTTATATAATTTCTTGTCCAGTTATAATTAAATTATAAAACTAGAGAATTTATTCGGGCCATTTGCTAGACACCTTATATAACCATGTTTTCATCTATTATTAGCCCAACAAACACAACTAATGCAAAGGTATGACCTCTACCTACCAGGGGATAAAATCCCATGGTCTGACAAACTTCACCAGCACTGCTATGGTTGTATTTAGAACAGGAGTGCCCAAACTATGTTCATTGGGATACATGAGGCCCACATGCATAAAGAACTGGCATAATCAGAGAGAGAGATACAGCACTGAAACAGGCCCTTCAGTCGACCATCAACCACCCATTTATACTAACCCTACATTAATCCCATATTCCCTACCATGTCCTCACCTTCCCTCAATTCTCCTACCACCTACCCACACTAGGGGCAATTTACAATGGCCAATTTACCTATCAACCTGCAAGTCTTTGGCTGTGGGAGGAAACCAGAGCACCCGGCAGAAACCCACACAGTCACAGGGAGAACTTGCAAACTCCACACAGGCAGTACCCAGAACTGAACCTGGGTCACTAGAGCTGTGAGGCTGCAGTGCTAACCACTGTGCCATCCAATTTATTTTTTACAAAAGCCATAATATGTTTAAAAACACACCAGTGGGTTGTAATTCAATAAAAATAAAAATACCATCAACTGTACTAGTCTACAGAGAAAATTAGATTTATTTAGTATCTATATCTATTGAGCTATCTAAAAGGGCATGTTGCTTTCTCTGATGACATTTCATACCTGTAGCAGTTAATTGCTGCTGGGTCTTTATAATACAGAAGCAAAACACTGGAAATCTGAAATAAAAACAGAAAATGCTGGAAATACTCAGCAGGTTAGGCAGTATTTGTGGAGAGAGCAACAGAGTTAACGTTTCTGGTCTGTGGCCTTTCATCAGAACTATTTTCTAATGTAAGGTCACAAACATGAAACGCTATCGTTATAACATGAGTCAGTCAACATGAAAATACATGCTGCAGATATGGCTGGATTTTTCATTATCGAGGTGGGAAATGATTCTGGTTTTGGGCCTGAAACCTGCCTCCTGTGGACAGCTGATTCAGAGAGCAATTTTCAAATGGGTAAACCATTAATTGGTATGGAGATGAGTTTCCTGTCCACTGAGAGCCAGTGGGATTGAAAATGACAGCGGATCAGATCAAGAGTGAGGCTCATGTAGACCTCCACAGCAGCCATCACTGTGGCTGCTGGTTGTCCTGAGGGAGAAATCTGCCTTCCACAGCACCAGAGGGAAGCGAGATGTTACAGGGGAGCTGGAGGCCTGGCACTAGGGGCAGGGCAGACCCTCGCTACATCAATGCCCACCTGGAATTAATGATGGAAACTGTGAGGGAGAGGAGGGAGGTTCTCTTTCCAGAGGGTGGCAGGAGGAGACCACTTCATCGTGCAGCAGGGGCACCTCTCTGTTTAGTGTTATACCCTCCGCCCCCTCTTCTTCCTCCTCTCGTACCTGCTGCTCCTCCCCCATTAAGCTGTCTCCATCCAGGGTCTCACTGTCCTCAAGGTCCACACCTCTCTGGAGGGCCAAGTTATGGAGAGCGCAGCAGACCACCACAATGTGAGACCCTTGCAGGAGGGTATTGCCACCCAACTGGTCCAGTACCAGAATCATGTCTTCATAAACCTGATGGCCTGCTCAATGGTTGGCTGAGCAGGTGGCATTGGTTCTTTTGCCTCTGTCTGGGGCTCCCAAGGAGGGGTCAGTAACCAAGGGATTTCCCTTGTCCCCTTGGAGCCTGCATGCAGTTTGGGGGATGGAGTGAAGGACTGAGGCAGGCTGGCCTGGTGGAGAATGAAGGAGTCATGGCAGCTGCCAGGAAAGCGAGCGCATACACTGAGGAAGCTCTTGTTGTGGTTGCAGACCAGTTGGATGTTGAGGGAGTGGAAGCCCTTCCAGTTGGTGAATCTCACTGGCCAGTCACTCAGTGCCTTAATGTCCACATGGGTGCAAGCGATGATGCCCTGCACCTGGGGGAATCCAGCGATGGAGGCTGAACCCAATAACCTCTGTACCAGTGCAGGCCCATCTGTGTCAAAGTGGGTGTAGTCCCTGTCGTCCTGAAAAGGGCATCTGTGACCTCCCTGATGGCCTAATGAGATGCCGACTGCGAGATGCACCTAGGTGGAGTTGATGGCGTCATGGTAATGTCACTGGACTAGTAGTCCAGAGCCCAGGCTAATGTTCTGGGGACATGGGTTTGAATCCCACCACAGCAGATGGTGAAAATTGAATTCAATTAATAAATCTGGAATTAAAAAGCTAGTCAATGATAAACATGAAACATTGTCAATTGTTCTAAAAACCCATCTGGTTCACTAATGTCCTTTTAGGGAAGGAAATCTGCCGTCCTTACCTGGTCTGGCCAACATGTGACTCCAGATCCACAGCAATGTGGTTGACTCTTAAAACGCTCTCTGAAATGGCAAATGAAAGGGCAATTATAGATGGGTAATAAATGCTGGCCGAGCCAGAGATGCCCACATCCCACAAACGAATTTTAAAAAGGTCCACGGTTGATCCCTGGAACAATCAGGGTGACGGAGACCTTGACAGGGGACTGCCATGGGGGCCATGAGACCTCAGGTCATTGTGGATCAGAGCACACAGGACTGAGAGCATCTGCCTGGATAGGCACAACCTCCTATAGCACTGGTGTTCTGTCATTTGCAGGTAGCTGATTCTTGGGCTGTGCACCCAATGTGTTGGGTAGCACACTCGTCTCCTTGCAGCCACCCACTGTGCTCCTCTGGCCTCCTGCTGTCCAGGAGGTTGCATTTGCCGCAGCTCATCCTGGCTGCTCTGTCCAATATCCAAGTAGCCTGTTCCCATCTGAACTCCTTCAACTGGGATTTGTATGTTCACCAGGCCTTTCCATGCTAACTCCAGCTGCCCCTGTGATGCCAGCAGGCTCATGTCCCTCTCCGGTTTCCTGTCACTTACCAATGAGAAATTCAACTCTTCCGGCTGCAGCAATAGATACTTTGAGGCACATCTGAAGCAGCTGAGCTTTATTTGCTGCCTCTGCTTTATTTCGGTCAGCCCTTCCCATAGCTGTCATGGCCCTCCACATTATTCAAGTCTTCACAACCCTGTCGTATTCCTCCCATGGCATCTTTCCTATTCCCAGCCTTCAAAAATTGTGAACTGATACTGACAAGCCTGTTAATGAGCTCTTCAATGAGCTCAATAGGCAATTAATTGGAGGCGTGCACCCAACCTATTCCCTCACTGCTGGTGTCCCTTTAAAAACAGCGTCGCATTCCGCCAGCGGTGGGACCCAGTGCAGACCTCCATGAATGTGATCTTCAATTCATGTTTACCTCTGTACCCACGCTCAGCGGCTTTGACACCCCGGCACTTCATTTTATTTCGCTCATATATAGACCTTTTATAAGTTTCTGAAAGTAACCACAAGCTTCAAACAAACAGTCATTTGATGTATTTAAGGTAGGAAAAAGCAAGAGTGTTACATTTTATTGGCCACCGCAGCCTTGAATTAAGAAAGGGAAAAATCTGTCGGAAATTATATATACAGGGTAGAGCACTGAGACCGTGAAGGAAGTGTGCATTTGTGGATACTGGGTAAGGGCAGAATCAGGCTCGGGCAACCTGCCAGCATACATTGTTAAGCTCCACACATGAAGGATAGCTACTTGGGTGGAAGACAAGTGTTTCTGTGGAACTGAAACTCAGCAAGGGCCAACAGGAGAGGACAGGAGAGTTGAAAACAAAATAAGAGTCAGTACAAAAGGTCTTTACTGACTTTACTAAAACTTGTAAAACACTAGCTCCACTAAAATTATTTCAAAGGTACTTTGAAAAAGACATCTCTGTTCCCTAAGGCAACAAGAGGACTCCCAAATGATGAGCTGTCTTTTTTTTAATATGCCAGCAGATTTTGTATGATGTTGCTCAAGTTTGCCAGATGATAAACTGTTTTATAAAGACAAGCCCCTGAGGAACTGGGTTGTGGGAGTTTTGGATCAGGGGAATTGGGAGTGGATAGGAAATCAGGTACATAATGCAAGGCTCATAAGGTTCTTTGTAGAAGTCAATGAGAGAGTGGTAGGGTGAAATGCTGTTGCAGTTGCTGGCTTGTATTGTTGTTAACATTTATTATTAAGTTTATCCTGTCCTATATATATATATATAAAAGGGGCACAGATACACAAGTCACTCAAAGTAGTGACACAGGCTAATAAGGGCATAAAGCAAACAAAGTGCTGGTGTTCATTTCTAGAAGTGTAGATTGAAAAGCAGAGAAGTTATGTTCAACTTGTATAGAGCCTTAGTTAGACCACACTTAGAGTACTGTCTCCATTTTATAAATAGGATATAGAGGCACTGGATAAGGTGCAAAACCAATATTTACAAGGATGATAATGGAACTGAGAGGTTATACCTATCAGAAAAAATTGAACAGGCCAGGACATTTTTCTCTAGAAATCCCCAAGGGCGTTACCTGATAGACATCTTTAATACTAGGAAAGGGATTTAAATCTGAGCTGGAGAATGTGCAGGGTTACGGGGGCAAGGCGGGGGAATGACACTAAGTGAATTGCTCCTTCTGCACTGTAACAATTCTGTGATCTGTGATTGTGATTTTTGCTAGACAAGGGTATAAAATGATTTGAACCAAGGCAGGTGAATGGGTTAAGATAAGGAACAGCATGATCTCATTGAATGGAGGAAGAGGCTCAAAGGTCTGAATGACCTACTCCTGTGATGACGTTCCTATGTTTGATAGGGTAGACGTAGATAAGATATTTCTACTTGTGGGGAGAACAAAACTAGGGGCCATAAATTTAAGCTAGTCACTAATAAATCCAATAGGGAACTCAGAAGAAACTTCTTTACCTAGAGAATGGTTAGAATGTGGAACTCGGTACCACATGGAGTAGTTAAAGCGAATATCACAGTGCATTTAAGGGGAAACTAGATAGTCATAAGAGGGAGAAAGGAATAGAAAGTTATTCTAATCGGGTCATAAGAAAAGGGGTTGAAGAGGCTTGTTTGCAGCATAACCACTGCATAGACCAGCTGGGCTGAATGGCCTGTTTCTGTGCTGTATGTTCTATGTATTAGGACTGGGGTTCTGTCTAGAAGAATATCAACACTTTATTATCCAGTGCTTACATGGATCTTCAAAAGCATTCAAAAGCATGTATACCTGGCATTTCCCTTTAGAATTTCTTAGTATCATTGTTGTAAATAGGTATATCTCAAATTTAATTGGTAAAGGAAATTTGTTGACTGGTAGGTATTTACAGAATTCCAACCCCAGGTTAGAAGAAACTGGCATGAAATCACTGCTAATCTTACTTTTCTTTATATAACTTTGACAATTTAAAATGTAATGTCTCAAGTCTAATGACACTGGCAAAGTGTTTATGTATGGAGCATTATAACCACTAAATGTGCAACATATTGCTCTACTGCTAAGGTTCAACTGTATTTACCTTGTCCTGTCCCTTTAAGATAACAATATCTTTTTAATATATTAAATAGGCACATTGTTAACATTCACTCCCTCCACCACCGACACACAGTGGCAGCAGTGTGTACCATCTACAAGATGGACTGCCGCAACTCACCAAAGCTCCTTCGACAACACCTTCCAAACCCACAACCTCTACCATCTAGAAGGACAAGAGCAGCAGATGCATGGGAACACCACCACCTGCAGGTTCCCCTCCAAGCCACACACCATCCTGGCTTGGAACTATATCGCCATTCATTGTCGCTGGTTCAAAATCCTGAAACTCCCTTCCTAACAGTACTATGGGTGTACCTACACCACATGGACTGCAGCAGTTCAAGAAGGCAGCTCGCCACCACCTTCTCAAGGGCAATTAGAAATGGGCAATAAATGCTGGCCTAGCCAGCGATGCCCACATCCGATGAACGAATACATTTAAAAAAAAATTGTTAGATTACTTACAGGTCAGTTGGTGCTGGTGAAGAAAGTTTGCATATTGTCAGGCGCTTGTAAATTCCAGCTCCAAATCAGAAAAAGCCAACAGGAAATGACTCCCTTTATTTCTTGTTGCACTTTTTGTCAGGTTGAAGTGTGATACACAGGCACTAGATGCAAAACTTTGCCATTGTGGTGCACAGGCAAAAAATTGGAAGGTTTGTAATAAAAGATGAGTAGTTAAAATTAATAAAGTGCGTGAGAAACTTAGTGATCGTAATTGTAGTAAGTAATTGAATAAGGGAATGAATATTTGAATTTTTAAATGTAATAAGTTATAAAATATAGATAGCAATTTGTGTAACTTGTGAATCTGAAGATTATCATAAACTGTCACTAGGGCAAAATAGTGAACAGTGGCATAAATAATGCCACCTTTTGTATACAAATTGTTGTGTGATATCTGGAAATGGATGTGGAATTGGTGTGTTTAACAGCAATGAAGGAGTTGCTAAGCATTATCTTTTTTATACAGTAAGTAGCTTTACCTCGAGAAACTCATCAAAATATACAAAACATGAGATGTTTCTAAGGGCTGCTGCATGTTTGGGAAGTGATAGAATGGGGCTGCTTGACATGCTGCAATTGTGATAAAAGTAAATAAAATGGAACTGTTTAGCATGCTGCTCTGGGGCTTGATGCTAGTTTTGAGAAGGTGTTTTGAGAGCTGGCCCTGGGATTTAGGGTTTAGTTTGTTGTGAGCTCTTAGCCAGCTGCATGTACAAAATATAGAGCGGCAAAGAAGCTAAGAGGCAGCTGAAACATATTGGCATGGCTGGGAGGAAGCCAAAACGAGCCAGATGAAGAGAAGAAACAGTAGTGGAGCGAATAATGATGCAGCTGAAAGAAGTCCTGGAGGAATAGTCGAATGGGTATGAGGAGAGAATTGTGAGCCATGCAAAGCACCAGTGAATAACAGTGAAGGTGACAATGGCAATAAATGCTTTAAAAACACGGTCAAATTTTGGAATTTGTAGGAGAGTGCAAGGGGAAGGGTAGAGAGAAGGTGATGGGGCAACAGTGAGGAAGAGGAGGAAAAGTGGAGCCAAGGTTGGCAGGGAAAGTTACGAGAGTAATACTGGTGGGGGAAGGGTGGGTTGAGGGAATCAAGGGGCTACAGATGATAGGGGAGATGGCAGGGCAGCAAGTTATTTCCACTATCAGTTCCCAGAGCAACCTGTAAAGGATATGTTACA
Organism: Heterodontus francisci; assembly: GCF_036365525.1. NCBI lineage: Eukaryota > Metazoa > Chordata > Chondrichthyes > Heterodontiformes > Heterodontidae > Heterodontus > Heterodontus francisci. The sequence continues at coordinate 79,395,440 of NC_090384.1, read as the reverse complement.
CTTGTGCCTGATTGGTTCAAATATAATTTGTTAACCTTCTGTATGCAATACCTGTTGTCACACTTCGCTCTTGTGTTGCAATTTTGTCATGCCTGCTTGAAACTTAATTACACCTGAATGTTACGACTAGGTGAGAAAGGGGTCTAGGGTTCCCTCTCTGGCTTCACCTGGTCTTACCGTAACAGGGTTTATTTTAAACACACCTTTTTTCAGCTCCCCCTTAGTGAATCCTTGTTCACTAACTTCCAATTATAATGCACAGAAACGAGCCAAACAGGTTTTCTTAGGTTTAAAGGAAAAAGGTTGAACTTTATTGAACTTAAAACTCTAATTTGGTTAATGCCTATGCAACGCGCCCATGCTAGCATGAATGTGAAATACACATATGCAGATAGAGACAGAAGAGAGCAGAAGAAATAAAGTGGAAAAGCTTGAGGCAATATCTGCAGATGGTTTTAGTTACAGTTCTTCGAGCTCGCTGTAAAATCCTTGATTGTAAATAGGTCTTGCTTTCGTTGGGACCCAGTATTCTTCTTAAATCTTGTTCAATGTAGGAGACTTTTGTCTCTTGAAGTTCATGTGTCGTCAGTGGATTCAGAGGCTTGTGAGAAAGAGATGGGAGCAGATAGGAGAGGTCCTCTCACTCCAGCAGCAAACAGTCTTTTTCCAAGTTCAAAAACTCTGTGGCTAGTTCAAAAAACCCTGGACCAGCCAGTTAGTCATGTGAGCAGCTGGTTTAACCAGTCCTGGCCTTTGTGGATTGTATCACATTAGCAGTCTCTGGAATGCTCTTCCTTACACCTTCAATGTCTGGTGATCAAAATCCATTGTGGATTGAATTTGTCAGGGAATGGTCCTTTTGTCTCCACAAGCACTGTCTGTTAGTATGTAAATGTTTTTTAGCTAAGTGCCTGGCAGCCCTTGTAACAGGTCTTCCCTTCTTCCCAGCAAGTTTAAAATCAATGTTCATATGACAAAATTAATGTGCCTCATTCTTGGCAGGTGGGGGCCTGCATGACATGAGCAATACTTAGAACAATATTTATGTAACACGATAAATGCCTGCTATATCTAAAACTAAACTACACTAGATTCATCTTTCAGTCCTCCAAGCACTCAGTGACAATGCTATCCCTTGTAATTTGCATCTCGCAGCTCAAAGCTTCCTCCAACTGCCTGCAAGAAATAACAATATTTTTAATATTTTGCACCAAAGTTTAAGATGAAATTGGTGACAATGTTTATTTTGTGGGAAAAATCTCATCTCGCCGCTGGACGATTTTATTGATTTATGGAGAATCGCAGCCCTGCTTCCAAAAAATATTTTATGTTTTTTTAAAAAATTAATTCATGGGTGCATTACAGGAATCAATGTTCATAATTCAGGTCTGTCATTTTAGTACGATATATTTATTCACCACCTGTTGTTGATTTGATCTAATTAATTAATTTGTAGGAATCACTGTCCCAACTATTTAGCTTATTCGTGGCCTAATTCTGATTAAATGGTCACTATTGTCACTGATCAATTTTGGAGGAGAACATGGATTTGCTGCTATTTTGTTAAGTTGTTTTGAGAAAAGCCTGTTCCATTTGTTACGTTTATTTAAGCTCATTTTATTTTGTGACCAGTGCTTTTATATAATTTTAAATATCACAAAAACATTAGTCATTGCTTTTATTTAGTATTTTAATACTTACTTGGCCTGGATTTTGCATTAAAAGTAGCAGTAAGGCTATCAACGCTCCCCGTTATCAAGGGATAAATTGATTGGACAGCAACACCTGGCCGTTACATGTGTACAGTTAAATGCGGAAATCAGGAAGTTATCAGAATTGTCCTGCTCCTCTGGAAGCTTCCAGTACCTCACCAAGTGATTCGGCATGGAATGCATGAAGTTGTGGTACTTGTGTAAAAGATACCAAATAAACAAGGCAGAACATTTTAGGGCTTGTCCATTCATGTATAAGTGAATTTTTAATGGCAAGATAAATCTTAATTACTGCCAAACAATTTCTTTGGCACTGCAAATTAATCCTAATAGGTAAGACGTCTCTATCCTCCAGATTATAATTATTGTTGGAGACTTAAAAAATAAACTAAACTTTTACTTTTTCTTTCTGTCTCTTTTATCTCTCTCTTTATCCAATCCAACAAGATCCAGTGCAAAAGCCGATAGAAAATCTATGGGCAAATTAAGTGTAATGAACAGATGGTGCCAGTTGTTCGCCATTGACCATAAATTGACCAGTACATTTTATTGGAATTATGTTGGATTAAATGACTGCAATGTTTGTTTAACTAATAAACCTGCATAAACCCACTGCCAAGCTGGCAATATTAGAACATTTTCAGAAGTACAGTTCAGTTCCTCCAACTTCCTGTCAGCAAAACTATAAAACACCCAATACTATTCATAAAAAGATGACCCCCCTTACCATCAGTCACTTAACCAAATGATACTGATTGCATGAACCATCACTGAGCCAACACCTCCAAACGAGTAGACAACAAGCAGGGAGGAAAGCTATCAATGAAGGTGGGAATTGTCCCAGTCAAGGGGCGGGATCCCGACATCATCCTGCCCTCTTTGGATTTCACCTCAGTGGATTGGAAGGTGAGTGGGGAACTTCCTTGGAGCGGTCAAGAACGTTATCAGATTATGCAAACAGACAATTAAGTGTCTCTTTAACTCTGCATTCTGGCTTCCAGAGAGAGAGAGAGAGAGAGAGAGACAGCCCCTCTTATGGGGAGAAAGCGGGAACAGGGTACTGAGTTTGGATGATCAGCCATGATCGCATTGAATGGCGGTGCAGGCTTGAAGGGCCGAATGGTCTACTCCTGCTCTTATTTTTCTATGTTTCTATGTTTCTGGCTTCTGCACAGAATGAGTCTCTGGTTTGTCTGTTTGTCCAAGGGAAACTCCCAGCTTTCACAGAGATGGACAGATGGTCACATGACTGTCTCAGTGTATTCTCTGGTACCTTCTAATGAGATTCAAGATTAGGAATTTGAATCTCTCAATGCCTCTTGGTGTCAATGTTCACCCCTGGAGGGGTTCATCTTTTCAATGTTAATGTCCCAGGATGGCTTCGAATGTCTTGCTAATGAAAGCAATCTCAGGTAGTTCAATCAATATGGCAAGCCATTGTTTTGGGTACAAACTAATCAGATATATATCTCCACTTTGATGCCTTGGAACGTGCAAGGTTTTCAAATGCAAATGGTGGTGACCATCTTTAGCCATGGCAACATCTTTGTAATAGTCCAACTTTCCTTTTTTTTAAGTTTAGTCTAAGTTTCCAATTGATGAATTAAAAATCCTCATTTGGTGTAGCATGTTTTCTTGAAACATTAAATCTAATAAATGCACTGTACTGCGGAGGCCTTGGACCCAGGCCCAGCGTTGGTTCCCGGATCCAAGGTAAGTGAGGCAGGGTTGCCGGGGCCAAACCAGAAGGCCCTGTCGAGAGGACGTTTAGTGCAGTGGGAGGGTGGTTCAGGGGGGAGTAGGTTTTCATAGTGGGGGGCCCTCCATGGGCCACAGGCTGCCCACAGAGGGGCCTTCTCCCCCCAAGCCAGGCAGGTTGTTTCATTTTACTAGGTGACATCACTGGTTGGCAGAGGCTGCCCTCCCCCCACCCCCGCTGCTGGTTAAATCCCAGTGGTGGCAGAAAGAGGTCCTTAAATGGCTGTTAATTGGTTTCTGGGCGGGAAGGCAATCTTTGGCCCATCCCGCCCCCGACAAAGGTGCGTTGCGACAGGCCCTCCACCTCTCGCCTCCTGTCACAACTCTATGCACACCCCACCCCCAACTGCCTCTGAACCTGTCTCAGGGAGGCCCATAAAATGTAGCTCTGTGTGTGGCCTTCTGCTGCAAGAAAGAAGAGACTGTGTTAGTGAGAGTCTTGTGAGGTGTTCCGAGAATGTTCCTGTCACAGTGAAACAGCTGATAGTCGTTGTGCAAGATGTCAGTTGTGGGCAAGTGTGGTGAGTGTGTAATGATGAGGAGAAGGCAGCATAGTGGAGCTTGGTGCACTAATGAAGGAAAGCAGCTGGGGGGTGGGGGTTAAGAGTCTTGTGACGAGGCTGTAAATGGTGGAGTTGTGAGTAGAGTAAGACAGCAGTATTCTTACGTTGACAAGACTAGCCATTGCACTTTATCTGGCGTTGCAGCCATGTCCTGGGTGTTGGGCTGCTGACATTCACATACTCTAACATCTCTTCCTATTGTTAATGTAGTAGATGCCTAGAGGGCATCCTGCTCCCTGGAGTGAGGGGGTGAGGGGTGGTGAAGAGGATCACCCTCTTCCTGTCTGCTGCCCGCACCAGGGTCTTCAAGGCAGCATCCAAGAAGCATGGTACTCTCTCTGAGCTTGCTTCAGCCATATCTCTGTTTACAAAAGTATTTCCCTGATGTCTGCAGCCAGAATTCACCTCCCCTTTAATGGGTGCTTTCAGCCAGAATAAGCAGATGCCTTTTCTTTCACATATAGTCAGTCCAATTTGATGGAAATGTTTATATTTCCTGCTGTTTGTCCATGGGAAAAATGGTGTGTTTCCAATCCACATACTCGCCACAGATGAATTAGATATCTGAGCCAGAAAAGAATTCAAAACATATTTATGCATCCTGCACGCATACCATCCTGGCTTTATGTTGTTTAAAACTGAGCAGGCCTCTCTCTGGACTCCTCACAAGTCAAGGGTCAAATTGCAGAATATTTAGAACATAGAACATAGAACATTACTTTGGAAGAATGCATCTCATTTAGGGAGGGGTGGCCATATAAAGACCTCAGTTTTAGCTTGGGGTTGTTTTCGTTAGAAAGAAGGAGGAGGAGAGGTGACTTAATAGAGAGATACAAGATAATCAGAGGGTTAGATAGGGTGGATAGTGAGAGTCTTTTTCCTCGGATGAGGATGGCAAACACGAGGGGACATAGCTTTAAGTTGAGGGGTGAAAGATATAGGACAGATGTCAGAGGTAGTTTCTTTACGCAGAGAGTAGTAGGGGCGTGGAACGCCCTGCCTGCAACAGTAGTAGACTCGCCAACTTTAAGGGCATTTAAGTGGTCATTGGATAGACATATGGATGTAAATGGAATAGTGTAGGTCAGATGATCGGCGCAACATCGAGGGCCGAAGGGCCTGTACTGCGCTGTAATATTCTAAAAAAAAAAAAAAATTCTATTAGTAACATTGAAAATTAAATATAGCGGGTAACTTTGGTACTGAATATTTATAAATGTTTCCTATGGACCAGCAAATTAGAATTTAACAATGTACTTTCTATATTATTTATATTAGAAAATAACTGGAAATGAATCAGTAATTCTCAAATGTGCACAGTGAAATAAGTAGCCTTTGATATTGCAAACGATATCTAAACTGTTAGCTGAGCAATATTTAAGAATTAGCTCCACTATTTTATCTATTTTCAACATTTGCAAAATATACAGCATTTTCTTTCTCCGGTATATTGAAAAATACGTGGCGTAAATTTATTACCAGTGGGATAGTATGCAGTTACAGAAATCTATTTCATGAAAGAATTTTTAAAATTCAAATTATTCTTAAAATAAGCAACAAAAGATATATGTTACATTTTGTACTTTAATGCAGCAATCTTAGAGTTAAAACCAAAGTTTCTTCCGGAGCTTAAATTTAAAATGAAAAAAACATTGGCCTGGAATTTGTGATAGGAATGACAGTCAGGCTAACAGTGTTCAGAGTTATAACAGGATAAATCAAACAGCAGCTTTTGGCATCCACACAGTCATACTTAAATGTGGAAATCCAGAGGTTGCAACCATAGATACCCCGCTCCTCCATGCAGTGCTCTATAACTCCTCAGCACTAAAATGAATGCAGTGCCATGAACCTGAGGTATGTGCCCACTAGCTCTCTGATCAAAAATGGCTGAAAAGGTTAGGACTTGTACATGCAGGATTAAGTGAATTTTTAACGGCGTATTAAGTGATAATTACTGCCAAACTATCTCTCTGGCCCTGATAGTTTAATTTTACAAGGGTGGTATCTCATTCCTTCAGAAGTTAAGTAGTGTTTTTTAAAAAACTTTATTTTTACTTTTTCTGTCTGTCTCTTTTATTTCTCTCTATTAGTCGCCTCTGCCTTTTCCAATCTTTATTTTCACTCTCTGCACATGATTTAAATCTAATTTAGATCTAATCTATCCCTAACCCTAATTTCCTGCTTTAGATGCTACGGGCAGGATTTCAATTTGATAACTGGGTCCCAAACCTGTGCCAATGTGAAAGCCCGCTTGCCTGCTGCAATTTTCTTACAGAAATCACTTAATCGGCTATGAGTCATGTTTAGTTTAGAGATACAGCACTGAAACAGGCCCTTCGGCCCACCGAGTCTGTGCCGACCATCAACCACCCATTTATACTAATCCTACACTAAGCCCATATTCCTACCACATCCCCACCTGTCCCTATATATTTCCCTACCACCTACCTATACTAGGGGCAATTTATAATGGCCAATTAACCTATCAACCTGCAAGTCTTTGGCATGTGGGAGGAAACCGGAGCACCCGGAGGAAACCCACGCAGACACAGGGAGAACTTGCAAACTCCGCACAGGCAGTACCCAGAATCGAACCCGGGTCCCTGGAGCTGTGAGGCTGCGGAGCTAACCACTGCGCCACTGTGCCGCCCAATTAGCAGCTACAGACAAGAGAGGGAGGTGGGGCCAAGACAGAAGCGGGCCTGATTTAAATGGCAGGCAGCAGCCATTGCTGAGGCTGCCGTTCGTCCACAAAATGAAGCTACAACCGGAGCAGAGGGCACTGGCCAGGGAAGGCCCCATGGCAGGACAGCCCCTCGATTTTCTGACGATTTGCTGGAGGTGCTGCTGGAGGCCTTGAGTGCACAAAGGAATATTCTTTTCCCTGCCAGCAGTAACAGGAGGCCTGCAAGACTCACCAAGAGGGAATGGCTGGAGGTGACACACAAGGTCAGCAGCCAAGGCGTGATGAGGATGATCTGGGTGCAATGCCAGAAACGCTTCAATGATCTTATCAGGTCTGGCAAGGTCAGTAGCAAGAGAGACCCAGATATTATGCCTCCCAGTCAGCAGTGATCAGAGTGCCAAGGAGAGGGGCATCTTGAGGGCACACAGAGGGCTACTCATCATGGGTGAGGGGTGTGCTGTGGTGCCTTGCTGACCCCGAAGCATAGTAGTTCAAAACCCGAGTACTGCTTGTCAGGAGACTAGAGTGCAGTCTGTAATGTTGTCTGCGAATGAGAAGTTGCAAATGGAAAGAGAGGGAGGCTTTGTGCTAATGGCATCATTCTTCACCTTGCAGGCCAAAAGGGAGATGAACACTCAAAAGATAGAGAGGGCACGCCTGAAAGGTGGGCAGGCACAGTTCACGGTTCTGACATGGTTGATGTGTCCTGTGTTCAGCCTCAGGAACAGAGGGGACAGAAAAATGGGGGCCCACAACAGACAGGGTGAAGACATCTCCAGGTGCAGGGAATGCATGCCAATGCTCCTTGTGCAACCAGCTGTCATTGCAGAAGAAGGAATACGAGAAAACCAAGGGACTAGTGAGAATGAGAATGAACTGAAAGAAATTAGTATTAGTAAAAAGGTAGTACTGGGGAAATTAATGGGACTGAAAGTTGATAAATCCCTTGGATTTGATGATCTACATCCCAGAGTATTCAAGGAGGTGGTTGTAGAGACAGAGGATGAATTGGTGGTCATCTTCCAAAATTCTATAGATTCTGGAACGGTTCCTGCAGGTTTGAAGATAGCAGATGTAACCCCATTATTTAAGAAAGGAGTGAGAGAGAAAACAGGGCACTACAGACCTGTTAGCCTGGCATCAATAGTAGGGAAAATGCCAGAATCTATTATAAAGGATGTGATAACTGGACACTTAGAAAATGGCTGAAAAAATTAGGACTTGCACATTCAGGATTAAGTGAATTCTTAACTGCGTGCTAAGTGATAATTACTGCCAAACAACAAATGGATTTATGAAAGGGAAATCATGTTTGACAAACCTGTTAAGAGTTTTTTGAGGATGTAACTAGCAGAATAGATAAGGGCGAACCAGTGAATGTGATGTATTTGGATTTTCAGAAGGTTTCCGATAAGGTCCCACACAGGAGGTTAGTAAGCAAGATTAGAGCACATGGGATTGGGGTAATATACTGGTATGGATTGAGAATTGGTTAAAGGACAGAAAATGGAGGGTAGGAATAAACGGGTCATTTCCAGGTTGGCAGGCTGTGACTAGTGGGGTACCACAAGGATCAGTGCTTGGGTCCCAGCTATTCACAATATTTATCAATGATTTGGTTGTGTGGACCAAATGTAATGTTTCTAAGTTTGCTGATGACACAAAACTAGGTGGGAATGTGAGTTGTGAGGAGGATGTAAAGAGGGTTCAAGGGGGTTTATACAGGCTAAGTGAGTGGGCAAGAACATGGCAGATGGAATATAATGTGGAAAAATGTGAAGTTATCCACTTTGATAGGAAAAACAGAAATGCAGAGTATTGCTTAAATGGTGAGAGATTGGGAAGTGTTGCTATCCAAAGGGATCTGGGTGTCCTTGTTCATAAGTCACTGAAAGCTAACATGTAGGTGCAGCAAACAATTGGGAAGGCAGATGGTATATTGGCCTTTATTGCAAGAGGATTAGAGTACAGGAATAAACAAGTCTTGCTGCAATTGTATAGATCCTTAGTGAGATGGCACCTGGAGTACTGTGTACAGTTTTGGTCTCCTTAGCTAAGGAAGGATGTACCCCTGTGATGGCGGGATTGTCTTATGAGGAGAGACTGCAGAAACTTGACCGTATTCTCTAGAGTTCAAAGAATTAGAGGTGATCTCATTAAATAATACAAAATTTTTACAGGGCGTGACAGGGTAGATGTGGATGGATGTTTCCTCTGGCTGGTAAATCTAGACCAAGGGGACACAGTCTCAGAATAAGGGGCAGGCCGTTTAAGACTGAAATGAGGAGGAATTTCTTCACTCAGAGGGTGATGAATCTTTGGAATTCTCTAACCCAGAGGGCTATGGAAGCTCAATCATTGAGCATGTGCAAGACAGAAATAGATAGGTTTCTGGAAACTAATGACATCAAGGGATATGGGGATAGTGGGGAAAAATGGCATAGAGGTAGATGATCAGCCATGATCTGTTTGAATGGTGGAGCAGGTTCAATGGGCTGAATGGCCTACTCCTACTCTTGCTCCTAGTTCCTATGTTCCTTATTTGCAAATGTAAATGGCCTTACACCTGTATCAGATGTCTATTTTTTGATGTGTGCAATGCACTTCCGGGTAAGAATGTGCGTGCACTTGCCTCCCACTGGGCGTTTTAGCTGCTGTTTTACACCTGTAAAGCTGTGCAGTATCATCGAATTTCTAGGCCACAGAATCTGAAGGGCAACATTATAAAGAGGGTCCTACTGCATCTTTCGATTGCTCTAGTTTGTTTTTACTTTCTGATGCTTATAAAATGCAAAGTAAATTATTTTACCAATGATGTCATCAAATTGGATTCATTAAGCAGCTTCAATTAGCTTATGTACTGGATGGAACAAGTTGCACTTCAGACAGTCCAAGTAATAAATAACAATGTCAAGTTATTTTTAAAAAATTAATTAAATTCAGTTACTGTGCAGCTTTGCCAATTTGGCTGCCTATTTAAATCAGAACAGCTTGAAAATTGCAATAACTTCATTCAAAGGTATGATTTTTAACACTAGCCATTGAATTATTCCAATATCTATCAATTTGCCACAATCTAAAACTTCAGAACATTTTAAAAAAATAATTCACTCAGAAGGAAGAACCTGCATTTATATCACACTTTTCGCTTATTTTATTTCTCTTTTTAAATAAAAGGTGCACACAAGACTTCCTATAATTTAACTGACTGGTGGCATCTTTGGGTGAGTTTCCTCAGTTCTTATACAGGACGCGAGATGGAGCCATTCACGTATAAGAACTGTCAGAGCTACTCTCAACCTTGGAAGTCGCTCCTGTTGGTATTGGCGACAACTGTAGAAAATAAATTAACAGCCTAAACGTGGGCGGTTTCTATTTTTTTAAATGGAAGCAGTAGAGTCAAGCATATTTCTAAAAAGCCAAAGGCAAAAAACTGCAGATGCTGGAAATCTGGAATAAAAACAAAAAAATGCTGCAAATACTCAGGAGGTCTGGCAGCATCTGTGGAGAGAGAAGCAGAGTTAATGTTTCAGGTTGATGACCTTCTGTCAGAACAGGAATAAGATAGTGATGTCATCGGTTTTAAGCAAGTACAGAGGGTAGGAAAGGGGGCAGGGAATAAAGAACAAAAGGGAAGGTCTGTGACAGGGTGGAAGGCAGGAGAGCACTTCTGCTTTCACCCTTTCCTCTCCCTCCCAAAACAATAGTGTTCCCCTTCTCCTCATCCCTCCCACCAACCTCCATACTCAACAGATCATCCTCCGCCATTTTCGCCATCTCCAGCGTGATGGCACCAACAAACACGTTTCCACCCCCCCCCCCTCTCCCTTTCAGCATTCCAAATGGATCATTCCACAATGGCTGCCTACAGTATGACCCATTTTAGAATAACCCACTGAATACACAACAGAAAGGTGGCAATGAGAGGATGGGATTGAATTTTTTTTATATTTCATTTGAGAGATTAGTATGAAGAACATTGTGACACACGTTTTGGAACTCCCAAAGTCGATTTTGAGGAAGTTTGGGCGGCTTGAAAGATTGCTCTGGGTGTGTCTGCAGCATGGTACATAATTGGAAAAAAAATGGCACTGAAGACATATTTTGGGACAATGGGGGAATTCAACCTTAACAAAGAGGACTGGTGTAATTATGAGCGAAGGTTACACATTTGGCTGCAAGCTAATAAAATAAGTGATAAGGATAAAGTAAATGTTTTCCTCACCATGATGGGCCAGATGCTTTTGAGATTGCGTTTAACCAATGTTGCCTGTGAGTCCCCAATACTTTGGGCTATTCTGAAATTAATGAGATTCTAGATTCATATTATGGCTCGACTAAGAATGAAATTGCACTGCGATTTACATTCTGTGAAAGGAAGTAGTTGCCAAGTTAGACTATTGCAGATTATATTCTCAAATTAAAGAAACTCCCTCATCACTGTGGTTATGGAGCAAACTGAGAAGTCAACCTTAGAGACATGTTCGTTGGAGGTCTAAAGAACAGTAAAATCTAGGCCAAGTTTTTGAGTAAAGGCAATAAGCTGACATGGAAGGAGGCCTGCGATGAGGCCACAGCCATGGAAATGGAAGGAAAAGATAGTTGCAGATTGCAAGGAAATTCTTTTCCTGAGCCGGCAGGGGAGGTCCACTGGATTTCAGCAGGAAGCAGGCCACAGCAGCCAAGTTCACAGACTCAGAGTCAGAAATTTAGATGCTACTATTGCCATGGTAGCCACCAACTATCTAAATGCCCTCATTTCCAGACAAAGTGCTATGCCTGTGGGGAAGTCGATCATATCCAGACAGCATGCAGGAATAGAGGAAACAGTAATGCTCCAGGTCATGCTAAAACTCCAGGTCACAGCAATGCACCAGGTCGAGGTTGTGGTAGACCAAAAGCTAGTTCAGGAACCTGGAAGTCCTCGAATGCGCACATTATTGATACGGAAACAGAAGTTGATATTATTGAGCAGGAACATCAGGAGTTGTACTCAGTCAGAGTGCAAGAAATACAGCACATGGAATATGAGAGAAGGACTGAATATATAATTCCAGTGCCACAGTCAAAATGAAAGTTGGAGATTCACAACTTATTATCATTGTTGGTACAGCTGCAGCAGTGTCTGTTATCTCAGAAGGAGAATACAAGAAGTCCCTAAGTCTCATTCCCTTATGAAAAACTGGTGTGAAACTGACAAGTTATTCCAATAACAGTATTCTAGTATTACATGAAATTAGTGCAAGGGTGGAATACGATGATACATCCTATTATTTGCCATTGGTAGTAGTAGGAGGGAACAAAATCTCCCTGATGTGAAAAAATTAGCTTAAGAATTTTTTTTTAAACTGGGTCGAGTTTTTTACAGTAGGGATCAGTAAGAGTACATTGAGGAAGTGCTAAGAGTGTACAGGAGGACCAAATGATGAAGTTAGGCATCACAAGGCCAAAGTCAAGATAAAGGACAATGTACAGCCAACATTTTGCAAAGCTAGATAAGTGGCTTATGCACAGTTAGAAGCAGTAAGTAAAGAGCTGGGTAGATTAGAAAGAACAGGGGCAATTAAAAAGGTGAAGAGCAGTGAATGGGCCACACCCATTGTAGTAGTTCAAAAAGCAGATGGATCTGCTCGGCTTCATGGTGATTATAAACAAATGGTAAATAAGGTGATTAAAAATGATATTTACCCACTGCCTACTAGTGATGATTTGTTTTCTAATTTAGCAAATGCGAAGGTGTTTAGTAAGATCGATCTGTCAAATGCATATTTGCAATTAGAATTAACTGACAAGAGCAAGGAATTGCTTACCATTCATACACACAAAGGGTTGAACCAGTACGAAAGTTTACCATTTGGGGTGTCTACTGGTCCTGCAGTGTTCCAGAGCATCATGGATCAAATACTAAGTGGGATGAAAGAAGTGTGCTGCTTCTTGTAAGACATTTTAGTTAGCAGTAAGACAGAGAAAGAACACATTGGAAGGTTGAACGAAGTCCTGGATCGACTTCAAGAGTATGGCAACAAAGCTAAAAAGCACAAGTGTTGCTTCATGGTGTCAAATGTAAAATACCTGGGTCATCAAATAGATGGTGAAGGTATCCACCCAATGCAGGATAAGTTGAAGGGATTTTAAAAGCAAAGAGACCAGAGAACAAAGAAGAACTTAGAACATTCATAGGAATTGTGCATTGTTCGAAGTTCATCCCTGACTTAGCTAATCCATTTGCTCCATTGTATCAACTGCTCAAAGATGGAATAGATTGGGACTGGTCTGTGGCATGTCAGAAAGCATTTGAAGAAGTGAAGGAAGTACGGACTAGTGATGCTGTTTTGACCCACTATGATTCCAAAGAACAATTGATTTTAGTGTGTGATACCTCACCACAAGGGTTGGGTGTGGTGTTATCTCACATACTGGAAGATGGTGTGGAGAAGCCTGTAGCATATGCTTCACATACTTTAACAAAGTCAGAGCAAAATTATTCACAAGTTGAGAAAGAGGCATTAGTGATCCTATATGGTGCTACAAAGTTCCATAAATACTTGTACAGTAGGAAGTTCACTTTGTTAACTGACCACCAAGCCCGTATGATTACATTTGTTTCAAAGAAGGGAGTAACATCTATAGTGGCAGCACGACTTCAGAGATGAGCATTGATTTTGATGGCCCATCAGTTTCATATTAAATATCAAAAGTCAGCAGATCATGCAAATGCGGATGTTCTTTCGAGATTTCCTGTGAAGACTGCTACATTTTTAGCGAATGAGTTACCTGTGAATTACTTTACATACACAAATAGCATGCCGGTGCCTGCCAGAGAAATTAGTGAAGAAACTCATAAGGATGTGGTGCTCAGTAAAGTACTCAATTATGTTATGAATGGCTGACCTAAAGAATGTGATGCGAAATTGCAGAAGTATTTCACATGTAGAAATGAATTGAGTGTAGATCAAAGCTGTCTCCCATGGGGTTTAAGAATCATTACTTTGCCAAAGTTTAGGGAGAGATTGTTAGAGGAACTTCATCAAGAGCACACAGGGATAGTCCAAATGAAAGCAGTAGCAAGAAGCTATTTTTGGCATCCAACGGTAGATAGAGATATTGAAGAGTGGTGGTGGCACCCCTCCACCGCCTTTGTTCGGCGGAGAGTTTCATCTGTTGACTTTTTTTTATTAAAATAAAACCACCCAGTTTGTATAGTTTGCAGAGGAAAGGAATGGGGCCAGGGATACTACCACATCACCCAGTGTTGAATAGTGCTGAAGAAAGAAATGTACAAATTGCGAAGAGGTCTTTGCAGCAGTATTTGGTAGGTGACAAGCTAGGCAGTAATTTCCATGTTTCTGTTCAACACAGGCTGGACAATTTCTTTTCTCGCACAGAATAACTCCACAGTCTACAACAGGTTGCTAACCTTACAAGTTAGTGTTTAAACACACTCCTAGAACAAGCTTAGTTTGCATAAGACTGACGTTAATAGCAAAGCAGGAGAAAAACAAGACAGAGTGAAGATGAGTCATGATACACAAGGCTTGAAACTAAGAGAGTTCAGTGCTGGTCGGAAGGTCATGGTTAAAAAACCACTGAGGTGATAAGGAGAAGTATGTGTTTGGAGTTGTTGTAAGAAGACTCGGTACATTCACATATCTAGTGAGGATTGGAGAGAGACTCTGTCAGTGTCATGTCAATCATTTGCTTGAAAGAGGAAATCTGATAAAAGGAGAGCATGAGAAACCTCCTAAAGTCCAAGTTCCTACAGTCCCAACTGAAAGTCAGAAAGAAACTGAAAGTTTGCTGGTATCACAGAATCCAATGGTAAAGCAAACTGAGTCAGGGTCTTTGATTAAGACTAATCAATCAATTTCACAGTCCCAATCATTAAGTGGAGTTGGTAGTCAAAGTTAAACTTCAGGGTTGACACAGTCTGAGATGTTGGGAGATCAGAGTTAAGCTAATGACTCTAATGGAAATGGAAGAAGACACCCAGACAGAAACAGAAAGAAGCCAGATAGGTTCGTTGAGAGTGTGTAAGACAGAAGAAGAAATAAGTTGTTCTTTTCATTACTTCTTGCCAATGATGATATTTTTGTTAAAGACATAGTGGTGTTAAGGAAAACATTTTTTTAAACATGCAAATTACTCTGGAAATATTAGTTGTAAAGTCATAGAGAGATACAGCACTGAAACAGGCCCTTCGGCCCACCGAGTCCGTGCCGACCAACAACCACCCATTTATACTAATCCTACATTAATCCCATATTCCCTACCACATCCCCACCATTCTCCTACCACCTACCTACACTAGGGGTAATTTGCAATGGCCAGTTTATCAACCTGCAAGTCTTTGGCTGTGGGAGGAAACCGGAGCACCCAACAGAAACGCACACGGTCACAGGGAGAACTTGCATTTGTTTTAGTTGTAATTACAGTAACGATAAGCATGCAACCTACAGAATCACAGAATTATTACAGCCCAGAAGGAGTCCATTCGGCCCACTGTGCCTGCACCATCTCTCCGAATGAGTAATTCATGTAGTGCCATTCTCTCATCTTCTCCCCATAACCCTGCACATTCTTCCTTTTCAGATAAATATCCAATTCCCTTTAGAAGTTCTCGAGTGAACTTACCTCCACCAAATTCTCAAGCAGTGCATTCTAGACCTTAACCACTTGCTACATGAAAAAGATTTTCCTCATGCCGCTTTTGCTTATTTTGCCAATTACTTTAAATCTGTGCGCTATCATTCTTAATCCTTTCACGAGTGGGAACAGTTTCTCTCAATCTACTCTGTCCAGACCCCTCATGAATTTGAATACCTCTATCAAGTCACCTCTCAGCCTTCTCTTCTCTAAGGAAAACAGTTCCAACTTCTCCAGTCTATCTTCAGAACTGAAATTCCTCATCCCTGCAACCATTCTTGTGAATCTTTACTGCACCCTCTCCAATGCTTTCACATCTTTCCTAAAGTGCACACCCAGAACTAGACACAATACTCCAGTTGAGGCCAAACTAGTGTCTTATACAAATTCAACAAAACCTCCTTACTCGTTTACTCTATGCCCTTATAATGAAGCCTAGGATATTGTATGTTTTATTAACTGTTCTCTCAACCTGTCCTACCACCTTCAATGACTTATGCACATATACACCCAGGTCCCTCTGCTCCTGCACCCCCTTGAGAGTTGTGCCCTTTATATTATATTGTCTCTCCATGTTCTTCCTACCAAAATGAATCACTTCACACTTCTCCACATTGAACGTCATCTGCCACTTGTCCGCCCATTTCACCAACTTGTCTATGTCCTTTTGAAGTTCTACACGATCCTCATCACAATTCACAATGCTTACAAGTTTCATATTATCCGCAAATGTTGAAATTGTGCCCTACACACCAAAGTCTAGGACATTGATGTATATCAGGAAGAGCAAGGGTTCCAACACTGATCCCTGGAGAACTCCACTACAAATCTTCCTCCAACTCGAAAAACATCCATTAATCACTACTCTTTGTTTCCTGTCACACAGCCAATTTCATATCCATGTTGCTATTGTGCTTTTATTCATGAGCTGTAACTTTGCTCACAAGTCTGTTGTGTGGCACTGTATCAAATGCCTTCTGGAAGTCCATGTGCACCACATCAACAGCATTGCCCTTATCAACTCTTGCTGTTACCTCTTCAAAAAATTCCATCACATTAGTTAAACATGACAAATCTGTTTGGCTTTCCTTAATTAACACACATTTGTCCATGTGCCTATTAATATTGTCCCAAATTATTGCTTCTAGAAGGTTCCCCACCACTGAAGTTAAACTGGCCTGTTAAATTTCAGGGTATTGTTATTGTATTCTGGGAAATTATGTTCATGTACCATTTTATAATTTACAGTGTAAGTTGTTTTTTTTAAGTGGAAATGGATTGTAGTGTATTGTATTGAACTGGCTGAGCTAGTGGATTGTGAGAGCTAAGCAATTTGGAGACCACGATACTGCTTCTCTGCTGCCCTCTCTGTTGGGGAGGTATAAATTTAAAAAAAGTTCCACAATGGCTGCCTCCAGTAAGACCCATTTTAGACTTACTCTTACATCTCTTTTAGACCCGTCCCATCTCTTTTTGCATTGCATCATCATCTCTTTTGTCTTTTAATCTCTCCTGCCTTTCATCTTCCCACCCCGTCCTACTTCTGTACTTGCTTAAAACCTATTACAATGTTAACTTTTTCCAGTTCTGATGAAAGGTCATTGACTTGAATCATTAACCCTGTTTCTTTCTCCACAGATGCTGCCTGACCCGGTGAGTATTTCCAGCATTTTCTGTTTATTATTCCGAAATAATTAGTTAGGTTCTACGATTTCATTTTACACAGGTTAAACTGTATCATCTCTTTTTTTGTTCTTTTTAAAATTAAAAACAAACATGACAAAACTAAATGGTTCTGTATTAAGCAGTAACAAGTAATTACTCAACAATTGCACAATTTGGTAAGTAAATGGATTATGGATTAAAGATCGTATATATTGTGATGATAAAGAATAATTATAAGCATTCTACTGACCCTCTTGAACCACTGTCAGGGGGCCCAAAAATCTATCTGCAGAAAGAAATATCTTATTAGGTTGAGTCTCCCTCCTGGATATTCTAGTGGATTAACAAGCCATCCTTTCATCTGTATGAACTAGCTTGAATGCGGCAAGGTGATATGGTGAACCTGTAAGGGAGCTCTGCCAATTATTCTGGATAGCCTCAACCCAGATTCAGGTGGGTGCAAGAGAACATTTAATGCTGAAGCTAGGTTTCCAAAGAGAAAAGCTGTTCAATTTCACATCAATAACATCATTAATAATAATGAACACAAAAATTCAAAAAGTAAAAAGTAATTGAAGATAAGAAAATAAGGACTTACAGCATCTGTGGAATTGCATCACTGCACCAGTCACCAGCTTCAAACAGATAATGAGTAGTAACTACAACTTGCATTTATATAGTGCCTTAAACCTTGAATAATATCCTAAGACCCTTCACCAGAGTGTTCTCAGACCAAGTTACATAAGAAGCTATTAGAACAAGTAACCAAAAGCTTTGTCAAAGGGGTAGGTTTTCAGGAATGCCTTAAAGGAGGAGAGAGAGGCAGAGAGGTTTGGAGCGGGAACTCCAGAGGTTAGACTGAAGGTAAGACCCTCCACCTTCAATAAAATTGAAGTGGAGGCAGGAAGAGGCCCTTAACTGGCCATTAATTGGCCACTTACGGGCCTCAATTGGCCCGGGGTGAGAAGGCCGTCCTCAGCCTCTCCATCTCGAACAAAATGGCAGGGAGCCCAGGCGACGGGACCAGCGCCCCTGGCCATTTTGTTTGCCCTCCTGTCTCTGTGTCCATCTCCAAATGTGGCACAAAATCCTGTCCACTTCTATCCCTCTAGAAATGAATACCAGTGTTTGTTTTTTTTTTTGTGGCCATATTAACCTGTATAGCTACCTGTAATTATTATGACTGTGTTCCCCTAGCTCCATTTAAACTCTTATTATCCAAGCAATATGTGGCTTCTTTGTTCTTCCTACCAAAATGCTTCCTAACAAAACCACCTCACACTTTCTATATTGAAATTCCTTTGCCAATTCCATGCCCACACTACAAGTTTATTAATGTCTTCTCGTATATTGTCGCATTCTTCTTCTTGTGCCAACTGTGCTGCCCAATTTGGTGTCATTCACAAATTTTGAAAGTGTATTCCCGATTCCCAAATAGAAATTGTTAGTTAATTGTGAGCAACACGTGAAACACCACTTCCACCTGTTGACAGTTTGAGCAGCTACTCATAACTCCCACTCTTTTAGATTGGGTAGCTAGTTTTTACGGCCAATATGGACACGATAGGCTGAATGGCCTCCTTCTGTGCCATAATTTTTCTTTGCTTCTGTGGTTCTTTATTTTCTGTATTGTCGTCAGTTTGCTATCCATTCTGCTACTTGTCACCTCTACATGCTATGATCTTGGTCATGGAAGTTTCTATTGAAGGCCTTTAGAAAATCCAAATATATTACAGCTATTCATTAGCCTTGTCTATTCCTTTTGCTATTTCTTCAACGAATTCAGTATGAATAAAATACCTAGTCGGGATGGATCGTAACCACACATATTAAAAGTAGTTAGGAAAACAATAACACTATTACATATATATATCTATATATATATAGATATATATATCTTGATATGACCAAGGCGGGCGTAATGCACTGTTAATTCAGTCCCATTACTCCACATGTCACAGCATATTAGTAAAGTTTCTCACCTACTGAAAAATGGCTAAATTAAACACTTTATTTATCCCCCAGAATAAAGCACACCAAACCAGGTTTCTTTAATCAACAACAAAATTAACTATTTATTAATAAACCAAGTTTTTAAATGATAATGAGATAAATCTATATATATGAAAAGATTTTATAACTTCTTATTCTTCCTAACCCTCATGAACACCCATTCAAAACCCAACGATTTTAAAAGGATGTTTTGAATTACAGCTCTTCCTTAGGAATAATTAAATGATTGGTTGTCATGGTCTGGAAGGCTATTTCAGGATTGGTGAGGTGTCCCAGAGTTCAATAGTCAGATGCCACTCAAAGTCTCTTCAGGTGAGATTAGTGAACAGTCTGTAATGAGTAGGCGTTCAAAGCAATTCGTCTGCAGCTTTGGACCAGTGACGGCGAGGCCTCGGTGCAAGGGCCCCCCACCCCCCCGCATTGCTTGGCGACGGGGACTTCATTTTACTATTTCAATTAATTACAACACATGTAAATTAACCCTCCTGGACCCAGCAGCATCCTATGTCAATATTTCAGCTGGAGGCCGGAACTCCCGTGCCTTCGGATCCCCACCCAGAGATCTGAGGTGACACACTGGTGAGGAGTGGGGGGGAGTGAAATTTTCAGGGCAGGTGGAGGGTGGGAACAGGAAAAACACTTTGTATTGGCTGAGGGGATGGTGGGAAAGGGTTGAAGGGCAAAGGTAACGAGGTTGGGGGGATGTTCAGGTTGGGAATAAAGTTAATTTTGGTTCAATAGGCCAAAAACAAACATTGGGCTGGGGGGGGAGGGTGGGGAATGGGAAAGTGCCTCCAGCTTTCATTTAATTTTTTAAAGACCATGTGAAATACTGTTCTTTTAAAAATTCAAATTTCTTCTAAGGGCTTAAAGCCCTTTAAAAATGGTGCTGAAATATCACGGGGGCTCAGCAATGGCAGCTCCGTGCGGGCAGACCACCGACTACAAAATGTGCCACTGCGATTTGCGGCACGGTAGTAAAATTCAGGCCAATGTGATTCCTGTGGTTAAAAAGGGAGATAGAATAAGTCAAGGAAACTATAGACCAGTTGGCTTAACAGAGATGGTCGGAAAGATAATGGAATCTTTACTCAATGATGTCCTCAAACATAACCTCTTTTGAATTCATGCCAAATATGTTTTATTATATATTCAGTTTCTAGATTTTTTTCAACTTCATCTTTGTGGTGTAGCCACAGTGCAAAATATGTTTTGTTAATCATATTAATAACACAAATAAAATGTTGAGGTTGAGAAGCTTTGAAAAATGTTCCATATTGATGTTCACCTGGAGTCTTTACCTGTCTTAAAACAAAAACAAGAAATGCTGGAATCACTCAGCAGGTCTGGCAGCATCTGTGGAAAAAGAAGCAGAGTTAACGTTTCGAGTCAGTGACCCTTCTTCGGAACCTGTCTTGTTGATCAATTATCAGTTTGAGCTGTGCTTTTCCAGAGTTGGTTCTCTGGATACATCTGCTGATGGTCTCCTTTCTTCATATCATTTGGTTTCTGTTCTACTTCTGGGATGTTACTTCTAGAGTATCTTTGGACTGAAGCCAATTCTCCTGCTTAAATCTTGAAAGTCATTGCTCTCCCTTTTAAAAACTACAATAAGTACTCCCAAAAGATCTTTATGTCGTCATTGTCGACAGGAATAGTGCCGGAAGACTGGAGGATAGCAAATGTTGCCCCCTTGTTCAAGAAGGGGAGTAGAGACAGCCCTGGTAATTATAGACCTGTGAGCCTTACTTCGGTTGTGGGTAAAATGTTGGAAAAGGTTATAAGAGACAGGATTTATAATCATCTTGAAAAGAATAAGTTCATTAGCGATAGTCAGCACGGTTTTGTGAAGGGTAGGTCGTGCCTCACAAACCTTATTGAGTTTTTTGAGAAGGTGACCAAACAGGTGGATGAGGGTAAAGCAGTGGATGTGGTGTATATGGATTTCAGTAAGGCGTTTGATAAGGTTCCCCACGGTAGGCTATTGCAGAAAATACGGAAGTATGGGGTTGAAGGTGATTTAGAGCTTTGGATCAGAAATTGGCTAGCTGAAAGAAGACAGAGGGTGGTGGTTGATGGCAAATGTTCATCCTGGAGTTTAGTTACTAGTGGTGTACCGCAAGGATCTGTTTTGGGGCCACTGCTGTTTGTCATTTTTAGAAATGACCTGGAAGAGGCTGTAGAAGGGTGGGTTAGTAAATTTGCGGATGACACGAAGGTCGCTGGAGTTGTGGATAGTGCCGAAGGATGTTGTAGGGTACAGAGGGACATAGATAGGCTGCAGAGCTGGGCTGAGAGATGGCAAATGGAGTTTAATGCGGAAAAGTGTGAGGTGATTCACTTTGGAAGGAGTAACAGGAATGCAGAGTACTGGGCTAATGGGAAGATTCTTGGTAGTGTAGATGAACAGAGAGATCTTGGTGTCCAGGTACATAAATCCCTGAAAGTTGCTACCCAGGTTAATAGGGTGGTTAAGAAGGCATATGGTGTGTTAGCTTTTATTAGTAGGGGGATCGAGTTTCAGAGCCACGAGGTCATGCTGCAGCTGTAAAAACTCTGGTGAGGCCGCACCTGGAGTATTGCATGCTGTTCTGGTCACCACATTATAGGAAGGATGTGGAAGCTTTGGAAAGGGTGCAGAGGAGATTTACTAGGATGTTGCCTGGTATGGAGGGAAGGTCTTACGAGGAAAGGCTGAGGGACTTGAGGTTGTTTTCGTTGGAGAGAAGGAGGAGGAGAGGTGACTTAATAGAGACATATAAGATAATCAGAGGGTTAGATAGGGTGGATAGTGAGAGTCTTTTTCCTCGGATGGTGATGGCAAACACGAGGGGACATAGCTTTAAGTTGAGGGGTGATAGATATAGGACAGATGTTAGGGGTAGTTTCTTTACTCAGAGAGTAGTAGGGGCGTGGAACGCCCTGCCTGCAACAGTAGTAGACTCGCCAACTTTAAGGGCATTTAAGTGGTCATTGGATAGACATATGGATGAAAATGGAATAGTGTAGGTCAGATGGTTTCACAGGTCGGCGCAACATCGAGGGCTGAAGGGCCTGTACTGCGCTGTAATGTTCTAATTCTAATTCTAATTCTAAAAAAGAGGCATTTCTGTGTTTGGTTGTTAATTGACCATCTGTGAAGGTATGATAAATTTTTGACTTTTAAAAGATCATGTCTGAACTTTAAAGACTGTTCAGTGAGATGTAAAACTTACCTATTCAAATGTATGAAATGTAGATACAAAACAGTACAAATTCTTTGTTAAATGGATTATCAATGTAAACAGCAAACAGCAGGGAGATGCCGCCACATAACACCTTTGGGGGCAATCCAGGGCCCCCAGAGGGCCTCCCCATTGGCGATGGCTGCCCTCCTGGGAAGACACCCCCCCCCCACCACCTTTACCAACCTCCCCCACCACCCCTTCACCAGGGCCTGCCTGAATGGCTCTGGTGTCCCAACCCCACTTACCTCTCCTGGGGTTTCCTCCATTCTCAGAATGGCAGGGCTTCCTGTAGCACCAGCAGTGACCACCACTCCCAGTGGCGCTGCCAGTATTGCAGAGCTGCCAGCCTGGAGGCGGGGGCTCATCCCTTATAGGTTCAACATCCATGACAGCGGAAATCTGATATTACTTGTTCCTTTGATATGTGAACTATTGTAGGACTCTCAGAACTACATGTAACATCCAAAGAAAAGGTATGATTTTATTATAACTTAGCTAGAATATATATATATATATATATATATATATATATGTACATACACACAGCCACAACTCCCTGGTCATGTGTGATGCAACATTACTTTCTCCTCTGGTGACCTTCACTTACAGCTTCTTAAGGTGGTTCTCTTAAGGTTGTTCCTCATCTTTTTTTCCAAAGATAAAAACATATATACAATATACAATGATGTTGTGGTTCAGACTAACTATACATGATTAAAACAAAATGTTATTTACAAGTGAGTAAGTTTAACACACTCTGAAACATAGAGGAGGTTTGCTTCTTCACCCCAATCTTGTGAACGTAAACCACTTCCTAGAGTTCAGCTTGTCTTGATGACTCCTCTGTGACTCTGGTGACTCAGAACTCTGGCTAACATGTTCTTCCTCTGTACTCGTAATCTCTGAACGTTCATCTTCAGACTTGGTCTTTGAACATGTCTGTGATGCCACAGCGTTGTCACATGTAGTGTTGTCGTGCAGCTCTCTGACTTCACTTCGGTTCCATCTGAGAATCGCACCATTGGGTGTCTGGACCTCGTACAATCTGGTCACATATCGTAGTAACCTTTGCAGGATCCCAAGTTCCCGACACTTGATTGAGGACTCTGACCTTCTGTCCTACTCGCAATCAAGCTAACTCTGGTCCTGCTTGCCTGTCATACAATGCCTACATCTTCCTTTGTTTAGAAAGCTTAGAAAAAAGATGACAGGCAACATCACCTAGCACCAACAATCCCACTGGCCTCCGGGTACCTGCAATGAATTGAAGCCTGAAGAAAGACTCCCGGTCATATCGCCTCTTTGTATCAAGACTTCCAGTCTTTGTGCCATCCTTTACAATGACCAACCCGACACACTCAACCTGTGTATTTTCTACCATCTTCAGTGCATTACTGAATTCATATATTTTGACAATTTGTAAAGCTCGGCAAACTGGAAGTCCTGCAACGGCTGGTCCAGTTGTGTCTACAATATAAAACATTTGTGGTAGCCTTTCGGAACTCCTGTAGCTGCACTGTAAGGTTATCATTCCAATTCCATTGATTAGAGAACCATTGTAGGCAGTCAGTCTAGCCATGGTGGGTTGTACCATACATTCCCATTTCATAAACACAATTCCTTCCGTACACAGAAGAGCAGAATATTTGCACTTGCTCCAGTGTGAATTTTTACTCTGAGCTTATGATTACCACTCTTCTGCGGACATATAGGGCTGAATTCTATAGACCCGCCGCTGAAATCGGTGGTGGACAATAAAATGGCGGCTCACATGCCTGGGCTGCACGCCAAAGAGCCACCACAATTCCAAGCGCAATGGCTCATTTAAATAGCCGGGTGTGCTGCTCCCCCCCATCACCACCCCCCCCCCCCACCACCCCGATCATGTGGAAGGGGCAGCCCGACAGTCAGCTGCCTGTGTGCAGGTGCTGATGCCATTTCTAAAGGGCTTTGAACCCTTCCGGGATTTTTTAAGAACGCAGTAAACATTTATTTTAAAAATTATAACTGGTATTTTTGCACCTCTCCCACATCCCCCCCCAAATAACCACAATATTAAATCCTTGCCCTCCCCAGTCCAAAACACTTTCTTTTTTCAAATGACTTTCCCTCCCTCAAAGTGCATCAACTATAAATTTTAAGTTCGCAGATGACACGAAAATTGGCGGTGTCGTAAATAGTGAGGAAGAAAGCCTTCGATTACAGGATGATATAGATGGGCTGGTAAAATGGGTAGAGCAGTGGCAAATGGAATTTAATCCTGAGAAGTGTGCACTGATGCATTTTGGGAGCACTAACAAGGCAAGGGAATATACAATGGATGGTAGGACCCTAGGAAGTACAGAAGGTCAGAGGGACCATGGTGTACTTGTTCATAGATCACTGAAGGCAGCAGCACAGGTAGATAAGGTGGTTAGGAAGGCATATGGGATACTTGCCTTTATTAGCCGAGGCATAGAATATTAGAGCAGGGAGGTTATGATGGAGCTGTATAAAACGCTAGTTAGGCCACAGCTGGAGTACTGTGTACAGTTCTGGGCACCACACTATAGGAAGGATGTGATTGCACTGGAGAGGTTGCAGAGGAGATTCACCAGGATGTTGCCTGGCTGGAGCGTTTGAGCTATGAAGAGAGACTGGATAGGCTAGGGTTGTTTTCCTTAGAGCAGAGAAGGCTGAGGGGGAAAATGATTGAGGTATACAAAATTATGAGGGGCATTGATAGATTTTCCCTTAGCGGAGGGGTCAATAACCAGGGGGCATAGATTTAAGGTTGGGGGAAGGAGGTTTAGAGGGGATTTGAGGAAAAAGGTTTCACCCAGAGGGTGGTTGGAATCTGGAACACACTGTCTGAAGAGTTGGTAGAGACAGGAACCATCACAACATTTAAGAAGTATTTAGATGAGCACTTGAAATGCCATAGCATACAAGGCGACAAGCCAAGTGCTGGAAAATGGGACTAAAATAGGTAGGTGCTTGGTGGCCGGCACAGACACGATGGCTGTATGACTCTATAAGACTTTATCGCTGATCCCCGCCCCCCCCCCCCCCCCCCCCATCCCTGCACAGAAAAACTGATCTGCTCCCCAGTTCCAACCAGTGTGGCGCCTCGATTCCCCGGACAGGGATTGGAAGGCGTGGGAGTGCCGGCCAGCGGCAAGAAGATCGCAACGGGACCAGAGATGGAGGCTGGCTTGCAATTAAGTCAGGTACGTAGATTAATATTTAAATATAAGGCCCGTCACCAAGCAGTGTGGGAGAGGGCTGCCACAAGACCTCTGCACCTCCGTGGAGATTGGGCCGGGCCCTGCTGGCGTCAAGGTCCGTGGCAGGCCTCATCTGGGCAATCTTCATGCATCCCCCCCCCCCCCCCACCACAGATCCCAACGTCGAGGCCTTTATAAAATCCAGACCATTATACCAACCATGGCAAATGCCTCAGATTGAGTGATCGCATTGACATGCTGATCAAAATTAATTATGTGAAATGCTTGCTCGCTGTTTACAAGAGTGCACTCTTCATCTGTGTCCCCCTGACAATCTGTCTCTCTGCCGACCTGAAACACCAGCTTTTGATTTTGTTGTGCGTTGCCTTATCTTTTGTTGCGTTTGCCATCCTGTCTTGCAGACATTCTCTCTATATGTGATTTGCCACCATTCTTATTTGCAATATCTGAGCTCAGCCTTCTGTACTGCCTTGCCCAATGTCTCGCATGCCACAAGCTTTGCACAGGTCCTGGTACGCCAGACAACTGTGAATTGGGAGTGTCAGGCCACGTTTGCCACAAGGCTTAGCAAACTTCTGAGCCTTGGTTACCATACCAATTGTTGTAGCCACCCCTAACACTTGTAACTGTTGGAGCCGAGCCATGATCGCTTCAAATTTTCTTCCGTCATTAAGTTGTGCTTCCATTGTGTGCCCTTTCTTCTTTTCTGGCGGTCTTTTTGGAAGTCCTCTATACCGTAGACATGATTAATAGCTCTGTCATCCATTCTGACAATTCGATATCTGCTAAGTCACAATATTGAGATTTGTCTCGGCACCTTACCACACACTGGTCAATGGACTCATCTTACCTTTGCCAGTAGATCATAAGATCAAGCCCATGTAATTGGAAATTGACCTTCATCGTGAGTTGCTGCTCCAGGCATGTCCATAGCTTGCTCGGGTCATTCTGATCCTCAGCTGACAATCTTGATGTATTAATCTATTTCAGGCCTTCATTGCCCAGCACAATCTTGATTTTGGTAGCTTGTTTCTCTGATTTGCTCACTTCTTGATTCAGGAAATACCATTTGCCGTTGAAACAGTTTAAATTCAGACGCTATGTCTGACCCCTTCCAATCTATAACTGGATATCTGAAATCCATTGTCTTAATGGTCCTGATTTTTTATAAATATAGGTCATTTTACAGGTTTTCATTTTCACACTTACACTTCTTTTTTGCTTGTTTAGACTGATTCATTTTCTGCAGGCCTGCCCCTTTAGGAGTAAAACACCACAGCTACTTTCTGTTTGCACAGCTAGGTTTTTAAAAAACTATCAGACAACATTGTTCTCGGCAGCCAGTTGTACCTTGCAGTAGTGGTAGCTGCCACAACCAGCCATTCTCACTGTGCTGTGGACCTCTAATTGAGCTGTTGAGTTCTTCCCTCTCTTTATGGCTTAGGCCCCACCCACAAAACAAAAAGAATGGCAAAAATAGAACAGTTATGGCTTCAGCTACTGCATTTCAAATTTTTCGACCCACTGCAAGACCAGTTGAAAGTTCTGATCCCCTGGCAAATTGCCTACTGTACTCATACAGCTTCAATACCTCCTGGGGTCTTGTCTGTGGTCCTATCTCACTGTACTGTTGCAGGGTCTCCTGCCAGTTGCTCTCCAGCATCTTCAGCCACTCCAGGTAGGGAATCAGCTGTCCCATGTTCTTTCTTAGTGTGTTCTTCAGAAAAAAATCAAACGTTACCACAATGTACTATTTGGTAGTCATCTGAAAAAATATATCCCACCGCTGCCACCATATAATATCACTTGTTCCTTTGATATGTGAACTATTGTAAGACTCACAGCATTACAAGTAATATCCAAAGAAAATGTGGGTTTTTATTATAACTTAACTAGAACATATATATATATATATATATATATATATATATATATATATACCCAAACAGTTCCTGCACAAGCCGCATCTAAACACATCTCACTCTGTCAGGCTACACACACAACTCCCTGGTCATACGTGACGCGACATCACTTCCTTCGGAGACCTGGTTCTCTGAAGATGGTCTCACAATAGGCAGTTAATTGGTTGCCCACTGTGTGATTGCAATGGGAGTCTGACAGAGGGCCAAGATGAGATCTCCCCCCACCTTCTGGCCCTCTGCCAGGAACTCTGTAGCTGGAACAAAATCCAGCTTGTTATGTTAAACTTGTATCAAACCTTGGTTTGACCACACTTGGAGTACTTGCACAGTTCTGGTCTCCATATTGCAAAAAGGATATCAAGGTACTGGAGAAGATACAAAAGATAATTCTCAAGGATGATACCAAAACTGAGAGGATATACTTATCAAGAAAAGCTAAACAGGCTGGAGCTCTTTTCTGTAGAAAACACAAGTCTGAGCATCATAGAGGTCTTTACGATAATGAAAGGGTTTGATAAGGTGGACAGAAAGCAAATGATTCCACTTGTGGGGAAGTCCAAAACTAGAGGTCATAAATATGAGATCGTCACAAATAAATCTAATAAGGAGAAACTTCTTTACCCAAAAGACTGGTAAGAATGTGGAACATGCTACCACAAGGAATAGTCAACGCAAATAGCATAGATGCATTTAAGGGGTAACTGCATTAAGATATGAAGGAGAAAACAATAGAAGGACAAGCTAATAGGATTATATGAAGAAGAGTGGGAGGAGGCTTGTGTGCAGCGTAAACATCGGCATAGACCAACTGAGCCAAATGGCCTGTTCCCATGCTGTAAATGAGATGTAACTCGATCTGCATTTACAATTTGTCTGCAACTAGAATGTAGAAAATGGAACAGTGTGAATTTAGTCAAATTACTCACAATTTATCTCCCTGGGGAATCATAGTACTTTCACTTGGAGCCTGGTCCTTCTGGTATATCTTTTGACAATAAATTTCATGAGCTTTTAATTTTGCTGTTTTTGGCTATTTGGGATGAGAAAGGATTTGGGTTGGGGTTCAGAGTTGATAATTCAATGAACTGAGTAACAAATACTTCAGATTGTCAATTTTGGTCCAGGCTGGCCTTTATCCAAGCATGAAATGTGTTTGGCAGATGTAGTTCAAATCTCTGTCCATTGAATAGAAGGTTGTTCGAATTTCAGAGTAAGTAAACAGGAAAGGCAATTAAATTTTACAGCTGTTTGGCTTCTAGTTGCAAAACAAATGTAAAGAAGAAGGAGCATAAATCCAACATTGTTTCCGGATTTCTTAAAGCATAAAACTGAATACATTTCCTTTAAACTATAATCCCTATTTTACAATAAATGATTACTAACGTGGTATTCTAACTTAATTAAATATGAAATAATTTAAATGACCTTAAATTTTAAATATTTATAATATATGCCTTATATTTTGTTATTTGTGTCGTGATTATTGTGTGTAATTATGTATCGCTGATGTTGTAATGGCTGATAGCATTAGAGAACAGCAGGAAAAGTAAGTTGGCCTGTGGGGATTACATTACCCAGCATCAATCACCGTTCACGATGCTTTGGATAAACGTGCACATGCGAAACTCCACTGTTCACCAACTTCTAATTTCAATTAAATTATATGGTATATTTTTCTTTAAAATGGTTTGTAAGTAAATTATTTGCATCCCTGGAGAATTTTTTTTTAAAGTAATAGAACAGAAAGCTTCGAAAAGTATCTTCAGAAGTGGCCTGTCTACCTTTTCTAGAAAACTCACAGCTTTCATAGAGTCATAGAACATTCATTTGTCTCATACCTAATTTGGTATACATTACGCTACCAACACAGGACTCAGCAGGGACTTTGCTACTCTTGGGCCACTATTTTAAAGAACATTTGTAAGAATGTCCTGATCCAGTAAAAGGATCAGTTTTATTTCTCTATAAAAACAACCTTCTCTTCTGCAGGTTTATAATCTTGATGCAGCATTTTTAACATTTCAAACCTTCTCCTGTCATGGTAAAGGTGGTCATGCTGTAGTTTCTGCTACAAGATGTTTTGTAACTACTAAATCCAGGATTCAAGTTAAAATCAAGTTGCTTACATTACATTGATAACTGTGTTGGATCACATGTTTCGGTGTGATGATTTATGATGTCATTTAAACCCATTATTTGTATTACATTTAGGCCATCTGTTATTATCTGTCAATATCTGTAGTCACCTATAGTCTTGAATTGCCTCACATTATATTTGTTACACTTCTGGCATAATATTTGTTTACATAGCGATTTCTGTGTCACACTTTCACCTGATTTGCTCAAGTTTCATAGAACAGCAACAAATTACACCTGGGGAAGTAATGAGAAAGTAGCAAATAGGCAGGTAAACTTCCAAACACAATCTTCAAAAACTACCAGGTCAAAATGGGCAATTAATGAACAACTATAAACAAACTTGCTCAAATATTTTTTCTGAAAATGCTTCAGACGCCATCTTGCTTTGTAGCTAAGGTGAGTGCTTAGAGTTTCTATCAGCTATAATATTCAGAAGAAAATGATTGCTTTTACCAATGCAATCCATATGTGTGTTTGAATTGTCTCCGACAATATTTTCCATTGAAAGCCTGTTACTGTGCGTGAAACCTGAGGCTTGAGTTCCAAGAGCTACCCCATTGTTAACTAAATAAAGAAGCTCAATTAGGCAGCGTGCTACAATTCTCAGTGAACAATCTGTGCAGTACAGCTCCTTGATTACAGCTTAACACTGCTTCCTGAGAAAAAACTTGATTTTAACTGGGGACATTGGTTTGGTGTGTGGAGGCCAAAGCTATCGACAGACTCGTACAGGCTGCCCAATGCAGGGCTGGAGCCATCTTAACTCCTGGGTCTCATTTAAATCTGTGAACGCTGACTCTCACCTGCACACTGTTGAGGCCAGTGGGCAGGACCAAAATTTTGGGCAGTTGGTGGCCATTGCTGAGGATCTGAGGGAATAATCGGGGGGAGGGGGTGTTGGGAGGTGGTCACTGTTGAAAAGAGTGGAAAACCTGGCAGGAGAGGCCCAAGGTTTCCTTGTGGGGCCCAAAGGAGAGCTCTTGCTTCTCCTGATCCGCAAATAAACCATTATTAAAAAATTAAAACTTACCTTGTTGGGCCTCTTCAGGTCCTACATCCATCTGTTACCAGCTTTCCACAGGTGAGTTCAACACTCCAGATAGGATCAAGATGGCCCTGTGGTGAATAATCTGCCAACAGTCACAGTCTAGACTCATGCATGAAGAATTGTCACTGGGCAAAGTATTACTGCTTGTGAACCATAATTCAGTAAGAAGTCAACATCTCAGATGTAGAGGCATATATTTCGCAAAAGGAGAATTCTTATTTATAAATTGAGCTCCTGGAAAGAAATGGCCAGTTCCCACTTTGTGAGCAAGAGTATAAGAAGGATCAGTTCTGATGAATGGTCATCGTGTGAAACATTAGCTCTGTTTCTCTCTCCACAGATGCAGCCAGACCTGCTGACTATTTCCAGCATGTTCTGTTTTTATTTGTATAAGAAGGATTGTTGGATAAAGCATTAATCTCGTGTCCTAGTCTGATCTTTGAGAACTGGCTGTCCACGAGGAGTTGATCAGAATCAAAGATAACATACAAAATCGAGAAATTTAAAAGTTTCAAAAGAGATGTACATGTACTAGTGATGCCAAGTGGCTTCACTCCAATACTGTACAAATGACATTTTCATAATAAATATTCAGATTAACCAGTTTCCAAAAATGCATTTACTTATTAGATTTTAACCTGTATTAGTAAATGCTATTACTTGCCAACAATTTCACTTGAAGTATAATCCAGCAGCCAGGAGTGTTGGGAGAAGGCAGCAAACAAGGTGTGGGCATGAGGTGGGAGTGGAGATGTTGGAGTGAGCAGTGGCCAGCAGCAGC
Source organism: Heterodontus francisci (assembly GCF_036365525.1). Classification (NCBI taxonomy): domain Eukaryota; kingdom Metazoa; phylum Chordata; class Chondrichthyes; order Heterodontiformes; family Heterodontidae; genus Heterodontus; species Heterodontus francisci. The sequence goes on along the minus strand of NC_090384.1, from coordinate 79,364,053 downwards.
CCATAGTTTTAGCGTGGAAAGCCAGGAAAAGTACTCCCACACCTCTCAGCTCCACATCCAGGTAAGTAACTTCTAAAACTTACCTTTTTGGTGGCGGCCTGCAGCGGTCCCTTTTGGGACGTTGGTTAGGCCGCATATATGCCTGGTTTTCCTAAGCACAATCTGCCTGGGCCTACTTCATTCAGGGCAAACTGTTTGTTAAAAGGAGCATCAAACAGGCATTAGGCTCCTTATTTGCATATATAATAGGGTGATCGCTGTAATATCACTGATCCTTTGGTGTGTGATTTGTTCTTAGGAGTCACAGGAATACAAGTTATATTCAAAATAAACATGGGGTTTTATTATAATAGAACTGGAACATATATACCTAGATAATAACTGTATTAATTGCAGGTGCACATCTGAACGCGTCTAACTATGTCGGGCTCCACCCACAACTAACTTCCTCTGTTGTAGTCCCCAAGGTGGTCCACCCTTAACGTCATCCCACAACAATCGCCTGTATCAGGTGTGGTCCCTGGACTCCCTGTAGCAATGCACTTCTGGCTCAATGTATGTGTGCATGCCACCCACCGTCTTGGACACTTTTGTGCCTGTTTCACACCTTTAAAATGGGCACAATGTCTTGTTAACAAAATACAGCTACTAAACTTAGTTTCAGCATTGTTTAAGAGCGACATTGTGCTACAGAAAGGAAGGCACAAGACCGGATATAAGTTACACATATAAAGAATGTTTACATTTTCAAGAAATGAGGATTCCAAAACTTTACTTATGACTACAAAATGACTGAAATTCCTCGGTGCCTGCATCCCAGAGTACGTATGCCGACTAGGAACCTCCACGACTGACCCCAGCAGACTTTCCAGGATCAAGCGGAGGTTCGCTCATTTGCATCCAAATGGTGGGCATGTGAAGCTTTTCCCGGAGGCTGGGAAATTGGTTGATTACTGCCCAGTTGTGGGAGAGGCATGTTTTAAGGTTACCACCAAGAAAGACAAAAGAGGTGCCCCTTCGCAGGGAGCTAGTAACTCTTCAACCTTCAGTTTTCTGTGCACTGCCTATGTTTCACCCAGCTACTGAAAAGCTAGGGCGGCGTAAACCTCCCTGACATGGGGATTGTTGGGGGGAGGCGGGGAAGGCTGGTGTTCCTGCCATACATCCGTCACTCATACATTACTGGCGTAGTTCAGGGCAGGCAAAGCCTCTGTCAGTTAAAATGTCCTGCATCGTCCCTGACATAAGGTTAGGAACTGCCTTGCAGGAGGCAGGCTAGGGAAAGCACAATCAAGGTAGTTGTAGGAGTGGTCGGCTTGTGATAGATAACTATAGGAAGCCTGTCTCGAGAAATGGAGGAAGAGAATTCCAGAAGGAAAGGGAAGAAGAGTGTCAGAGATGGACCAAGAGAAGGTGAGAGAGATGGGAAATTGGAAGCATAGTAAATGAAATTCTCCAAATTGAAGTAAACAATATCAAAACATAGTAAAAGGGAAAGCGATCAAGGAGAGAGTCTGAGAAGGATTTGAACAAAGAATGTTTTATATATCCTATAAAAGCACAGGCATAGCTGGGATCTGTGCAGATTTACAAAGAACAAAGAACAGTACAGCACAGGAACAGGCCATTCGGCCCTCCAAGCCTGCGCCGATTTTGATGCCTGTCTAAACTAAAACTTTCTGTGCTTCCGGGGTCCGTATCCCTCTATTCCCATCCAATTCATGTATTTGTCAAGATGCCTCTTAAACTTCGCTTTCGTACCTGCTTCCACCACCTCCCCTGGCAGCAAGTTCCAGGCACTAACCACCCTCTGTGTAAAGAACTTGCCTCGCACATCCCCTCTAAACTTTGCCCCTCGCACCTTAAACCTATGCCCCCTAGTAACTGACTCTTCCACCCCAGGAAAAAGCTTCTGACTATCCACTCTGTCCATGCCACGCATAACTTTGTAAACCTCTATCAAGTCGCCCCTTCACCTCCATCGTTCCAGTGAAAACAATCCGAGTTTATCCAACCTCTCCTCATAGCTAATACCCTCCAGACCAGGCAACATCCTGGTAAACCTCTTCTGTACCCTCTCCAAAGCCTCCACATCCTTCTGGTAGTGTGGCGACCAGAACTGCACGCAATATTCTAAGTGTGGCCCAACTAAGGTTCCGTACAGCTGCAGCATGACTTGCCAATTTTTATACTCTATGCCCTGACCAATGAAAGCAAGCATGCCATATGCCTTCTTGACTACCTTATCCACGTGCGCTGCCACTTTCAGTAACCTGTGGACCTGTACGCCCAGATCTCTCTGCCTGTCAATACTCCTAAGGGTTCTACTATTTACTGTATACTTCCCACCTGTATTAGATCTTCCAAAATGCATTACCTCACATTTGTCCGGATTAAACTCCATCTGCCATTTCTCTGCCCAAGTCTCCAACCGATCTATATCCTGCTGTATCCTCTGACAATCCTCAACACTATCCGCAACTCCTCCAACCTTTGTGTCGTCCGCAAACTTACTAATCAGACCAGCTACATTTTCCTCCAAATCATTTATATATAATACAAACAGCAAAGGTCCCAGCACTGATCCCTGCGAAACACCACTAGTCACAGCCCTCCATTCAGAAAAGCACCCTTCCACTGCTACCCTCTATCTTCTGTGACCGAGCCAGTTCTGTATCCATCTTGCCAGCTCACCTCTGATCCCGTGTGACTTCATCTTTTGTACCAGTCCGCCTTGAGGGACCTTGTCAAAGGCTTTACTGAAGTCCATGTAGACATCATCCACTGCCCTTCCTTCATCAATCATCTTTGTCACTTCCTCAAAAAACTCAATCAAGTTAGTGAGACACGGCCTCCCCTTCACAAAACCATGCTGCCTCTCGCTAATAAGTGCATTTGTTTCCAAATGGGAGTAAATCCTGTCCCAAAGAATCCTCTCTAATAATTTCCCTACCACTGACGTAAGGCTCACCGGCCTATATTTTCCTGGATAATCTATCCTTGCTACTCTTCTTAAACAAAGGAACAACATTGGCTATTCTCCAGTCCTCTGGGACCTCACCTGTAGCCAATGAGGATACAAAGATTTCTGTCAAGGCCCCAGCAATTTCCTCCCTTGCCTCCCTCAGTATTCTGGGGTAGTTCCCATCAGGCCCTGGGGACTTATCTACCTTAATGCTTTGCAGGACGCCCAACACCTCCTCCTTTTTGATAGCGACATGACCCAGACTATCTACACTCCCTTCCCTAGATTCATCATCCACCAAGTCCTTCTCTTTGGTGAATACTGATGGAAAGTACTCATTTAGTACCTCGCCTATTTCCTCTGGCTCCACACATAGATTCCCTCCTCTGTCCTTGAGTGGGCCAACCCTTTCCCTGGTTACCCTCTTGCTCTTTATATACGTATAAAAAGCCTTGGGATTCTCCTTAATCCTGTTTGCCAATGACTTTTCATGACCCCTTTTAGCCCTCCTGACTTCTTGCTTAAGTTCCTTCCTACTTTCTTTATATTCCTTAATGGCTTTGTCTGTTCCCAGCCTTCTAGCCCTTACGAATGCTTCCTTTTTCTTTTTGACTAGGCTCACAATATCCCTCGTTATCCAAGGTTCCCAAAACTTGCCAAACCTATCCTTCTTCCTCACAGGAACATGCTGGTCCTGAATTCTAATCAACTGACGTTTGAAGGACTCCCACATGTCAGCTGTTGATTTACCCTCAAACTGCCGCCCCCAATCTAAATTCTTCAGTTCCTGCCTAATATTGTTATAATTAGCCTTCCCCCAATTTAGCACGTTCACTCGAGGACTACTCTTATCCTTATCTACAAGTACCTTAAAATTTGCAGAATATGGTCACTGTTCCCGAAATGCTCCCCTACTGAGATTTTGACCACCTGGCCGGGCTCTTTCCCCAATACCAGGTCCAGTGCGGCCCCTTCCCTAGTTGGGCTATCTACACATTGTTTCAAGAAGCCCTCCTGGATGCTCCTTACAAATTCAGCCCCATCCAAGCCCCTGGCACAAAGTGCGTCCCAGTCAATATAGGGGAAGTTAAAATCACCCACCGCTACAACCCTGTTGCTTTTACATCTTTCCATAACAGTATCTTTTATCTGGAGGAAGTGAGTGAAGAGTTGCTCTAGTTCAAGACAAGTTCAGCCAGGAGGAAGAAGGTGGATAAGGACTAGTTGGGGCATTGTTCAAAAGAAGCAGCAGAAATCTCAGAGACCAGCCTGGGATCCTGGGGAAGGATGGAGCTATAGAGGGACTCAACATCCCTTGTAACACATCATTTATAATTTGTACGTGAGATGAGACACAAGTCATCTGGCTATTCTTACTCACTGAAGAAATAGAGAGTCCTCAAATATGAAGACAGTGTTCTTTTAAACCAAGACTTAACATAGGAGAATTATAGTTCATACACCAACTTTAATTTTCAAACTAAATGATCATTGCCTATATCTACTGTTTTGCATTCTGATATTTGTAACTGATATATGTGATTAAATGTCAAGAACCATGCCTTTCTAAAATGAACAGATTCAAACTCAAAGGTGATTTGAAGAAAACAAAAGATAATAAACAATCCTAATAGCACAAAAGGCAATAGAATATTCCGATGTTGTTCTGATAATGATCACAATTATGTAATTATACACAATTAATAGATTTCCTGTGGCATTAATGAACAGCAGCTTCTGATATCATGGTTTCACAAGAGCCTTATCACAACAGTTGTTGGCTTCTTGTTATATTACAACAAATTTACCAGAGCAATATACTGCAGAACTGACTCAAGGTACAAATATTACACACGTTTGGATATTGAAAGCTATAACACTCATGATCCATTTTTGTCTTACACAGGAACTTTCTCCTCAGCAGAAGATAAAATTCCAATGATGCTGTAAATCTGAAATAAAAACAGGAATGCCGGAAACTTTCAGCATCTCTGCAAAGAGCAATGTAGGGTTTACATTTTAGGTCAACGAACTTTCGACAGAAATCAGCACCCTACATCTGGGGGAAAGTTCTGTCTTCAGCACCACACCCTAGGACAAGAGTACAGACCGACTGAAGTGAAATTCCTTGAAGGTGACTCTTATATTAAATGACTCATTTTATGACCAGTTTAGTGATTAGATTTTCACAATTGTGTCATTTCTTATGTTTATTATAAATGTTATTCCTAGCTGTATACACTGACCTGAGCAAAAAAGGAAAATAAGCTGGAATTTTACGCCCCCCAAACAAGCAGGCTGATGGCATGGGGTGGGGGGGAGGGGGGGGAGGCCTAAAATTAAGTGGGTCGCAGGAGGGGCCATTCCTGACCCCCTTCCACCACTCCCCTCACTGCAATTTTATGCTGGGTGGCGGCAGCGAGCAATGGCCTACCCACCCCAAACCAATCAAGGCCATTAAGTGGCCAATTACAGAATCGCAAAATCACAGAATCATTACAGTGCAGAATGAGGCTATTCGGCCCATCATATCCGCACTGGCTCTCTGAAATAGCAATTCCCACAGTGCCAGCCCCCGCCTTCTCCCCATAACCCTGCACATTCTTCCTTTTCATATAACTGTCTAATTCCCTTTTGAATGCTTCAATTGAACCTGCCTCCACCATGTTCTCAGGCAGCGCATTTCTGACCTTAACCGCTCGTTGCGTGAAAAAATGTTTCCTCATGTCATTTTAGCTTCTCTTACCAAATACTTTAAATCTGTGCCCTCTCGTCCTCGATCCTTTCATGAGTGGGAACAGTTTCTCTCTATTTACTCTGTCCAGATCCCTCATGATTTTGATTACCTCTGTCAAATCACCTCTCAGCCTTCTCTTCTCCAAGGAAAACAGTCCTAACTTCTCCAATCTATCTTCATAAATGAAAATCCTCAACCCTGGAACCATTCTTGTGAATCTTTTCTGTACTCTATCCAATGCCCTCACGTCTTTCCTCAAGTACGGCAGAACTGGATGCAATACTCCAGCAGAGGACAAACTAGTGTCTTATACAAGTTCAACATAACTTCTTTGCTCTTGTACTCTATGCCCCTATTAATAAAGCCCAGGATACTGTATGCTTTATTAACCACTCTCTCAACCTGTCCTGCCACCTTCAATGACTTATGCACATATACACCCAAGTCCCTCTGCTCCTGCGCCCCCTTTAGAATTATACCCTTTATGTTATATTGTCTCTCCATGCTCTTCCTACCATATTTTTCTCTGCATTGAACTTCATCTGTCACATGTCTGCCCATTCCACCAACTTGTCTATGTCCTTTTGAAGTTCTACACTATCCTCCTCACAGTTCACAATGCTTCCAAGTTTCGTATCATGGGCAAACTTTGAAATTTTCCCTGTACACCAAGTTCTAGGTCATTAATATATATGAGGAAAAGCAAGGGTCCCAACACTGATCCCTGGGGAACTCCACTACAAAGCTTCCTCCAGGCCGAAAAACATCCATTAACCACTACTCTTTGTTTCCTGTCACTCAGCCAATTCCATATCCATGTTGCTACCATCCCTTTCATTCCATGAGCTACAAGTTTGCTCACAAGTCTGTTGTGTGGCACTGTATCAAATGCCTTTTGAAAGTCCATGTACACCACATCAACTGCATTGCCTTCATCAACCCTCTCTGTTACCTCCTCAAAAAACTCCAGCAAGCTAATTAAACATGATTTTGCCTTCAGAAATCCATGCTGGCTTTCCTTAATTAACTCGCATTTGTCCATGTGACTATTGATTTTGTCCCGAAATATTTTTTTAGAAGTTTTCCCACCACTGAAGTTAAACTGACTGGCCTGTAGTTGTTGGGCTTATCTTCACACCCTTTTTTGAACAAGGGTGTAACATTTGCAATTCTCCAGTCCTCTGGCACCACCCCCAAATCTATGGAAGACTGAAAAATTATGGCCAGTGCCTCTGCGATTTCCACCTTCAATTCCCTCAGTATCCTTGAATGCATCTCATCCGGTCCTGGTGCTTTATCTACTTTAAGTACAGTCAGCCTATCTAATACTTCTTCTTTATCAATTTTAAACCCCTCTAGTGTCTGACCTACCTCCTCTTTCAACATTGCCTGGGTTACATCTTCTTCCTTGGTGCAAAGTATTCATTTAATACCTCAGCTATGCCCTCTGCCTCCATGTGTAAATCCCATTTCTGGTCCCTAATCAGCCCCTTAACTGGCACTTAAGGGTCTCCGCCTGCCGCCGCGAGTATTTTACCCTTGGCGGCAGGACGGCAGAAGCCCCAGAAACTCCACCTGGTGAAACCAGGCGGCCTTCTTGCGGGCTGGTGGGGGGCCCTCCTGATTGGGCACCCTGTGCCCCACAGAGGGCCGCCCCCATAGCCCCAACCACCTCCAACGCATAACACTACCCCTAACTGACCCCCCTTGCCTCGCCGAAGCCTGTCCAATTGTCCCCAGCGAGGCCCTAAAAACTTACCTTAGTTCCGGGGCCATCCTTCATCTTGCTTGAGATGGCTGGATGTAGTCCCAGCAGTGACCACCACTCCTGGTGGCGCTGCTGGGACTAAGAGCTGCAAGCCCACTGATTGGCCAGTAGCTTCATTGGAGGGACTTCCTGCCTCAAGTGGTGGAAGTCCCACCCATGACCAATTAAAGGGCTGTGGAGTGAAAAATCCCGGTCTGGCTCCCCAGGCACAGTGGAGGCGAGCTCACCACCGACTTTTCAGCCGGTGGACAGGGCCTCCCACCCAATGAAAGATTCCGGCCATAGTATCTAAAACCAGTGCACTGGGGGAGTGTTTAACTCCCAGCTGGCTTCTAACAGGAGCCGGGTTCAGATAGAATCCCGTTTACCTACGGGAAAAGTAGCCACACCAATTTTAGCCACCTTAACATGCTGAAGAAGCTGCTGGCCTGGTGAATGATAGAAAGTATACGGCACAGAAAGAGGCCACTTGGCCCATCATGTCTGCACCAGCAGAAAAACGAGCCACCTGCTCTAATCCCGTCTTCCAACATTTGGACCATAGCCCTGCAGGTTACGGCAGTTGAGGTGTATGTCTCGATACCTTTTAAATGAGTAGAGGGTTTCTTCCTCTATTACCCTTTCAAGCAGTGAGCTCCAAACTCCCACAACCCTCTGGGTGAAAAATGTTTTCCTCATCTCCCTTCTAATCTTTCTACCAATCACTTTAAATCTATGCTCCCTATCACTGACCTCTCTTCTAAGGTAAATGGGCCCTTCACATCCACTCTATCCAGGCCCCTCACAATTTTCTACATTTCAACCAAATCTCCCCTCAGCCTTGTCTGTTCCAAGGAGAACAACCCCAGCCTATCCAATCTTTCCTCATAGCTGCATTTTCCAAGTCCTGGCAGCATCCTTGTAAATCTCCTCTGTACCCTCTCTAGTGCAATTACATCCTTTCTGTAATGAAGTGACCAGAACTGCACACAGTACTCAAGTTGTGGTCTAACCAATGATTTATACAATTCCAGCATAACCTCCCCGCTCTTGTATTCTATACCTCGGCTAAGAAAGGAAAGGATTCCATATGCCTTATTGACCTGTCCTGCTACCTTCAGGGATCTGTGGACATTCACTCCAAGGTCCCTCACTTCCTCTACACCTCTCAGTATTCTCCCATTAATCGTATACTCCTTTGCCTTCTTTGACCTCCCCAAATGCATCATCTCACATTTCTCCGGGTTGAATTCCATTTGCCATTTTTCTGCCCACCTGACCAGACCATCAATATCTTCCTGCAGCCTACAGCTATCCTCCTCGCTATCTACCACATGGCCAGTTTCTGTGTCATCTGCAAACGTCTTGATCCCCCTACATTTTCATCCAAGTCATTAATATATACCACAAAAAGCAGGGGACCTAGTACTGAGCCCTGCGGAACGCCACTGGAATCAGCCTTCCAGTCGCAAAAACACCCGTCAACAATTACCCTTTGTTTCCTGCCACTGAGCCAATTTTGTATCCGCCTTGAGACATTTCCTTGGATCCCATGGGCTTTTTTTTAACCAGTGTCAGGCAAACCTCCTACCTGCCAAGACTGAGGCACACATTATTTCACCACATGAACATTAAAACTTAAAATTGCAAGCCCCTGACTGAAAAGGTATTTGCATGGTGGCATACAGTGTTGGAACAATGAGGAACCAGTCCCTATCCTAATACACAGAAGAGACCTGGTCAAACCAGTCAGTCATGTGACCACCTGCTGGCCAACTAGGGGAGTTTTAAATTGGAAAAACAGAATTTGAACTCAAAACACCGTATGCTCCTGGAACTGAAGCAGAACCCTCTCCTGTCTGCCTGCTCCCATCTCCTTCCCATGGAACTGAATCTTGTGAAAACACGTGAACCTCAAAAAGAGAAACGTCTCCGACGTGAACAAGGTTTAAGCAGAATACTGGGCCCCAACGAAACGCAAAAATTACCTACAAAAGGACTATACCATGAGCTTGAAACACAGTAACAAGATATTGCCTCAAACTATTCCACTTTATCTTTTCTTCTCTTTTCTGTCCCTATCTGCATGTGCATATCGCATGTGCATGCTAGTGTGGGCACATCATTTATCCATAGGCATCAATCGTATTCGAGTTTAAGTCTTAGTTTTAATAAATTTTACTCTACTCCTTTAAAGCTGAGAAAACCTGGTATGTTGGTTTCTTTGCCTTATAGTTGGAAAACTATGAACAAGCATTCACAAAAAAAGGGGCTCAAAACACAGTGTGTTTAAAAATAAAACCCTGTTACAATAAGACGAGGTAAAGACAGCAAAAGACCCTCAGACACATTTCTCACCTGGTTGTAACACCAGTCTGCCATGTGGGACCTTGACAAAAGCCTTGCTAAAATCCATGTAGACCACATCAACTGCACTACCCTCATCAATCCTCCTTGTTACTTTCTCAAAAAATTCAATCAAGTTAGTCAAACAAGATCTTACCTTAACAAATCCATGTTGACTATCCTTGATTAATCCATGCCCTTCTAATTAACAGTTTATCCTGTCTCTCAGAATAGATTCCAATAATTTGCACACTACTGAGTTTAGACTGACCGGCCTGTAATTATTTTGTAAACAAAGGTACAATGTTAGTTATCCTCCAGCACCATACCTCTATCCAGTGAGGACTGGAAAATGATGGACAGAACTTCTGCTATTTCCTCTCTGGCTTCTTTTAACAGCCTGGGGTACATTTCATCCGGCCCTGGTGTTTTATCCACTTTCAAGAATGCTAATCCCATTCATACTTCCTCCCTCCCTATGTTTATCACATTCCAATACTGCATACCACTCTTCATTGACTACAATATCTGCATCGTCCCCCTCTTTTTTGACGTCAGACGCCAAGTATTCATGAAGAATCTTACCAACATCTTCTGCCCCTACACATAGATGACCTTTTTGGTCTTTTATGGGTCCTACTCTCTCCTTAGTTATCCTCTTACTCCTAATGTATTGATAAAACATCTTTGAGTTCTCCTTGATTTTGCTTGCCAATATTCTTTCATGTCCTCTCTTAGCTTTCCTAATTTCCTTTTTGATTTTACCCCTCCACTTACTATATTCCTCTTTACCTTCTGTAGTATTGAGTTCTCGGTGTCGGACATAAGCTTTCCTTTTCTGTCTTATCTTACCCTGTAGGCTCCTTGACATCCATGGGGCTCTTGATTTGGTCGTCCCACCCTTTTTCTTTGTGGGGACATGTTTGCTCTGAACCCCTTCAATCTCTCCTTTGAATGCCTCCCTCTGCTCTAACACTGCTTTATCTTCAAGTAGCTGTTTCCAGTCCACTTCCGCGAAATTACTCCTCAGTTTAGTAAAATTGGCCTTGCCCCAATTGAGAACTCTAACTCCTGTTCTATCCTTGTCCTTTTCCATAATTATGTTAAAACTGACTGAATTATGATCACTCCCACCAAAATGCTCTCCCACTGCCACTCCTTCCACCTGCCCATCTTCATTTCCTAAAACTGTCTAAAACTGCGCCGCTCTTGTTGGACTAGCTACATACTGGGCAAAACGGTTCTCAAGGATTATGCTTCCTCAACTCCTTTCACACTAAAACTAATATTGGGGTAGTTAAAATCCCCTATTATTACTGCCCTATTGTTTGTGCACTTCTCAGAAATGTGCCTATATTTCTGCTCTTCTATCTCTCTCTGACTGTTTGGGGGTCTATATACACTCCCAACAGTCTGATTGCCCCTTTTTTGTTCCTTAGCTCGATCCCTATGGCCTCATTTGATGAACCTTCCAACACATCATCCTTCCTCACACTTGTAATTGTTTCTTTGACCAAAATTGCCAGTCGCCCTCCTTTCTTATCCCCCTCCCTATTGTGTCCGATAACCCTGTAACCAGGAATGTTGAGCTGCCATTCCTGTCCCTCCTTTAGTCATGTTTCTGTAATAGCTATGATATCACACTGCCATGTGTCTATCTGGGCCCTCAGCTCATCTGCTTTATTTGCTATATTCCTTGCATTGAAACAGATACCCTTGAGCACTGCCAGACTCTTTTTTTTAAATTTTCTAACCTTTGTTTCCTCTGTCTTCCAGGCTCATCCACTAATTTTCTGCCTTCCATTTTCATTTCTGATTTTGTCCCAACTGAGTCTGCCCTCAGGTCCCCATCCCCCTTCCAATCTAATTTAAACCCTCCCCAACAACACTAGCAAAACATCCCACAAGGAACCCAGTCCCGACTCTGTTCAGGTGCAACCCATCCAGCCTGTACAGGTTCCATCTCCCCCAGAGCTGGTCCCAATGTCCCAGAATCTAAAGTCCTCCTTCCTGCACCAACTTTCCAGCCACGCATTCATCTGTCGTATCCTTCTATTCTTGTTCTCACCTGCGCTGAGAATAATCTGGAGAAAAGGATTCCTGGGCAGTAGCAGTAAACTTTCATTGTACGGCCGCTATAGGAGCACTCTATTGGTACTTTATGCTACTTTTGACTCATTCATAATTGGTCAATTGGATACAATTGGTACAATAAGAGATAAATGGTTATTTGAGCTAATCACAATTGTTTTACTGTATGGGTGGGTAATGCCTGAAACACTGTACTTTCCAGTGTGCCATCTTTTAATTTTAATTCGCTGCAGATTCACAGTAAACACAATACTTTTATTCATGTAAACCATATTATGCTTCTGCTAACTCATTTTTTGCAACTTGTCATATACTGAAGCGCATTAATTATAGGAGGTACTGAGCTGAGTAAATATAAAGCACGCAGTTATTAAAGTTCTAACTTATTTGGCAAAAATGTCGGTTTATATTTATCACAATATCAATGCTTGGACAGATGAAAGGCACAGAACTTGTTATTTACACTGGCAAGCCTTAATAGAGAAGTGCAAAATTAACAAATAAATATTTGCAAAGGTGTCTTTGAGGATGTTGACAGCAAAATTATAATTGTTAACTCAAGAAAGTAAATCATTATTACCAGTTTAAGAGAGTTACAGCTGTGGACATCACAGAGAATTATACCCGTCTGTACCTCAGAAGAAAAATCTTCCACTGAAATAGGGATGGAGCTTTTAACAGCGATACACTTAATACTGATGATCACTTAACTGAAGTAGATAATAATAGATGCCTGGAAGTAAGTTAGAGCCTGTAACCTGATCAAGTGTTCAGAGTAGATCAGCACTCGAGTGCTTTCTAAACGTTACCTGAATCATGAGTTTAGATTACAGCTTTTAATTTTTATATAATACAGGCAATTTAGTTTGCATTTATTTAGTTCCAAGATGCTGCGTTGCCTTGGTGATGTGGTCCCGGATGGAATATATCATGATACAGTTAGCAGAGGGGATTTACAATGTAGTTAAATATAGCAGTTATACTGTATTATTTATTGAAGAATGGACAGTTCAGAGTGAGGGTGCCCAGCTGATTAAAGTATTTAAATTGGGATCTTATGGTGCCATTAGTCCCCAATGTCATTATGCAGAGCTTATGCCATGCATGCTTTAGTTAGTATCAATTAATTGCTGGACGGAGGAGGTGCTGAAAGGTAAATTAAACTCTATATTTGTTGGGGCAGGAGCAGCAGAATGTTTCTTCCAGGCTTCATAAAGCCAGCCTGGGCATCTGCCACACCTGTTCCCCCTCTCCCAATCCCATCCAGATATTATGATCCCCCTTCCTACATATCTTCTTGCACCCCAGAGGCTTCCCCAGGGTGCGCAATAGTCTGGTAGCCAAAGCCAGAGGGCTGCCGCAGGTACGTGATCTCTAACCACAGCTAGTCTTCAAAAAAGCAAAATACTGCAGATGCTGGAAATCTGAAACACAAACAAGAAATGCTGGAAATACTCAGCAGGTCTGGCAGCATCTGTGGAGAGAGAAGCAGAGTTGACATTTCAGGTCAGTGACCCTTCATCAGAACTCTGCCCTCCTCGTGTAATCCACCCAGACAATTGCCTGTATGAGCTTTTAAAGTTGTGAAAGACTTTCACTTCCCAATGGGTTAAAGAGAAAGGAATAACTGAATCGTGGGAAATTTTAGACTTACTGCATATTTTCCAAACAGCCACAATTATGAAAGGTCATTTTCTTCTTGCAGTGAACTTCCTTACTTTTTAAATTCCAACTATACTGCACATCAACCTGGACAATAATTCAGAAAGTATTAACAGACTGCTGATCAGAATTGCTTCATTGGTCAGGGGAGACTGATCTTAACTCCCTGACCCAACTCCTGCTGACAGTCATTTCCCATAAACAGCTGCTGCCAATAATAACATGTCTGGTGGGACTGACCCACGATCTTCATCACAACTGCGTCAAAGTCATAATCTCCCAATATAAACAGTTCAAAGCAGATGTTGAACAGGCCATTAACTCAGTGTTTTATGTCTGCACTATGTGAAGTTTGAGAGATAATACAGTCAAAGATGGACAGCTTCAAATCAGTGCTTTCAAAGGAATTATCTGATCAGAAAATAAAAATGATAATTATATTATTAAAATTTATGCCAGATAGAGAAAAATGTTGCTCTTGAAATGGAAATGATCTTATCGAGCTATTGTAGGGAGGGGAAGGCAAGAAATTATCTATTCTTTTCTTTCTGTTGCTGCAATTATTTTCACTTTCTTTCAAAAACTATAGTTTTTAATCATCTCATCGGTGTAGCTTTCCTACACTCAGAAGGATCTTCTGAAGAATAATTTAGCACAGTGATTATTCATGGTGATAATGAGCACAATTACAATAAATATGAATTTTGCACAACTTCATTCAAAATGATTGGAAATCATTTCCAAAATCACTAGTTTAGGAAATTTTCTCTCTTACATTTCGAACAATCAGTGCAATGTTTATATATCTCCCACAAATGTTACTTGCTCCAAACTTGAAAGCAGGGAGAAAATGTAAGCATGAGTACTACAGATATTCGGGAGAACACAATGGAAAGTTCTGAAGTAGTTATCTTACCAGTCAAAAAGCATGAGCAGAATATTATATCATAAATTCACATACAAAAACATAGCCAGCAGACATAAATCTGATATGTTCAATGTTTTTTCCCATTTTCATAAATATGTACCTTACAGAGTACAAGCTTGATTTCATGATTAAATGTTCTGTTTATCCCTTTAAATTATGACCTTAGTGCTGATGCCAAAGTTTCTAAAAAGTCTGCTGGTTAACATTTTGCACTGAATCATAACAAAAACCCATGCTCTGTGACATGAAGCAACAAGAGACATAAAAGGAAAGATGATGTGTTGAAGTGGGGTTGACTACTTGCAATACATTAACTTCCCCATAAACTAAAATTATAAAAGTTAACTTAGGGAATAATGATCCTGAAGATGTCTTTTTAATCTTTTACCAACTTTAAAATGTTCTATCCACTCAATTTTTCATACCTGTTCATAAAACTGTAAACTATTTTTGGCAGAAAACACCACTATTATGACATTTATTGTTTTGAAGCGTGTACAATCAAAATAGTACACAAGCAAAAACACTCTGATAATGTGCACCCAGGAAAATTAGAAGGCACAATTTTCCTTCCCTTCAATTTTCCTTTGATTTTTGTTTCCTTGCCCCTTTTGGAAAACCACGATTCATGCTAGAACATGGCTTCTTGGGGATCAGCTGCCCTGTGATATCTCACCCAAATGGCTATTTTTCATGTATGAATTTAGACAATGACTGTGAGGGAACACAACAGCCTAGCCTGTCCCTGTCTTCATCTGATATTCTCTCTTCCAGCTGGGGTCAATAGCTTTTGGTCAGGAACTAGGGCTGATTTTTCCACATGCAAGGCATACTAAGAATAACTGGCATCTCTGTTACTGCCCCTAGCTAAGATCAACTAACTCACACGCACCCGGAATCAAACCTGGGATCTCCCTGTTTCATATATCTTGCTATTGTCACATAATGCTCAATGAATCATTTAACAGAATTCAGTTTTTGGGGAAAAAACATAAATAATGATTATATTGAAGGATTTGTATACTTTGCTTTATTAATTTTTTATTTTAAATGAGCTTATCATTTTTCCATTTATTTCTCTGAGGCAACTTTTAATAAAAGCTTTTATTTTAGTTAAGCCGCTTTGGAGCTCTGATTCAGCTGTAGCTGCCTCCCTCCAGATATGTTGGAGGAAAAAATATTATAATGGCTATAATTTTTCTATCACAGTGTCATAGATAATGTGTGGAGTGGAATAGGGCAGACAGGGACACAAAAGTGCAGTCTATTCAGCTTGTATTTGCTAAATGGCCACCGTGGCAGATTATCCACATTAATCATTATATTTTTATAATCATTTATTTCTGTTTTTGCCAAAGCTGGGGCAGAGAACATTTTGCCACCCAGTGTCAGCATCAAATTATTCCCAGATTAGGTATGGCGTAGATAAATGGGCAGCAAATGTACTTTTACTCTGCTCCTATAATATGCCTTTGCCCAACCTCAGTAAAGCATCATTTACTGCACAGATGCAAATTTTAAGTTTTGAACATCATTCATTCTTCTGGCCTTTCCAATTTAACACTCTAGTGACAGTTCTGTTTTAAACGATTTGATTGACATGCATTAACTGATTTTTTTATGGCGTCTACAGCACATATCCAGTAACCTGTAGGAGAATAAACATTTCACGTGTCTTTGGTGTCACTTGAGGCTTGTTCATTTCACAACCAGTCTTAATTCCACAACACAACTGAAGGTGAAAATCCTGTTTTTTCCTGCATTCTTCATGTCTCTCATCCTTTTAAGAACCTGGATCCTGTCTCCTCTTAAACTTCTTGTTTCCATCGAAAGCCAGTTCAGTTCCTTATAAACTCGAGTTCTATCTCCCAGAATCATATTAACAGTTATTCTCTGGAATCTTTCCAATATATCGATGTGGGAGTTATTACAGTGAATACAATTATTGCACTGCCTGTATTTGAATAGTTTTATTAAAGTTTTCAGAAATTATATTAGTTGTTCTTTGTCCTTTGATTCACAAATAAAAATATTTCCTGGTATGAAATATAATAACAGCAACAGTGTGAGAAATGCCAAAGGAAATATTTTTCTCTTTCAAACCATCCAAACAATTTAATTAATAAATGCTGTAGCCTTTCTTCACTGTTAGTTATTTTCGCTACTTTGTTCTATTAGGGTTGCGAAACTCGAGTCAAACTGACAACACAGTTGTCTGCACACTAAATGGCATCTTTGTTAGAACGCAAACAGTGCTGTTTTGTATTCTAATTGCTTGAATACTGTTTTGGGCACATCTTTGATGAAATATTTGAGAGCATATTTCGTATAGTTCAACCCAACTGGGATTCACTGGCCCTTTTGTTTTGCCTGTGTTTTGGGAAACCAGGGTATGTTCACAAATAGTGCAAGATCTGAAAGTTAGAGGAAGTCAATTGAATTGTGGGAAGAACAGAGTGCAGCCGTTTTCTTTTTGCAGCAGGGTGCTGAATGGCAGGTGTCCAAAAGCGCAAAGGAAAACAGCCATGAACTAAGGCAGATTGGGGAATGCAATATCAGGCAAATTAAGCTATTATTCAAATTAATGGAAGGACATAATCAGAGGACATGAACTCTGCAGTCTGCAGTGCTCATTAACTCAAGGTTTGGCTGAAAAATGGGGCCCTCTTAGCAGCATGGTTCAAGGCTAATTTAATAGACCAAGTACAACATGACTGAATTATATCTTTACATACTGATAATATTCTGGAGTAGCATCACAACCGCCTTAAAAGATCATTATGGAATTATATAACAATACAGTATTATTTATCGGTATTGTTATTTGTAAAGATTGTATGTTAATGTTTTGATATTCTGCTTGGGACCTGTTCAAGACCAGCTTATTATTTTAAAAGAAAAGAGATGACTGGGCATTGAGTTACCCAACAACAATTATTTTGAGTGATTCTGGTGAGATTATAAACTACGATGTCAAAACCTGAGTGGTTTATAAAGATTAACAGAGCCACATGATGATCTGAGGCCCTATGTTATGTGATCAGCCATAATGGTGCCATTAACTCAGAAGATAAAGTTGTAAAACCAGGCCTTATTGCATGGTCTTGTTGTGCCATACAAAAATAGCAATAGGTATGAAAATGTACTGGTAGTTACAGGTTTACAACCGAGAAAGAGTAATTGCATCAGATTTCATTTTGTTTTGTAATGTTACTTTTCATTGTTGGAAACAGGAGAAATCTGATTCTTTCTCATTTCCATAAATATTTCTCTACGAGTGTTATAAGGATTTATTGTTAAAAGTGCAGATCTTTGTAAGGAATAAAGCAAATGTTTTGTTGAATAAGACAAATTGGAATATTGCTAGAAATGCAGAGCCTAATATACCAACTTCTCAAGTTAGGTCCATAAAGACTTGCCGGAATTTTACGTCCCCCAGCTGGAGCAGGCTGATAGTGGGGTGGGTGGGGTTGGGGGGGGTCTTAAAATTCAGTGGGAGAAAGGGGGTGCCAGTCCGATGACTTCCCACTCCCGCTGCAATTTTACATGGGACAGCGGTGGCAAGAATCAGCCCGCCTGCCCCAGGCCAATCAGGGCCCTAAAGTGGCCAATAACTGCCACTTTAGGGCCTCCTCCCGCCACTGCTGGATTTTACCAGTGGTGGGCGGGCAGCTGAGGCCTCCCAGGGGACCGCCAAGTAAAATCTGATGGCCTCCTTGTGGGCTGGGGGGGGGGGTGCCTCCTGATCGGGCACCCTGTGCCTCATGGAGGCCCATCTTCCCCCCTCCCAACCGACTGCCCTCGCCTCACCGGGGCCTAGCCGATTGTACCCCGGCAAGGCGCCAGTGACTTACCTTGTAGAGATTTACCTTGTTTCTGGGCCGGCGCCTTTCTTGCTGCTGAAGCCGGGTGCAGTCCCAAGCAGTGGCCACTGTTCTCGGTGGTGCTTCTGGGACTGAGAGCTGTCGACTTCCTGCCTCAGAGGGGCGGAAGACCAGCCCAAGGCCAATTAAGGGCCTGGGGGGCAAAAATCCTGGCGTGGCTCCCCAGACCCAGCAGAGGTGGGCTCACCCCCATCTATTTGGCCAGTGGGCGAGGCCTCCCACCCAACGTAAAATTCCAGCTGCAATTTGATGAAGTAATGTGTTTTCCTTTGCAATTATAGCTTCCTTTCTTCAAGTGCATGTAAAACAAAAATATTGACATGTGAAACCCCAATGGACTACGCTCTTAAAGGTTCAATAAAAACTTTACATTTTAGGAACTGACCTAACAATTGTATAAAACCACACATAGACCAATGCATTTCTGATACTAAACTTGACAGCAGGAAACAGGCCTAGGCTCTTGAGGACTACTGAACAGCTGTTGCAGAGCAGTAATTCACTATGTTCCATCTTTCCTGGTAAGTGGGATATAGCCAAGGCAGGGTTATAAAGAATTCCCAAAAAAGGAAAACATAACTGAAAACATGCCAAAAATATATTTTATTTTCATTGAATTAAAATCTGAGATATATATAGGAACAGAGGAACATAGGAGTAGGTCATTCAACCCCTCAAGCCTGTCCCGCCATTCAATGAGATCATGGCTGATCCGCAGCCTAACTCCGTATACCTGCCTTTGGCCCATATCCCTTATTATCGTTGCTTAACAAAAATCTATCTATCTCAGATTTAAAATTAACAACTGTTCTAGCTTCAACTGTTGTTTGTGGGAGAGGGTTCCAAACCTCTACCACCCTTTGCATGAAGAAGTGCTTCCTAACATCTCTCCTGAAGGTCTGGTCCTAATTTTTAGACTATGCCCCCTAGTTTTAGAATCGCCAACCAGTGGAAATAGTTTATCTTTATCTAGCCTGTCTTTTCCTGTTAATATCTTGAAGACTTTGATCAGATCACCCCTTAACCTTCTAAATTCTAGCAAAAACAGGCCTAATTTATGTAATCTCTCCTCGTAACTTAACCTCTGTAGTCCAGGTATCATTCTTGTAAACCTATGTTGCACTCCTTCCTAAGGTATGGTGCCCAGAACTGCTCACAGTACTCCAAGTGGGGTCTAACCAGGGTTTTGTACAGCTGCAGCATAACCTCTGTGTCTTTATACTCCAATCCTCTAGATATAAAGGCTAGCATTCCATTAGCCTTTTTGATTATTTTCTGCATTTGCTTGTGGCATTTTAAAGATCTATGCACCTGAACCCCCAAGTCTCTTTGGACATCCACTGTACTTAACCTCTTCCCATTGAGAAAGTACCCTGCTCTATCCTTTTTTGGTCCAAAATGGAAAACCTCACACTTGCCCACATTGAAATCCATCTGCCACAATTTTGCCCATTCACTAAGTCTGTCACTATCACCTTGAAAAGTAAAAACTTCAGCATAATTACAATCTCGACAGATTGCTGACAGAATGTTGATGTTGTACGGAATGCAAAAATTAGAACTTTGGCTATCACCTCATGCTTTTGACTAGTTTGGGCCCAGATTCTAGTTCAGACTAGTTACCCTCCCACCCAAGTGGAGTGACATGTGCAACTTTCCAATCCAGAGGGACCACTCCTGAATCTAGGGAACTCTGAAAAACTATAGTTAGGGCATCTAGAATGTGCTCCCCTACTTCCTTTAACACCCTCGGATGGAAACCATCAGGTCCTGGGGATTTCTCACTCTTAAGTTCCATTAATGTCCTTTTTACTGATGTTTTACTTACGTTAATTGTATTAAGTCCCTGTCCCCTATCGGCTATTATGCAATCAAATAGACTGTCTACAATGCTGCCTAACTTTGTATCATCAGCAAATTTGGATATATGACTTACGATGCCATCATCCAAATCGTTAATGAATAATGTGAATAATTGAGGCCCCAACACAGATCCTTGTGGGACACCACTAGTCACATCCTGCCAATCGGAATACTTACCCATTATCCCCACTCTCTGTCGCCTACCACTCAACCAACTTCCTAACCATGTCAATAATCTGCCCTCAACTCCATGGGCTTCTGCCTTTGTTAACAGTCTCTTATGTGGGACTTTATCAAATGCCTTCTGGAAGTCCATATAAATAACATCCATAGACATTCCCCTGTCCACCACCTTAGTCACCTCTTCAAAAAATTCAATGAGATTTGTCAGGAATGACCTTCCCGTCATGAATCCATGCTGGCTGTCCCTGATTAACTGAAATCTTTCTAGGTGTTCAGTCATAATATCCTTGATTATAGATGCCAGCAACTTGCCCACCAGAGATGTCAGGCTAACTGGTCAGTAATTTCCTTGGTTCGCCCTTTCACCCTTCTTAAAAAGTGGAGTGACATGTGCAACTTTCCAATCCAGAGGGACCACTCCTGAATCTAGGGAACTCTGAAAAACTATAGTCAGGGCATCTACAATGTGCTCCCCTACTTCCTTTAACACCCTCAGATAGAAACCATCAGGTCCTGGGGATTTCTCACTCTTTAGTTCCATTAATGTCCTTTTTACTGATGTTTTACTTACGTCAATTGTATTAAGTCCCTGTCCCCTATCGGCTATTAATTTTTTCGGGACTTCCGGCAAGTTATCCTCCTTTTCAACTGTAAATGCTGAGGCAAAGTAATTGTTCAACATGTCTGCCATTTCCCTATTATCAATGACAATATCTCCATTTTCAGCTTTTAGTGGGCCTACATTGCTCTTGACCACCCGCTTTCCCTTTATGTAACTATAAAATTTCTTCTTATTGATTTTGATGTCCCTTGCACGTTTCCTTTCTTAATCCCTTTTAGTAGCTCTTATAAGCTGCTTTGTGACCCTTTGCTGATCTTTGTATCTACCCATTCGGCCTGATCTGTGCTACGTTTTGCATTTTTGTAAGCCCTTTCTTTTAGTTTTATGCCATCCCTAATCTCTTTAGTTGTCCATGGCTGTTTTTTCTGTGAAGTGGAACTTTTTCCTGTCAGGGGTATATACTCGCTCTATTTCGTTAAATGTTTCTTTAAATATTCACCACTGCTCTTCAGCCATTTGACCCATTAACAGATCTTCCCAGTTTATCGTGGACAGTCTCTGTCTCATCCCGGTAAAGTCAGCCTTACCCAAGTCTAAAATTCTAGTAGCTGATTCGTGCTTTTCACTTTCAAACACTACCTTGAATTCGATCATGTTGTGATCACTATTTGATAAATGTTCACGCACAGTTAGGCTACTAATTAAATTTGGCTCATTACAACATAACTAAATCTAATATTGCCTGTCCCTTTGTTACATCTAGGACATATTGCTGTAGGAAACTATCCCGGACACATTCCAGAAATTCACTACCTTTCTGACAGGTGCTAGTCTGCCTCTCCCAATCTATGTGTAAGTTAAAAATCCCCCATTAATACTACTCTGCCTTTGTTACACACCTGCCTAATTTGTGCATTTATACAATCTAACACCTTAGAACTGCTGCCAGGGGATCTATACACAACACCTATTACAGTTTTCAATCCTTTTCTGTTCCTCAGCTCCACCCATAAGGTCTCCACTGGATGCTTTCCCCACATTATATCCTCCCTCACCAATGAGGTGATAGTATTTCTAATCAGTAATCAGTACCGTGGAATCTCCCTGCTCAGCATAGTGGGGAAAGTCTTTGCTCAAGTCGCTCTAAACAGGCTCCAGAAGCTGGCCGAGCGCGTCTACCCTGAGGCACAGTGTGGCTTTCGTGCAGAGAGATCGACCGTTGACATGCTGTTCTCCCTTCGTCAGATACAGGAGAAATGCCACAAACAACAGATGCCCCTCTACATTGCTTTCATTGATCTCACCAAAGCCTTTGACCTCGTAAGCAGACGTGGTCTCTTCAGACTACTAGAAAAGATTGGATGTCCACCAAAGCTACTATGTATCATCACCTCATTCCATGACAATATGAAAGGCACAATTCAACATGGCGGCTCCTCATCAGACCCCTTTCCTATCCTGAGTGGCGTGAAACAGGGCTGTGTTCTTGCACCCACACTTTTTGGGATTTTCTTCTCCCTACTGCTTTCACATGCGTTCAAGTCTTCTGAAGAAGGAATTTTCCTCCACACAAGATCAGGGGGCAGGTTGTTCAACCTTGCCCATCTAAGAGCCAAGTCCAAAGTACGGAAAGTCCTCATCAGGGAACTCCTCTTTGCTGACGATGCTGCTTTAACATCTCACACTGAAGAGTGTCTGCAGAGTCTCATCGACAGGTTTGCGGCTGCCTGCAATGAATTTGGTCTAGCCATCAGTCTCAAGAAAATGAACATCATGGGGCAGGATGTCAGAAATGCTCCATCCATCAATATTGGTGACCACGCTCTGGAAGTGGTTCAAGAGTTCACCTACCTAGGCTCAACTATCACCAGTAACCTGTCTCTAGATGCAGAAATCAACAAGCACATGGGAAAGGCTTCCACTGCTATGTTCAGACTGGCCAAGAGAGTGTGGGAAAATGGCGCACTGACACGGAACACAAAAGTCCAAGTGTATCAAGCCTGTGTCCTCAGTACCTTGCTCTATGGCAGCGAGGCCTGGACAACGTATGTCAGCCAAGAGCGACGTCTCAATTCATTCCATCTTCGCTGCCTCCGGACAATACTTGGCATCAGGTGGCAGGACTGTATCTGCAACACAGAAGTCCTCGAGGCGGCCAACATCCCCAGCTTATACACACTACTGAGTCAGCGGCGCTTGAGATGGCTTGGCCGTGTGAGCTGCATGGAAGATGGCAGGATCCCCAAAGACACATTGTACAGCGAACTCGCCACTGGTATCAGACCCACCGGCCGTCCATGTCTCCGCTTTAAAGACGTCTGCAAACGCGACATGAAGTCCTGTGACATTGATCACAAGTCGTGGGAGTCAGTTGCCAGCGTTCGCCAGAGCTGGCGGGCAGCCATAAAGGCGGGGCTAAAGTGTGGCGAGTTGAAGAGACTTAGCAGTTGGCAGGAAAAAAGACAAAAGCGCAAGGGGAGAGCCAACTGTGTAACAGCCCCGATAAACAAATTTTTCTGCAGCACCTGTGGAAGAGCCTGTCATTCTCGAATTGGCCTTTATAGCCACTCCAGTCGCTGCTCCACACACCACTGACCACCTCCAGGCGCTTACCCATTGTCTCTCGAGATAAGGAGGCCAAAGAAGAAGGCTACTCCACCCCCTCTGCTATTTTCCCTGCCTTCCTGTAAACTTTATAACCAGGTATATTTAGTTCCCAGTCCCGACCATCCTGCAGCCACATCTCCGCAATGGCCACAACTTCATAATCTTCCATTTGAATTTGCGCCTGCAGTCATCTAGTTTATTCCTTACACTCCGTGCATTTATATATAGAACTCTTATTTGGGCTATACCCCCTAACCTGTCCCTCAGCACTGATGCTTTATTCGCCTGTTTATTATTTCTCTCTTCTGGTTTAACCAGTATACTTCTTGCACTTTTGCTATTACCTGCAGTTCCTGAAGTAGGATTCCTGACTGTTTCTTTACTCTCTACCCTGTTACTTGTTTTTGAAACTGTATTAACTTCCCCTGAGGCCTCCCCCTTCCCCACCCCCCCATTTACTAGTTTAAAGTCCTTGTCACCACCCTATTTATCCTTTCCACTGGGACACTGATCCCAGATCGGTTCAGGTGGAGCCCGTCCCAACGGTACAGTTCCCTCCTGTCCCAATACTGATGCCAGTGCCCCATGAAATGGAACCCCTCTTTCCCACTCCACTCCTTTAGCCACGTGTTTACTTCCCTAATTTTCTTATCCCTGTGCCAATTTGCACGTGGTTCAGGTAATAATCCAGAGATTATAACCCTTGAGGACCTGTTTTTTAATTTTGTTCCTAGTTCCTGATAGTCCCCAAACAGGTCCTCTTGCCGAGTCTTGCCTATGTTGTTTGTCCCAACGTGGACCACAACAACTGGATCCTCCCCCTCCCTCTCCAATATCCTTTCAAGCTGGTTAGAGATGTCCCTCACCCTTGCACTGGGTAGGCAACATACCATGCGGGACTCTCGGTCCTGCTTACAAAGGATGTCATCAGTACCCCTAATTATGGAATCCCCTGCCACTACCACTTTTCTTTTTGCTCCCCCCGCTTGAATGGCCTCCTGTACCATGGTGCAGCCGTCAGTTTGCTCAACCTTCCTACAGTCCTTTTCCTCATCCACACAGGGAGCAAGTACCTCTGACCTGTTAGACAAGGTCAAGAGCTGAGGCTCCTATATTGCTGAATTCAGGATCCCTCTACCTGCCTCACTTGCAGTCACACCCTCCTGTCTCTGACCACTGGCTGAATTTGAGATACTTAATCTACGGGGTGCGACTGCCTGAAGCACAGTGCTCAGGAACCCCTCCCCCTCCCTGATGTGCCGCAATGTCTGAAGCTCGGAATCCAGCCCATCAACTCTGAGCCGAAGTTCTTCGAGCTGCAAGCACTTGCTGCAGATGTGGTCACTGTGGCTCTCAATGGGATCTACCACCTCCCACACCATGCAGCTATGGCACATTGCCTGCCCTGCCATCTCTATTTTACTTTTGTTAATTAGTTTTTCAAATTTTCAAATTAGTTTTTCAAATTTAATGCAGATTCCCTACCAGTTTTCCTGTGATGTCACTTTTTTCAGATTTTTCTCAGTTTCAGTTGGAACACTGAAGGAGTGAAAGCAGCTCCGCCCCTCCAGGTCCGCTCTACCCCCGCTCCCCGGTGACTATAAATAATAAGAGTTACGTGTCATGTAACTGTATTTATTTTCTCCTCGGATTAAAACAGTGTGCCTTAAGACTCTGGGTGAAATTTTACTGGCCCTTCGACGCCGTGTGTTGCGGTGCGGGGGCTGGTAAAATTCTGCGGTAAGAGGCCCGCCTTGACTCTCGACGTCGAGAAGGTGCTGCTGCAAATTACCGGTGGCGGGGGGACTTCGGTTCCCCCACCCCCACCCCCGCCACTCGGTGGTGGCACCCCAATGAGAATATGTAAAACAGTACTTACCTCTGCAGATTAGGCAGCCCGCCGCCTCTCCATGCACTCTTCCTCATTTTACGTGGAACGGGCGGCCGTCACGTGCCGTCCCCTTCACGATTAGAAGAGCCGGTGGGTAATCAGAAGCAGAAGGTTTCACTATGGAAGGTAAGTTCTGATTTTCAGGGGCCTCACTCTGCATACTGGAAGGGAGGAGAGGGGGGTCTGGGATTACTGGAGGGAAAGCTCTGCAGGCATGAAGGAAGGTACTGTGTACCCTCCCTCCACAAACAGTGTATGCTCTGCATTTGTTTGTGTTTGTGAAGGAGCAATGGCACTCTAGTCTAGTGTGTGGGGAGAGTGCCAGGAAGGGTGGGAGTGTTAAGGTTATATGGATGGTGGGGGCAATCGATTCAGCTGGTAGGATCTTGATGTGGTCATGCTGTGCCACTCTGAGTGTTGGTCAAGATGGGCAATGCCATGGCATGCCACATAGTTGATCAATGAAAGCACCTGATGTACCCATCAACATCAATCGCTGCCCTGTTAGGAACCTTCGAATAACTGAAGGGTTCAACTTTATTTATCACATGCAAATGGGTCTGGCTCATCCTACATTGTGTGATCCTCTGCACCTGAGGATCCATATGCACCACAGCTAAAATCAACAGGCAGCTACGGTCCATGTAGAGGCCCCGGTCATCAGCAGCAGCCCCCAAGGGGAGCTTGCCATTAGGGTCACCATGCATCTACAGGCCCCACATGAAAATCCATCGGATGCCAGAGCACCAGTGTCAGAGGCAATTGTGCATGTAGAGAGGGTGGTGACATGTCTGTGTGCCCCGTTCAAAGATGACCTGAAGCCCATGGGCTTCGGTGGACATCCTATGCCTATGGTCCTCAAGTGTCAGTGGTTGTCAAGCTTGACGCCTATGCAGCTTTTCAAGGGCCCACCAGAGACCTTTGTGGGGTCACACAGTCAGCAATGCACCACTGCATCAGGGAGGTAACCAATGCCCTGCATCGGAGGGCCAGTGAGTATGTCCGCTTTCGGACGCGCCCTCACAGCCAGGCCCAGAGGGCCATCGGTTTCGGCACCATTGCCAAAGAACATAGGTTTTAATGTTCCTAGACTGTACCCATGTGGCCATCAGGCCTCCCGCCAAGCTACCACCTGCAGACGTCACCATTAAAGGAAACATCTCAATCTAGGTGAAGCTGGTCTGTGATCACCTCAGATGCTTCATGCACATCTGTGCCCGCTTCTCAGGCAGCTGCCATGACACCTGGGACCTGCGCCAGTCCCAGCTGCCACCGCTGTTCACTGAACTGGCTCAGATGGAGGGGTGGCTTCTTGGAGATAAGGGCTATCCCTTGCAGACATGGCTCCCGACACCAGTGAGAGACCCCACACAGCTGCAGAGGAGAGATACAACACCAGCCACTGAGCTACAAGATCCACCATTGAGCAGGCGATCGGCTTGCTGAAAGAATGCCTCCAATGCCTGTATGCATAGGGTGATGCCCTGTACTACAGGCTGAAAAGGCCAGATCCTTTTTTTACTGCTCTGCCCAACTACTCACCCAATAGAACTAGGCCTGGCATGATGAGGAGAGACGTCAACAGGATTCCTCCTCAGACTATGAGGACACTGAGGACCTACAACATGAAAGACGCATGGGAGGGCAGATGGCCACCCAGGCTCTGCACACAGGGCTAGCAGTACGCCAGGGATGTACAGAAGTGGCTTATTAGACAAAGGTTGTCTGCTCCATAGAAACTGACATGAGCTCTGCAAGCCACACATCACCCTCAATCACCTGCTGTGCACCAGTCCACATCTGCAGCATCCCTGTGTAAATCATTACAGGCAGCAGCTGACTGAGCCAACGTCCATGATACTGCATCCGTGGAGACGCTCATGAGTAATGGTGGCATGGTAATGATGTTATTCTATACGTTGGTTCTCCTGAAGAGCCAACGGTGCAACAGGATGTAACATTGGCGCTACATGCTGGCACACATCATTCACACAGAGAAAAGGTCACACATGTTGGTGAGGAACATTTAGTGAAAGACGTATTTACATTGCTGTGACACCCGTGCATTCCCATTTGTGTCAGTGTGTTCTCTGTAAATGTTTACGAGTGCCCTTTCTAGGTGCAATCTCTGCGCTAGCAGCCTGACGGGAGGAAGGCGGCTGATCAGATTGACCTTTGGCTGTGGATGACTTTGGTGTTGTTATCCTGTGCGCACAAGGCCTAGAGGGCCCTGGCTGACTGGGGCAGTGCTCGTTCATCCCCTTCCGGCATTGGACCCTTTGATGCCAGATGGCCCCACAGCTACTCACCTCCTCTGCCATCTCCAGTCAGACTGCCTTGTTCAGGTGGGAGGGTCTCTTCTTACCGTCACTGGTGAAAAGGACCTCCTGCCTTGCCTGCACAGCCTGGAAGAGAGTGAGCAGGGAGGCTTTGCTGCACTGTGGGGCCACCCTAGAGCACCTCTCTGCCATCCTCAGCTTTTGGTGTGGTCCTTTAAATGCAAAGGTGACTCCACCGTGTAACTGCTCTAACTTCTGGCTGCACGGTTTGTCTTGCACATGTTTGAAAATCAATGCAGGACTAGTAAGGAACTCTGTGCTGTTATCATGGTTTTGCAACTCTTACACATTAACGCATGTTCACGAACACTTTCTGCAACAGCAGATCATATTGGTGTAATATTTCTAGTTGGCAATGCAGCTAGAATATGAACATATTTTCCTGTTTTTTAACTAAGATCATTTAATTGCAGTTACATGTATTTTCACATAACAATTAGCAGAGAAATTAATACAGATTCTAAATGCATATTAGTCTGCGGCTTTTCACAGTCAGATAATTAGAAGCCCATAGTCTGTAAACATTCTTCAATTATGGTTTTATTGCTGTTGTGTATTTGCCTTTCATGGTACATTTAAGTCTCACATCCTGGAATGTGCAAAATTAAGATTATTCACCCAGGTGCGGCATACCTACAAGAAGCAATTTAACACTTGAGTGGAAGAAGAGGATTGCAACTTCACAGGACACTAGGGCACAGCAGGGTAAGTATGTGATAGCAAAGCAGAAAGTGCTGGGGAAACTCAGCAGGTCTAGCAGCAACTATGGAGAGAGAAGCAGCGTTAACTTTCAGATCTGTGAACTGAGAGAATGCCAGTTTTAAAAACCAATGGACCCATTGCTATACTGCTTGTTTAAAGAACTGTGTGATGCCTGCTGCAGCCAAAGTGCTTTGAATGCTTAAAAAAAGACTGTTTCATCAAATCCGCATGGAGCCTGCGAGTGGCATCCAATTATTTTTTACACTAGGATATCTCACCCATCAGGAACATAACCCACAAAGATTTACAACCCAGTTATTTATTTATTCTTAAGAAACAGCTAATTTTTAAAACATCATTCTTGTTTTAAAAAAGCGGTTAACCGTTGATTTTTGAGTGTATGTGTGTGAATGGGGGAGTTAAGTTAAAATAAGATGATATAAGGTTTTAGACATAAATTTTTCTTAATAGTGTTTAAGATTTAGTTTTTTAATAAATAATTAATTTGTTATTGTCTAAAGATGCCTGGCTTGGTCTGTTCTATTCTGGGGGGTTACTAGAGTGTTTAATTTGGCTGTTTTCCGGTTGGGTGGGAAAACTTTCATAATATGCTGCGACCTGTGGAGTGATGGGACTGAATTGACAGTGCATTGCTCCCGCCTTGGTTGTAACCTTAGTGAAACATTTAAGTTAACCCACAATAAATTGACACCAGCCCAAGCAAGCAGCTGATTGGTGAGTAGCTGGTGATTTATTTAAGTCTTAAGTTTATTTCTTTTAATTTCTTTAATAGTCTAATAAATGGAGGTATGACAGAGCACCTCTATTCCATGAAATGTGCATCCTGTTCCATGTGGGAGTTCCTGGATGTTTCTCATGTCTTGGACAATCACATGTGCAGGAAGTGTCATTAGCTAGAGGAGTTCGAGCTCCGTGTTTTGGAACTTCAGCAGTAACTGGCATCACCAGAGTATATCTGCGAGGCTGAGGGCTACAGAGATAGCACGTTTCTGGAGGTGACCACCCTGGAGCTTAAGAGGGAGTACAACCCTCTCATCCCAGGAACCAATCTAGTGAACCTTTGCTGTACCTCTTCCAAGGCAAGTATATCCTTCCTGAGATATGGAGAATTAAACTGCACGCAGTACTCTAGGTGTAGTCTTACTAAAACCCTATACACTTCCAGCAAAACTTCCTTATTCTTGTACCCTAATTCCCTTGTAATAAAAGCCAATATTCCACTTCTCTTCCTACTTTCTTGCTGTAACGTCAACATTTTGAAGTCTCATGCATTTTAAAAATATTCTGATTTTCTATTCTTACTACCAAAGTGAGTAGCTTACACTTTCCCACATTATTCTCCATCTGCCACCTTGTTGCCCACATACTTAACCTGTTATATCTCTTTGCAGCCTCTTTGTGCCCTCTTCACAGCTTACATTCCCACCTAGCTTTGTATCATCCGAAAACTTAGATACATTACACTCAGTCTCTTCATCTAAGTCATTAATATAGATTGTAAATAGCTGAGGCCCCAGCACTGATCCTTGTGGCACTCCACTAGTTACAGCCTGCCAACTTGAAAATGGCCCATTTATCCCTACTCTCTGTTTCCTGTCTGTTAAACTATCCTCTATCCATGTTAATATATTACCCCCAACTTCATGAGCCCTTATCTTGTGCAGTAACCTTTTGTGTGACACCTTATCGAATGCCTTTTAGAAATCCAAATATACTACATCTATCTCTTTATTTATCCTACTAGTTACATCCTCAAAAAACTCTAATAAATTTGTCAAACACAATTTCCCTTTCATAAAACCATGTTGACTTTGTCTGATCATACTATGATTTTTGAAGTGCATTAAGACTTCCTCAATAATTGATTCCAGCATTTTCCTGATGACTGATGTCAGGCTAACTGGCATGTGTTTCCCTGTTTTCATTCTCCCTCCTTTCTTGAATAGCAGTGTTACATTTGCTAACTTCCAAACTGCTGGGACTGTTCTAGAATCTAGGGAATTTTGAAAAACGATAACCAGTGCATCCATTACCTCTGCAGCTACTTCTTTTAGCTCCCAGGAGGTAGGCGATCAGGTCGTGGGGATTTGGCATCTTTTGGTCCCCTAATTTTCTACAATACTTTTTCTCTGCTGATATTAATTACCTTAAGTTCCTAATTCTTATTAGCTCCTTGGTTACCCTTTATTTCTGGTAATTAATTTCTTTCTTCTACTTTGATGAGAGAGACAAAATATTTGTTCAACGTCTCTGCCATTTCTTCATTCCCCATGATAATTTCTCCTATTTCTTCCTCTAAGGGGCCAATGTTTACTTTAGCTACTCTCCTTTTGAATTATTTGCAAAAGCTCTTACAATCTGCTTTTATATTCCTGGTTAGTTTACTCTCATTCTATTTTTTCCCTTTCTATCAATTTCTTGGTATGGGGTGCCAATCAAGTGGGCTGCTTTGTCTTGGAGGGTGTCGAACCTCTTGAGTGTTGTTGGAGCTGCATGCATCCAGGCAAGTGGAGAGTATTCCATCACGCTTCTGACTTGTGCCTTGTAGATGGTGGACTGGTTTTGGGAAGTCAGGAGGTGAGTTACTTGCTGCAGAATTCCCATCTACTTTTGTAGTCACAGGATTTATATGGCTGGTCCAGTTACATTTTGGGTCAATAGTATCCCGCAGGATGTTGATGGTAGGGGATTCAGCAATGGTAATGCCATTGAAGGTTAATGGAAGATGTTTAGATTCTCTCTTGTTGCAACTGATCATTGCTTGGCACTTGTGTAGTCCAAATGTTGCCTCCCACATATCAGCCCAAGCCTGAATATTGTCCAGGTCTTGTGGCATGCAGGCACAGAATACTGCTGTAACTAACTTGATTAAGTGTTTTGATAAGGTAACAGAGAGGGTTGATGAGGGTAATGTGGTTGATGTGTATATGGACTTCCAAAAGGCATTTGATAATAGGCTTGTCAGCAAAGTTGAAGCCAGTGGAATAAAAGGGACAGTGGCATCATGGATACGAAGTTGGCTGAGTGACAGGAAACAGAGAGTAATGGTGAGTGGTTGTTTTTCAGACTGGAGGATGGTATTCAGTGGTGCTCCCCAGGGGTCAATAGTAGGACCACTACTTTTCTTGATGTATATTAATGACCTTGACTTGGGTGTACAGCGCACAATTTCAAAATTTGCAGGTGACATAAAACTTGGAAGTATAGCGATAGACTTCAAGAGGACATAGACTGGTAGGATGGACAGATACATGACAGATGAAATTTAATGCAGAGAATTGCGAAGTGATACATTTTGGTATGAAGAACAAGGAGAATCAATATAAAGTAATGGGTACAATTTTAAAGAGGATGCAGGAACAGAGACAGCTGGGAGTATATGTGCACAAATCATTGAAGGTGGCAGGACAGGTTGAGCAAGTGGTTAAAAAGGCATATGGGATCCTGATCTTTATAAATAGATGCATAGAGTACAAAAGCAAGGAAGTTATGATGAATCTTTATAAAACATTGGTTCGCCCTCAACTGGAGTATTATGTCCAATTTTGGGCACCATAATTTTGGAAGGGTGTGAAGGTTTCAGAGAGGCTGAAGATAAGGTTTACAAGAATGATTCCGGGAATGAAGGACTTCAGTTACGTGGATAGGTTGTAGAAGCTGTGGTTGTTCTCCTTAGAGAAGAGTTTGAGAGCAGATTTGATAGAGTTGTTCAAAATCATAAGGGGCCTAGACAGGGTAGGTAGAGAGAAACTGTTCACATTGACAGAAGGATCGATAACCTGAGGACACAGATAAAAGCTAAAGGCGACATGGGGAAAAACATTTTTACTCAGCAAGTGATTAGGACCTGGAATGTGTGATGGAGTCTTTATGTTTAGACTGTGTTCTATACAGCTGACCTGTTGAATGGACTGTTAGGTGCTATGACTTTGTATTCAAAGCTTGTGTTTTCTTTTTCTAAGACAATCATTCACTGGAAATGAAACTGAAATCTCCAGCGAGTTCTAGAAGGACAAGGCTGGTCCAAATGAGTTTGAAACACACAGTCATATGATCAGAGACATGTGACTGGAACTCAGGTTTCAGGTTTAAAAGAACTCTCTGCAGTGGATGGAAGCAAAAACACCCAACTGTTGTTTTAAAGAAACAAGTGGGGATCTGTTGGTTTTAAAAACAATGACTCAATTCTAGAAGAATGCCCTTGGCAAATACAAGTTGCTAGGCTGTTTTCAGCACTTAAAGAGTTACTTGAGGCAACACCATTGGAGCTACGTCATCAGGACTGTTGTAAGAAACCACAGATGTTCCGGATGGGTGTGCAGTTTTGGTGAAGACATTATCGGTGGAGTTCAGATTGCAGGGGCACTGCCAGTGAATGGAAATCGGTGTGTGCATCTTGGAAGACGGGAGTTGGAAATGTACTTGAAAAGTTCAAAGACCTGAAGGACTTTGTAGCTATAATTGGTGCTACCTTTGCTGAAAGGACTATCCAGAAGAATTATGAGAATTATCTTTGTTGCATCTGAGAATTATCGTGTAAACTTTAAGATATATATATATATATATGTTAACTGTTATTGTTAACTGTTAATTCATGTTTAATTTATGTCGGTTTTGAGTGTTGAAGAAAAGTTTATAAAAGTGATGTCTTGTCCATTTTTTTTGTTCCTAAATTGGGGTCAGTAGATAGATTCAATTCTTTTGGTTTGTTGGTGGTTTCCACGGGGATCACAACAGAATGCATTGCCTGAGCATGTGGTGGAAGCAGATTCGATCATGGCTTTCAAAAGGGAATTAGGTAAGCATCTGAAGAGAAAAAAATTGCAGGACTATTAGCAGAGGACCAGGGAGTAGCACTAGCTAATTTGCCTTTGCAGAGAGCCAGCATGGACCTGACAGGCTGAATGGCCTCTTTCTGCGCTGTAACCATTCTATCTTCCTAAACAAAGATTTAAAATAGATTTTTACTGCGATCTTGCGTTATCAATAATCTTGCTTGACACAGCCAGCCTGCCATATTACAGTGGTAGGTTCTATTCATTATTCAGACCCATTTTACAGGCCTGGTGTCACTTCACAAATTGCATTGATATAGCCCTTAACACAGTTTCCAATAACTAATTATTCTGTTTCAGTTATATTTGAATTTAAGTCATTTAATGCTTTCAGGAACTTAAAATGATATTGTTACAAATTACACAGCATAATATATTGTAGAAAAGTACACCAAACATGTACTTGGACATATGTGACAAAATTAGAGTTTTTGTTTTGCAGCCAACAGGGGGAATTTCTGTATTTTGCAATATTGTTTTGAAATTACTAGAGTTAAGGTGAATGATGCCTTCTCTTGCTCAGTTGCAAAATGGCAGTCCAAGTCTACGAGGAGACAGACCAGATTGATTGATCACACAATTAGACAAGATAAAGGGGCCTGCGTGAAAGCAGCAATTCAACATTGTTTAAGGCCTTGGAAGGCATGAGAGTCAGGCAATGTTTGTCTAGCTGCTCATTAGTATACCATGCAATAGTGCTTCACAGTGTCTTTAATGTGTTGTGATGGAACCTTTTTCTGGAGACCCAGAAGCAAACTGCATGATTT
Source organism: Heterodontus francisci (assembly GCF_036365525.1). Classification (NCBI taxonomy): domain Eukaryota; kingdom Metazoa; phylum Chordata; class Chondrichthyes; order Heterodontiformes; family Heterodontidae; genus Heterodontus; species Heterodontus francisci. Next base: position 79,329,923 of record NC_090384.1, on the reverse strand, counting down.
TCCCGTAATCTCTAGTTCTGTTCAGCCTCTGGAATTGATACACTTACAGTCCTTAGGCCTACATAAGAATCATATCACCCACATAAACCATGGTGTCACTAAAATTATACAAAAAGCTATTTCATCCAAAAGCCTTATTGCATAATGAACTGTATAACAAAAATGTGCTTGAAAATGGCATTTTATCAGAAGTGGGATTGTACTGCTAGTATCTTGCTGTATATTACTGCTTCTGTGCATTGTATATATTATTTCTAGTTGAATCTGTTAGCTTTAGTCTGAAGATAAATTGTGATATATACCACCTGTTGAGGCAGACAGGTGATTGTGCTGGGAACATTGCCCCATGGTAAACCACCCCATTCACACATAAGGGTGCAGATTTCAGTTCTTGGGGCATTTAGCTTGCTTATGGAAACTGTATTTTTGAGCACGTTACTTGACTTGGCTAAAGCCTGAACTGTAATACCCCATATGTTCTAAAACGTGAGTCAAATATGTAACACATGTGAAATTGTGAATTTTCTTTCTACTTATTAAGTTACATATTAAGTTTTAGTTTAGCTCAGTTGGTTGTCTCTGAGTTAGAAAGTTGTAAGTTCAAGCCTCATTCTAGGATTTGAGCAGATAATCTAGGGGGACACTTCAGTGCAGTACTGTTGAGGTCCTGAATTGTTAGAGATGTGAACGTTTGGAGGAGAATTTAAACTGAAACCTTGTCTACCTGTTCAGTTGGACATAAGTGGTTCTGTGCCTATTCCAAGAGACCAACATATATATCCCTCAACCAACATCACCAAATAAAACAGATTATCTGGTCAGTTATCTCAATTACTGTCTGTGGGTCATTGCTGAATACAAATTCCTACCTGTGTCTACATAACAAAAATGATAGCATTTCAAAAGTAATTTAGTGGCTGTAAAGCATTTTTGGGATGCCCCGTGAACATGAGAGGCTCTATACAAGTTCTTGTCAATTCACTGTACACTGACCTTTCTCCCACCTTTTGTCCTAATATTGCATGGGTTGCCTTAGCAGAAGTAAGCAAAATATTAATCTTTACAGATTCTTCATTTTAAATATTTGCCTCTGGCAGCAGAATTGTACAAATAAGAGTCTTCTTTTATGATTTCAACAGACTGATTTATTATCTCCATGCTTTGCTCAAGTGAGTTAAATAAAATTACTTAAAATCTCACTAGACTGCCCATAGCTCAGCAGTTAGAATTATGAAAATGCGTAAACATAAAAATAGAAAGTGCGTCTAAAAATGACTTAGTAAACTCCATCCTGAACTCAGAAGAATGGGAATAATCACTTTTGTTACTCTATCTTTACATTTATACTGTATTACTGGGAGCTTCCAATAAAATATCGAATTATATTCTACACTGAATACATAATTTCTTTCTTTTGGTCTCAATCCATTGCACTATCATTTTTAAACAAAATCTATTAACAGCATATAAACAATACATGACTACAATGAAACAACTACAAAGGCACCTTCAATTTCACTTGTCCAGTTTTAAAGAGTTGTTGACAGAAATAACAGGAAAATGTTGTACCGCAGCTAAAAATATGACTTTTAATATCCTGTAAGCATATCAGAAGGCATAGAAAACAGAACACAATACTAAAATAGATCAGTAGAAGAGGAAGTCATAAAAAACACTCTCAACACAGAGGTAAGTATCTCCAAGTATTATCATAAAGTTGTAGTTCAAGCCAATCAATGTACTCTTGGTTAGAAGACCTGTACTGCACTAGTTGGGCCTGTGGTACAGAATTTTTATTGTTTCCATTTTTTTTATATATGTACTCTACATATACTTTTATTTCCCCTGCCTCGAAGGGCTCAATTTTAACCCTGTGAAAGTGGATGGGTTTTGATTGAGTTAAAATGTTGTACTAATTCTTTGTCTTTTGCTATTCCCGTCCCTGTCTCAGTCATTGGGTTCAATGCACCATACATGAGCGAAAGGGCGGTCAGACGAAACAAATTGTAGTTGCAGTGTAACAACAATAACTTGTATTTACAAAGCACCTTTAAAGTACTAAAACGTCCCAAGGCCCTTCACAGGACTGTTATCAGACCAAATCTGACACAGAATCACATAAGGTAATATTAAGACAGGTGACCAAATAGGTAGGTTTTAAGGAACATCTTAAAGGAGGACAGGGATGTAGAGAGAAAGAAGACATTTAGGGAAGGATTTCCAGAGCTTGTTGTCACGCCAACTGGATTTGTTAAATGATAATTTTCTTTAATCCACTGACTAGGGATCTGAATTTATATTTTTTTTGAAGAAATTTAAAAGAAACAGATGAAAAAGAAGATGACTTTGCTAGCAGCTTAAGATGGCTACCTAATTTGCAACACTGTATCTTACATTGCAAACGACTGTGAGAAGGGAGACAAAATGTCTGCTCATATCCCAGCAAGAACCAAGATCTAAGACATTTAAGGAAGCTGTTCTTTTCCTTTTAGCAAGAAGGAATACTACTAACTACTATGCTTGAATGACTGAATGACTGTCATGTGACAAGCCCCTCCCCATCTGTGGATTTAAGCTGATGTCTTTCTGCAACTGAAAAAGGAGATGCTTCTGGACTCTGACACATGCAGACCCGACGTGGGGTCCCTCTCTCTCCATTTCAGCTTACAAGCTTTGAACTCTGCCTGTTGACTGACCACCATTGCATACTCCGGCTACAATCAGAAACCCAGTAAGAGGAAATTATCCGCATTGCCGTCTCCAAGAGACCCACCGAACCAGTCATCTACCTTTTCAAACTAAAAGTCTCAGGACCATTAAAATCAGCTAGAAGCCAGCCGAATCACCAAACCCCATAGACTGTATACTCTTTTCTATGGACTCTAACCCAACTAATCTGCCTTTCCCCACTTTGTAACCTATTTGTGTGTGTGTAAACCTCTAGCATGTGTGTGTGAGTGAAAGTTGACATGTAGTTTATTATTTTCCTTAGTTCGGTTTAGGCACAATAGAGTTAACCTCTTTCTTTGTTAAACTCAAGAAAACCTGTCCTGATGGTTCTTGTTATGATCATAGCAAGTAAGTAATCAAACACCAACTGAATTGGCCAGTACATTCACTTTAAGAAAGAATTAAACCTGTTGTGGTCAAATAAGGAGGGAAAAGAAGGAAGCCTTTCGGCCCCTCCTCACTTGACTGCAACATTGTAGTGGTTCGGTTGCTAGATCATGTCGACTCCTTGTGGATAATATTCCCCTTCATCACTTGTGCAGTAAATTGTGTGACAGAAACCACACCTGCCAAGTGGAAACATATTAATTTTGTCATATGGAACACTATTTGAACTGGTACTGAACCTTGAACAAACTTGTTTAAAAAAGACCACAGAGCAGTGGCTGAAAACATGACTGCACATTTGCATTCTGCGAGACAGTTACCTAGAGAGACAATGGAAGTACTCCCTGATCCAAATAGCCAGATGGGTTTAGTCAACAGCTGTGATCAACATCCTTTGACTGTGTAAGAGCCAGAACTCCACCCCCCCCAACCGAGTGTGTCTGGAATGCTTTGAAATCCATCAACCTCAAGAAGCTGCTGTTGCAAACAAAGAGATGGTCACATGACCGACCTGCTGGTAAGACTTGGGTTTTTTGAATTGTGCCTGACAGAGAAAGGAGCAGACTCTTTTTGAAGACCAAGGAGAAGCCTGTCTGTCTCTCTCTCACACAAAGTTCCAGGGACGCACAGAAGTAACTTAAGCCTCAAGACAGAAGACCCTGCAGCCTTCTGGTACCAGCAAAACAAGTTTGAAAGTGTGCACTGGGCCCCAACAGGAACTGCAAGACTTAACTTCAATCAAAGACTTTACATCCAACCCAAAACCAGTAACTGAATTCCATCTACTACTTCAAACCTTCCCCCCTTTAATTCTTTCTCCTTCTCTGGATCTATTTGTGTGTGTGTTTATCGTGTATGCATGCTAGCATGATCACATCACATTTTTTTTAGTAGTTTTAACTGAGTTAGAGTTTTAAGGTCAATAAACTTACACCTTTGTTGTTTAAATCTTAGAAAATCCATCTGGTTGATTCCTTTACAATTACAGTTGGAGAGCAGTATACAAGGACTCACTGAGGGGAAGCTAAAACACCGTGTTTTAAAAAATTAAACCCTGTTAGGGCAAAATCAGGAAAAAGACAAGAGGGGAGCCAAGACCCCTTCCTCACCTGGTCATAACAACTTTCAGAGCAAATCCCATGCCCATTATATAATTTTCATTTCCATAACCCACTCTGCCAGTTTATCAACCAAACAGTGAAGGTGAAAATTATCCCCTTTGTGTTTAAATGGGCTGAGGCTGATATTTCTTCTCTGCTCAGATTACCCAGGGCAGTATTTCCAAATTCATCTAATTTAACTGTCAGGGACAAGGGCCAAGTGAATACCTCTTTGACCTTGGTACGCACCCAATAAACGGTGATAATTCATGTGTTGGTTAAAGGCCTCCAGCAGTTTAAATGGAAATTTGGAACATGCAGCATATGATGGCAAAAACAGGGTCAGCAGCTTAAAACAATGTCTGGAGCAGCTGCGGCAATATCATGGCACCCTGCTTTGAAGAGCAGGCAGATGAAATGTTGATGCATCAAGTGTAGCTCAAGCAAGACTCCTTGTTTCCAAAAAATGGGTCAGCTGAACTATACAGGAGCACACAGAACTATATGTGTCATATCACTGAGATACTGAACTTTTGGAAATCCTCCCATTTGGAAAAATCCTAGGGTTTTGTCCTGTTGCTCTTGTTATGGAGAAAAAGATTTGATTGCTTGGCCTTGCAAACAATGCACTAACAGTCATTTTCTTATCAATCGGTCCTCAGTAGTCCAAATGATGTTGCCCCACTGGAAAGGGTATAAATAAAAAAGATTCAAGGCAGCTGCCACCTTCACTCCCATTGGCTGAGAGTCTTCCCAGGGTATTTTCCACAACTCAGACACTGCCTCTCTGGTAAATTGGAGTCTACAAAGGCATTCCTCCTCCATTGGATTCAGCTGATGTATTCAAACAATGGGGTTGATGTATTCGGTTGGCAGAACTAGGCATAGGATCCTTCCTCCTGTGATATTGGGCTGAAGTTTGTAGCAAGGCAGCATGTGCTGGTGGTAGCACCGGAAGCAGGTGTGGTTTCCACTCAGGCATTCAGTGGCCGGCCGCATGCAGTCTGATGAGGGCTGGCCAATTAACTCAGGGAAGGCACGAGGGCCGTCCAATTGAACCACAGAGGCAGGAAGCCAGGTGGCGAATGCTGATGCTGTGGCAGGCGCTGGTGCCATATTTAAAGGGCTGCCAGCCCTGCATTGACTGCTACCTGCTCTGAAAGAATGTCTGCCTGACTGCCAGACTGTTGCAAAGAAGCTGAATGGAAGCCTGCAGGCAGAATGACAGAAGGAAGACCTGAGTGGCCACACAGTTCAGTGATGCCTCGCTGCAGGTTCCCCTCCAGGCTGCAAGTGCAAGGCGGGAGGCCCTTTACCCTTATTGGTGTGCCCTCTTCGTAGACTGCTGGGCTGCCACCAGGATAGGCGTTGTGCTTATCTCTGTGGGGAAGCTAACAGAGCACTTTCTTGTGTTTGCAGGTGAAGACAACACACAACGGCAAGGAAAGGGCCAAGACTGATGTAGATGTGCCATACCAACACATCTTAACCCCCATGGAGGAGGAGAAAGCCTTAGAGCTGGCAGGACATTGATGGTGAAGCAGGAGTGCCCACCCAAGTGGGTGAGTGAACAAGTGAAGGAGCTCGAAGGTGCATCTGGCACATACAAGGCAGAGTGCCCATGTATCCACCACTTGCAGGGATAGTCGGGATGAGGAAATCAGAAGCCCTTCGCCCTTCAGTATACCTGTTCTCTCATGCAGGCCAGGGTCATACCGAAGCGACGGGAGTTCAAAAGGCCGGGGGCCAGCCGGACACCTCTGAGGAGGAGGAGGGATCCTCAGAGGGTGCATCATTACATCATTCCCCCGCACTTTCCACCAGTGCAGATACTCTCATGTCAGTGGACATCCATTTGAACTTAGATTCGGGCACATAGCCTGATGTGAACAGCATAGATGCCCTTGAGCGGCTGATGGAGGCTGCGACATTCGAGGCCACTGACAGTCGGAGGACTGTGGAGGCCAGGCCAATGCTGCGCCCCAGGCTGATGACATGCCTCTGGAGTTATCTGCCACACGGCACCTGCTGGAGCTACAGCGTAAGGTGCAGGAACATCTGGCAGAGCTTCCAGAGGCTATGCGCATCCATGCACGGACGATGGAGGAGTCCGTCCAGGTCATGAGTGCTGCCATGTCTCTGGTGTGTGTGTGTGTGTGTGCACATGGCTTCCTCCATGGGGAGAATGGCAACCCTCATGGAGTGTCTGATCCAGCAGACCACTCAGTGGATGCTGGAGATGTGTGAAGACCTGCATGATATCACCTTGTCCATGAGCTCAATGCAACAGTGGAAAGGCAAGAGGGATACAAGGCACATAGAGTCTCCACCTGATCCTTGTACTTCTCAGGTCAGCAGGAGGTACCAGTGTTCCGTGCAAGAGAGTTAGAGCATCTGTCTTCCACATCTGGGGACTCCTCTCAGAGCACTCCTGGTGTGGACAGCAGCTCCTCAGTCCTTCTTCCAGTAGGATGCTATGGGAAGCAAGGGAGGAGATTGCTGGGGCCCTGGCAGAGAATTTTGTATCATTAGCCACGGGTGAGGTACTGGAAGACTGGAGGATAGCTAATGTTGTGCCTTTATTTAAGAAAGGCAGCAGGAATAAGCCAGGGAACTACAGGTCGGTGAGCCTTAAATCAGTGGTGGGCAAGTTATTGGAAGGGATTCTGAGAGACAGGATTTATATGCATGGTCTGATTAGGGATAGTCAGCATGGCTTTGTGCGTGGGAAATCATGTCTCACGAATTTGATTGAGTTTTTCGAAGAGGTGACCAAGAGGATTGACGAGGGCAGGCCGATGGACGTTGTCTACATGGACTTTAGCAAGGCCTTTGACAAGGTCCCGCATGGTAGGCTGGTCCAGAAGGTTTGAACACATGGGATCCAGGGTGAGCTAGCAAATTGGATACAAAATTGGCTTGGTGATAGGAGGCATAGGGTGGTAGTGGAGGGTTGTTTTTCAGATTGGAGGCCGGTGACCAGTGGTGTGGCACAGGGATCGGTGCTGGGCCCTCTGTTGTTTCTCATATATATTAATGAATTGGATGTGACTGTAAGGGGCATGATTAGTAAGTTTGCAGATGACACCAAAATTGATGGTATAGTGGACAGTGAAGAAGGTTGTCTAAGGTTACAACAGGATATAGATCAACTGGGAAAGTGGGCAAGGGAGTGGCAAATGGAATTTAATGCAGACAAGTGTGAAGTGATGCATTTTGGGAAGTTAAACCAGAGCAGGACATATACAGTGAATGTCAGGGCCCTGGGGAGTGTTGTTGAGCAGAGACACCTTGGGGTGCAAGTACATAGTTCCCTAAAAGTGGCAACACAGGTAGACAGGGTGGTGAAGAAGGCGTATGGCATGCTTGCCTTCATCGGCAGAGGCATTGAGTACAAGAGTTGGGACGTGATGTTACAGTTGTACATAACGTTGGTTCGGCCACATTTGGAGTACTGTGTGCAGTTCTGTTCGCCGCACTACAGGAAAGATGTGATTAAGCTCGAGAGGGTGCAGAAAAGATTCACAAGGATGTTGCTTGGTTTGGAGGGCTTGAGTTATAAAGAGAGATTGGATAGGCTGGGTCTGTTTTCCCTGGAGCGAAGGAGGCTGAGAGGGGACATGATAGAAGTATATAAAATTATGAGATGCATAGATAGGGTAGATAGCCAGAGTCTGTTTCCCATGGTAGGGATGACTAAAACTAGAGGGCATAGATTTAAGGTGAGAGGGAGGAGGTTTAAAGGGGATCAAAGGGGTAAATTTTTCACACAAAGAATAGTGAAATGAGCTGCCTGAGGAGGTGGTGGAGGCAGGAACAGTAGTGACATTTAAGAGGCATCTGGACAGGTACTTGAATGAGCAAGGCATAGAGGGATATGGAATTAATGCAGGCAGGTGGGATTAGTATAGATAGGCATTATGGTCGCCATGGACGCGGTGGGCCGAAGGGCCTGTTTCTATGCCGTACGACTCTATGACTCTATGACACCAGTACCTCAAACAGAGGAGGGTCCTGCACCTGTGCTTGAGCCCTTCAGCATGTCGGGACCCTCTAGGCCTCAGGTCGCCAAGGTCATCCCAAGCCACAAGACAGCATGATCAGCAGCCTGCCTCCACCTCAGCTGTAAGCTCGTAGGAGCACTCATAAGAGAGTTAAGAAGAGCATCTAGCTGCACTTGGGATTCACGGACGAATAGAATATGTAGATATCAAGCCTTGTGTTTACTGTGACATGTAATAAAGTGTTCACACACTGTTGTTGCTACTCCTTCCAATTCTTGCTACCTTTTGAGACCTCATCTACAGCTTGTCTCCCAGTGGAAGCGAAGGACTAGGCCGTATTCGTTCAGCTCCTCAGCCTTGCCAATGTGCCCTGTGCACCTGGGCGCTGGAGTTCAAAATGAAGGAGGTGACAGCAGGATTGCATAAATTGTATTATTGGAATGTTTCTGAAAGGACATAAAGATCACAAAAACGTCTGTGTATTAGCGCATCCCAAGCATCCCTTGCCCGTATCTCATTGCACCTTCCCTGTGGTACCTAGGATCCCTCATCTTGCATCGCCTGGTCAGCAACTTCCTCCACATCCTCAACATTGGAGGCGGCATTGCAATTCATGAAATCCTCATCGTTCAATGCTTCCTCCCTCTCTGGCGCCATGTTGTGCAGCGCATAGCAGACCACCACAATACACGAGACCCTCGCAGGTGCATGCTGAAGAGCTCCATCAGATCAACTGAAGCACCTGAATCACATCTTCAGTAGACCTATGGCCTGTTCGATGGTCACTTGGATTATTACATTGTCAGCTGTTGGAGCTCTCCTTGAAATTCATGCATGAATTCCTGACAGGGGTGAGCATCTATGTCTTTAGTGGGTAGCCCTTGTCACCTGTATCCACCCTGAAGGCAAGTGGGGGGTCAGAAAAGCTGTGACAGCCGGAACTGGTGCAGTATGTAGGAATGTTGCTTCCCAGGAACTGTGCACGCAACTGAAGGATCCGCTTTCGGTGCTCACAGACCAGTTGAACATTGAGCAAGTGGAAATCCTTTCTGTTGATGGAGGCCACTGGCTGGTCCATGGGATCCTGGATAGCTATATTTTTGTTATTCATTCCTGGGATATAGGCGCCGCTGGCAAGGCCAGTATTTATTGTCCATCCTAATTGCCCTTGAGAAGGTGGCGGTCAGCTGCCTTCTTGAACCGCTGAAGTCCTTGGGGTGTAGGTACACCCACAGTCCTGTTAGGAAGGGAGTTCCAGGATTTTGACCCACCGTCAGTGAAGGAACAGTGATATCATTCCATGTCAGGATGGTGTGTGGCTTGGAGGAGAACTTGCAAGTGGTGGTGTTTCCATGCATCTACTGCCCTCGCCCTTCTAGTTGGTAGAAGTTGGGTATTTGGAAGGTGCTGTTGAAGGAATCTTGGTGAGTTGCTGCAGTGCATCTTGTAGATGGTACACTCTGCTGCCTCTGTTCATTGGTGGTGAAGGGAGTGAATGCTGAAGGTGGTGGATGGGGTGTCAATCAAGCGGACTGCTTTGTCCTGCATGGTGTCGAGCTTCTTGAGTGTTGTTGGAGCTGCACCCATCTAGGCAAGTGGAGAGAATTCCATCACACTCTTGACTTGTGCCTAGTAGATGGTGGACAGGTATTGGAGAGTCAGGAGTTGAGTTTCTCGCTGCAGGATTCCTAGCCTTTGACCTGCTCTTGTAGCCATAGTATTTATATGGCTACTCCAGTTCAGTTTCTGGTCAGTGGTAACCCTTAGGATGTTGATAGTGGGGAATTCAGCAATCATAATGCCACTGACTGTCATGGGGAGACAGTTAGATTATCTCTTGTTGGAGATAGTCATTGCCTGGCACTTGTGTGGCATGAATGTTACTTGCCACTTATCAGTCCAAGCCTGGATGTTTTCCACGTCTTGCTGTATCTGGACATGGGCTGCCTCATTATCTGAGGAGTCACAAATGGTGCTGAACATTGTGTAATCATCAGCGAACAGTCCACTTCTGACCTGATGGAGGGAAGGTCATTGCTGAAGCAGCTGAAGATGGTTGGGCCTAGGACACCACCCTGAGGAACTCCTGCAGTGATGTCCTGGGAATGAGATGATTGACCTCCAACAACGACAACCATCTTCCTTTTTGCTACGTATGACTCCAACCAGCAGAGAGTTTTCCCCCTGATTCCCATTGACTCCAGTTTTGCTGGGGCTCCTTGATGCCATACTCGGTCAAATGCTGCATTGATGTCAAGGGCAGTAACTCTCACCTCACCTCTGGAGTTCAGCTCTTTTGTCCATGTTTGGACAAAGGCTGTAATCTGATCAGGAGCTAAGTGGCCCTGGCATAACCCAAACTGAGCATCAGTGAGCAGGTTATTGATGAGCAAGTGCCACTTGATAGCACTGTCGACGACCCCATCCATTGGTTTGCTGATGATCGAGAGTAGACTGATAGGGCAGTAATTGACCGGGTTGGATTTGTCCTGCTTTTTGTCTACAGGACATACCTGGCCGATTGTCCACATTGCCAGGTAGATACCAGTGTTGTAGCTGTACTGGAACAGCTTGGCTAGAGATGCAACTAGTTCTGTAGCACAAGTCTTCAGTACTATTGCCAGAATGTTGTCAGGGCCCATGGCCTTTGCAGTATCCAATGCCTTCAGCTATTTCTTGATATCACGAGGAGTGAATTGGATTGGCTGAAAACTGGCATCTATGATACTGGGGACCTCAGGAGGAGGCCGAGATGGATCATCCACTCGGTACTTCTGGCTGAAGACAGATGTGAATGCTTCAGCCTTGTCTCTTGCACGGACGTGCTGAGCTCCTCCATCGTTGAGGATGGGGATACTTGTGAAGCCTCCTCCTCCTGTTAGTTGTTTAATTGTCCACTACCATTCACGACTGCATGTGGCAGGACTGCAGAGCTTAGATTTGATCCGTTGGTTGCATGCATTGGATGACACCCTACACCTGGGGGATCCAGACATGGCCCCGAATCCAATTGTCTTCTTTGCCTGACTTTCCGGATCGGTGCGGTAGTGCACGTAGTCATTAGCCCTCTTGAGCATGGCATTGGTCTGCTCCTTGATGCATCACTGGGCTGCAGACTGGGAAATCTCACGCATGTCCCCAGTGGATCCCTGGAAAGAGCCAGGGGCATAGCGGTTGAGAGCCATGGTGACCTTCAGCGCCACTGGCATTTGGTGTCCACTAACCCCTATGGTTGGCAGTTCATCCAACAACTTGGCGCAGAGATCAGTGACTGCCTCCCTGGAGAGTCGCAGTCTTCGCTGACACTGACGCTTGGACATCTGGAGATAGTGGAGCCTCAGAAAGTAGATTCTCTTTTGGGGATAGTCTCTTCTGAATGCAGGAGGCTGCAGGAGGCGTGCCCTTCTCTGGCCTGCCGACCCCGAGGCTGGCCCTCTTGTGGTCCTGAGTTTGCTGATGTGCTCCTGCCGATGCCTGGACCTCTCTCCCTCTCAGCTGCTCCTCCTCCTCAAAGGAGTCTCCAAAGCCTGGATGGATGAGGCCCCTGGCAGGTGGCCTCTCTCCTCGTCCAGCCTTCTATCCAGACAGGCTCCCACCTTTCTCTGAATTGTTCCTTTAGAGCAAGTGCCACTGCCCCTATGTCACCCTGGCAGCACACTCCCACAGTGCTAGCACCGCCCCCGCCCCCATCATTTGGCAATGCCCTCTGTGCACCACCCTCCCTGGCACAGCACACTGACTCTCACAATGGCTGGCTGAGAGAGACAGCACTGTGCTCCTGCTTCCTTACCACCTCCTTTAAGCAGGCGAGGTTTGTGGTTCCCATGCGCTATCAGTAAAATCAGAAATGCACCATAATATACCAGTTAATCTGCCTTTTAAATTCCATAAATACTCTCCTGCTGCGTCGATGTGCGAAGTCCACCATCCATATTTACCACCGTCGGTAAAATCCAGAAATGATGTAAAGCCGTTGGACTTCCAGTTCTACGTGTTCCTTTTGGATTTTAGGCCCACCCCCCCCGGTTCAGAACACGCTCTAAATGGCCTCGTAAAATCCAGCCCAATTGTCTCCCTTCTCCGAAAGTTGTTCCTCTTGCTCTTCTTCCTTCATGTGGCACATCTTCAATGAGACTCTGACGGAGACACCCACTGTGCAAACAAAAACAGGTTTCATAAATTTCACTGTGTTACTCCACACAGTGCAGTAGCAATTTTTTAAATCACTGAAACTAATGTCAAACGCGTAATACATTTTCAAACTGAAAGTTGTTGGCTGCCCTTTTAAAGGCCTTTTGATCACCAAGTGCAGCCTAGCAACTCCTAACAGGTGGTCGATCAGCATTACAGCAGGAGGATTACGTGGTAGGCATTATAACATTACTACTTTGCCATTTAAATCCTCCTGTCTGTTTTGGACACAAGGTTCCCACTCCCATCTATTTTATTCTGGAAATACGCAAACATGGGCAGAGATACAACATTATGGGTTCCTGCCCTTTTTTTGTCTGTAACATCCAGGAACTGCTGCACAAAGGGCGTTATGGACAGAAAGAGTGACCCCTTTGTTTCCAGACCCATCAGCTGTCACTCATTTTGTCTTAATAATGGATCTGTTTTCATGTAACTCATTCATAACAATAAACACATATGTGTAAATGAGTCAGCAATTTAACTGCAAACTGTTTTCCAATGGTGACAACTCTTTTTCATCAAGCAGGGCAGTTTCATTCAATACTTAAGAATAGGACTCAGTTATAAGACAGAGAAAAACACACTGTAAATTTTCCAGAACATTCTCACAGGAGTTCTTCACAGCTCATCCACAAAGGTTCTATTGTTTAAACACCCAGTTCTATTTAAAACTGATTCTTTTGAAGTAGCATTGATCAGTGGCTGACCTTTTTTGGCATGACAAAAAACAGTGCTCAGTCATGATCAAAGAACTCTGGTGGAGACAGAAGCTTAGGAAGGGTCTCATAGAACTGTGTAGGAGATAAATTTTACAATTTAGCACTCCTGGTGCAGAGTTTTGTGAAATGTGATCACATTTTAGCATTTTGGATGTAGAGGTCAACATGCCCTGCCCAATTTTCCATCCAGAACAGACAATCGCAAAGGGCAAGCTGATCTTCAAAATTTGCAAAATCTACTCCATAAAGTATTAAATAGATAAGGGAACCCAGAATATTACCTCAGAGTTAGACCAGACTGAAGAACAACAGGACGTAAATTTAAATTAATGAAAAGTAAATCTAAAACAGATCTTCAAAAGTGTTTCATTATTCAAATGGTGATAAGCAATTTGAAATGATCTACCAAGTAATGTGCAAACAAAAGCATTAGAGTTGATGGGTGAGTTGAAATGATCTTTTCTTGTGCTTGACTATAATATTTTGAGATTTTTACTTATTTGGCTTGGACAGTATTTTAGTGTAATTTATATTATGATGTTAGGTTTAGTGCACAAAGGATTAATTTCCAGAGAGCCACAAGCTTTTTGGGAACAAAAACAAGAAATGCTGGATTCACTCAGCAGGTCTGGCAGCATCTATGGAAAGAGAAGCAGAGTTAACGTTTCGGGTCAGTGACCCTTCTTCGGAACTGACAAATATTAGAAAAGTCACAGATTATAAACAAGTGAGGTGGGGGTTGGGCAAGAGATAACAAAGGAGAAGGTGCAGATTGGACCAGGCCACATAGCTGACCAAAAGGTCACGGAGCAAAGGCAAACAATATGTTAATGGTGTGTTGAAAGACAAAGCATGAGTACAGATTAGGTGTGAATATACTGAATATTGAACATCAGCAAGTGCAAACCTGAAGAAAAACAACCTGAAAAAAACAGTGGGTAAGCAAACTGAACAAACTAAGATGAAATGAAATAAATGCAAAAAAAGATTGTAAAAAATGTAAAAAGGAATGCAAAAAAAAAGGAAGAAAAAATAACTAAAAATGACTAAAAATGAAAGTAAAGTGGGGGGCTGTCATGCTCTGAAATTATTGAACTCAATGTTCAGTCCGGCAGGCTGTAGTGTGCCTAATCGGTAGATGAGATGCTGTTCCTCGAGCTTGCGTTGATGTTCACTGGAACACTGCAGCAATCCCAGGACAGAGATGTGAGCATGAGAGCAGGGGGGAGTGTTGAAATGGCAAGCAACCGGAAGCTCAGGGTCCTGCTTGCGGACTGAGCGGAGATGTTCCGCAAAGCGGTCACCCAGTCTGCGCTTGGTCTCCCCAATGTAGAGGAGACCACACTGTGAGCAGCGAATACAGTATACTACATTGAAAGAAGTACAAGTAAATCGCTGCTTCACCTGAAAGGAGTGTTTGGGGCCTGGGATAGTGAGGAGAGAGGAGGTAAATGGGCAGGTATTACACCTCCTGCGATTGCAAGGGAAGGTGCCCTGGGACGGGGACGAGGTGGTGGGGGTAATGGAGGAGTGGACCAGGGTGTCACGGAGGGAACGATCCCTTCGGAATGCTGACAGGGGAAGGGAGGGGAAGATGCGACTGGTAGTGGCATCACGCTGGAGGTGGCGAAAATGGCGGAGGATGATCCTTTGGATATGGAGGCTGGTGGGATGAAAAGTGAGGACAAGGGGAACCCTGTCACGGTTCTGGGAGGGAGGGGAAGGGGTGAGGGTAGAGGTGCGGGGAATGGGTCGGACACGGTTGAGGGCCCTGTCAACCACAGTGGGGGGAAATCCTCGGTTGAGGAAAAAGGAGGTCATATCAGAAGCACCGTCATGGAAGGTGGCATCATCAGAGCAGATGCGTCGGAGACGGAGAAACTGGGAGAATGGAATGGAGTCCTTACAGGAGGTAGGGTGTGAAGAAGTGTAGTCGAGGTAGCTGTGGGAGTCAGTGGGCTTATAATGGATATTGGTAGACAACCTATCCCCAGAGATGGAGACAGAGAAGTCGAGGAAGGGAAGGGAAGTGTCAGAGATGGACCATGTAAAGGTGAGAGAAGGGTGGAAATTGGAAGCAAAGTTGATAAAGTTTTCTAGTTCGGGGCGGGAGCAGGAAACGGCACCGATACAGTCATCAATGTACCGGAAAAAGAGTTGGGGGAGGGGGCCTGAGTAGGACTGGAACAAAGAATGCTCGACATATCCCACAAAAAGACAGGCATAACTAGGACCCATGCGGGTACCCATAGCGACACCTTTTACTTGAAGGAAGTGCGTGGAGTTGAAGGAGAAGTTGTTCAATGTGAGAACAAGTTCAGCCAGACGGAGGAGGGTGGTGGTGGATGGGGACTGGTTGGGCCTCTGTTCCAGGAAGAAGCGGAGAGCCCTCAAACCATCCTGGTGGGGGATGGAGGTGTAGAGCGATTGGACGTCCATAGTGAAGAGGAGGCGGTTGGGACCAGGAAACTGGAAATTGTCAAAATGACGTAGGGCGTCAGAAGAGTCACGGATGTAGGTGGGAAGAGACTGGACCAGCGGAGAAAAGATAGAGTCTAGATAGGAAGAAATGAGTTCAGTTGGGCAGGAGCAGGCTGACACAATGGGTCTGCCGGGACAGTCCCGTTTGTGGATTTTGGGAAGGAGGTAGAAGCGGGCTGTCCGGGGTTGCGGGACTATGAGGTTGGAAGCTGTAGAGGGAAGATCTCCAGAGGAGATGAGGTCAGTGACAGTCCTTTGGACGGTGGCTTGATGTTCGGTGGTGGGGTCATGGTCCAGAGGGAGGTAGGAAGAGGTGTCTGTGAGTTGGCGTTGAGCTTCTGCAAGGTAGAGGTCGGTACGCCATACAACAACAGCACCACCCTTTTGGGAAGCTGTTTAGGACAAATTAGATGAAACACCAGGAAAATCAGTTATCTAAGAGCTATGTATTATGGGAAGGAGATAAACTCAATGGCAAGAGAGTGGAATTTATTGAGGAGGCCGTAAATTATGGCTATGGATTTCCCAATGTTCAATTACAGAATATTGGGACTGTTTCACATTTTAGTGTCAGACAGGAAGTCTAACAGAATAAAAGATGTTTATGGGGTCAAGAGAGGTGATGGAAAGATACAGTTGAATGCCATCAGCTGGAAGTTGGCTTGGTGCCTGTAATTGAAGGGGAACAAGCAAGAGGACATGGCAAAGAATAGATCCTTTGGGGACTTTGGATGTGATAGTGGAAAGTGAGAAGAGAAGCCATGATAGAGTTGCATCAGCTGCATTCAGATAGGTAGGAGGAGTGGAACCACACAGAGGTAGTCCTGTGCAGCAGGACAACAGAGGAATAGTATGGTGGAGTATGACATGGTCGATCATATTAAATCCTATAGAGAGAGCAAAGATCATGTACCACATCACATTCACAAGGAAGATAAATCATGACTTTGGAAAGGGATGTTTCTGTACTGTAAGCAGGGTGCAAACGGGACTGGAGGAATTTGAAAAGGAAGTTTTGATAGAGATGACCACAGAGCTAGATTATGAAATGCAATTGAGGATCGTAGAGAGGAAAGGGAGTTAAGAGATGGCGCAGTAGCTGGAGAAGGTGGATGTTTTGTTTTGAGGAGGGGTTAGTCATGGATATTTTGAAAGGGTAGGGAGAGTGCCCAAGGAACTGATGCCCTTGGTAATGTCAACTAGTATTGGGGAGAATTAGGACTTGATTAGAAGGAACTAATTTATCAATGATTATTAGATATGTGTAATAATTTTTAACTAAAGCATGGTGCATTGATAAACACCTTTAAAAAAGAACTGGATAGATACCTGGTGAAGAACAGGTCTGAAGATGAGAAGGGTACAAAATCATTTTTAAAACAGGGATTATAGTTCGTCAATGATAAATAATGTATGATATGGTATTGGCAAAATAGTCTTGGTGTTTTACTCAGTCTGAATTCAGAGGATTGTGGAGAAAGTTTGCAAGCATTTCCTCATTAGATTAAGTCGGGTGGAGTCCATGCGGCAGTGATTATACATGATGCATGGAAGGAACCGCTTGCTGAATTGAATGGTGGCACACACGAGCTGAACTTTGAGCGAGTGGAATCCATTTTGGTTGTGCTATAGGGCAGAGTTCACATGCAGTGCCTGCAAAGCGATGTGCATGCAATCAATGACACCCTGCACCACGGGGAATCCTGCAATCCTAGTGAAACCACGACCTCACTCAACCTGTTTCTGCCACACCACTCCCTGTAGACCTTGGTGACTTGAGACAACTATAGAAAGCACCAAAAATTTGTAGAATCAAAACAACAGACAGAAAAAAATCAAACAGCAATTAACTTCTAAGTAGTTGATAATCCCTTTAAATAGTGCTGGTGGGCATCCTTTCTGCTGCTGAACACATGTTCAGCTGTGTGAGTTTAAGAGGGAGCATCAGTTACAGCATTGAGCTCCAAAATGGCACGGCTGCCATCAAATTGGTATCGCACGCTGATTGATATCGTGATCTGCCTGCTCTGTGTACTTCCGGCGGCTGTTCACTATGCATGCGCTAACACTCATCAATGTGGCATCTGGTGTGTACACACGCCACAGACACCATTTTGGATACCCAAACTACGGGCACTCGTGATCTGAATTTCACGCCAAAGGTCTTTTCAATTATACACGATTATACACATGTACACATATTTCCAAACAAATAATATACAGAAACCTGGGAAAAATAAAACAAACTCAATTAAATTCAGCAATTCTGTTGGCTTGGGCTATGTTAATAGGATTAATGAATAATTTATGAATATGGTACAGTCAGGATCTTCCTTATCTTATGGATCTCAAAAGACTTCTAAGCCATTTTGCTCATTATGTGCTTTTAAGATTTAATTTTGAATTATTTGCCAATATCACTTATTAGCAATGCATTCCAAGTAGATGCAGATGCTAGTGAGAACACAAGTTGATTATATAAGTGATGCACTATAAAACTGATATATTGTATAAATAATGTATTATGTAAATGATCTATGTTATAATATATTATGTAAATTATTTATTAAATATATAATGCATTATATAAATGATTTATTCTTAAGAATATAATTATTGCAAGGGAAAATATTTTTATTTTAATATTGCTGAAAATAGAGACATGTTGTTGCAGCTTTTCTTCTTGCACTCATCAGGACAATTGCAAGATAACCAATGTAAAGGAAAACAACAACTTATACTGCATGAAAAGAGAATGCTGATTGGTTGGCAAGTGAATTTTGATTGGTAAAGGCGTTGCCATGGAAAATGTACCAGTTTATGGTGACTGACAGTTAACTGCCAAGCTTTGTTTGAAATTTAAACCAGGCAGCTTGACTCTGATTGGTCAAGGCATTGCCCTGAGGAATAAGCCAGTGAATGGCTGTCATTTATTTTGTTCAGCTGAAACAGGCGCAAAGTTGGTACATATTCTTTCTGGCTGAAAAGAACAGAGTCCTGTGTATTAATATATGTAGCTTCCAGTATGCGCAAATGCGTCATACTGCGAGCCCTACTATCTTAAATTGGTTGTCAGCCTAATTCTTAGCACACTGTGAATTATTTAGCAAATGTTGTCCAATTGCAGAATCACATCTAATGTTGGACACTGTGTTTTGAGTTTTGCAAGCATGGGCTGGTTGGGTATGGCCTGTACCTTGCCTGTTGCGAACAGCAGAAGGGACATGTTGTTTGATACAATCTGCCAGTCTTTGGGACATACGGCCTATACACCTAGCATCACACTGACATTGAAATTCATATATCACAATACTCATTTGTGTGATAGGCAGGACATTTCTTTGGCTTGACGGCAGCATCCTGTTAGTGGCGAACACCACATGTGTTGCTACTGCATATTAGCAGCGTGAAACAGCTAGCTTTACCTGTTGCTCAAAGTTTTGGGATATATTACCCTTCCAGGATAAGTTGAGGTAGACTGAGCATTTTTCAGGGCCAAAAAAGACGGCCTTAGTCCCATTCATAAGTTTGCGTGATATACAGCGAGAAATGATCTGTTCAGGGCAGCCATTGTCACACAGGATGTCTTTGATTCACCCTATTTCAGCATCAAGCTTGCATGGTGAGCAAATGGCTCGGGCCCTATTTACAAGGCTGCCGAAAAAACCAATCTAATAGCGCGTAGAGCTGTAATAATCCTAATGCGTGTATTGACCAATGAAGGTAGGTTTCCAGTACACTGTGGTAGAGAATCCCTTAACAGATTTCTCAACTAGTACGTCAAGGAAAGGGAACTCATTTGACTGCTCCATTTCAAAGGTGAATTTGAGCACAGGATGGAGCCCATTAAGACGTGTAAGGAAATTATTACATGCAGCTACGGATTCAAATATAGCAAACGTATCATCTACATATCGGAAATATGCAAGAGGTAGGAGGCTAGGTGTCATTCCATCAAAGACATGTTTCTCATGGAACCCAAGAAAGATGTTTGCGAGAGCTGGGCCTAGAGGGGATCCCATGGCAGCACCATCTATTTGGGCATACACATTGTCATTAAAACTGAACTCAATGGCACAAGTTGCCAAGTTCATAAGTTCAATGAATACTGATTCACACAATGGTGGTGGGTCTAGATCACGATAATATGTTGTTAACATTATAAGTTGTTGTTTTCCCTTACATTGGTTATTCTTGCGATTGTCTTGATGAGTGCAAGATGAAAAGCTTCGACAAAATGTCTCTATTTTCAGCAATATTCAAGTTCTATACTACTAAACAACTATTTTGTATTTTAGTTTTGCATCTTGTCTCTCCATTTCCCACCGATGAGCATTTCTAGCACATTTCATAAATGTATGAATGATGTCCCACGCATGTGCCACATAGCTTTGGATGATGTCAGTGGATGAAATGCACTGGCATGTAGCAATGTCCCCAGATATCATCACCGGCCCAGATTTTGTGATTATAATGATACTGAAACTATCAGCGGCCCCATTATTACTCTGTGAAACTGATAGCAAGTTCTGGCATCCATACATATGCAGTTAAACATGTAAATCCAGAAGTTGCTGTCTGTGATTCCCTTGCCCTCCGCAGTGTGTGCTGTTGAAGACCCCTTTGATTTGATGTGAACTTCCACTTTTTAGGCTATCAGTCTCACTGTAGAATGAGGTGTAATTGGCTCTTCACCTGTGCACTAAGTCACAATTATTGCTGAACAACCTCTCTGGCCCTGAAAAACTTACTTTATATTTGTGGAATATCAAATTTCTCTATTATGATAGAAAAATTCTATAGGTTTTTAAAGTAATATTTTTAAAGTTTGTTTATGGTATTTCAGCGTCTACCTTAATCCCATGAGTATGTTTCAAGTTTTATTTCACTTTCTGTAAAATGATTAAAAATGTAAGAATAATCAGTGCATTTTACTTCTTGGTTTGCTGTCTGTGAGAATTCTTCAATATAATTGACTGATTAACCCGCTTGGTGGCATCACTGTTGCTGGATGCCGGAGATCCTTATAGCTGCTGCCAAAATGAAATGTTGAGAAAGGGGAAATCTATGCCACAGACATTGCTGGATCTCTGTGGGCAGTATTCTTCGAGGTCCGCGGTGAGCGCCATCACTTTGCCACTGACCACAAAATCCGAGCCACTGCCTCAAAAAGCATCAAGCAGGATGTGTATCATAACGCAGTGTTCCTACTATTGTAGGAGAGCAGGGGCCGGCTTTAGCTTCATAGAACAAATGGCACAATAGGACTCAGGCAACAAGACACTACAACCTCCAAGATTAGGTGTTCCATAGATGTAAGATGAGAGAATA
The DNA here is from genome assembly GCF_036365525.1 of Heterodontus francisci. Classification (NCBI taxonomy): domain Eukaryota; kingdom Metazoa; phylum Chordata; class Chondrichthyes; order Heterodontiformes; family Heterodontidae; genus Heterodontus; species Heterodontus francisci. The sequence goes on along the minus strand of NC_090384.1, from coordinate 79,308,977 downwards.
ATACCATGATTTATTGCAACGTTTTATGTATCAAACTGACCAAATTTAAACTGTGATTTTCTTGACAGGTTAGATAAAAAGGATTTGCACTTATATAGCATCTTTCATGACCTCAGGAAGTCTCAAAGTGTTATACTGCCAGAGGTACTTTTGAAATGTAGTCACTGCTGTATTGTTAGAAACCTTCAAATTGTATGTATACGGTAGCTGTAAGGTGGAAAATGTACCAAAATGCTTTACAGAATGTGGGGAGGGGGTCGGTGGGGAGAGGTGTAAGGAGGACAGGAAGAAACCAATGCAGGGTCACTATGTAAATGATGGTTGGTCAAAATATTGGGTTGAAAGATGGCTTTTGAAGGTGTAAAGTTCTGAAGCAGAGACATGGGGGGAATTTTATGCTCTCTCCTGTGGCGACTTTGGAGGCCGAGAGAGCATAAATTGAGTGGGATGGACGCTTCCACCTAAACTAAGTCTGGGGCAGAAAAGCCTGTGAATGGCCTAGCCACCTCACTGTCAATTGAAGCCCTTAAATGGGCAATTAATACCCACCGATCCATCAGGCAGCGGTCTGCACGGAATGTCCTCAAGGCCCTACGGGAAAAGGAGACGGTGGATCCTGTCGGATGGTTCCCCGAGCAGACCGCCAAAGTCATTTGGCGGAATGCCTCATCACCAGAACTTTCAAACAAGATGTAGCTTGGCTGGTGGTGAGAAGGGTCCTCCCGTCAGATCCTTCATGCACACCTGAGGTCTCACCCCCTCTGCACAATGCCCTCGAAGTGGCTGTGGTGGGGAAGAGACGGTTGCCCACCTCCTTCTGGAATGTGTCTTTGCAAAGCAGGTGTGGAAAAAGATACAATGGTTTTTGTCGCGGTTCATCGCAAGCATCTCTGTAATACAGGAGTCTGTGCTCTACGGGCTGTTCCAGGGGACGCACACCGAGACAAACATCAACCGCTGCTGGAGGACTATCAATTCGGTGAAAGACGCCCTTTAGTCTGCCCAAAACTTGCTGGTCTTCCAGTGCAAAGAGTTGTCCACGACCGAATATTGCAGATTGGCACATTCCAAGGTCCAGGACTACGTGCTGAGGGACGCACGAAAGCTTGGGGCAGCCGCAGCAAAGGCTCAGTGGGGAAAGACCACTGTGTAAGGTCCCCCCATCAAGCTGAATGGAGGAGCTGGATCCCTGAAAAACCTCTCGAATTGTATCAGGAAAATTTTGAGTGCTGCAAAATGTAAAAATGTAAAAGGCATGACAAATGAAATGGAAGGGTTGTGAGGCAACTCACTCCTGTATTGAAGGAAACTGACCTCCTTTGCACTGTTTGTAATTTTTGACTTGGTGCTGTTTTGAACTGTTTTGTCATGTATTTTTTACAGATTTTTATGAATAAAGTATATTTTGGAAATGAAAAATTTTTTTTTTTAAATTGATACCCAATTAAGGGCCTCATCCCACCTTCACTGGCATTAGCCCAGTGGCGGGACGAGCCTATCACTGTGAGGGGAGCACGGCAAGCAAATCCATGCAGATTGCTTGCCAGCTCTGGTGGTGGAGGTCCCTCCAAAAGGCACTTAGTGCCTGATGGAGGGACTCAGCATCGGGAAGTGGGGGGCTGGCTAAGAGCCACCCCCTGCCCTTGCTGCTGATTCCCCCTACATTCCCCCTCCCCCGCGATACCCACCCTGCGAAACTCCTCCTGCCCTGACTTATCTGTGGCCTGGGTTCCTCGCCTCTGGTGAGTCAAGTACCGGCAGCAGCCACCACCTCCATGGTGGCGCTGCTCAGTTAAACAGCTGCCAGCCTCTGATTGGCTGACAACTATCAGAGGGCGGGACACCTGTCATTGGTCCTTGATCCCGGGGAAGGCCTGCTGCTGTCCACTTAAGTGTCTAAATGGCACTTGATTTGGTGGGCCTTCGCCAGAGCTGGCAACATGGGGCCCTCACCAGCGCTTTAGTAGTTGGTCGAAAACCCTGTCGCCAACATAAAATACCGGCCATAGGGATCTAAGCAAGGAATTTCAGAGATGTAGGGCCAATGTAGTTGAAGACTCTGCTGCCAATGGTGAGACAAAGGAAGGAAGGAATGCACAGAAAACAAACTGATGAGAAGGTGAGAATTTCTGCAGGACAGGATACAGACAGCTGAATTTTAGATGAATTGGAGTTTTTGCAGGGTGAAGGTTGGGAACATGGCAAGAGGATGTTGGAGAAATTGAGCCGAGAGCTGATGAAGGAATGCATAAGAGTTTCAGCATTTTTGGGGTAAGCTGGAGGAGAACACAACTAATATTGTCGTGGTGAAAGTAAGTGGAATTGACAATGGATATAATTAGTTGGTTAGAGAGCAAGTGGAGTCAAAGACAAGGGAACATAGTTCTCTGAGAGGATGGAAAATGTCACCTTTGGTCTTCCATTGCAAGAAATTTTAACTCATTGGTTACTGAATGTTAGACAGTATAGAGATGTTTGCAGAGTTGAGAGAAGTGGTGAAAAAGGTAGGCCGGGATGTTATCAGCAAGCATAGTAGTCAACAAAAGTAATTGAGTGGTCAGAATTTCAGTGGAGAGGGAATAGAGGGAGAAAGACATGTGCCTTATGGCAATGCTGAAATGATTATGCAGCATATCAGGAATTATATTGGAGAAATGGTATTGTAGTTCGCTATCCTCATTCAAGAGGCATAATTAAAAGTGATCTTTATAGTTCTGCACATAAAGCTATATCTTTTGCAGCAAAATATATTTGTTTGGCCATATACTCCTTGAAAGATTTTAAATGGGGTAGAGGAGCAAAGGGGTCCAGGGGTACATACACAAAAATCTCCAACACTAGAGACAAATAATGAGACCATAAATAAAAGCAAACAAAGTATTGGGCTAAAATTGAAGAACAGAGAAGTTATGTTAAACTTATTGTCATGCTAGGCCCCCACCTGACATGAATGAGGCACATTAATTTTGTCATGAAGATTGATTTTAAACTGTTACTGGAGTGAAAAAAGGATTTGTTAAACAGATCAGCTGTGGCTGGAAAAGACATTTGCATATTAACAGACGGTGATTGGAAGGACAAAGGACCATTCCCTGAAACGTTCAACCCACAATGGACCTTGATCACCAGATATTGTGTGTAAGAGGAGCATTCCAGAGACTGCTAAGGTGATACAATCCAAGACGTAGTCAGACCAGTTAGTCACATGACTAACCTGCTTGGCAATCTGGGGTTTTCTGAATTGTACAGACAGTTTGAACTGAGAGTGTCTGTTTGCTCCTGGACTGAGAAGATCTCTCCTGTCTGCTACCATCTCTTTCTCACATGCCTCTGAATCCACTGAAGACACATGAACCCCAAGAGAGAAAAGTCTCCTACAGCGAACGAGATTTAAGAGGAATACTGGGCCCCAACGAAAAGAAAAATCTACCTACAATCAAGGACTCTACAGTGAACTCAAAGAACCATAACAAAAACTCTTCAGATCCTGCCTCAAACTTTTCCACTTTATTTTTCTTCTGCTCGTTTCTGTCTCTATTTGCATGGATGTGTTGCATATGCATGCTAGCGTGGGCGCGTCGTGTATCAACCGAATTAGAGCTTAAGTTTAATAAATTTCAACTTTTCATCTTGAAACTTAAGAAAGCCTGTTTGTGCTGGTTTCTTTGCCTTGTAATTGGAAAGCGGTGAAAAAGGATTCACCGAGGAGGAGCTGAAAACACAGTGTGTTTAAAATTAAACCTGTTACGGTAAGACCAGGTGAAGGCTGACAGGGACCCCTACACACCTTTCTCACCAGGTTGTAATACTTACATAGAACCATGATTACACCACACTTGAAGTATTGTGCACAATTATGGTCTCCAGACCACAAGAAAGATTTAGAGACAGTGGAGAAGCTGCAAGATTTACAAGGATGATGGAACCAGAACTGAGAGGTTACACCTATCAAGAAAGATTAATCAAGCTGGAGTTCTTTTCTCTAGCGAAGAGAAGGCTGATATATTGGGTGACCTGATAGAGGTCTTTAAAATAATGGGTGTGCTAGGCTAGACCTGGAGAAAATATTTTCATTTGTGTGGGAGATCAAATCTATGATCCATAAATATAAGATTATCACCAATAAATCCAATATGGAATTTCGGGAGGAGCTTCTTTACCCAGAAACCAGTTAGAGTGTGGAACTTGCTACCACATTTTTAAAAAATTTGTTCACGAGATGTGAGCTTCTCTGGCAATGTCAGCATTTATTGCCCATCCCTAATTGCCCTTGAGAAGGTGGTGGTGAGCTGCCTTCTTGAACCACTGCAGTCCATCTGGTATGGGTACACCCACAGTGCTGTTAGGGAGTTCCAGGTTTTTGATTCAGTGACAGTGAAAGAACGGCGATATAGTTCCAAGTCAGGATGGTGTGTGGTTTGGTAAGGAACTTGTAAGTGGTGCTGTTCCCATGCAACTGCTGCCCTTGTTCTTCTAGGTGGTAGAGATCGTGTGTTTGGAAGGTGCTGTCTAAGGTGCCTTGGTGTATTACTGCAGTGCATCTTGTGGATGATACAGACTGCTGCCACTGTACACTGGTGGTGGAGGGAGTGAATGTTTAAAGAGATGGATTGGGTGCCCATCAAGCAGGCTGCTTTGTCCTGGATGCTGTTGAGCTTCATGAGTGTCATTGGAGGTGCACTCATCCAGGCAGTGGAGGGTATTCCATCACACCCCTGACTTGTGCCTTGTAGGTGGTGGACAGGCTTTGGGGAGTTAGGAAGAGTTACTCACTGCAGAATTCCTACCCTCTGACCTGCCCTTGTAGCCACAGTATTTATATGGTTAGTCCAGTTTAGCTTCTGGTCAATGGTAGCCCCCAGGATGTTGATGGTGGGGAATTCAATGGTGGTAATGCTGTTGAATGCCATGAGAAGATGGGTGGAAGCTCTCTTATTGGAGATGGCCATTGCCTGGCACTTGTGTGGAGTGAATGTTATTTGCCACTTATCAGCCCAAGTGAAGTAGATGAGGCAAATAGCATAGATGCATTTGAGGGGAAGCTCCACATTTGTTTTGCATATACCCATCAGTGAAGCACCTTGTGACTTTTTTTTTACATTAAACGGCATTTCTATAGAGGCAAGTTGTTGTTGACATGTTTGCTGGCTTGTGATGATACTGCATTATGCATTTTCATCAGCAAATTGTTTATCAGTGCTTCTCAGTTTAAATGCAATATTCATATTAATTTCTATGAATAACTTGCATAAATAAACAGAAAAGATATCAGGAATCCTCTGGATACAATATTTTATCCACTAGGCAAATCCCTAACAAAAACAATTGCAATGTTGGTGTATTTACATTAGTCAGATTTTCTTGTTTATTAACCAAACAGATCCCAAATTATTTTTTTGTTTTAAATACACTTGTATTGGGAAATACATTATTAAAACTATGTTATATTTTCACATACTAATGAAAGTGTAGCATAAAGAAAGGACAAGAGAATTTTTTGGACAAATTATTAAAATCATACTTTTTTCATTAAAAGCATACAAATATTATTAGCAAACTATGACATTTGGTAAATAGTTTTGCAAAGCAACCATAACTTACTTGTGATTTGCCACTCGAGTTGCTAGGTCCACATCACCTATGAAGTTTACTGTATAGTGTCATTAGTCATGACACAAGTTTGACTTAGAACACTCATGCACAGTAATAACGAAGTAAGTAAGCAATTATATTTCACAGATAACACATCACAGTCACAAAAATATAGTATACATGAGACATTTTTGTATGAAGAAATTACTTTTAAAAATGTGTTTAATGTCCAAAGTATGCAAAAAAAAACTATAAATAGAAGCTTATGGTAACCTTGTGATATAACAGATATTTCCAGTCACCGAGGAGTAATCTGCAATCTGCTCAGCCTTATATGTGGGCATATGTTTAATTACACAGCTGACTACAGGATATTTGAAGATATATTGGCTGAGATTGCAGAGTACTTTTCTAGTTTATGCATTTTACTAACAATTAATATATTTTTTTGTGAATTTACTTGTATTTATTGCTCAACTTAGTACATTTCTAAAAATAAGATACACCTACATACTTAACAGGTAAGTCTGTGAAATAAAATTCTAACTGCACAATTGATTACATCAATGCTGTCCAATGTAAATCACTGAATAGCCACAGGAATGGCTACAATATCTTTTTAGCCCCACATTCTAATTTTAGTAGAAAACACCATACCCACAACACAGGTAATTGTACCTTGTGTTTATTTGCTTAAGAAATATCTACCATCATTCAGTGCAAAACTTTGCAGTCTTTCTATTGCACCAAAGTTTGGAATTGTGGTATAAATTTAGCAGACACAGCACATCTTAGTGCAGCTTCTAGGTTTTGGCCAACAGTTGCAAACAATACTTTGACTTCAGGGATACGGAAAATATTGGCTCTCACAAGAGGCACCAGATCCACCCCTGCCCTCTGACTAGATTGGGCTTGGACACTGATTGCCCTCGTCATAAAATGGCATGTTGAAGCTTCTCATTATTGGTTGAACTGTTTTCTTTAGACAGACTGCAGTGGTTACTTGGATTGGTCATGCTGACCACAAGGATAGCTCCAATCTCCATACAATATTTTGGATGTTTCTATGGTGCTGAAGTCCGGCATTTTCACCCATGTCACACCATTTTTGCTGATAGCCAGTAAGCGGTAATCAAGGAAGTACAGCACACACAATCATCAAAAAGCACTTGCACGCTCTGCTTTTCTTTTTACCAACAAATGCATAAAAAAATGTTAAAGTAGATGTGCAAATACTGTAAGAGTATTGAGATCACATGCCCAACAACTGTGTCTATTAGTAGTTTATTTACTAATCAAAAGTGGAATTAGCCACATCTGTGTTTCCAATCAGGTGGCTAATAGCTAAAGCAATGGACAACACTGGATTACGCAATGGTTCTGTTTGAATCACATGATTTAATCAGAGGCCTCTTACTTAAATTGATAAAGAACCATTGTTCTCCACTGCATATTTAGTTTGAAAGTATGACAATCAAATTAAATTATACTGTAAACCATTACTAAGTAATGCATTCCAAAACAGCCGCACATCACAAGGTTCAGACAACAAAGTCTTGCATTTATATAGCACCCTTCACGGCCTCAGGACGTCCAAAGCCCTTTAGAGCCAATGCAGTACTTATTGAAATATAGTCTCTGTTGTAATGTGAGAAATGCGACAGCCAATTTGCGCACAGCAAGATCCCACAAAGTGCAATGCGATAACGATCTGTTATTATTCATGTACATTTTGTGAAAACGTACCATTATTTTAAAAAATGTTGGAAGTTTAGGTGGGTTCTTGCAGCAGTGCTCGTGTGTTGGAAATTGACATGTGATTTCACCATCAGAGATGATCCCCTCATGGCATTTCAGACACGCGTGATTCTGTAATTCCAGTAATGATCACACGGACGCACTTTATCCGGCGTCACCAGACATCGTGACACAAGGAAATGATTGGTGCCGATCCAAATTAGGAATAGTGTTTTGGGGATTGCTTGGTTGCGTACTTATTAAAACAAAAATCGAATATAGATAATATGATAGAAGTATAAAATTGACAGCAAATAGCCCTAGTGCGTTGCATCGGCCAAAGCGCTGCATCAGATGTTAATAGGAATTGCGGTTTCATTTATACAAACACTGGTCGTATTTCAATTGGAAATATAGCGGGGGCGATCAATTATAGCCCAACAAATGGGGCGGAGGCGAGAAGGAAATCAAATGCAATCGGTGCACGTAACGGCGTTCTAGCTTCTTTATAACACGTGGGAAATGAGTTACAATCACGGCTCCTGAAGACTGCAGCAGTGGCAACCTCCCATTAAAAACTGACTGCTACAGAAACAGGCTATTCAGGCCAACAGGTCGATGCTTCAGCCCAGTCTCCTCGCACCTGCTTTCAGAGAAGCGAGGGGATAGATAGTAACATTAATTAATGTAAAATAGAAACTCAGGATTTTTTTTAAAGGGGAAAAAAGTCGAAGTTATCTAACCATTTGGGAGTACGTGCAGACTCGAGGGGGCAAACAAAGCACATGTATCAATTCTAATGTTATTTATTGACGCGAAGTGGAAAACGCAAATCCGGCACAATATGATCTAACTGCTGGCTCTACAGGAAGAGAAAATACCCTCGTGATTACATAAACATGAAACCAAACCCAGCTAGGCCAGGTTGAATAGACTGGTGGTTGAGATACATTAAAATTAAAACGAATGGGACGGTAATCACCATTATTGGCAGGCTTCACGGTCATGTGAAAAGCTCAAGCCAAACAATTGAAAAAAACATTTAAAATAATTAAAAGGATGCTAAGTGTACATTGATTTTATTAATCGCAAGGCATTACAATTTTATTTTTTTGCAACTATCACAAAAGTACAAACATATAAATTACCGATTTTAAGTATTAAAAGCATTACATAGGTGAAATTTGGCAAGAGTCCGGCCGTTTTTAAACTCAACACTTCCAGCATCTGCTGTCCGATTCGGTAACGTGTAAGAAGGAAATTTACTGGAAATAACAACATCTTGCATTTTAATTATTCTGAAAGCAGAGTAGAAAACAACCGGTTAAAAAATTAAGTTGCATTTTACATCCATATCCCAACTTCAGCGATGTCCAAAAAAGGCATAAATTGCCAGTTCGCTCGTTAACATTTCGCTCTCCAGTCACTTGGATAAACAGAGAGGGGAAAAGGTTCTGCAAAGAGCTTTCATCCACAACTTGCAAAAATCCAAGCACAAAATGACATCTCACATCAGAACTTATTCCTGGTTTGCACGAGTCAAAGCATAAAAGGTTCCCTTTTGAAAATAGACTTTTTTTTTAAACAAAATACAACTTAAAAAAACTTCATTATGAAGCACAGTACTTTTGTTTGGGGGGCGTGTGGGCCGGTGAACATGCTGATCAATGGGCCGAATCCGAGTCGCTGGAATCCAGGCTGTACCTCAGCTTTGAGTTGCTTAAACTTGACTTGTGAACTCGGGAGTTCTGCGCGCTCCTTCGGAGACACTCCAGCGACTGCAGAAAGGATTTCTTAGCTTTCTCCTCCTCCAGGGCTGACACCCCTTCCTCTTCCACCTCCTGGATTTCATCAAAGGTGACGGGCTGGGTCTTAAACCTGGCCTCCCGGGGTCTCCTCTGCTTCAGTTTGGTTTTTTGCAACTGGCGACGCAGCGACTGCGGGAATTCCTCTGTTATTCCGGCGTAGCTGGGCATCACCGCCTGGTAGCTGGTGCAGATGCCCACCACCTCGCCCTGCTTGCCCGCTGCCATCGCGCTGCCTTCTGACCGTTTCTAAACAACAACCGCACTCTCCAAGTTGACGCAACTTTGAGTCGCTGGTTACTGGAGAGGCAATTTATATATTCAACTCCTGCCCACGTGTGCGCAGGCTCCGATGACACTAGTTGCCATTTAAAGCAATCCTGCTTTTTTGGGGGGGCTGACGTACATGAAATAAAAATTATTTCATTAATGGTGTGCTACTTTATCACCGGTAGGAGTAAGTTCCGGCTGCAGCTCCCGCTGGCCATCAGCATGGAATTACTGCAATGCCGGGGTTTACTACACTTACAGAGCACAGCGTTTGCAAAGACGAATTTGCAACCTTGATGTGTCGCCCATCAGTTTTAATCTACATTCAATAAATCGGTGTATCTCATGTGGAAATGACTTTATTTTCTATTAGTGGCGCACGTTGCATGGCTGTAACGTGGGAAAGAGCTGAAATAATGGCAACAGCAAGAGTCGTACCAAGCTCAAACAACATCAGAACACGCTGGAAATACTCAACAGGTCAGGCAGCATCTGTGAAGAGAAAAACAGAGTTCACATTTCAGGTCAATGACCTTTCATTAATTATTTGTTTTGGATTTCCAGCATCCGCAGTATTTTGTTTTTGTATCAAGCTCAAGGTGCATTACTGGCTGGGAGCACACCAGACTGTGTTATGTACATTCAGATTATGGTTTCCTGTGCGTTTACCGCTAGGGGATGTCGTGGCTGAAAAGAATGGGCGGTGAATTCCCCTGATTGAATTGCATGGCTTGAGCTGAAGTCGGATATGATTTGAACATCACTGGTAAACGGAATGATTTCACTGCAGGGGAATGTTTAATTGTGTACCAGCAGATCTCTCCAAACACTGCTCACTGCAGGTCAGAGAGTTTGCTGTTTTATAATAACAGGAGCATTTTTCCATTTGAAAATATATATTATTTTGCTGTGAAAGTTCTAATGTGTGTAACCCAGTTGTCCCTCGAAGGTCACAAGTATAATTGCCGTGCCTGCCTGAGTTAGAGACTACATTTTCTTACGCTAATCCTCAGGTCAACCTGAAGTGCTGATTTTCAGTTCCCTCATGCCCATAGGACAGTGCAGCTGGAGCATAATAGTGTAAATTTGGATTTATGTAAAATAAACTCTTGCCAGTTTTGTTGAACCGGAGCATATTCCATTTTATTTATGTTAAATCTAGGAGTAGGAGTATTGCAACCACGTGGTGAGGGGTTTGGGTCCCCACTGTTCAACTTCCATCTGACCGCAGCAAATGGTTTTGTTATTAGGGTTTTAACCCCTTTATGTTTTACTTGTCAAATAGATAGTGACAGGTTTTCTTGTAGGTTTAAAAACAGAAAATTAATTATTTATTGAGCAATGTGCCTTATCCCAAAATTGTTGCAACTGCACCCACTTACGCATTTACTCACGCACAACACACAAGAGGCAGACAGGAAAAGGGGTAAGTGGATACAATACTGTGCTTCCTTCCAAGTCATTGCCCAGCAATCAGCTGATCCCCTGCATGAGTAAGCTTGGAATGAGCCTGACCGTCACTACCCCAGTGATCAACTTACTCTGCAGATAAACTTTTACTAAGGGAACTTACAAGCATTTGCCAGTAAGCCCTTTTACCAATACCATGGTATTTGTTCTACTTTCAGGTGGCATTTCTGTAAACTTGGCTGCCAGTAGGGTTTGAAAACAACTGATATCCCTGAGGATGGTTATATCTTTGCCGAGTGCCTGGGATACAAAAGAAGCCACTTTTCCTTTTGGTAAAATATTCTGGTATGTGCTCTGTTCTTGAGTTATTGTGGAACACATGCTTACTACTTTCATAGCTTCAAACACTGGCTTGACTGCAGCACCTTTTTTTTTGGATTTGTGTGGACATACCTAGATTTGCCATACTGGAAACACATCAGATATGCCCCTACTGGTTTATCACCTGAGTTCCTTCTTTTCAAAGTTGAAGCCTGATCTGGCTTTCCTTCCCTACTTTCCGTTTCTCTCTTCACCTGCATCCCTTCTATCTCTCCCTAGCCTGTAAGAGTTACTAGATCCAAATTTGAGTTAGGAATTTGTGTATTAACTCATAATTGTCGTCCATTTCTGCTGCTTCTCTTACCCTTTTAACTCTTGTTCTTTAATGTGGGTCCTTATACTAACTGGATGCTATTTTTAAATTCTTCCAGCAACATCACTTCTCTCAAATTTTCATATGAGGGTTCTAGCTTGAAAGATCGTATCCAGTGATCAAAAGTCATATGTTTAATTCTTTCAAATTCAATTTAAGTCTGTGTAGGTCTTTTCCTGGTGTGTCTGAATTTCTGTCTATAGGCTAAAGGTACTAACTCATATGCATTTAGAATTGCAGTTTTAGTTTGTTCATAGTCAGAGGAACTCTCTTATGCTAACAGAGAAAAAGCTTCACGAGCCCTATCCACGAACTTGCCTTGTAAAAGGAGAGTCCAAAATTCTTTTGGCCATTTTAGCCTGGTAGCTATTTTCTCAAATGAGATATAATATGACTCAACCCCCTCATTAAATTTTGGCATTAACTGTGAATGTCTCAGTACATCAAAGCTTTGCTCTGAATTAGGGATAAGGTTTGAGTGATTGGTAGCATTTTCATTTTAGGTTTGCAGCCTTGCTAACTCCAACTTTCTCCTTCTGAAACTCTCTTTCTTTTTCCTTTTGAAACTTAAACTCCCTTTCTTCCTTTTCCTTTTGAAACTCTCTTCCTTTCCTTCTGAAACTGCATCTCCTCTCTCTTCAACTGCAACTGTATTTCTTCCCTTTTCATCTGCACTGGATTCTAGCCTCTGATTCCATGCTTTCTTCTTCGGGTTCAGGGGTAAGTTTAAAATAGTTAGCTAGACTCTTCCCCAGTTCAGGTTTCTTAGCTTTTTGTTTGAAAGTGATTCCCATCTCTGTAGCTAAGCTTTTAACATCTTCAATACTTAACTTATTTAATTTATCATGGAATATGTCTCTCTGTTCTACAAACTCCTTAGTACTTATGTGGGCGTTTCTTTTGTTTCTAGCACCATAGAGAAAAAACAGAATACAAGAAAACTTGTTTGTTTACTTCTCCACAATTTTAGGTCAACTTTCCTCTCATTTTCAAATCTCTCATTTGTCTGCTTATTCAGATGCTGTCCTCGAGCCCCCAGTTTGTTATGGCCATGTGGTGAGGGGTGTGGATGGTCCCCACTATTCAACTCCCACCTGATCGCAGCAAATGTTTCTGTTATTAGGGTTTTAATCCCTTTGTGTTTTATTTGTCAAATAAAGGCAGCTTTCTTGTAGTTTTAAAAACAGAAGATTAATTATCTATTGAGCAATTTGCCTTATCCCAAAATTGTTGCAACCGCACCCACTCACGCATTCACTCTCTCTCTCTCACACAAACAAGAGGCAGATAGAGAGGAAAAAGGGTGAGTGGTTTGAAGTGAGGCAGGGTTTCGGGGTTCATGGTAAACCTGTTGAATTTTCTCAGAGGTCATTTTCTCTTTAGTTGCAGGCCTGGGGTGTTTGTAGATTTCTCTGTTGGTTGAAAGTTCAGTTTGAAGACAGGGGTTCACTTCCAGTTCTCTGCTGCACAAGTTGAAATGTAGAATTCATTGCAGGGCACCTTCCTTTTAGGCTTGCTGGATTTTTTCCCAGCCCACAGCTGGACAAGCTTTGGTGATGCTTTATTCTGGGTCTCTCCCTCTCTCCAGAGAGCTATCTTTGGAGCTAAACATCTCTCACATCTTGCTTCTGTTGGGAGACACAGCTCTTCCGCCCCGTGGTGACCAACAATGGCGCAAGATGTGGCTACTTCACACCTTCTTTGTTTCAGAAGAACCTATGCAATTCAAAAATGTCTCTTGATAAGTTTAGGATGGGTGCAATTGACATCCCTTATCTTGGAATGTATTTTTTTGTTCGTACCAGACAGTTTGAACATACAAGGCCAGGTCTTTTGACCTTCAGTGGTCATTTTGAAGCACATTGTCCACTTTTCTTTTGTCAATTTTTATAACTCTTCAGGTCGAGTTCTTGTATTTTCAATTGCTGCACTTTACGAGAGCATAACAAGGAGAAATGAGGAAATGCCAGGCGTGATATTGCACAATGGTGCCCACCAAACATTACCCTACCATGTGCAGATCACAGGCAGAGATGTACTTACCTTGATTTGCCAGAGGAAATCTCTCTTCATAAGCTGAGATTCACCAGTGTGACCATAACAGAGTTGTATCAAATGTAGAAATGTGACCTCTAACCAAACTTCACCATGAGTAATGTGGTGCCAGTGGCTGTCAAGATCACTTCAGCCCTTTTAGGAGGCTTCAGATTCACTTCAAGCAACATGTACTGCTATGGGGAGGGCACCCTCAGGTACCAAAGAAGACAGCCAACCTGCACCTAATTCATTCATCATTACCGCCACTTGAATAGCCATGGAACAGATGACTTGATGCTAGGCAGCTCAGTAATTTGTCCACATAGTCTATTTTGTGTCTTGTCATTCGATTTTCATTTTTGCTTTTTGAGTCTACAGTCAGCAAATAATGTCACATTTTGTATTTTATATGAACTGAAATAAACAACTGGATGAAGACTGCCAATGGCATTTAGAGAACTCGACAAAAATGAGATGAAGAAATGGGAACAAATTAAGTGGGAGAGAGGAGGAGGTGACATTTGTGAGTCAGGAATAGTTGGGGAAAGGGTAAATGGCATTGGTGCTTAGAGGGGTACAAGAGAGGTGATTGTGTAGAGAGGGGATGTTGACTACCTCAGAGATGGAATTAGGAGGTCCTGGAATCAAGTATATAACTGACAGAAAAATATTTTTAAAAAGTGAAGAGTTACACAAGACATATATATATATATCTCAATAAAATAAACAAAAGCTACCATAAAGTTAGCTATTTAATGTTAGAATTACCTTCTTCAATTTTCTTCTTTACAGTCCTGTTCTCTGAGACCTAGTACTCATGTAATGTTCTACTTCTGGAGCCGGTGCACTTTCCCTAGGCCTTCTTATTGATATTTCACAACCTACGTGAATGCACAAGGTTCAGTGCCCTCTGAAAGGCTCTTTGGAAGGTTTTTTAGTATCAGTTTGTACATTTTGAAGCCTTTCTTCTGCATTTCTCATTTGCATATGCAGATTTCAGCATCTTGATTATTAAATCTATTTTTATCCATCATTATTTACTCCTTTTTCCCATTCCCATCAATCTGAAAATTAAGGCAACCTAACTGTTGTTTATGTTTTCTTTCGTCGTTCCTTATAAAGATTGAAAGGTGTCACATGGAAGTGAGTTTCAGGAAGGCATTATCTTTGTATTCATACTACTGACCTCCACTCTTCACTCAGGGTTCTGACTCCATCAGGAAACCAGAGGTGACGAGAATGTAGCAGCATAAATACACAAGCACAATATCAACTGCAAAGACTGGAATGTCTTCATACTAGAAAACATTAGGAAAAGACTAGTGCAATAGGTCGTTTTTTAAAACTTCTGCCACAGAATAATGAAATCAGCCCAGTTGCACCTCTGCAACTACAAAATTAGTTCAGTAAATCCATTATGATAGAGATTGGGTGATCATGACACAAACAATTTTTGCTAAATAATATTTTGCTGCATAAGAAGCACAAGCTAGTCCAAATTGCTGGTTCTCTGAATTTTGTAGTATCATGGTGTCATGCTAGACCCCCACCTACCAAGAATGGCATATTTATTTTGTCATATGAACATTGATTTGAAAACTGTTGCTGAAGTGAAGAAAGGACTTGTTCAAAAAATCACCAGGCTCCTGGCAGGAAAGACATTCGCATATTAACAGACAGTGCTTGTGGAGACAAAGGGGTTACTTCCCTGATCCAATTTAACCCACAACGGACTTTGAGCACCAGGCATTGAGTGTAAGTAGAGACATTCCAGGGTCATCTAAGACCAGAGAATCCACAAACAGATGTGGTCAGACCAGCTGGTCACTGACTAGCCTGCTTGGCAACCTTTTTTTTCGGAATTGTACAAACAGTTTGAACTCAGAGTGTCTGTTTGCTCCTGGACTGAAAAGACCTCTCCTGTCTGCTCCCATCTTTTTCTCACAGAACTCTAAAGCCACTGGAGACACATGAACCCCAAGAGAGAAAAGTCTCCTACAGCGAACAAGGTTTAAGAAGAATACTGGGCCCCAATGTAAAGCAAGATCTACCTACAATCAAGGACTCTACAGTGAGCTCTAAGATACGTAACAAAAACCCTCTTCAGAGATTGCCTCAAACTTTTCCACTTTATTTCTTCTGCTCTGTTCTGTCTCTATCTGCATGTGTGTATCGCGTATGATGGGGTGGAGGAGTGGGGAAATCAATTTTTATTGGATGTGTGTATCCGTAAGTGTTAACGGAATTAGAGTTTAAATTCAATAAATTTCAACCTTTCTTCTTTAAACCTAAGAGAACCTGTTTGTGCTGGTTTCTTTGCCTTATAATTGGAAAGCATTTAACAAGGATTCACCAAGGGGGAGCTAAAAACATGGTGTGTTAAAAATTAAACCCTGTTATGATAAGACCAGGTGGAGGCTGAGAGGGATCCCTAGACCCTTTTCTCACCTGGTTGTTAACAATGGCAATACATTTTTTATTTGCTATTGTCTATAACAGTATGCAAAAAAATAAATCTGGAAACTAGTATTCAATGAAGCTCTGGCTGCTGTTTTTAAATGGTTTCAATAGATCATCAAAACTTGTGAGTAACCATGGCAAATCCTGTTTATGACTATTATTAGTTATTAGGTTTTCTAGCTTCATATCCTTACAACATGTAGGAACATTTTATAATTACCAAGATTATAAAATCTTTTGATTACAAGTAAATAGATCAGAATAATATTCAAGCAGTTTAAGCTAAATGACAAATGTTATTAACTTCATTATAAAGTGCTGCTTTGAAAAGTAGAGTTTGCTCATAAAATGAGTGTTACTGTTAAAAAACAGTTTACAGACTGATAAATTTCATATTTGTCTCAATACAGCATCCACAAAAAAGAATTCCTCAGAACATTCAAATGTTGGTTTATTTCCTTCATACCATTTTTTTAATTGCTAGTTATTGATGGTAATAGAAGCATTTTTTTGAGGTAGACAATAATTATTAATAAACCTGAATTAGGAGCATTTATTTCCTGTTAGGATTGTGTCCTTATCCAGCCCACTGTCAGTGAGGAGGAATGTGCAGCTCAGATAGCCATGCTCGAGATTTGTCAGCTTGGTAAGCCTACCTCTACACTTACATAGGCATCACATTACCCAAGGAGATCACCCCAATTACTGTAATAGTGTCAGCATCTAAAATTAATACTCTTACAAGACGACATCTGGGGACTTTCTTAGTTACATCATTGTCTCAATGCCAGTAAATATTTTATCTGCAGAATAAATCATTAAAAATACAACACTGATCTGCAAAGGAGAGTTTTAAAAAATGAAAATATTAATTTGTGCCCTTTTCAGTCAATCGAACAGTTAACATTTTGAATTAATTTTTTTAAAGACACAAACGACAAGATCCTTCGAGATAATGTTATACTGTTTGTAAGTCAAAATAGATTTCAGTAATGCACAAGGAAAACAGTTTTTTAATAGGACATTGGAATGATCAGTCTTTAAAAAAAGAACATTTGTAATGATATATCAGCTACATTTAGATATTTTCTGTATATAGGATATCTTTATAATAGTTTTTGTTGCACAAGATTTGCCAAACTTTTAAAATAAATTTTCCAAATTCTTTCTGCGGTAGATGTTTAATAAACCTAGTTTAGAAAACAGCTCCATCTGTTCTTTAATGAGAAAGAACACATCTTTTCTAAGGGTGCAGAAGCACTATTGCGATCATCCTCCATAACTCAGTTAACACTCTAAACAATTGCAAACAGTATTTCTCTTTCTTTGCCTCTGATGCATTTACAACCTGTTTTGAAGCAGAGAAACATACAAGGCCATGGGAGAAAGCAGGGCAGCGAGTGTAGTTTTGCATTGCCTTAGCAACTAGCCAGCACAGACATAATGGCCTCCTCTGTGCTGTAAATCTCTATGGTAGTAATATAAAACAATTTACTGTTTTGTATTTTCTAAAAGTTTATCCCTGTAAACTGCACATTGGTAAATCAGAAAGTGATGATCATTTTGTGACTTAGAATCATTGACCTGGCTGATTTGGGCTGTTTCAGGATTGTGGCTGGGGAGGAATCCCAATAAGAAAGTTTCAAACATGGAATTACAAGAAAGGTGGGAAGAGGTTTGGGAAATGACAACATATTCAAGGACTTTGCCGCTAACCACGAAATCTGGGCCATTGACGTTTTTTTATCCTCAGAGATGATGAGGATTGCCATGTATTTCCAGCATTTTTGTTTCATCAACTGAACATTGCTACTAGATTGCTTAACGGAACAGTCAACTCTCATTAAATTTCAATTGATAGCTCATATCAATTCTAAGTAATATATAACATTAAATAAGCGGTTCTATTTATTTCATCCATTTTTTTGTAAGCTTTTTTTTCTTGGCTTACCTATCTTATCTCAACTGAAAGAAAGCACCGATGACCTGTTTCCAGGCTAAGAGGTATCTCGCCTCTTCCCTCTTTATCTCTTCAATATCCTCCAGCATTTAACCCTTTGAGATAATTGCAGTCCTCCAATTCTGGCCTCTTGTGCATTTGCGATTTTAATCACTCCACCATTGGCAGCCGTGCCTTCAGCTGCCAAGGTCCTAAGCTCTGGAATTCCCTCCCTAAACCTTCCTGTCTCTCTTTCCTCCTTTAAAACACTCCTTAAAACCTACCTTTCATCTGCCCTGATATCTCCTTGTGTGTTTCAGTGTCAAATTTTGTTTGATAACGTTCCTATGAAGTGCCTTGGGCCATTTTACTATGTTAACGGCACTATATAAATGCAAATTGTTGTGTGAGAACATCCTCTAATGCTTTCTTCCTCAGGATAAATGTCTCCACAAATTGTCACTGCCTCCTTCAGGGGAAGGAGAGGGCAAAATGAACTCAGAAAAGCTCTCCCCATATGGCTGTAGAGGAGGATGGAATGGATAACGAGGGCAGAGAGTTTATGATGGGGAATAAGGATGATAGCTTCGGTCTTCCCATGTTTATCTAGAAGTTGTTGCAGCTCATCCAAGACTGGATGTCAGACAGTCTGACAGCATAGATGCAGTGGAGAGGTTGAGAGAGGTGGTGGAGAGGTAGTCTTCATTGTACATGTGGAAGCTGACTCTGTATCATCAGATGAGGTTGCCAAGGAGCAGCTTGTAGATGAGGAGGGGACCAAGGATAGATCTTTGAGGAACCCTGGATGTAATTATGCACAGTTAAGAGGAGAAACCATTGCTGGAGATGTTCTGGCTACAATTAGACAAGACTGGAAGCCAGTGAGGGCAGTCTCACTGAACTGGACAGCGAAGGAGAGGTATCAGAGAAGGATGTTGTGGCTGAGTATTGTCGAAGGCTGCAGAGGGGGCAAGGAGGAAAAATGACCAATATTCAGTCACAGATCATGTAATTTATGACTGATTTGGGCTGTTTCAGTACTGTGGCTGGGAGGAATCCTGATTAGAAAGCTTTAAACATGGAATTGCAAGAAAGGTGGGCAGAGGTTTGGGAAATGACAACATATTCAAGGACCTTGCCACTAACCACAAAATCTGGGCCATTAATGTGTTTTTCTCCTTACAGATGATGAGGATTGTCACGTATTTCCAGCATGTTTGTTTCAGATTTCCAGCATTCAGAATTTTTTTATTCAAAGATGAATTTCTCCACAACTTCAGTTATAGTGTGGTTCCCACAATCGCCACAGGACATAGTCCTGCTGTTGGAGTCACCTGCCATGTCAGCTTTTCCAAATCTGGAGGTGAAATGCTGCATGATTTAGGGGCACCCCTGTTCATGTCAAGGACTAACCGTAGCTGTCAGAGTTAAATGTCAGCCCTGAAAATTAAGCCTATAGCCACTGGGTCCAGCTTTCCATTAATCAATCTAGTAAGTAACTGGAGCTGGCTACGGCTGTAACATTTCACAGAGTCACAGAATAATACAGTGCAGAAGAGGCCCTTCGGCCCATCGAGTCTGCACCGATGTATTAAAGACACGTGACCTGTCTACCTAATCCCATTTGCCAGCACTTGGCCCATAGCCTTGAATGTTGCGATGTGCCAAGTGCTCATCCAGGTACTTTTTAAAGGATGTGAGGCAACCCGCCTCTACCACCCTCCCAGGCAGTGCATTCCAGACCGTCACCACCCTCTGGGTAAAAAAGTTCTTCCTCAAATCCCCCTTAAACCTCCTGCCCCTCACCTTAAATTTGTGTCCCCTCGTTACTGACCCTTCAACGAAGGGGAACAGCTGCTCCCTATCCACCCTGTCAATGCCTCTCATAATCTTGTACACCTCGATCAAGTCACCCCTCAGTCTTCTCTGCTCCAGCGAAAACAACCCAAGCCTATCCAACCTCTCTTCATAGCTTAAATGTTCCATCCCAGGTAATATCCTGGTGAATCGCCTCTGCACCCCCTCCAGTGCAATCACATCCTTCCTATAATGTGGCGACCAGAATTACACTCCATCTGTGGCCTTACCAAAGTTCTATACAACTCCAACATGATCTCCCTGCTTTTGTAATCTATGCCTCGATTGATAACGGCAAGTGTCCCATATGCCTTTTTCACCACCCTATTAACCTGCCCTTCTGCCTTCAGAGATCTATGGACAAACACGCCAAGGTCCCTTTGTTCCTCGGAACTTCCCAGTGTCAGGCCATTCATTGAATACTTCCGTGTCACATTACTCCTTCCAAAGTTCACACTTTTCAGGGTTAAATTCCATCTGCCACTTTTCTGCCCATTTGACCATCCCGTCTATATCTTCCTGTAACCCAAGACACTCAACCTCACTGTTAACCACTCGGCCAATCTTTGTGTCATCCGCGAACTTACTGATCCTACCCTCCCCACATAGTCATCTATGTCATTTATATAAATGACAAACAATAGGGGACCCAGCACAGATCCCTGTGGTATGCCACTGGACACTGGCTTCCAGTCACTGAAACAGCCGTCTGTCATCACTCTCTGTCTCCTACAGCTAAGCCAATTTTGAATCCACCTTATTAAGTTACCCTGTATCCCATGTGCATTTGCTTTCTTGATAAGTCTCCCATGTGGGACCTTGTCAAAGGCTTTGCTGAAATCCCTGTAAACTACATCAACTGCACTACTACCTCTCCAAGTGGAGATAATTTCTCTCCTTCAGACTTTTCTCCAATAGTTTCCCTACCACAGACGTGAGACCCACTGGTCTGTAGTTCCCTGGCTTATCTCTACAACCTTTCTTAAATAGTGGGACCACATTAGCTGTTCTCCAGTCCTCTGGCACCTCCCCCGTGGCCAGAGAGGAATTAAAAATTTGGTCAGAGCCCCTGCAATCTCCACCCTCGCCTCCCACAGCATCCTGGGACACAAATTGTCCAGACCTGGAAATTTGTCCACTTTTAAGCCTACCAAAACCTCCAATACTCCCTATGACAATTTGCTCAAGAACCTCACAGTCTCTCTCTCCAAGTTCCATATCTACATCTTCATTCTCTTGGGTGAAGACAGATGTGAAGTATTCGTTGAACACCCTACCAATGTCCTCTGGCTCCACCCTTGGTCCCTAATGGGTCCTACTCTTTCCCTGGTTATCCTCTTCCCATTGATATACTTATAGAATATCTTGGGATTTTCCCTACTTTTACCAGCCAGAGCTTTCTCATATCCCCTCTTTGCTCTCCTAATTGCTTTCTTAAGCTCCATCCTACACTTTCTGTATTCCACTAATCTTTCTTCTTTTTTCTTTGGCCTCCTTATCTCGAGAGACACTGGGTAAGCGCCTGGAGGTGGTCAGTAGTGTGTGGAGCAGCGCCTGGAGTGGCTATAAAGGCCAATTCTAGAGTGACAGGCTCTTCCACAGGTGCTGCAGAAAAATTTGTTTGTCGGGGCTGTTACACAGTTGGCTCTCCCCTTGCGCTTTTGTCTTTTTTCCTGCCAACTGCTATGTCTCTTCGACTCGCCACACTTTAGCCCTGCCTTTATGGCTGCCCGCCAGCTCTGGCGAACGCTGGCAACTGACTCCCACTAATGCTTCCGTTGATTTTCTCTCCTTGTATTTGCGAAAAGCCTCTCTTTTCCTTCTCATCGTACCCTGAATGTTTCTGGTCATCCATGGTTCTCTGGGCTTGTTGCTCCTACCTATTACCCTAGAGGGAACATGTTGGGCCAGTACCCTCCCAATTTCCTTTTTGAATGCCCCCCACTGCTCTTCTGTAGATTTCCCGACAAGTAACTCTTTCCAGTCTACCTTGGCCAGATCATGCCTTATTTTACTAAAATTCGCTCTCCCCCAATCCAGAACCTTTTTTTGCAACTTGTCTATTTCTTTCTCCATAACAAGCTTAAATTGTACCATGTTGTGGTCGCTATCACCAAAATGCTCTCCCACCAACACATCAACCCCCTGCCCGGCTTCATTCCCCAGAATTAGGTCCAGCACTGCACCCTGCCTTGTTGGATCCTCTATATATTGAGCTAAAAGGTTCTCCTGTATACATTTTAAGAACTCCACTCCATCTAAGCCCTTAACACGATGACTATCCCAATTAATGTTGGGAAAGTTGAAATCACCTAATATAATTACCTTATTATTTTTACACACCCCTGCGAATTTGCACACATATTTGCTCCTCAACTTCCCACTGACTATCTGGGGGTCTATAATAAACACCTAGCAATGTGGCTGTCCCTTTTTTATTCCTTAGCTCTACCCATAAAGCTTCATTTGATGCCCCCTCCAAGATATCATCTCTCCTTACTGCAGTAACTGACTCCTTAATTAATATTGCAATGCCCCCTCCTCTTTTAACTACTCCTCTGTCTCGCCTGAAGATTCTATATCCCAGGATATTGAGCTGCCAATCCTGCCCCTCCCTCAACCATGTCTCCTTGATGGCTACTATATCAAAATTCCACGTGTCAATCCTTGCCCTTAACTCATCCGTTTTACCTGTAATACTCCTGGCATTAAAGTAGAGGCCATCCATCCTGGTCTTACTCCCTTGAAACATACTTCCGCTGTATTCCCTCTGACTTGTTTGCTTTCCTGTGTTTAGTTGTGTCCCTATACTGCTAGGAGTCTGCGTCCCCTCCCCCTGCCAAATTAGTTTAAACTCCTCCCAACAGCACTAACAAACCCTCCAGCAAGGATGTTAGTCCCCCTCTGGTTCAGATGTAGACCGTCCCGCTTGTACAGGTCCCATCTTCCCCAGAAACGGTCCCAGTGGTCCAGGAATCTAAAACCCTCCCTCCTGCACCAACTCTTAAGCCATGCATTCATCTGTGCCATTCTCCTATTTCTATACCCGCTAGCACATGGCACTGAGAGTAATCCAGAGATTACAACCGGAGAGGTCCTGTTTTTTAGTCTACTGCCTAACTCCCTGAATTCTTGATGCAAGACCTCATCCCTCTTTCTACCTATGTCATTGGTACCAACATGTACCATGACCTCTGCCTTATCATCCTCCCCCTTCAGGATGCCCTGCAGCTGTTCAGTGACATCCCGGACCCTGGCACCAGGGAGGCAACACACCATCCTGGAGTCACGTTGACGGCCACAGTAGCGCCCATCTGTTACCCTGACTATAGAATCCCCTATTACTATTGCTCTTCCTCTCTTTCCCCCTTCCTGTGCAGACAGGCTGCTTGCGGTGCCAGAAGCTTGGCTCTGTCCGCACTCCCTGGAGGAAACAGCCTCATCAGCCTCCAAAATGGAATACCAATTTGCAAGCGGGACCCCAGGGGACTCCTGAACTACCTGCCTGTTTCTCTTGGACTGCCTGGTGGTCCCCTTCCTTCCTCAAGTCCCTTCAGCTGCGGTGTGGCCACCTCTCTAAACGTGCTATCCACGATGCTCTCAGACTCGCGGATGCTCCACAGTGTTTCCAGCTCTGAAACCCAAGCTTCCAGGAGCTGCAGCTGGACACACTTCCTGCACACATGCTTGTCCCGGGGACTGGAAATGTTCCCGGATTCCCACATGCAGCAAGAGGAGCAAACCACGGCTTTAAGCTCTCCTGCCATGACTAAACCCTTTAAATTTAAAACTTTAGAAGACTGTTATAATAAAAAAGAATATATCAACTAAATCTTGCTAAAACAATGACTTACAGTTCAATCCAGTTTGAAAAATACCACCAGGACTTACTCACCAGTCAGCTGTGCTCTTTGAAACTCTCGGCTCCCCTCATGCTCTTTGAGGACAGGTAGGAAATGAAAGGAGCTCCTCGCTCCCTCCTCACCGAACTTCCTCAGTCACAAAACTCCCACTTTAGCACTCTAATGCAGCCCCAAGTCAGCACTCCAGTGCAAACTAAGTCAGCACTGTAAGATGGCCCACTTTTATACTGTCTGACTCTAGCCCCTGAAAACTGGTTTAAGCCAGTTATCGAATTAACAAGGTGCAGCTGCAAGCAGAGCCTGAGTGAACTCTGTTTAAAGCTGGTCTAAAACTCACCTTCTCCAACCCAAACAGCAACTGTTAAGTTAATTTGCTAAATAAAAGACTAGACTTTAGATAAAACTAACCCTTAATTACCCTCAGTCACAAAACTCCCACTTTAGCACTCTAATGCAGCCCCAAGTCTGCACTCCAGTGCAAACGAAGTTTGAATATTACAAGTACATTGATGTTACAAAACCACTTGCTTCTAACATTTGATGTTACAGATTTCAATAAAATTACACTATTAAGCAAATATCTGAAATTGCGATCTCATTACAGATTTGTCTTCATAAAGCTTAACACTCTCAAATTTTAGCTATGTATTAAATTTACATTAGTAATAAAACTAAGCTTCATGTTAACATTAACATCAGTCTTCCAGGCTATTAGAGTATAACATATTAATAGTATGAAAAGGCCTGAAGATCTGAGGAAAACAGGCTCTTTAATCACATAATCTATCAATATTTTTGAAAATAAAAATCATTTGAAGTCGACAATAAGGAAATGAAAATGCAGGTCTCACTGGAGATTTAGACTTTCATTATTCCCATTAGGCTACAACTTTTTTTTAAAAATCACAGATGACAAAATATACATCAATTAAAGGCACTGGCAGAGTTTCATCCAATCAGCATCTTCCTTTATAAATAGCACATAATGTAGCATTAAATTTGCCAATAACACTTCAGTACTGATGGAGTGCTACACTGTTGGCAGCTTTGAGAAAACACTAAATTGAGGGGTTATCTGCCTGTTCAATAATAAAAGATCAAAGAGGTATTTTTCAAAGAGGAACTGGGGATTGTCCTGATACATTGCCCAATATTTATCACTCAATCAACATCACCAAGAACAGATTAAATGCTCAGTTCTCAATGCTGTTTTTTGCACAGTGCTATGCACAAATTGGTTGCTGCATTTGCCTGCATAACAAGACTGACTACACTTGAAAAGTAATTCATTGGCCTTGGGACATCCTGAGGATGTGACAGGTGCTATATAGAAGCAAGTTTTTTCTTCTTCATAAATAAAAACCGTAAATTTAGGACAGAACATACTGAACAACCTGTTGCCAAACAGCAAGGAATTGTTGATGCTGCAGTGTGACTCCATTGAAGTAGTGTTTTCCCATTAACTAGCTAAGATCCTGAATCTGCCAAACTGGAAAAGCTGCCTTTTCTAGCAAAGATTGATCTGCCAGTTGCAAATACATCATATATTATAATAATTTTACTAATGCAGCATATACAATATTCCTGTAAAGAGTTGAATCACTATTTTACATCATAAAAACACATCTACATATGATGGGCTCAGTTGACCCGTTAAAGCACAGCTGCATGTAACATATGCATTTATAGAGTACATAGGGTGGAAAATAATCCTAGTCTGTGTTATAAATAATATTTCCATTATATCAACAGTGTTCAAATGGAAACATTTAACTACATTCTTACCTCATTTACAGATCATTGCATCAAAAAGCTGAACAAACTGCTCCCAAGGACTCCACCAATGTAACTCTGAAACCATCTGTAATGAGGCATTCGACAGCGACTGGAGTTGACTGTCCTAATTTCTTTTCATCCTTCCTGGAGGAGAACACCAGTAACCTTCAGCACCTTTTCATTGTGCCATAGCTGAGATCTGTAATTCAGTTTATGGGCAATAACAAGCACAAATCTGTAATCCAGCTTTGAATTGTCACATGTTAGGGGTCTGCCGAGTTGTCCTTGAGCTCATTGTTATGAATAAAATCACCACATAGTGTTTAAGGTGAAATATGTGACTCGCTAAATGAAGAAAAAGCCTAGATTTAAATTGTGTATTTCATAGCCAGATGATTCAACAGAAGAGTGATCAACACATGGAATGGACTTTTAGGTAGAGCAGTGGGGTGAAAGCCCTGGAAAGATACAAAGAATTGAATGAACATTGTAATGGGTGACTTTATCATTCTGGATGGTAGAATTAAGTTGGGTTGAATGACCTTCCTCATCTGTAATGATCTTATCAGCTGTTAGTCCTAGTTAGGTGATAGTTTTGTTGCATACAAGAAATAGGGTGTTCTCGAAAAAAATAACCTTTAAGGTTAAAGAAATAGTTCAGGAAGCTGCTGTGGATTTTGAAACTCAAATCCCAGTGTGATGGAATCCACAGTATGAGACCGGTGGAGGAGCATCTGCAGACCATTATCTGAAGAAATTACTTGCTAAATGAACTTTTAGGTGCAATGACTTTGGATTCAAAGCTTATGTTTTTTTCTGAGACAGTCATTTACTGGAAAACAAAACTAAAAGTTTCAGAGGGCGGCACAGTGGCGCAGTGGTTAGCACCGCAGCCTCACAGCTCCAGGGACCCGGGTTCGATTCCGGGTACTGCCTGTGTGGAGTTTGCAAGTTCTCCCTGTGTCTGCGTGGGTTTTCTCCGGGTGCTCCGGTTTCCTCCCACAAGCCAAAAGACTTGCAGGTTGATAGGTAAATTGGCCATTATAAATTGTCACTAGTATAGGTAGGTGGTAGGGAAATATAGGGACAGGTGGGAATGTTTGTTGGGAATATGGGATTAGTGTAGGATTAGTATAAAATGGGTGGTTGATGTTCGGCACAGACTCGGTGGGCCGAAGGGCCTGTTTCAGTGCTGTATCTCTAATCTAATCTAATCTAATCAGACCAAATGGGTCCTATCCAGTTTAAAGCACAGGTCACAGAATGATGTGAGGGAGGTGTGGCCAGGGCTATTAATGGCTCAGATTACAGCTCAGCAGAACTGAAACAGACTGCTGTGTGTGCGTATGGAAGAAAACAGCAAGTAGTTGTTTTAAAAATAACAGGCTATAGGCTGAGGAATCAGACTCTGAGAGCTGACCATTAGCAAATACGACGTAGGGGAGCTGTTTTTGGTTATCGGTAGAACTAATTGATCAGCAGTTCTCTGGAGTACAGACCAATAAATGTCCACTGGAACTAATTGCAGTAAACAGTCAGATAACAGCTTGGTTTAACAATTTTCCCATTTATTTGGTGTGTACCAAATGTGCATCATTATATCACAAATTCCACCAATTTAACCTGTTGCAGTGCATAATATTCTCTTTGACTAGTTTTATAAAATATATCCAGTCAGCAATTTCTTCTTCTCGCCAATTTTTCCTCTCCAACTCTGGTTCAAGTTACAATTGTTCATGTGCGAATCTCAACACTAGCTGGCAACAGGCAATTCAACCACAGGGGCATCACGGTCAAACCGGTTTCTGACCTCAACAGAGCTCCACAAGTGCAATTCTGCAGGGGGCGCTTCACAGAAATTTGGAGTGGGAAGCTCAGCCAATTTTCCCCTTTCTAATCCAGACTGAGGCCATCTGTGATTTCACTAATATATCCTGGCTGAGATCAGCTAACTCAACACAGACCAGGAGCAAAACCTTTTCTGGTCTGCATGCTCACTGAAACATCAGGTGATAGCATTTTGTTTGAAAATGCTAAAGTAATACTATTTTATTGCTGTACAAAAGACATCTCCAACAAGAAAACTCAGCAATATACTTTAAGAAGTCATTGTGGGAGAAAAAAAATCTTTCCAATAAATAAATTCTTGGAGAAAAAAAAAAGTTCCCTTGACTTAATCCTTTAGTAACAGACACTGCTTTTAATAGTGGTCTTCCTTCATGTGTTTACTTACAGTCTGTTTCATTTTCTTAAATTTACTTTGAAAGTACACAAGAAAATGATAAATGAATGTTCAAACTTAGGTATTCACTACCAGTTTTTGGTTGCCAAATCTAATGCCTTCGGAAGTCTAAATTTATTGAAAAGGTGCAATAAACTTTGATTCCTTTCAAATGAAGCAAAGTAACGAACCTATTGCATTGCAGTTCTTAACCAAGTTTGACATTGCTCTATGTTCAACTACTGCAACTTTTTTTAAATAGCATACCCCTTTTAACCAGTTGTCCAATGAAGAGAGTAATTTTTGCCACTAAAATCTACAGCTGAATTCTTTTTTTTACAATTTAGTCCATACTTTTAAGCTTCTGTGAAAGTCATCTTGATAAATTTACTCAATACCAACCACTGACTTAGATTTTTGTTTAACATAATTTATATCAATCTTTGCGTCTTATTTTTCAAGTCTTTTTCCAACACTTGACATCATGCTTGATGTATCTTTCAATCAGCAGCACAAGGGGCAAAGCCAAAGTATGTATTTCAGCTATGCTAGTTTGTAAAGTCAGCATTTGTTCTTATTTAGAATAAATTTCTAAGCCTTAAAACAATTGGGATAGGAACCAAGCACTCAAATGTATATTACCATACAACAACTCTTCATGGATTGGTAAACATAATTTGAAAAATGTTTTCCAACACTATTCGCAACTTTGTTGAATCCATATTCCAGAGATCAGCTTCCTGACTGCAGATAAATTACAGGGGATCCAAACTGGGCTTGTAATAGTGAAACTTCCAGATACTCAACTTTAAAGTACGAATCCAAGGCTTTAGAATTACACTATGTCCATATTAGCAGACAAACTCTTAACACATTTGTATAAATTTCTGGGGCAGTTTTTAAACAGAAACAATGACCTCCTAACTGTACAGCCCAAAAGACCTACTTTCAAACAAAAATTAACAAAGCCGAGTTGAGATCACTTGTTCTTTCACATGTTTTTACACCGTTGTGTTCTATGTGCATTTCATTTTGTAACACTATCTTCAGTTCCATCGTGCCTCAGGGTAAATTGTTCGAAATGTCAGGTTTATTCGTGGATTTCTGTCATGGTATTCTTTTGGCACTCGATGCTGAAAACAATGATAGTAAAATATATTGAAATATCTGCAGTGCTGACTCCAAGATTCTAAATTTATATATCCTTTTCAAATAGCATCTCCACTCCCTCCCACTCTTGGATAGTTCCCATACTATGGGCTGAATTTTACCAACTCCTCGACGCCGCAGATTACTGGCGGTGGGGGGGCATCGGTGCGGCGCCTCCGCCGCACGGCAGCAGCACCACAATTAGAATATGTTAAACGGTACTCACCTCTGCAGATTATGCAGCCCGCCACCTCTCCATGGACATCTCCGGATTTTTCGCTGAACGGGCGGCCGTCACTTGACGTCCCGTTCATGATTGGAAAAGCCGGCGGGTCCTCAGCTGCAGAAGTTGTTACCAGCAAGGGTAAGTTCTGTTATTCAGGGGTCTCACTCTGCATACTAGAAGGGAGGAGGGAGGGTGTCTGGGATTACTGGAGGGAAAGCTCTGCAGGCATGAAGTGAGATACTGTGTACCTTCTCTCCGTAAACAATGTATGCTCTGCGTTTATTTGTGTTTGTGAAGGAGCAATGGCACTCTAGTCACCCTGTGTGTGGGGAGGGTGCCAGAAAGGGTAGGAGCATTAAGGTTATATGGATGGTGGGGGCAATCGATTCAGCTGGTAAGATCTTGAGATGGTCATGCTGTGCCACTCAGTGATGGCCAAGATGGGCAATGTCACGGCACGCCACATAGCTGATCCATGAAAGCAGCTGATGTACCCATCAACACCAATCCCTGCCCTGTTAGGAACATATGAAAACATGAAGGGTTCAACTTTTTTTTTATCACATGGAAATAGGTATGGCTCATCCTACATTGCGTGATCCTCTGCTCCTGAGGATCCGTATGCGTTAGAGGCAAAATCAACAGGCAGCTGTGATCCACGTAGAGGCCTGTGCCCTGCTCAAAGATGACCTGCAGCCCATGGGCTTCAGTGGACAACCTATGCCTTTGGTCCTCGTAGTGGCAGTGGTTCTCAAGCTCGACACCTATGCAGCTTTTCAGGGGCCCATCAGAGACCTTTGTCACACAGTCAGCAGTGCCCCGCTGCATCAGGGAGGTCTGATGCCCTACACCAGAGGGCGACTGAGTATGTTCAGGACCAACTCTCACACCAGGCCCAGAGGGCCATCGGTTTTGGCACCATTGCCAGAAAACCATAGGTTGTAATGTTCATAGACTGCACTCACGTGGCCATCAGGCCTCCCTCCAGGCTACCACCTGCCGGCGTCACCATTAAAGGAATCCTCTCAATTTAGGTGAAGCTGGTATGTGATCACCGCAGATGCTTCATGCAAATCTGTGACTGCTTCTCAGCCAGCTATCATGACACCTGGGACCTTCGCCAGTCCCAGCTGCTACTACTGCTCACTGAACTGGCTCAGATGGAGGGGTGGCTTCTTGGAAATAAGGGCTATCCCTTGCAGACATGGCTCCCGACACCAGTGAGAGACCCCACCACTGCTGAAGAAGAGAGATACAGCCATTCAGCTACCACTGAGCAGGAGATCGGCATGCTGAAAGAGCACTTCCAATGCCTGGATGGATAGGGTGATGCCCTGTATCATGGGCCGAAAAGGCTCGCTCCTTTCTTTGCTGCTCTACACAACTACGCACACAATAGGGGCCAGGCCTGGCATGATGAGGACAGACATCAACAGGATTCCTCCTTGGACTATGAGCACACTGAGGACCTACAACATGGAAGACGCATGGGAGGGCAGATGGCCACTCAGACTCTGCACGCAGGACTAGCAGTGAGCTAGGGATGTACGGCAGTGGCTTATCAAAGACTGTCTGCTCAATAGGAACCGACATGAACTCTGCAAGCCACACATCACCCTCACTCACCTGCTGTGCACCAGTCCACATCTGCAGCATCTCTGTGTAAATCATTAGAAGCAGCAGCTGACTGAGCCAATGTCCATGTCACTGCATCCGTGGAGACACTCAAGAGTAATGGTGGCATGGCAATAATGATATTGCATACTGAAGGGCCAATGGTGCAAAGGGATGTGACATTGGCGCTACATGCTGGCACACATCATTCACACAGAGAAAAGGTCACACATGTTGGTGAGGAACATTTACTGATAGATGTATTTATATTGCTGTGACACCCGTGCCTTCCCATTTGTGTCAGTGTGTTCTCTGTAAACCTCTGTAAGACCTTTCATGTTATATTTAAGTGTCACGTCCTGCAACGTGCAAAATTAAGATTATTCACCCAGGTGTGGCACGCTACAAGAAGGAATGTTACACTTGAGTGGAAGAAGAGGATCGCAACTTCACAGGCCACTGGGGCACAGCATGTAAGTATGTGGCAGCAAAGCAGAAAGTGCTGGGGTAAATCAGCAGGTCAGGCAGCGTCTGTGGAGAGAGAAGCAGAGTTAACTCTCAGGTCTGTGAACCTGGACAAGTTAACTCTGCTTCTCTCTCCACAGATGCTGCCTGACCTGCTGGATTTCTGCAGCACTTTCTGCTTTGCTGCCAGATTGACAGCAGCCCCACTCTTCAGCAGTCAAGTAAGTATTCATTGACAGCTGTCAGGAAACAAGTGCTGGGGCACCTAAAATAGGGCCCAACACCTGCTGCACAGCTGTCAAAAGGTCTCTCACTGCGCCGAATGTCCCGCCTCTGCCCACGTAATATGGGGAGGGCGGCTTGGTGCCATGATGCTAATAAGCCCCCGCGTGTAATATCGTGAGGGTTCTGTGGCGGCCGCTAAATGCGGGCACCCTGCTGAGTTTAAAGGGCGCTGCCACACAGCGTGGCGCCCGAATAAAAGTCAGCCCTATGACTTACTAACTTCCACCCTAAACTTCTCACTGAGATATCCTCACTCCTTTCCTCCCTCAGCTTCTGCACTGAGTGACTGCTCATCCTTGATGATTTCAATCTCCATCTCAACTCACTTTCTTCAATAATTTCACAGCCCTCCTGTTCTCCCTTAACCTCTCCCTCCAGGAAAATTCTCTTACCCATATTCATGCCCACCCCCTCAGCCTTGATATCTCACATGGCCACTCTATTCACATCATCTAGATGACAGACAAGGCCACTTCTCATCCTTGTATCCCTCACAACACATGTCCCCCTACCTCCCTACAACCCCACTTACTTCTGAACCTAGCCCTGAAAAAAAACCTCACCCCACCCCCACCCCAACAAGTTATTTACAATTTCACTTTGAAACTCCCAAATGTTTAGACTTTTCCCCCAATTCTAACAACAACTGGGATTTATATTAGGGCCGTTAATCTCCTCAATCACTCTCTCATTTTCACCTTTAACGCCATTCATCCTAATAAAACTCTTACCCTCACAATTCACATGTAAATTGGCCATACGCAGCTCTACCGCCCCACCACCTCTTTCAACCCCTCCACTACCTGTGTTGTCAGCCTGCCTGTCCAACATCGAGCGCTGGATCAGGTGGAAATTTATCCAGTTAAACATTGGGAAGACCAAAGCCATAGGGCTGCATTTTAAGAGTCTGCCACCAAAGTAGATGGCGGATGTAAAAATATTCGGCCCACCCGCATGGGCGCCACGTTACGGAGCCGCCGTGATTTCAAACGGGTGGCTCATCTGCAAGGCCACGGCACCCGACTCCCATGATGATGTGGAGGGGGCAGGTGAGCTGTCACAGGCAGCGGCATCAGCACCAATGTGCTGGCGCCGGCGCCATTTTTAAAGGGCTTACAGCCCTTAATGGACATTTAAAAATTAAAGGTCTAGGTAAGTTCCATTGCAATAAAACAGAATTACATGATCTTTGAATGCATTTTCCCAAACCCCCTCCATGGCATTTCTGACCATTCATGCCCTTTTCCCCCCTCAGAATGCGAATAGTGAGAATTTGTCCTATAACTCCTCCAAAGTTTGGCAACTTTGCCCTTTACCCCTTCCCATCACTCCCCTGACCAATCTACATCGTTTTAACCTTTCTCTTCCCCTCCTGCGCACAGAAGAAATCCTCCTTCCCCCCTCCCCACAGGTGTTGCGCCACGTTTCTCCGAACGGGGAGTCGAAGGCGTGGCATTGTCAGCCGCCCGAATGAAGATCAGTGTGGCGATTTAGGAGGCAACAGGACCCTCATAAAATCAGGTATGTAAGTTAGTTTACATATTGAAATGGGGGTCCAGTCACTGAGCTGCGGGGCAGTCACCACACTGATCTTCATTGCCCCCTCGCCAATGTTCCCTATGACAGAGGGGCTTTAAAATCCAGCCCACAGTCTTTGGCCTTCAAACAAACTTTGTACCCTTACCACTGATTCCATCTCCCATGCCAGGCACTGTTTCAGGTGGATGTCAACTTTTCGCAATCTCACCCTCCTATCTGACCCCAAGCTGAGCTTCCAACCACAGATCCCCTCCATCATAAAAGCTGCCTACGTCCAGTGCTGTAACATCATCCACCTATGCCCCTGCTTCAACCATTTGATGCTGAAACCCTCATCCACCCCTTTTTCACCTCAAGACTTGACTATTCCAATGCTCAACTGAATGGCCTCTATAAACTTCAGTTGATCAAAAACTCTGCTGCCTGTATCCTAAAGCTCACTATGTCGCAAATTGAGAGGTGCTGTTGAAGATGCCGTGCTGTTGAAGATGCCTTGCTGAATTGCTACAGTGCATCTTTTAGAGAGTACATACGGCAGCTACAGTGTGCAGGTGGTGAGGGAGTGAATTTTTAAGATGGTGAATGGGGTGTTGATCAAGTGGAATACATTGTCCAGGATGATGTTGAGCTTCTTGAGTGTTGTTGGAGCTGCAAGGATTCAGGCAAGTGGAGAGCATTCAATCACATTCTTGTGCCTTGCAGATCGTGGAAAGGCTTTGGAAAGTCAGGAGGTGAGTCACTCGCCACAGCATACCCAGTCTCTGACCTGCTTTTGTAGCCACAGTATTTATGTGGTTGGTTCAGTTAGGTTTCTGGTCTATGGTGACCCCCGGGATGTTGATGCCGGGGGATTCAGCAATGGTAATGTTACTGAATGTCAAGGGGGTGTGGTTCGAGTCTCTCCTATTGCAGATAGGATAGATTAATACAGCACAGGAGGAGTGCATTCGGCCCATCGAGTTTGTGCCAAATCAGGCCTTATTTATCCCGTATTCCCTTTGCCTCACCATTGGCGGCTTTGCCTTCAGCCATCAAAGGCCTAAGCTCTGGAATTCCCTCCCTAAACTTCTGTCTTTCTCTCCTTCTTTAGGACCCTCCTTATAAATTACCTCTTTGATCAAGTTTTTAGTCATCCCTCCTAATATCTTCTTTGGCTTGCTATCAATTTTTGTCTAATTATGCTTCTGTGAAGTGCATTGGGATACTTTACTACACTGAAGGTGCTGTATAAGCTATGGCTGCCAAGTGACTAAAAAAAAAATTGTGATTAATGTCACAATTATAATTTTTAATCTCAGTTAATCTTTAATCAGTTTTAATTGTGGCAATACTCTACTCTGCAGGCCATGAAAGTGGATCCATGGAGCAGCAGGGCCTTGCCGGGGCCCAAGTCTGAGGGAGAGACAGCCTGCGGCTGGCCTCAGGATCTATGACGAACATCACTGACAGACATTGCTACACTCACACTCTGCTATCTCCAATGGCAATGCAACATATGCACAGTAGTTAAGTTTCCCACATGTCCAGAAGTTTACGGTGTGTTGTACTGAAGGTTGCAGACAGTTCTGGGATATTCTCTGCATAACTCCCACTTTTAGTTTGCATTAAAAATATTAATTTAAAGAAAAATGACTGCATTAATTACAGCAGTTAATTGCAATTAATTGGCAACCCTAATAGTTGTTGTTGTTCAGTTGTGAGGATGAATAACTGGAGTTGGGATTTCACACAGCTTTCAGTCTGTGCCTAGCAAACACAAGGTACATTTGAGTTGCTTACTTAGTCAAATTCTTTGAGATGGGACATTCCTGATAGTATTAGCGAAGAACTGACTGTAGATCAGACACAGACATGATTGGAGGAGCAGAGTTTGAGACACCTGAATTCATCAACGCAATAATAGTAATGAAGCATCTTAATTGCTATTCTTTGAAGTTCGCTCGGCATTAAATTCATTGAAAACACTTTGTTGTTCACTCAAACAATCTATAAAATGTTTTAAAAAGACTTATTGTTGCAGATAAGGTAATTAATATGTATAAAATCAAACCAAATGTACTATAATGCTTCTCTTGGGGCACAGAAAATATTAAATAAAGTTACACTTAATACAGAAAAGTATGCTTTGCAGGCACTGAAACAAATCATTGCTAGGAGGCAGGATGAATTTCTCACTTACTTTCCTACATCCGTTTATCTTTAATAGGTGCATGTGACCCAGTCACTGCATTGCAACAGTGACTACACTTCATAAAGTACTTCATTGGTTGTAAAGCGCTTTGAGACATCCAGTGGTTGTGAAAGGCGCTATATAAATGGAAGTCTTTCTTTAAAGCTAATTACAATGTTCTGCTGACACATGGTAAATTAAAACTAAGGTGAGATAAATTAGGATAATCAGACATGCATGAGAAACCCCAGTCCTCCTCATTCTTTTTCCACACTGCTGTTTATGGGACCTTGTTGTGCACAAATTGGCTGCCACATTTCCTACATTACAAAAGTGACTACACTTCCAAAAAAAACCTCTATTATCTCTAAAGTGCATTGGGATATCCTGAGGTCGTGAAAGGCATTATTTAAATGCAAATCTTTCTTTCTATCCCCCTGTAAAAGTGCAACCACAGAATATTGGTATTGAGCCCCCTTGCTAGCAAATGCTGATTCATGTTAGAGAAAACATTTTAATTTCAGGAATATCCTGTACTGGAACATCCACTGTATAACTTAGGGGATCTTAGTATTTTTCTCACCTGCCAATCCTTCTGGGTTTCCCCTTCCATAACCAACAAACACCCGTTGTTCAGTGGGATGCGAATTCTTTCTGCATATGTATAATCTCCTTTCTCTTCCTGGATGGAACAAAAGAGAGATGATGAAACAATTAAAGAATATTATAACTATTCATGAATATATATGTTACTGCTGTGCGATGGGTTGCCAACTCTGATTGGAAGTATTCCTGAAGATTTAATCAAATGATTGTTCATGTCCAACCAGCCTGCACAGTCCAACAGCCTTTTTTTTTGCCATTTCCTATACTTTTAAAAGTAATAAAAGTATTCAAAGAAGATGAAAAAAGGCGCTCATTTTTCTCAATGCCCCTTTAACTTTTCTCCTGGATTGTTTGCAGTTGTGTCCCGGAGATTAGTCTTTAATTCTTGGATACTTCAGGGCAATCCTAGAGGGTTACCAACCTTAGATCCAACCCCTGGAAACTTTATGAGAATCCAGAGCAACACAATGTTGATGATAGCACCCACCCTTGACTCTCTCAGCCTACAACCATATCGCTCTGTGTGGAACTTGTTATTTGTCTAGCCTAACCTCACTGACAGAACTCCAATCAGTCCCCTCCACCATCAGTTTCCTGCTTGGTACTGCATCCCACACTCAGCAGGCAGCTGAAACTGCACTCAGAGGGATAAATAAGGTGAATGCTGTGCTCAGACAGGCCAACCAGGACAAACCAAAATAATGACAAAGAACACCTCCCGCTTTCATGATAAAGACAGAGTGGCAAGCTAAAAAATTGCCCCTCTGACTCACAAACTCACTCCTCTACTTGTCGGCATTCTAGCACTTTGGAGCCTCAAAGGTGCCAGTCTGGAGTGCCTGCAATGACTGCTTGAGGGAATGTGTAGGAAGGCTTGAGCGCCATAGATTCTACTGTGGAAGCAACAAAAAACAAGTGGAATCAGGATGGTGAGGAGAAAAACAGAAATTGGAAAACAGAAGCAGTAAGGCTGAGGAAGAAATCATATGACAGAGGTACCTCAAAATGATAAAATCAATGGAAAACGAGATGGAAGCAACAGATAGCAAGAATGAAAGAGATATATGACAAAGTCAAAGAGAGAGAAAGCTGTGGTCAGATAAAGTAGGAAATTAAGTCAGAGGCATTGGACAGAGAGATCAGTCTTTGAGCACATGAGACAGAGAGAGAGATCAGGCGATGAGAAGCAGAATAGGTAATTATGTAAACATAAAAGTCAGATGTGTGCTACATTTCCTATAAACTTATATTTTTACTATTAGTTTTCCAAACTCAAGAGATTTGTGTCTGCAAGCAATTAATACTATGTTCTGCAGTACCACTGGCTTCATGTTCCTTTTCTCGCCAGGAGGAATTGCCTCCCACCCACATTGCATCCATCCATGACCAATGCTGTAGCCCTGCAGTCAGAGCCCAATCTTTCCCCCGTGCTCCCCCACCAGCTTCCAGTTACCATCAGCAGCCAGAAAAGCACGCACCCCACACTGGCCTGATGCCTTCCCTATCGTCAATATCTCTCACTGACTAAATAGAGAATAAACAGGCAAAAGAACAAAAGAGGGAGAAGATATACAAAAGAGGTGAAAAGCAAACAAGGTAGAAAAGAGCATAAGAGAAAGAGAGGAGGTGGGGAATGAAAGATAGAACTCGAAGGTGGTAGAAGAAAGAGAACAAGCCAATGTGAAAATGACACAAGAATGACACAGACAGGTACGACAGATCTCCTACATTTCAACAATGATTACACTTCACAATTACTTAAATAAAAACAAAGTGCTGGAAATATTCAGCAGATCTGGCAGCATTTGTGGAGAGAAGAGCAGAATTAACGTTTCAGTTCTGTGACTTTTCATGAGTTCTGATGAAAGGCCACAGACCTGAAACGTTAACTCTAGGAACATAGGTGCGAACATATGAATTAGGAGCAGGAGTAGGCCACTTGGCCCCTCGAGCTGCTGTCATTCAATAAGATCATGGTTGATCTGACTGTAACCTCGACTTCACATTCCCTCCTACCCCCGATAACCTTTCACCCCCTTGCTTATCAAGAATCTATCTACCTCTGCCTTAAAAATATTTAGACTCTGCTTCCACTGCCTTTTGAGGAAGAGAGTTCCAAAGACTCACACTCGGAGAGAAAAAGATTCTTCTCATCTCTGTCTTAAATGGATGACCCCTTATTTTTAAACAGTGAACCCTAGTTCTAGATTCTCCCACAAGGGGAAACATCCTTTCCACATCCACCCTATCAAAACCCTTCAGGATCTTATATGTTTCGATCAACTCACCTCTTACAATTAGCTTTCCTAATTACTTGCTGAACCTGCATACCAACCTTATGTGATTCATGCACTAGGACACTCAGATCCCTCTGCATCTCAGAGCTCTGCAATCTCTCACCATTTAGATAATATGCTTCTTTTTTCATCCTTTCTGATAAAATGCACAATTTCACATTTTCCCACATTATACTCTATTTGCCATATCTTTGCCCACTCACTTAAACTATCTGTATCCCTCTGTAGCCTCCTTATGTCCTCTTCACAACTTACTTTCCTACCTATCTGTGTCATCAGCAAATTTAGCAACCATACCTTCGGTCCCTTCATCCAAGTCATTTATATAAATTGTAAAAAGTTGAGGACCCAGCACTGATTCCTGTGGCACACCATTCGTTACATCTTGACAAACAGAAAATGACCCTTTATACCTACTCTCTGTTTCCTGTTAGCTAGCCAATCTTTTATCCATGCCAATATTTTACCCTCTACACCATGAGCTTTTATTTTCCACAATAAGCTTTGATGAGGCACCTTATCAAATGCCTTCTGGAAATCTAAGAACAGTACAACTCTGTTCCTCTCTCCACAGATGCTGCCAGACCTGCTGAGTATTTCCAGCACTTTCTGTTTTTATTTCAGATTTAGCATCCTCAGTACTTTGTTTACTTCAAAATTACTTCATTGGCTGTAAAGTGTTTTGACATGTCTGGTGGTCATGAAAGGTACTATATTAATGCAAGCCTTTTTTAATAGCTTATCCTGCAACATCTGGTGAGCTAAGTGCTGCAGGCTGCTACCTGCCTGGTTTGTGAAGCATTCTTCAATTATAGGCAGGCAGCAGTCTGTGGCACTCTCTGCCCCCAGGGAATCAAGTTAAGTTTGTGTAGCACTGCTAGAAGTGGCACGACGTGATCAAATTTCTCCCCCAGTGATTCGCTTCAGTGGGGACACTGCCCTGATATACAACCAGATGCATTAAATTCTGTAAGCAGTAGCTTATACATTACAAAAAGACTGTCATTTTAAACTAGAAGAACAATGGATTTTTCTGAACAGTCATCCTGGTTCAACTGTAAATTACAACTTAAGCTGTGTAGTATCAATGTCTTCATTTCTATGAATCATCAAGTAAAAATATTAATTCAGTAGTTTTAGCCTGTTTGAAATGGGTTTGCCATACTATTTTCTGGCTTTCAGTTCAACATGAGATGTATTGGGAATATAACAATCCACAGTATTACTGATAAGTGGACTAACTGTTAGCCTGAGGCTATCTTAACTGAGTATAGCAGACAACGAAAAATACAGATCGTAAGTTGACAGATGTCAAGCCATTTGTGCAAGAAAATGGCATTGGTTAAAAAGAACAAATCATAATACATATTCATACATTTAAAATGGTGGACCAACACCAATCTCACACTTTGTCACTGATGCAAAACATCCCCTAAAAAAAGAAAAATGGACTTGATTCTGGTCTGTAATGAAAACATTTGAAGATAGTTAGGTTCTGTGGTGATGCGATGCATGGCTTTGTGCCCTTGGCCTCCACATGTATGTCCCCATTCTCAGCCATTCTGCTGTGGTGAATGGCACACTGAAAATCAGGCAGTTCTTAAAAAGGGAAGAGTTAAAATGCAGTGAGAACCACTGCCTGGCTGCTCTTGTGACTTCAACAGAGGGTTTCAGAATTACACTGGGAAAGGCTTAAGAACAGGATCCTGCCCTCCCAGTCACAGATGATGCATGTTGCAGGAGACCCAACAAAGGGTACAAAATAATTATTTGAGGGAGTGTCAATCTAAAGAACATGAATAGAAGTTTGGAAATGAAATAGAAATATGTTACAAGCTTATTTAGTCTGTAACATTTTTCTGTATTACATTTCCACCATATTTTCCCTTTAATTTTCTCTACATTAAAAATATGCTTAGCATACTGAGCACAACCACGAGCTTTTTACAGTGCGAAGCTGGAAAATTTTATATACCGATATTAAAAATGTCATTTGAGAAAGTGTTTAGAAGAAGGCAAGCTTAAGTCTGGAAATTACTGTGAGCGTGTTAAATAAAATTCCTCTCTGCTATTTTAACAGAAGTATTAATACATTTAAAATAAACAGATTAATACATTTTTTACAACAGCGATGATAAATTTCTAGACTTTAATAACATACTTAAATTTTTTCACCCCTTCACATTTGAATGTTCGATTGAAATCAGATTGCATTTTAACATTACTCAGAATAGCTTGAAGCTGCCTCGCCTCGTAGACATGATTGATTGAGTAGATGGGAAATAAGTCTATATCAAGAAAGCGATGGAAATATTAGAGAATGAATCAGCACAAGCAAGCTTGGCTCAGTTGGTAACAGTTTTACCCGTGAGTTAAAAGGTTGTGCGTTCAAATCCTACTACATGACTTAATATTGGCTGACAATTCAATGTAGTACTGAGGAGTGCTACATTGTCAGAGATGCCATTTTTAACATCAGAAGTTAAACCATGGTCCTGTCACTTGTTCAGGTGCATGTAAAAGCCAATGGTACTATTTGAGGAGCAAAGGAGCATCTTTGATGTCCTGGCCAATATTTAAACTTCAACCAAAACTAAAACTGATGCTGTGTGGCCTTACTGTGCACAAACTGGTTGCTGCATTTGCCTACATAACAGTGAATAATGCAATGGGGCGTCCTAGAAATAGGCAAGGTGCAATATGAATACAAGTTCTTTCTAGCAGCAATGGCAGAAATCTAAGGACTGAATGCCTTTTCGCCCACAGTAGAAATATGAGTATGCTTGGAGGCAATATAAATACAAAACAAAATGGTGATTCATTTAAATGAAGAACGATATTGTGGCAAACTCTTTGCCTCGTTCTGGAATATATATTATACAAGACAACCAACTCACTATCAAACTAGAGTGAGAGAAGAAAGCTTCTTTCATAGCCTTGCCAGTCAAAAATAAGTTATGCCTTTGCATCACAAATGCTAATGCACTCATTGCTAAACAAGGAGCTTAGAGACTAGTGGATCACTGAAATTCGATCTTGCATCAAAAACATCTGAGATTGTACATAACCAGAATGGTACTATTTCGTACTGTGGCCTGTGACATGACTCATCTCTACGTCACCCCAAGGAAAAAAAACTGCCATAATGTGTCCCAAAAAGCTAATGTAGATCAAACATTCAGCAAGCTTTAAATGTCATGAACATATGGCTCACTACCAAAACTAATTTTTGCATTACCCAGGAGACAGAAGTCAGTCAATAACAAGGGCATGCTTCTATCAGCAACAGGTCTGGGAACAGTTTGCAGTGTCCCCAACCTCCCCTCCCCCATGTCCCCTTCAACATCGGAAATCCTGCACAGTAGTCAGTACTATGTATTTCCCTTTTCCTTTCCAATAATGGAATTCTATTGAACCTAGTTCATAGAGGTACTCCAATCA
The DNA here is from genome assembly GCF_036365525.1 of Heterodontus francisci. Classification (NCBI taxonomy): domain Eukaryota; kingdom Metazoa; phylum Chordata; class Chondrichthyes; order Heterodontiformes; family Heterodontidae; genus Heterodontus; species Heterodontus francisci. Next base: position 79,267,524 of record NC_090384.1, on the reverse strand, counting down.
TGTAATGGCAAGTTTTACAAAACATATTCAAATAATAAAAATGAATATCTGCATGCCATGCTTCCTCATAAAGCAACTGCATTGTGAATACAAATTTTTAGCACACTTATCTGGTAAGTTTTCCTTAAAATAGACCTCCAACCATTTTAATTGCAAAACTAAATAAATGCTGTTTGTAATGCAATACCTAAGGTCTTAGTATATTACTGTTATTGATTTATCCATGGGAATGACATATTTTTTATTTTTTTTCCTCCAGGAAGGGTATTCACAGATGCATGATACATATACTTTAAGCCAGCACTTTCATGCAGTTGCTATGGGAACCTTCAGCACCTCAAGTTAGATTTTCCCTGCACTGTCAATGCCACCCACACAATTTTCAGTAGCACCACTGCCATCCACAGGCAATCATTTCAAAAAGCTATAGATTCTCCGTGACCTTTTGGTCAGCTATGTGGCCTGGTCCAATCTAGACCTCCTTTGTTATCTCTTGCCCCACCCCCACCTCACTTGCTTATAACCTGTGACTTTTCTAATATTTGTCAGTTCCGAAGAAGGGTCACTGACCCGAAACGTTAACTCTGCTTCTCTTTTCACAGATGCTGCCAGACCTGCTGAGTGGTTCCAGCATTTCTTGTTTTTATTATAGATTCTTCAGATTGTTTTTAAAGCAGTTTTGTCATGAACATGGAAGTTTGACGCTTTGATCTAATAAGATTTTCAGAATGGGTTATAAATATAGATTCTGAAACTATGTGAATCAATTTAATCTTCACCTTTGATTTTATGCAGTTATCCTATAACATCAGAACGATTAGTTGATGCCAAGTGTTATGACCTCAGTGAGATTGTTAACATGAAAAATACGAGATATGAACCCCCCCAGACCAATTTAAAGAATTACATAACCAAATTTCACATTTTAAGACTTTTAATATAACAACTAAATTAAAAGAAATTCCCATTAACTGAACAGTACATTGTGAGTCAAAAACAAGAAATGCTGGATTCACTCAGCAGGTCTGGCAGCATCTGTGGAAAGAGAAGCAGAGTTAACGTTTCGGGTCAGTGACCCTTCTTCGGAACTCAATAGTGCATTGTGAGTAACTGACACCCCAATTACAAATGTCCTTTAGGGAAGGAAACCTGCGTCCTTACCTGGTCTGGCTTACATGTGACTCCAGACCCACAGAATGTGGTTGACTCTTAACTGCCCATGAAATGACCTAGCAAGCCACTCCATTCAAGGGCAATTAGGGATGGGCAACAAATGCTGGCCTGCCAACGATGTCCACTTCCCATGAAAGAATTTTTAAAAACTACTTCTTAAAATACTTGAAAACCTCACACCACACTTTTTATGGCAAAATTCTTTGCAGTTAAAAGTACCAAATTCCTCCCAGTTGCAATGGGTTGGATCTCCCCAGATTTTTTCAAAAATCATAGGAACATAGGAGCAGGAGTATGCCATACAGCCCCTCGAGCCTGCTCCGCCGTTCAACTAGATCATGGCTGATCTTCAACCTCAGTGCCATTTTCCTGCACTATCCCCATATCCCTTGATATCTTTAATATCTAGAAATCTATCGATCTCTGTCTTGAATATACTCAATGACTGAACCTCCACAGCCCTCTGGGGTAGAGAATTACAAAGATTCACCATCCTCTGAGTGAACAAATTCCTCCTCATCTCAGTCCTAAATGGCCTACCTCTTATTCTGAGACTGTGTCCCCCTCCCCCCCCGCCCCCAACCAGCCAGGGGAAACATCCTTCCAGCATCTACTCTGTCAAGCCAATGTCCTCTTCGCTCACTTCTGACCTAGACGTCCATGAATAAGGCGTTTTCAGGTGATCCTGCTGGTCTCCTACTTCTCCACAAGCTTCAACTTTCGAAACAGGTTCAACTCTTCGCAGCCTTTCACTGTATCAGGCTTCCGAGCAGGTGTTCCCTTTCTCTCTCTCTCGAGGCCACCACTGCTAGTTGCCTTCCTTTCTTACAGGCTCCTGTGAGGCAGTAACCATCGAGTTCCCTTCTTATAGCCTGTCTGCCTTCAGAAAGTCTGTTAAATTTATCTGGATTCAAAAGTCAATAGCTTATTGACCTGTTCTAATATGCAGAGTGCAAAAGTCTGGTTTCACAGAGCCACTTGGCCATACATTCTTCCCAGGTGTTAACAGCTGTCTGAAACATTTGCAGCTTCCAAATTACTGACTCCTTGTTTTATGATCCGTAAGTTTGGGAGGGCGAAACCCATTGTTCTTCAGGTGCTAGCCCTGCAGTCTCTGTTTTTCAAAAGAAATTATTTGATCTGTATTCTCTGCTCTCCTGGTAACCAAGACTTATGTCTTGTCCTTTTGCAGAGTGGATGTGAGGTCACTTGACCTTCCGGACTCCATCTTGAACTTTTAAAAATCACAATTTTCTGACATGCAAGTAGTCCAGTGAAATTTTACTTCGGAGCCCCTGGCAAATGATGGAAATGCTGTATCTTCAGTAAGACATTCAGTCTTCTGATCTGGACTAAAAAAATGGGGTAGATTGCAAAGATTTCCCTAACGACAGAATTTAGTAATGTAAATACTGAAACGGTTAAATGACAGAAGCAGAGAAAAGCCAGATTTATTTTGTATTACCAAAGACAAGGTGAGCTTTTAAATCAATTCTTATTTTAATACTCTCCAAAAACAGAAGCAGCGTTATGCAGAGATGGATAGGACCTCTCAGTAGTGCACCCATTCAAGTCTCATCAAAAATAATACCCAGTGGGAGTGAGACATTGTTGGCATTCTAATAGGTTCAAGTAACCTGATCTCGACTGTTGCTGTCCTGCAACATTCACAAAGAAAAGTACAGGGAACCCATTCAACCTACCTAAACTTATCCTTCCAGACACCCTTTCCATCACAGCATCCAACAGTCTCTTTAGTGATCCAAAAGCTTTTGCCTCCAGTACCTTTCTTGCAAAATGCTCCAACTAGTGATCACTTTTTGTGTGAAGTGCTTCACTATTTAAGTCTTGAACTTGCCTTATAGCAGTGTAAATCTTGTTTTCCTCATCTTAGTTATAATGTAACTTGAAATAGTGCTCCAGATTAACACTTTCTATTCCACTTAGTATCACATATCTATATAAAGGATCCCCTGCCATTTGCTTGTTTTCAAGGCTGAAGAAGCAGATTTTTATAAAAACCTTTCCTCACAATTCAATTCTCTGGTACTAGCGTTTTGCCTTCTGGTCCTTCGCTGCATCATTTCCAGATTGAATATTTCCCTTGTTTCTCAGTTGAGGGCAGTATTCAAGCTACGGCCTGATCTCAGATTTATATTCTATTGATTTGTTATATAACTAAGCATTGCTTGCTTTATTGACTAGTCTTGCAAATATCTAAATATACTTTCCTCCACTTGAAAATTTTGTCTCACAACAAACAGCAACCCTCATTTACAAAATGACAGATGGAGTATAATGTAGGAAACTGTGGACTTGTCCACTTTGGCGGAAAATAGAAAAGCAACATATTATTTAAGTGTAGAGCGATTGCAGAACTCTGAGATGCAGAGGGATCTGGGTGTCCTAGTACATGAAACACAAAAAGTTAGTATGCAGGTACAGCAAGTGATTAAGACGGCAAATACAATGTTGTCATTTATTGCGAGGGGAATGGAATCTAAAAGTAGAGATGTTTTGCTACAGTTATGCAGGGTATTGGTGAGACCATATCTAGAGTATTGTGTACAGTTTTAGTCTCCTTACCTAAGAAAGGATATAACTGCATTGGAAGCAGTTCAGAGAAGGTTCACTTGACTGAGTCCTGGGATGAGAGATTTAACTTATAAGGAATGGTTGGATAGGTTGGGTTTGTATTCATTGGAATTTAGAAGAATGAGAGGTGATCTTATTGAAACATATAAAATCCTGAGGTGACTTGACAGGGTTAATGTTGAAAGGATGTTTCCCCTTGTGGGAGAGACTAAAACTAGTGTTTAAAAATAAAGGGTCTCCCATTTAAGACAAAGATGCAAATTTCTTCTCTCAGAGGGTCGTGAGTCTGTGGAACTCTCTTCTGCGTACAGCGGTGGAGGCAGGGTCATTGAATATTTTTAAGGCAGAGGTACACAGATTCTTGACAAATACGGCAGTCAAAGGGTATCAGGGTAGGCAGGAAAGCAGAGCTGAGTCCACAAACAGATCAGCCATGATCTTATAGAATGGCGCAGCAGGCTTGAGGGGCCGAATAACCTACACCTGCTCCTACTTCATATGTTTGTATGTACAAAATATCTGCAATATAGTAAAATGCCCCAAGGGTGCTTCAATGGGTGAGTGGCGGAGGTGGGGGGGGGAGAGAATGAAGAGTGAGAGAAAGGAGAATTAACATTATGCAGGAGTTGGGAGGCACCTGAAGGTATAGTTGGAGAGATAGATTGTCAGAAGGATGTTGGAGAGGGAGAAAGGGGAAAGAGAGAAAAACAGAAAATATTGAAAAGAATATGGGAAAAGACAGAAAAGGAGAAAAGCAAAACAGGACAGAAAATAAAGAACAAAAATGTAGAAAGAGAAAAATAGATATAGGACATAAGCATATGTGTGTGCATGTGTAGCGAAAGAGAATGCCAGAATTCAAGTCATTGCTAATAGCTCTACGGTCAACTGGGTGAAGGGTCATACAAGACAGTGTCAGAAAATTGGAGGATATCAGCTGAGACATGGAAAGGTTGTAGAAACAGGATAGAATGAAGCAATGAAAAGATCTATAAACAGGATGAGGAATCTGAAATCAATGAGTTGGCAAATGGAGTCAGGATATGGACAGTCAAGTTTTGAACTGATAGCAGTTTGTGTTGGGTGGGGATCAGAAGGCTCGCAAGGTGAAAACTAAACAGACTGAGCATGGAGGCAACAGGACTAAATGAAAGTCTCAGTGTTAGTGAAGGTTAGCTCATAATGGATGTGGCTGGTCTTAAGGTGAATTTGGCAATCTTCTTGATGGTCAGGTGTAGGTTTGAAGTTCACCCCAGAGGAGACCGCGGTCGAGCACCACTGGGTTTAAGCAAGCGGCCAGGGAGCAGAAAGGAGTCAGATGTTAGGCTCAGAGCTTCCAGTATATAAGTCAAGCATATGGCTTTGACCTGTTTTATAAATGTTTTAGGATTTTAAAAAGTGCGGTTTAAAACCTGAAGTGTAAACCTTACACTTGTAACTGTTCGCTAGGTTAAACAGAGTGCAACTGTTATTTCATCTAAGTTTTATCTAGAACCTTGATGATTACTAAAATACATGGACAAGAAATGGACCAGGATGTGGCCTTAACACTGAATCAGTGCTGACAGATTACTACAGTGATTGGTGAGGCAATATATTAAATGTGTTGTGTGTGAAACTTTTTTTTTTAAAGGGGAAGGTCATTACAAGATATACAGAGGACAATTACTGTACCAAAGTTCATATGCCATTCACATTGTTCAAATATATTTGTTGTAATCTAAAAACAAAATGGAGGTACACTGAATTCTGATATTCCCAAAACAATCACTGTTCACATTTCCACATCATTCTAGTTAGTAATAAAATTACAGACCAGCTGAATCAGTAAAGCCTGCCAAGACCACTTGATATTGCAGAATGGCCATGAAATCTTGTAGCCAGTTTTGTAAAACCCGTGTGCATACGAGGATGGATCATTTTAACTATATTTGAAAATTTAAAAATTACAATAACATTGGCTACAATTTTTATTACTGTATTACAGTGTGAAGTGTTGCACTATGCTTTGTAAAGTTCTTACCAACAGCATCAGTCAATAACAGAAAGCTTGTAAGCCCCTTTAATTGCTAGAAATACAGCTGGACTACAATGAACTTTTTGCAAGTCTTCCATTTTAAAAATCTGTAGCACAAATTTTGGCTAGTTTCCTCTCTGTGGCTCTTTAGAAAGGGTTGCACTATTGGAAATCTTGTTTTCTCTAAAAAAAAACATTTTATAACATTAGCATTCTTTGCTCTCCTCTCTATTTGTCTATTTTGGGTGGTGTTTAAAATTTAAGTCCTCATGACATTGCTGCTCTGGATAAGTTACCAATCAGTGTGAAGGAGCTGAACTATAAAGAAGCAAATAATGTAGGATATTTCAGTAATCTAGTCAGTTCAGGTAAATTCAGCTCCCACACATCAAATTCAATTAACACCTCTTCGCTGGTTCTTCTAGTCATCAGCTTTCATGGCTTTGAGACAAAATCATTCCAAAAGATTCAATGCAAGAAAACAATGACATGTTTAAAACAAAATCTGATAAAGAATGAACTTGAAATTATATACTTCTTTTTTACATCTTCAGGGCATCACTAAGTAACCAACCAACTTCACAACCAGTGAATTAATTCTGAAGTATAGTCACTGTTATGCAGACAAATACAATCATAAATACACAGTAATATCCTACAAAGAGCAAATGAGACCAGGTAATCATTGTTTTGTTGCTGCAGGTTGAGGGAAGAATGTTGTCCAGGACATTAGGAGAAATTTCAGTTCTTCTTTGAATAGAGCTATGGGATCTTTTATGTCCACTTGAACAGGCAGACAGGATATTGGTTTAATGTTACATCACTGTCTGCACCATTCTCTTTGAAATGTTTGCTTAGATTATGTGCTTAAGCCCTTGAGTGGGACTTTGATAACAGGATTTCCTTTTTAATACATGGAGTAGAAGCCATTAACATTAACGTTGTTCTGCGGCACCCACACAATAAATTCTAGACATGAATTATTGAGGGAAAATAGTACACAAAACAGAAAAACAGAAAATGCTGGAAACAGATCCTTCAGCTTCAGATAAAGAAAAACATATTTAACTTCTTTTCAGATGCTGATGGACTTGTGTGTTTTCTGAATTTTCCGTTTTTATTTTGAGTTGTTCATTGGTCAGCATCTGCATTTTAGGGACTGTGGAAGGAAATCCTTCTTCCTCATCCCCACTATTGTGATGTATTTTAAATGTACCCCCTTTCTCATGGCTTACCTGGCATAAATATCAATTCTAGGCCTCTCCTTGTGCCTTTCTCAAACTAACGACAATGGGGTATGAAATTACCCAGCCTCCTGTCTTCTCTCCTCTCACTTCTATTTTTAGGTTTTTCTAATGCAACTTTATTCTAGCTTTTCCATATTGTTTTTGCATTTAAAATAACATTAAGTTAAAACTACATACTTTATTTTGTTTGCATTCTGGGCTCATCCTCCATTTTGGAGATTGAAGGAGCATTAGAAAACAAATTAACACCGAGAGAAGGAGCAGGCTGTTGTCAGCGTATGTGTAGAAACTAACACTGTGGGCTGGATTTTACATTGGGCGGATGGGAGCTGGCCACCGATCATAAAGGTCAGTGGCGAACCTGCTTCCGTCTAGCATGGGGATCCGTCCCGCATTTTACGGGTCCCCAGGATTTAATTGTTCTAAGGCGGGACTTCCACCTGCTTGAGGGAGGAAGTCCCGCCTCATTGAGCTGCCGGCCAATCATCGGGCTGGCAACTCTTAGGCTCAGTATTGCCACCTGGAGAGGTGGCCACTGCTGGGACTCCAGCCCAGCTGAGGACATGGAGCCAGGAGTGCAGGTAAGTTTGGGTTGCCTCGCCGGGGGTAATCAGTCGGGCCCCGGTAAGGCAAGGGTGGTCGTTTGGAGGGTGGTCGGGGAAGCGGCGGTGGACCTCAATCAGGCGCCCTGTGCCCATTTGTCAGGGCCCATCCCCGGGGCGCTGAGAGGCTGCCAGCTTTCACCGGGTGGCCTTTCCTGGCTCCAGGATGCGGGTAAAATCCCCATGAAGGCAGGCAAAGGCCCTTAATTGGCTGTTAATTGGCAACTTAAGGACCTTGATTGGCCTGGGGGGCGTGCAGCCCATTTTCCATCCCCCCCCCACCCCACGTAAAGTGGGGCGGGAGCGGGTCGGGAAGGCCTCCCGGAGCCTTCCGCTCCATTTTACGCCACCCACCCCCGCCACCATCCGGCTTGCTGGGATGGCGTAAAATTCCGGCCTGCGTCTATGGGCAATGTTACCAGGGAACAGCATATAGATGGGAAAGACATGGTTGTTGAAAATAAATCCTTACAATCCGGAGTCAGGAAGAGAAACCATTGCTGGAGATGTGCTGGCTACATTCAGACAGATAGGAGGGAAGTATGCAATTCTAATCCCACACAACTGGAAGGTGGAGGATGATGGTTTTATCAAACACTACAGTGAGACTGCAGACAAGATTGGATAAGAAGTTCACTGTCATAGAGATGTAATGTGCACAGAAAAGAAGTGAGCCAATGAAAATCTTGACAGCCACCATCTTTATTTGGATAAATACACTCTGGCTTGCCACACATGCAGAGGTCAGCAATGTGTCCATACATGGATACCAGTGTCTGTGGTAAAGGATTTTGGTGCCCGTGACTGATAATTTCAGGGATGAGAAATTTCCTGTTGACTTCTTCTTCCAAGCCAGTCTGATTTTTAAAAAATCGTAGCTGTCACTTTCACAGCTGACAGGTGCTTGAGCAGAAATAGCGCTTCCAATTCGGACAAGTTCGCGCTTCTCTGGCTGGTTCTGATTTTTTTTAAAAGCCTACCGAAAAACCCGAACTTGTCTGAATTGGAAGCCTGTTTCTGCTCAATCACGAAAAAAAAATTGACCAATCACAAAACTGGTCTACTGAGTTCCCGCGCTCTGCAACTGTCAGAGAGGAACAGAAAGAGAGAGAGGGCAGTGGACAGAGAGAGAGAGGAAGAGAGAGGGCAGTGGACAGAGAGAGAGAGAGGGAGAGAGAGGGCAGTGGACAGAGACAGAGAGAGGGAGAGAGAGGTAGAAACAGAGAGAGATGGACAGGGAGAGAGAGAGATGGACAGGGAGAGAGAGAGAGAGGGGGGACAGAGAGAGACACAGAGTGGGGGAACAGAAAGCGAGAAAGAGGGAGAGAGTGAGAGGGGGGACAGAGGGAAAAATGGGGGACAGAGAGAGAAACAGAGAGAGAGGGAGGGAGAGAGAGAGAGGGAGGGACAGAAAGAGTGACAGAGAGGGGTAGAGAGAGGTGGGATGAGAGAGGGGAGAGAGAGAAAGGACAGAGGGGAGAGAGAGAGGGGATAGGGGAGAGAGAGAGAGGGGACCGGGAGACAAGGAAAAGAGAGAGAGAGCGGGGAGAAAGAGAGAGAGGGGACAGGGAGAGAGAGAGAGAGGGGACAGGGAGAGAGAGAGATGGGACAGGGAGAGAGAGAGAGAGGGGACAGGGAGAGAGAGAGAGGGGACAGGGAGAGAGAGAGAGGGGACAGGGAGAGAGAGAGAGGGGACAGGGAGAGAGAGAGAGGGGACAGGGAGAGAGAGAGAGGGGACAGGGAGAGAGAGAGAGGGGACAGGGAGAGAGAGAGAGGGGACAGGGAGAGAGAGAGAGGGGACAGGGAGAGAGAGAGAGGGGACAGGGAGAGAGAGAGAGGGGACAGGGAGAGAGAGAGAGGGGACAGGGAGAGAGAGGGGACAGGGAGAGAGAGGGGAGAGAGAAAGAGAGGGGGACAGGCAGACAATGAGGAGGGACAGGGAGAGAATGAGAGAGAGGGGGACGGGAGGGAGGGGGGGTACAGGGACAGAGAGGCGGGGGGACGGAAGACGGAGGGGGGCAAAGCAAGGACAGAGAGAGGGCAGAAATAGAGATTGGGGAGAAAAAGAGCAAGAGAGAGAGAGGGACAGAGGGAGAAGAGAGGTTGAGACAGAGAGAGAGGCAGAGACAGAGAGCGAGAGTGACAGAGAGAGAGGGACAGAGAAGGAGGAGGGAAAGAGGGAAAGAGGGACAGACACAGAGGGGGAGAGGGGGGATCGAGAGAGGGGAGAACAGGGGGAGAGAGAGAGGGGGGGGATGGGGAAGAGAGAGGGGAGACAGGGAGAGAGTGGGGTGGAGAGAGAGGGAATGAGAGAGAGGGGATAGGGGAGAGAGAGAGAGGGGGGACCGAGAGACGAGGAAAAGAGAGGGGGAGAGGGGAGAGAGAGAGAGGGGGGGGGGGAACAGGAGGAGAGAGAGGGGGAGGGAGAGAGAAAGAGAGGGGACAGAGAGCGAGGGGGGAGACCGAGAGAGAGGGACACAGAGAGACAGAGAGACAGAGAGAGGGGGGGGGGGGACAGAGAGAGAGAGAGGGGGAGAAGAGAGAGAGAGAGGGGGGGAAGAGAGAGAGAGAGGGGGGGAAGAGAGAGAGAGAGGGGGGGAAGAGAGAGAGAGAGGGGGGGAAGAGAGAGAGAGAGGGGGGCGGACAGAGAGAGAGAGGGGGGCGGACAGAGAGAGAGAGGGGGTCGGACAGAGAGAGAGAGGGGGTCGGACAGAGAGAGAGAGGGGGGCGGACAGAGAGAGAGAGGGGGGCGGACAGAGAGAGAGAGGGGGGCGGACAGAGAGAGAGAGGGGGGGAACAGAGAGAGAGAGGGGGGCGGACAGAGAGAGAGAGGGGGGCGGACAGAGAGAGAGAGGGGGGCGGACAGAGAGAGAGAGGGGGGCGGACAGAGAGAGAGAGGGGGGCGGACAGAGAGAGAGAGGGGGGCGGACAGAGAGAGAGAGGGGGGCGGACAGAGAGAGAGAGGGGGGCGGACAGAGAGAGAGAGGGGGGCGGACAGAGAGAGAGAGGGGGGCGGACAGAGAGAGAGAGGGGGGCGGACAGAGAGAGAGAGGGGGGCGGACAGAGAGAGAGAGGGGGGCGGACAGAGAGAGAGAGGGGGGCGGACAGAGAGAGAGAGGGGGGCGGACAGAGAGAGAGAGGGGGGCGGACAGAGAGAGAGAGGGGGGCGGACAGAGAGAGAGAGGGGGGCGGACAGAGAGAGAGAGGGGGGCGGACAGAGAGAGAGAGGGGGGCGGACAGAGAGAGAGAGGGGGGCGGACAGAGAGAGAGAGGGGGGCGGACAGAGAGAGAGAGGGGGGCGGACAGAGAGAGAGAGGGGGGCGGACAGAGAGAGAGAGGGGGGCGGACAGAGAGAGGGAGGGGGGACAGAGAGCGGGAGGGCGGACAGAGAGCGGGAGGGCGGACAGAGAGCGGGAGGGCGGACAGAGAGCGGGAGGGCGGACAGAGAGCGGGAGGGCGGACAGAGAGCGGGAGGGCGGACAGAGAGCGGGAGGGCGGACAGAGAGCGGGAGGGCGGACAGAGAGCGGGAGGGCGGACAGAGAGCGGGAGGGCGGACAGAGAGCGGGAGGGCGGACAGAGAGCGGGAGGGCGGACAGAGAGCGGGAGGGCGGACAGAGAGCGGGAGGGCGGACAGAGAGCGGGAGGGCGGACAGAGAGCGGGAGGGCGGACAGAGAGCGGGAGGGCGGACAGAGAGCGGGAGGGCGGACAGAGAGCGGGAGGGCGGACAGAGAGCGGGAGGGCGGACAGAGAGCGGGAGGGCGGACAGAGAGCGGGAGGGCGGACAGAGAGCGGGAGGGCGGACAGAGAGCGGGAGGGCGGACAGAGAGCGGGAGGGCGGACAGAGAGCGGGAGGGCGGACAGAGAGCGGGAGGGCGGACAGAGAGCGGGAGGGCGGACAGAGAGCGGGAGGGCGGACAGAGAGCGGGAGGGCGGACAGAGAGCGGGAGGGCGGACAGAGAGCGGGAGGGCGGACAGAGAGCGGGAGGGCGGACAGAGAGCGGGAGGGCGGACAGAGAGCGGGAGGGCGGACAGAGAGCGGGAGGGCGGACAGAGAGCGGGAGGGCGGACAGAGAGCGGGAGGGCGGACAGAGAGCGGGAGGGCGGACAGAGAGCGGGAGGGCGGACAGAGAGCGGGAGGGCGGACAGAGAGCGGGAGGGCGGACAGAGAGCGGGAGGGCGGACAGAGAGCGGGAGGGCGGACAGAGAGCGGGAGGGCGGACAGAGAGCGGGAGGGCGGACAGAGAGCGGGAGGGCGGACAGAGAGCGGGAGGGCGGACAGAGAGCGGGAGGGCGGACAGAGAGCGGGAGGGCGGACAGAGAGCGGGAGGGCGGACAGAGAGCGGGAGGGCGGACAGAGAGCGGGAGGGCGGACAGAGAGCGGGAGGGCGGACAGAGAGCGGGAGGGCGGACAGAGAGCGGGAGGGCGGACAGAGAGCGGGAGGGCGGACAGAGAGCGGGAGGGCGGACAGAGAGCGGGAGGGCGGACAGAGAGCGGGAGGGCGGACAGAGAGCGGGAGGGCGGACAGAGAGCGGGAGGGCGGACAGAGAGCGGGAGGGCGGACAGAGAGCGGGAGGGCGGACAGAGAGCGGGAGGGCGGACAGAGAGCGGGAGGGCGGACAGAGAGCGGGAGGGCGGACAGAGAGCGGGAGGGCGGACAGAGAGCGGGAGGGCGGACAGAGAGCGGGAGGGCGGACAGAGAGCGGGAGGGCGGACAGAGAGCGGGAGGGCGGACAGAGAGCGGGAGGGCGGACAGAGAGCGGGAGGGCGGACAGAGAGCGGGAGGGCGGACAGAGAGCGGGAGGGCGGACAGAGAGCGGGAGGGCGGACAGAGAGCGGGAGGGCGGACAGAGAGCGGGAGGGCGGACAGAGAGCGGGAGGGCGGACAGAGAGCGGGAGGGCGGACAGAGAGCGGGAGGGCGGACAGAGAGCGGGAGGGCGGACAGAGAGCGGGAGGGCGGACAGAGAGCGGGAGGGCGGACAGAGAGCGGGAGGGCGGACAGAGAGCGGGAGGGCGGACAGAGAGCGGGAGGGCGGACAGAGAGCGGGAGGGCGGACAGAGAGCGGGAGGGCGGACAGAGAGCGGGAGGGCGGACAGAGAGCGGGAGGGCGGACAGAGAGCGGGAGGGCGGACAGAGAGCGGGAGGGCGGACAGAGAGCGGGAGGGCGGACAGAGAGCGGGAGGGCGGACAGAGAGCGGGAGGGCGGACAGAGAGCGGGAGGGCGGACAGAGAGCGGGAGGGCGGACAGAGAGCGGGAGGGCGGACAGAGAGCGGGAGGGCGGACAGAGAGCGGGAGGGCGGACAGAGAGCGGGAGGGCGGACAGAGAGCGGGAGGGCGGACAGAGAGCGGGAGGGCGGACAGAGAGCGGGAGGGCGGACAGAGAGCGGGAGGGCGGACAGAGAGCGGGAGGGCGGACAGAGAGCGGGAGGGCGGACAGAGAGCGGGAGGGCGGACAGAGAGCGGGAGGGCGGACAGAGAGCGGGAGGGCGGACAGAGAGCGGGAGGGCGGACAGAGAGCGGGAGGGCGGACAGAGAGAGAGAGGGCGGACAGAGAGAGAGAGGGCGGACAGAGAGCGGGAGGGCGGACAGAGAGAGAGAGGGCGGACAGAGAGAGAGAGGGCGGACAGAGAGAGAGAGGGCGGACAGAGAGAGAGAGGGCGGACAGAGAGAGAGAGGGCGGACAGAGAGAGAGAGGGCGGACAGAGAGAGAGAGGGCGGACAGAGAGAGAGAGGGCGGACAGAGAGAGAGAGGGGGGGGGACAGAGAGAGAGAGGGGGGGGGACAGAGAGAGGGGGGGGGGGACAGAGAGAGGGGGGGGGGACAGAGAGAGAGAGGGGGGGGACAGAGAGAGAGGGGGGGGACAGAGAGAGAGAGGGGGGGGACAGAGAGAGAGAGGGGGGGGACAGAGAGAGAGAGGGGGGGACAGAGAGAGAGAGGGGGGGACAGAGAGAGAGAGGGGGGGGACAGAGAGAGAGAGGGGGGGGGACAGAGAGAGAGAGGGGGGGGACAGAGAGAGAGAGGGGGGGGACAGAGAGAGAGAGGGGGGGGGGACAGAGAGAGAGAGGGGGGGGGACAGAGAGAGAGAGGGGGGGGACAGAGAGAGAGAGGGGGGGGGACAGAGAGAGAGAGGGGGGGGACAGAGAGAGAGAGGGGGGGGACAGAGAGAGAGAGGGGGGGGACAGAGAGAGAGAGGGGGGGGACAGAGAGAGAGAGGGGGGGGACAGAGAGAGAGAGGGGGGGGACAGAGAGAGAGAGGGGGGGGACAGAGAGAGAGAGGGGGGGGACAGAGAGAGAGAGGGGGGGGACAGAGAGAGAGAGGGGGGGGACAGAGAGAGAGGGGGGGGGACAGAGAGAGAGAGGGGGGGGACAGAGAGAGAGAGGGGGGGGGACAGAGAGAGAGAGGGGGGGGACAGAGAGAGAGAGGGGGGGGGACAGAGAGAGAGAGGGGGGGGACAGAGAGAGGGGGGGGGACAGAGAGAGAGAGGGGGGGGACAGAGAGAGGGGGGGGGACAGAGAGAGAGAGGGGGGGGACAGAGAGAGAGAGGGGGGGGACAGAGAGAGAGAGGGGGGGGACAGAGAGAGAGAGGGGGGGGACAGAGAGAGAGAGGGGGGGGACAGAGAGAGAGAGAGGGGGGGGACAGAGAGAGAGAGGGGGGGGACAGAGAGAGAGAGGGGGGGGACAGAGAGAGAGAGGGGGGGGACAGAGAGAGAGAGGGGGGGGACAGAGAGAGAGAGGGGGGGGACAGAGAGAGAGAGGGGGGGGACAGAGAGAGGGGGGGGGGACAGAGAGAGAGAGGGGGGGGACAGAGAGAGAGAGGGGGGGGACAGAGAGAGAGAGGGGGGGGACAGAGAGAGAGAGGGGGGGGACAGAGAGAGAGAGGGGGGGGACAGAGAGAGAGAGGGGGGGGACAGAGAGAGAGAGGGGGGGGACAGAGAGAGAGAGGGGGGGGACAGAGAGAGAGAGGGGGGGGACAGAGAGAGAGAGGGGGGGGACAGAGAGAGAGAGGGGGGGGACAGAGAGAGAGAGGGGGGGGGACAGAGAGAGAGAGGGGGGGGGACAGAGAGAGAGAGGGGGGGGACAGAGAGAGAGAGGGGGGGGACAGAGAGAGAGAGGGGGGGGACAGAGAGAGAGAGGGGGGGGACAGAGAGAGAGAGGGGGGGGACAGAGAGAGAGAGGGGGGGGACAGAGAGAGAGAGGGGGGGGACAGAGAGAGAGGGGGGGGGGACAGAGAGAGAGGGGGGGGGACAGAGAGAGAGGGGGGGGGACAGAGAGAAGAGGGGGGGGACAGAGAGAGAGAGGGGGGACAGAGAGAGAGAGGGGGGTGAAGTCATCCTGCAGTGTGATGCCAGTGAAACAGGACGTGGAGCGACCCTTACGCAGCAAGGACAACCAAATGCATTTGCATCCAAAGCATTAATGCAAACTGAACGACGCTATGCACAAATCAAGAAAGAGTGCCTGGCTATCGTCCTTGCTTGTGAACATTTGAACCAGTATCTGTTTGGGAGAGAGAAATTGATGGTAGAGTCTGACCACAGCCATTTCAAAGTATTCTTCTCAATCCGCTTCTATCTGCTCCAAAGCGCTTGCAAAGGATGTTACTTCGTTTGCAGAGATATAACTTGAAGTGAAGTACAAGCAAGGGAAGCAGATGTACATTGCCGACATGCTGTCAACAGCTCTCCTCCCTTTGAAGGAAGTTGATGATGCTAACACAGAGTGTAAAATCTTCCAGATTCAACAAGAAGCATCAGAACAACATGCTCTGGAATTCATCAACCCAGCAGAGACATTCAATCTGACAGACAAGCAGCTTGCTCAGATCAAGCAAACTCGCAACAAGATAGAACTCTTCAAGTGCTACAAGAAGTTGTAATGAAAGGATGGCCTGAAACCACCAAGGACATACCTGTTGCTGTAAGAGAGTATTGGGCATACAGAAATGAAGTGACTGCCCAAGATGGTATCTTGTACAAAGGGACTAGGGTCATTAACCCATCCACACAAGCCATCAGGGAATCGAATCTTCGAATCAAAGACAACAGAAGTGTTTAACTGGCCAAACATGAGCAATGAGATTAAAAACCACATCAGCCTGTGCAGTGCTTGCAATGAGCATCAAGCTGAGCAAGCTAAAGAGCACCTCATGACTTGTTGAAAACAGGAAATTACAAAAGTTAACTTGCAAATAAAGTAACTCTCATGGATGTGGATTAATTTGCAAACAATTTCTGCATGCAATTTTTTATGAAATGTGGGGCATTTGGCTAAATACCTTTGTACACTCTGGCTTACTGTATATATGTAACCTCTGATGTCAATGCATGCAAATAAAGGCTTTTGCTATTTTGATGCATCTGGAACAGTATGCAAATACAGTATACTACAGCCTCCACATCCAAAGGATTATCCTCTGCCATTTCCACCACCTCCAGCGTGATGCCACTACCAAACGCATCTTCCCCTCCCCTCAGCATTCCGAAGGGATCATTCCCTCCCCAACACCCCGGTCCACTTTTCCATTACCCCCACGGCACCTTCCCCTGCAATCGCAGGAGGTGTAATACCTGCCCATTTACCTCCTCTCTCCTCACTATCCAAGGCCCCAAACACTCCTTTCAGGTGAAGCAGCGATTTACTTGTACTTCTTTCAATTTAGTATACTGCATTCGCTGCTCACAATGTCGTCTCATCTACATTGGGGAGACCAAATGCAGATTGGGTGACCGCTTTGCGGAACACCTCCACTCAGTCCGAAAGCTTCTGGTTGCTGGCCATTTCAACATTCCCCCCTCCTCTCATGCCCACATCTCTGCCCTGGGATTGCTGCAGTGTTCCAATGAACATCAATCCAAGCTCGAGGAACAGCAGCTCATTTACCAATTAGGCACACTACAGCCTGCCGGACTGAACAATGAGTTCAAAAATTTGAGAGCATGACGGGCCCCCTTTTTTATTTTTAGTTATTTTTCTTTTTTATGTGTTTATTTTATTTTAGTTTGTTTCTACTGTGCCTACCTACTGCTTTTTTCATGTTTGTGCTAGGGGCCAGGCTGTTCAGTTTTCTGTCCATTAACACCCTCTCTGTACTATCGCTTTGTCTTTCAGCACACCATTAACATACCGTTTGCCTCTACTCCATGACCTTCTGGTCAGTTATTCTCTGTGACCTTATCCCATCAACACCCTCTCTTTTGTTATCTCTTGCCCCACCCCCACTTTACTTGGTTAAAACCTTTTACATTTCCAATATTTGCCAGTTCTGATGAAGGGTCACTGACCTGAAATGTTAACTCTGGTTCTCTCTCCATAGATGCTGCCAGACCTGCTGAGTATTTCCAGCATTTCTTGCTTTTATTTTATATGAAAATGATTACTTACTTGTGCAATTACATGCAGAATTTATTTATTTATTTGAGTTTGATAAACTGTTTAGGAAACAAATCTTTATCTGTCTCCAGTTGGTAAGGAAAACACCTTGGGCTGGATTTTAAAGCCCTTCTGCCATCAGGAACAGTGGCTTGGGGGCAATGAAGATCGGTACGGTGAAGGCCCGCCACTGACCCCGATGGCGGCAGGCCCCATACCAATCTCGGCGGCAGCAAGGCCTCGTGGCGGCAGCTCCGCCGCTCGACAACAGGATCCCCATTTCAATATGTAAACTAATTTACATACCTGATTTAATGAGGGTCCCGTCGCCTCCTTAATCGCCACACCGATCTTCATTCGGGCGGCTGACAACGCCGTGCCTTCGAATCCTTGTTTGGGGAAACGTGGCGTGACACCTGTGGGGAGGGGGCAGGAGGATTTTTTCTCTGTACGGGACGGGGGGAACGGGCGGACAAGACTGCGGATTGGCCGGGGTGGATGATGGGAAGGGGCAACGGGCAAAGGTGCCGTACTTTGGAAGGGGGAAAAAGGTCAAATTCTCAATATATGAATTCCGGGGTGGGGGGGGGGGGGGGGGGCGGTGGAGAGAAGGGCAGGAATGTTTTGAATTGCCAATGGGGGAGTGGGAAAATGCGTAGAAAGGAAATGTAATTATTTTTTGCGAAACGTTCACTTATCTGGCCCTTTAAAATTTTAAATGTCCATTGAGGGATGTGAGCCCTTTAAAAACGCACCAGCGCTGGACGCCAATGCCTGTGATGGCTCTCCCGCCCCCTCCATGTCATCACACGGGGCGGGCACTGTGACCATGCAAATGAGCACGCGCTGGCTCTCTGACATGGTGCCCGTGCAGGCAGCTGCATTATTTTACGTCCGCCGCCTACTTTGGCAGCGGGACTCTTAAAATGCAGCTCCATGTCTCACAAACCAAGCCAAAATCACTGTCTGTCACAATCTTATCAAATTTGTACTGTGGTGATGTACACCCTCTCCCATTCTCATATCTGGACATCTGGAAGCTTACAAGGCAAGTTAAAACAGACAAAGAAAGCTTACGACAATCACAAAAATCTTAATACTTTAGAAAGCCGAGAGGAGTGTAGAAAGTGCAGGGGTGAAGTAAAAAAGGAAATTGGAAAAGCAAAGAGAGGACATGAAAAATTATTGGCAGGTAAAATCAAGGAAAACCCAAAGATGTTTTATCAGTACGTTAAGAGCAAGAGGATAACTAAGGAAAGGGTAGGGCCTATCAGAGATGTACAAGGGAATTTTATGCGTGGATGCCGCAGATGTGGGGAGGATTCTTAATGAGTTTTTTGTCTCAGTCTTCACAAAGGAGAGAGTTAATGCAGATATTGTAGTAAAAGAGGAGGAGTGCAAAATATTAGATACAATAAGCATAATGAGAGAGGAAATACTAGAGGGTCTGGCATCCTTGAAAGTGGATAAATCGCCAGGGCTGGATGGATTGCATCCCAGGTTGTTAAAGGAAGCCAGGGAGGAAATAGCGGATGCGCTGAGGATCATCTTCAAATCCTGACTAGATACAGGCGAGGTACCAGACGATTGGAGGTCTGCGAACATTGTACCATTGTTTAAAAAGGGTGCAAGGGATAGGCCAAATAATTATAGGCTGGTCAGTCTGACCTCAGTGGTGGGTAAGTTGTGAAAATCAATTCTGAGGAACAGGATAAACTGCCATTTAGAAAGGCACGGATTAATCAGGGATAGTCAGCATGGGCTTGTTAAAGGAAGGTCATGTCTTACTAACAATTGAATTTTTTGAGGAAGTAACAAGGAGGATTGACGAGGGTAGTGCAGTGGATGTGGCATTTGGCAAGGTCCCGCATGGCAGACTGGTCAGTAAAATGAAAGCCCATGGGATACAGGGGAATGTGGCAGGTTGGATCCAGAATTGACTCAGTGACAGGAAACGAAGGGTAGCAGTCGACAGATGTTTTTGCGAATGGAAAGCTGTTTCCAGTGGTGTTCCACAGGGTTCAGCATTGGGTTCCTTGCTGCTTGTGGTATATATTAATGATTTGAACTTAAATATGGGAGGCATGATTGGGAAATTTGCTGATGACAAAAAAATTGGCCGTGTAGTTGACAGTGTAGAGGATAGCTGTAGGTTCCAGAGTGATATCAATGGTTTGGTTGAGTGGGTGGAAAAGTGGCAAATGGAATTCAATCCACAGAAGTGTGAGGTAATGCATTTGGGGAGGGCAAACAAAGCGACAGAATACACAATAAACGGGAGGATATTGAGAGGGGTAGAAGAAGTGAGAGACCTTGGAGTGCATGGCCACAGGTCCCTGAAGGTGGTAGGACAGGTAGGGTGGTGAAGAAGGCATATGGAATGCTTTCCTTTATTGGCCGAGGTATAGAATACAAAAGCAGGGATGTAATGCTGGAACTGTATAAAATGCTGGTTAGGCCATAGCTGGAGTATTGCGTACAGTTCTGGTCACCACATTACAGAAAGGACGTAATTGCTTTGGAGAGAGTACAGAGGAGATTTACAAGAATGTTACCAGGGCTTGAATGTTGGAGCTATGAGCAAAGATTGGATAGGCTAGGGTTGTTTTCCCTAGAACAGAAGAGGCTGAGGGGTGACTTAATTGAGGTGTACAGAATTATGAGGGGCCTAGATAGAGTAGACAGGAGGGACCTGTTTCCCCTAGCGGAGAGGTCAATTACCAGGGGGACAGATTTAAGATGATTGGTAGAAGGATTAAGGCGACATGAGGAAAATCTTTTTCAGCCAGAGGATGGTGGGTGTCTGGAATTCACTGCCAGGAATGGTGCTGGAGGCAGAAACCCTCAATTCTTTTAGAAGGTACCTGGACATGTACCTGAAGTTCTACAACCTGCAAGGTTATGGACCAGGTGCTGGAAGGTGGTATTTGATTGGATGGCTAGTTTGTTCGGCTGGCACAGACACAACGGGCTGAATGGCCTCCTTCTGTGCTGTAATTTTTTCCATGGTTCTGAGCACTCAGCCATTATAACACCATAACCTCTGACCTACCATAGGAGATCTATCAGTATTATAAATTACCTGCAACCTGTTTTGTTCTGTAATATAGTGAAACATTAATTATCCACACTCCAATTATCTGACCCCTGATTATCTTAAAACTTTTGCCAGACAAAATCACGAGACATTTCCTCTTTAAACAATCAACCTAATGTTTCTTCAGTTATTTCCAGTTTACCTCCTTTGATTAAATAAACATAATACTTCTTTTGTCTGCATTTTTATTACAGTGTTTATAGTTTTGCTGTATTATATGTGCAAGACCAACTCTTGCCTTTTTTGTCAATTACCATTAACTACTGGTGTTTCCCTCTATTACAGGTAATAACTGAGATTTAACTGTATCCATAGTTTGCACACTTAACATTATCTGTGTAAAACAAAGAAATACAATTAAAAAGTGATTTCCTTTGACTTTAAAGCAATTTAAAATAAAAAGTCATACTTACTGGAGGTGGTTTTTTCCTCATTTCAAAGTTCCTGGTTTCCCCAAAGCTGAGTGATGCAATAATAGGTTTTCGTCCCAACGATGGTTCATCATCACTGTGCCAATCAATGCTGTCTTTGCCATTTCGGTATAGATTACAAAGAAGAGAATTAAATGTGTATCCAGTTACTTCCTCAATGTGATCCTTCAGCATTGTCAGCAGAGGGTGCCACTAAATGGAACACAACAGCTTATCAACAGGTCATTAAAAAAAACCCTGGTGGATCCAAGAACAGCAGTAGAGATGGGTAGTTTGCTTTAAAGAAGGTGAAATAACATACATGAGGGTTTGATTTCATAGATGTGCGGGAATATGTGTAAGGGAGGTCTCCATACCACGCTGTGAGTCGCGGCTCCTGATATGATCTATCTGTAGCACATAAAACATTCATAGGTAAAAATAAGTCCTTTTGCCAATAGCCATTGTACAGTTCCAAATATACCATTCCCAAATCAAGCAAAGGTTAGTCAAAAAGAGAATCAGCCACAATTCTCACTTTTGAGTGCATCCTATGACTCTGCTGGAAAGTGCATTAGTATGGATGGCTGGTGTGGAAAGGATCGAGTTTGGCTGTGATGCCCCTCACAATCAAATAGCCTGTGGATACTACAAGGCCCCAGGAGCTGGCAATGACCATGAAACCAGTACAGGTCCCTTCAGGTTCTGAAGAGGAGTCATATCTGATTCTAAACGTCAACTCTGTTTCTCGCTCCACAGATGCTGCCAGACCTGCTGAGTATTTCCAGCACTTTCTGTTTATATCCCTTCAGGTAGGTTGACATTTTTAAAAAAGTCTGCATTACTCTTTTATCATTTTAGATATTATCGTGCTTACTTCAAACATATCAGGTTTGGAGTCACACCACAAAACACAAAATAGAAGCAACTGATCTATCAGGATAATTTCACTGGGTTCACTTCCCCTCCTCTCCCGAATCATTAAGGCAACGTACCCTTTTGAATAGTGTACCCATGTTTCATATTAAAAGGAACATTACGGAAAATTTTCTTTAAAATGCTAGGGCAACTGAAATTATTCGCAAAGCATTTGTGAAATGCTGAAAACAAAGCACAAAATGCTAAGTTTGTTTTATGGAACAT
The DNA here is from genome assembly GCF_036365525.1 of Heterodontus francisci. Classification (NCBI taxonomy): domain Eukaryota; kingdom Metazoa; phylum Chordata; class Chondrichthyes; order Heterodontiformes; family Heterodontidae; genus Heterodontus; species Heterodontus francisci. The sequence continues at coordinate 79,245,867 of NC_090384.1, read as the reverse complement.
TTTTATGTTGAATAATAGAATCTTGCTTCAAAACAGAAATCAAAAGTTGGCAATCAGTTTATAAAAGGGAGCGACAATTTAATTCACCAAAGTGACACCAAACTGCACAGTGGACGGTATTTAACTAAACAGTTTAGGAAACACCACTGTTTCAATAAGTGAAAAATGTGGTTAATTCCAATGTTGTACTGCAGTAAATTGGTTTAATTTAGCAGAAAGACATAAAACATGATGAAAAACACAGAGCTTATTGGAAGGTTTGGCCAATTCAGATAAGTGTGTTGGTGGCACGCTCATCTTTACAGAACTGGTATTACTCTACGGGGTAGGGTGGGGAATGAAAAATAGCTATAAAATAGAGCAAATTTCAATACCCATGTTATAAGTAACAAAGAAATTTAGAATATTTATTTAGTACGACTATGCAATAAAAACAGATACATTGCAAAACTAATATTGTCCCGTTCTCAACAAGAGAAAAGTTAAGATTGATATAGGAAGGTAGAGAAACGAATATCAAAAAGTAAGGGACTAGGACAATCCTCATTCTAACCTTCCTATATGTATGGCAAGTTAATTAGGTATGTTTGAATGATGACTTGGTAGCACTCCTGGAACTGCATTCTTGGAAAGAGATCCTACCTTTAGGAACTTTGCCTGATTAGGATGGATTGAATACATAATTTCCTCCAAGGGTAGAATTTGTCAGAACCAATGGAAAAACACAACCAATATAAGCATTTAAGTAGCATACAAAATGAATCAACCACGCATGCTGGAGTTCAGGCAACTGCAATGGCAAATGACCTTGAGCAGTGAACAGGACTGCATGGGGAAGGTATCGATGTCTGAAAGGAATGAAGCTCCATTTTCTTATCTTCAACCCAAGCAACATTATTCTCTCTTGTTCTTTGTTACATCAGAACTGGATCATTGGATCCTAATTACTCCTTTCATTATTTATACTAGTACGAAGACCAAATTGGTTCCAACGAGCATTAGTGCTATAATCAAGGTACAGATAGATCTGCGAGCACTTTGAGGAAGGAAGACTGCATTCAGAGGGCAGAATTTAATGCGGCCGGAGGGGGGGAGGGTGGAGAATTGCATTGGAAAAGCCTGCCCACAAATCCAGCATCATGACATCAGTTCCAGATTTTGTCAGCGGCGGAAAAGCACCAAGGCGGCACTGCCGCCCCAACGCGACTAGATTCTATTTTCAATTGATGAGAAGTTGTTTGTAATGTATTTACAGGTAGTTAACCTTGATTTAATGGTTGGCTTGTAATTGAGTGGAAGGCAGTGGCACTCACGTACCTTTGGGTTCATGACTGTTAAAAGCTGGCGGCACCAGGCAAGAGGCTTCAGTGCCAAGATGGGGAGGCAGCCACGAATAGTGCTGCAAAGGGGAAGAGAGTGTTCAGAGGCGATTGCTGTCAGACTGTATTGTTGTGTACTCTGCAGGGGAGTGGTGGGTGGGAGAATCAGGGTCTCGGGGTCTCAGACAGGGGGGTGGGGTCTCAGGGACCCTGCAAGAGGGGGGAAGGGGTCACGGTCTCGGCGGCTCTGCAAGGTGGGGGGAAGGGTGGGGGGGGAGAAGTCAGAGTCTTAGACAGGGGGTTCTGGGTCTTGGGAACTCAGACTGGGGGGGGGGCGGGGTTCTCGGCGGCTCTGCAAGGGGGTGGGGGGGAGGGTGGGTGTCTTGGGGTCTCAGTGGCTCTACAAGCTGGGGAGCTTGGGTTTGGGGGGGGGAGATTTTGTTACTGCCTCTTTTCATGAATATAGGATTTCTAGAGATCTTTCTGCAAAAGCACTTGAGGCACTGACATTTTGTATATTTACCAAGTGATAATTAGGATATTCTTGTTTGCTAATCACATAGCAAGGAAACATGTATTTCATTGTATATTTATACGTTGTATATCAAGGGCTATTCACGTTTTAGTCCAGGTATATATTAATCAGTTATGAATGATAGTAGATTTATAATGTGGTTGGAATTATCACGAAATCAGATTATGTATATATTAGTATTATAATCAAATAAGAATTAGAGTTTTACAGCCAAAACAAAACCACCACAGAGAATACAATATACAATTACTTTCACAAGTAAGTTATTCTATAGAATGATAGAAGAGTGATTATTAGGGCCTGTACCCAAGTTTGCAGGATGAGAAAACACCTAACAGAACTCCAAGTGTTTGGAGTTTCGTGTTCTTTAGTGTTTAGTGTTCTGAACATATATGGATTTGGCACAATTAGCATGCAAATCTGTTCTAATTTACCACACAAAGTGCAGTAAAAGTGTGTCTGTAGCATGTTGGGTAAAGGTAAGAAACATCAATGTTACATAGATTCAGTTCCTCTACAGAGAATAGCTGACCTCCAACTGTAAAACTATTAAAATCTTGCAGACTCTGAACTTCAGTATTAATGCTCCAACAAACACTTGAGCTATCAGCTCATTTGAAATAAACTGCTGAGTAAGTTACCATCATAAAAATTAATAACCACAGAATCAATCAGTAAGCAAGCTTTTAAATTACAAATGAAATATTGAGTATTAGCATTTTTGATCCGTCATAAGTTTGTAGAAACTATTAGAATAAAAAAGTTCCATTAACCATTAAAATAGCAGATGTTCTGTTACCATTTACTCAGTAGACATTTTCTGTAAGTACCAAGAGCATTATCATCCCAATGAAGCTGTAACTTTATCAATGGAAGCTGCAAATAAGGTGTCACTTAAATTTAAATGAGATACTGCGCAAGTTAAAAGGGCTTTGAATTAAGCTCTAAAGGTTACAGTGTAGACCAAATTTGACCTATAGTCGCAAGTAACAGTTCATCATTGATCATGTATGATAAGCATAGGGATGCTAATCTAGTTTAAAAGTAATTTTTTTGGTTGATGTTAACATAATTTTTGACTGCAACTACTCCTACCTGCAGATGCCAATGGCTAGGGTGCAGATTTCACTTAGAGTCCTATAAATCTGACAGGAAGTACTTTTCTGTAGACTGAGATGAGTCCTGCTAGGTTTCTTTCCCCAGTGGACTCAAAAGATACTAGTGTCGTAAATACCTATATGGCTTGCGCGAATGGAGTCCAAACTATCAGTTAAAATGGCCATAATGGTTTGTAGCTTATTTAAAAATTCCTCTCAAGTGACTGCATGTTGCACATCTTGAGCTAAATTCAAAGTCCCTGCTTCCTTCCCCACACATCTAGGTTGAGAAATTCCTGAGTTGGGAGAGGACGCAAGTCCCACCTCTGCCCAGATCCGTTAAGAATATGGGTTGGAATCAGCTCTGCTGGGATTCCATATTGTTAGACAAGACCTTAAAATTCTGAATTCTGGTTGGGGGCCCACCACCAGCTACCCACATATGTAAAGGGGTGACCTTGGGGTGCAGTAGATTGTGGGGCTTCACTGAGAATTTCTCTCTTTACATTCCTGAAAGGCCGCAAAAGAACTTATGTCAGTTGAGACTTGGCTTCCTGAATTCCCCAAACATTCACGGAAGAGGGCTGATCATCTTCTGTAGTGGTATAATGGCTCCAGTGGGAGCCAAAAACAAAATAAACATTTGTTGGGCCCATTTGGATCGTGGTAGGAACCTCAGGTGACATGGCAAGGTGCTAAAGATTTGAGATGACATAGTGCAATACTGTTAGGACATTAAGAATTTTAAGAAAGACGTACTTGAAAGACATGCCTTATTGAGGTTGGAACTCCAGATGAAGAAAAGTGAGAATTCACATCACTCCCACTTTCTAGTGACTGGTTTATGAGTGGCATTGACAGAAACCTAGACACAGTTCACTTGCAAGGGGAAAATAATTTGAAAAAAGGAAACAAAACAAATGCTTATATTTTATAAATTTGGGACATTAGATTTAAACTTTAAATACTTAGAACATAGAACCCACAAGTACAATATGCTAGAAAACTGCAAAAAATTCTTGGATGAAACAAACTTTCTCTGACGTTAGATTTCTGCTGCCAGGGTATTTCCATACACAGCTGTTCAAACATCCAATCAGCTTCCTTTGGGTCAACAAAACCAGGTTTCAGATGCAGTCTGATAATGGGAAAAAAGGAAAAAAAGTTAGAATAGATTATTTTAAATATTTCTCTGTAAAACCTAGACATTTTATATGATTTCCAGAAACATTTTTATTCATTCATGGGATGTGAGTATTGCTGTCAAGGCCAGCATTTATTGCCCATCCTTATTGCCCATGTGAAGGTAGTGGTGACTTGGCTTCTTGAATACAACTGAGTGGTTTGACAGCAGTTACGAGTCAACCACATTGCTGTGGGTCTGGAGTCACATGTGGGCCAGATCAGGTTAAGGATGGCAGATTTCCTTTCCTCAAGGACATTAGTGAACCAGTTAGGATTTTTACAACAATCGGTAGTTTCATGGTCACGATTACTGATACTAGCTTTTTATTCCACTGTGAACATTTATTTGAATGATGAAACTCTACAATCCGATTTATGATGCAGTATTTTCAATTTTTAGGTTTTTGTTTTGGTAAGTACGGAGGATGAAGAGTGAAGCAATAAAAAATAAGACCAATTGTCCTCCAACCCCCCCAAGTCTGGTATGGATATAATTAGTAGCACCAGAAATGCAGTCTGCTGGGCCGAGGAACTGAACACCTAAACTCTTTCATATCCCTAATTTTTGGCAGAAACAGGTGCTCAGGAAACATCTAGATGAATGACTTCAGCCATTGCCTCCAAATAAGCCATATCACAAAGGAGCGGGTGGTACAGTACTAAACACTGCCTTCATCACTAGGTGTAAGAGGTAGATGAGTGGAGTGATGGCACGGTAGCTAAATTTGCAGATGACACAAAGATAGGTAGGAAAGTATGTTGTGAAGAGGACATAAGGAGGTTGCAGATCGATATAGATAGGTTGAGTGACTGGGCAAAAATCTGGCAGACGGAGTAAAATGTCGTAAAAAGTGAAGCTGTTCACTTTGGCAGGAAGAATAAAAAAGCAGAGTATTAATTAAACGGAGAACGAATGCAGAATTCCGAGGTGCAGAGGGATCTAGGTGTTCTAGTGCATGAGTCACAAAAAGTTAGCATGCAGCTACAGCAAGTAATAAAAAAGGCTAATGGAATGCTATCTTTTATTACAAGAGGAATTGAAAATAAAAGTAAGGATGTTTAGCTTCAGTTATACAGGGCATTGGTGAGACCACATCTCAAATATTGTATGAAGTTTTGGTTTCCTTATTTAAAGAAGGATGCAATTGCTTTGGAGGCGGTTCAGAGGAGGTTTACTAGATTGATACGTGGAGTGAGCGGGTTGTCATCTGAGGAAAGATTGGACAGACTGGGCTTGTTTTCACTGGAGTTTAGAAGAGTGAGGGGAGACTTGATTGAAGTATATAAGGTCTTGACAAAGTGGATGTGGAAAGGATGTTTCCTCTTGTAGGTGAGTCCAGAACTAGGGGGCACTGTTTTAAAATTAGGAGTTGCCCTTTTAGGACAGAGATGAGGAGAATTTTTTTCTCTCAGAGGGTTGTGTGACTTTGTAACTCTCTGCCTCAGAAGGTGGTGGAGGCGAGTCATTGAATATTTTGAAGGTGGAGGTAGATAGATTCTTGTTAGGCAAGGGAAATTAAAGGTTATCGGGGGTTGATGGGAGTGTAGAATTCGAAACACAAACAGATCAGCCATTATCTTATTGAATGGCGGAGCAGGCTCGAGGGGCCGAATGGCCTACTTATGCTCCTAATTCATATGTTCGTATGTATGTTCATAATACCATTCTGTAATAAGTACAGAAGTGTCAAAGCCATTTTTTAATTCAAAAAGCCAAAACTGAAGACATTCTTGTCAGCACGAGCCTATCCCTTAAGATAAATATCACCTAAATGGCAGTTCTAGAATCATTAGCACTGTCTTCCTGGCAGCAATTTGCCCTTGAACTGCACCCGGTGATATTAAAGAAAGCTTAACAGCACAGGTCTCTGATATTCATTTTCATGAAATTCATATTGCTGTTTTCTTCAGAATACTATGGAGGAAGTACAGTGTTATAAGGGCCAAAATGGGAGGGAAAGGTCCGCATTGTATCAATTTTGGAAGCAGGGTAGTGGGACATCAGCCCAATGGTGTATGCAGAAAACAATGTCAAACTGAATGGTATAGATTGGGGAGCAGAGAGGAAGGTACTGATCACTGGAATATTGCAGCAGAAAATGGAACTACTGCAAGGCACTACAAAACAATCCAGCTAACATATCAACTTAAGGTTGGCAGATTGGAGTGCATGAATACCTTGCAATATAAATACTTTTCCTGCTAGATTGCCAGAATAAAAGGTTTTGGTAATCATATCTTTGCTCATAGTGTAACCATTCATAGCAGCACGCTGCATCACTGAAATGACAGTAGGAAATGCTACATCAAAAAGGAAGATCATGTAAGTTTTTTCCTGTGAGACTAAGACGACTCGAACTGTTGGGGCAGTTGACTTGAGCATTATAGTTGTGCAATTCTAGAACCTTAAATATTGCAAAACAATAGAACTGCAGTTTCATTTTTTAAATAAAGATTTGATTTCTTTTAAATAAAAGTTCTCTAAAAACATACAGCTCCTTCAATCTAGTTAATTTACAACTGAAGAACAAAACGCAGATTTATTAAGGATTTAACAATGGCCAATTAACCATAATTTAGCAAGAGAAATTCTATATCGCGATGACTGCTGCCATTTTGGCTATTCATGACAAAAAACACCCACTTTGATGACTCACTGGATCAGTAAACTACCCAAAGTGGTTCTTGAACCATACAGACTTGGAAGCTGCAAGAATTGATCCCGAGTCTGTGCAGAATTAGCTAACCTCAAATCGAAATGGTAGTAAGGGTGTTGTTACAAGTGGCCTTAGTGCCCCTGAGCTGGAGAGCAAAAAAGTCCACCTTAATTCCAATTACTTTACAGTGATTCCTGTTGGAAAAGTTTGTATGTGGAGAAGGTCTGGATGTGACTGTGCTGCCTCATGGTTGAACAATCATTGACTTGATTTTCGCATGAAGCAATAAAGCATAAAGTACCAGTGGGCTCCCAGCAGCACTGGAATTATATCTTAACTTGATGCCATGCTTTTCAGGAGCTGTGACGATCAGGGAGCAGAAAATAATTCACTTAAATTTTAATGTCAATTTTCATGATTCAGCCTTTAAATCACTAAGTCCAGGTGCTTGTTATACAAAATTATTATTCACAAAGAAAATGTACAAAGATAAGCAAATCTCCAAAATTAGTCATTCTACCCTGACTTTTCACACATAGAACAGGAGCAAAAACCTTCATTTCTTACCTGGAAACTCCTGTTGGCCCACTGCTGATTTCATATAAACCTTCTTTGCTTAAGAACAAAAAAAATGGTTTAAAATCTCAGGAAGAAATCTCCAAGACTGGTTGGATACAATACGGAAAATAAAGCCCCACTCCAGAGTCTGCAGCAGATAATCTAAACTCTCATTTCAGTGCAGTATGAGCTGGTGCTGAATTTGTTTATTTGGGTAAGTGGCCTATTGTTTTACACTCAGGTAGTTTTACATGCCATTCATTTTGTTATTTTCACGATGGCTTTTTTGGAGCACTATGTTTGGGATGCAATGGTCAGCAAAATAGAGGAGAGAATAAAGGACAACAAAGGACAGAGAGCACGTTATGATTGCATGAGTGACCAAGTGACAATGCAACAGAGGAAAGACCGATGCAGAACTGATATGGACATAATAGGCTTTCCAACAAAGTTGAAGCCCATGGAAAAAAAAAAGACAACAACAGCACAGATACAGGAAACAGAGAGTGGTGGTGAACAGTTGTTTTTCAGACTGGAGTAAGTATATAGTGGGGTTCCCCAAGGCTTGGTACTAGGATCACTGTTTTTCTTGATATATATCACTGACCTCGACTTGGATGTAGAGCGTACAATTTCAAAATTTGCAGATGACACCAAACCTGAAAGGATAGTGAATTTTGAGGAGGATAGTGATAGACTTCAAGAGGACATAGACAGGTTTGCGGAATGGGAGGACATGTGGTAGATGAAGTTTAATGCAAAGAAGTGCGAAATTATACATTTTGATAGCCAGAACAAAGAGAAGAAATATAAAATAAGAGTATAATTCTAAATGGGGTGCAGGAACAGAGAGATCTAGGAGTATACATGCACAAATCATTGAAGGTGGCAGGGCAGTTTAAGAAAGTCGTTAAAAAGGGTTCCTGGATTTTATAGAGACATAGGCCGGAATTTTACGCCCCCCCCCCCCTCCAAAAGAACAGGATGGTGGTGGGGCGGGGGTGGGTGGGATGGTGGTGGTGGGTGGGGGCGTGAAATGGAACAGGAGACTTGGCCCGCTCCCGCCGCCACTTTAGGTAGGGCGGTGGTGGCAAAAAACGGCCCGTCCATCCCAGGCCGATCAAGGCCCTTCAGTGGCCAGTTAATGGGCATGTAAGGGCATCCGCCCGCCAACTCAGGGATTTTACCGTTGGCCGGTTGGGCGGCCCAGGCTCGAGAAAAGCCACCTGACAAAAGCAGGTACTTTCTGACTGCTTGGGTGGGGGTGCCCTCATGATCAGGCACCCTGTGCCCTACAGAAGGCTGCTCCCAAACACCCCCAACACCCAACACGTCCCCTGTCCCCTCAATCAACCACCCTTGCCTTGCCAGACCCGACGGATCACCCCCGGTGAGGCCCCAAAAGCTTACCTTCGTTCCGGGGCTCCCCGACATCTTCCTTCTCCTGGCTGGGTTGCAGCCCAAGCAGTGGCCACCACTCCAGGTGGCGATGCTAGGACAGAGATCTGCCGGCCCGCTGATTGGCTGGCAGCACCATTTGGCGGGACTTCCTGCCTGAATGAGGCTGAAGTCCTACCTCAGACCAATTAAAGACCTGGGGATCACAAATATTTGCGGATCGGATTCCCAGACCAGGCAGAGACAGGTTTGCCACCGACTTTTCAGTCGGTGGACGGCTCCCTTCCGCCAAGGGTAAAATTCTGGCCTTGGAGTACAAAAGCAAGGAAGTTATGATGAATCTTCACAAAACACTGGGTCGGCTTCAACTGCAGTATTGTGTCCAATTCTGGGCACCACACTTTAGGAAGGATGTGGAAGCTTCAGCGAGGATGCAGGAAAGATTTATGAGAATGGTTCCAGGGATGAGAGACTTTAGTTACATGGAGAAATTGGAGAAGATGGGGTTGTTCTCCTTAGAAGGTTGAGAAGAGATTAGTTAGAGAAGTTCAAAATCAGAGTAGATGAAAACTTTTTTCCATTGGAGGAAGAGTCGAGAACCAGAGGATACCAATTTAAGGTGACTGGCAAAAGAACTAAAGGCGAGGAAAAACTAAATAACACAGCAAATGATTAGGATCTGGAATGCACTGCCTGTGAGTGTGGAGATGTATTCAATCATGGCTTTCAAAAGGGAATTGGATAAGCACCAGAAGGGAAAAACCTTGCAGGGCTACAGGGAAATGGTGGGGGAATGAGAATGAGTTACTCTTGCAGAGAGCTGGCATGGACACGATGGACTAAATGGCCTCCTTCTGTGCTGTAACCATTCTAACGCCTCTACCAATCAGAGTTCACTTGCCAACCAATCAGCACTCTCTTCTCAAACAGGTAAAGTTGTTGCTTTCCCGTATATTGGTATCCTTGTGGATTGTTCTGATGAATGCAAGACGAAAGGCTTCAACAACATGTTTCTATTTTCAGCAATACTCTCATTTTTTATATTGTAACTGCACTCCTGTGACGACTTGTCAGCCAAGCTTGCCACAAAAATGCAGCCATGCATCAGGAAACTTTTTACCTACACTGAACATCTCAAACCATCCTGAAAAAAAATCAAACTTCCAATACAAAATCTGAAATGATATACGGAGATAGAACAAAATTCCTTTAATATAGCACCTTCCATATCATGAAGAAGTATATGCACAAGATAAAAAATTAGGCCAAAATAGCAATCATTAGTATTAGTCTGCATTAAAAGGATTAACCTTGATGTGTGAGATAATCTAGTAGTATGTAATATACCTATTTAATTTACAGTTTAGGCATATGTATCAATGAAAATAAAGAAGACCTGAAAGGGAAACTAGTGTTTACTGGAGAAAAACATCGCTGCAGTTGATCCATAAGCAGCAAAATAAACTTGGAATTTAGATGATGTCACAAGCTACTGTTTAAACAGTTTAGAGCTGACATGTGAACCCTGGGATTATTACCAGTATTGGTTATTTTCTATGCAAACTAGAATTTTGCACCTGTGGTATCTGTTATTTTTTCCTATGGGAAAGAAGCAGTGACACTGACTTTATGGCAAAGATTGAGGACTTAGCTTTTCGGGAACTGGACAACGAATTGCTGATGCAGGTAGACATATGCTATTTTAGGTCTTCTCTGGACAGTTTGCATTCATTACTTTTGCAGCATAGACAGAAGATGAAAGCTAATGATAGCATTCTGCCTCAGTATGGGAAACATTACAGTGCAAGACTTTAAGTCTTTTTAATAAGAGCGATACAGCATTTTGTATACTTACTCAATAGTCCTTTCTTCTGGAATTTTACGCTGAGCCTAGTGAGGAAACAAGTTACACAAGAGAATAACGGACCTGCACATTTGATTAAAACAGTCAGATCATTGAACTAATGTTATACAATCAGGAAAGACTTTTATCAGAAGGAGAATACATTAAAAATCTTTTAAAGACATTAGAACAGAAATTCACGCTATTCACCACACATCTATAATTATCTGGCAATGGCAACAATCAGTTGGTAAAATCCATTTTTGGGTGGTTAGGAAGAGATGAGAGGCTAGGCTGGCACCTGTCTGAGGCTGAACCAGACTGTTCACAACCTTGATGCTATATGTGACCCCAACATGAGCTTTCAACCATATATCCGCACCATCACTAAGGTAGTCTATATCCACTCCTGCAACATTGCCGTCTCTGCCCCTGCATCAGCTCTTCTACTGCTGAAACCCTCATCCGTGTCTTTGTTACCTCCAGACTTGACTATTCTAACGCAATCCTGGCTGGCCTCCCACATTTTATACTCCGTAAACTTGAGGCCATTCAAAATTCTGCTGCCCGTATCCTCGCACCAAATCCCACTCACCCATCACTCCTGTGCTCGCTGACCTATACTAGCACCCGGTTAAACAATTCTTCGATTTTAAAACTCTCATCTTTGTTTTCAAATCCCTGCATGGCCTGGCCCCTTCCTATCTCTTCTCCAACCCTACAACCCTCCAAGATATCTGTGCCCTCTAATTCTGGCCTCTTGAGTATCCCCAATTTTAAGTGCTCCACCATTGGTGGCCTTGCCTTCAGCTGCCTAGGCTCTAAGCTCTGAAATTCTCGACGACTCTCTTCCACACTTCCCTCCTTTAAGAAACTCCTTAAAACCTACCTTTTTGACCAAGCTTTTGGTCATTCTTATATCTCCTTATGTGGCTTGGTGTCATATTTTGTGTTATAATGCCTGTGTGAAGGAACTTGGGACGTTTTATTTTGTTAAAGGTACTATGTAACTACAAGTTGTTGTTGTCTCCACCAGAAGCACGAAACAGGCCAATAATGAATCTGCTGTGATGGAATAATGGATTAAGCCAAGGGAAAGGGCAATCAGACATGGTGTAAGGTGAGTTGTCAATTCGCCATAATCCCATTCCGCACTACTGGTGAAGACCAATTTTATCCCTCATCTTTTTAACAGCAAAGAAACCATTTATGAATGTTCAAAAGGATACAGAGAATACGACATTCGCATATTAATCATTTATTTTACACAATTTGTGTATACTTTAGAACAAAGAACAAAGAAAATTACAGCACAGCAACAGGCCCTTTGGCCCTCCAAGCCTGCGCCAATCCAGATCCTCTATCTAAACATGTCGCCTATTTTCTAAGGGTCTGTATCTCTTTGCTTCCTGCCCATTCATGTATCTGTCTAGATACATCTTAAAAGACGCTATCGTGCCCGCGTCTACTACCAACTCCGCTGGCAACGCATTCCAGGCACCCACCACCCTCTGCGTAAAGAACTTTCCACGCATATCCCCCCTAAACTTTTCCCCTCTCACTTTGAACTCGTGACCCCTCGTAATTGAATCCCCCACTCTGGGAAAAAGCTTCTTGCTATCCACCCTGTCTATACCTCTCATGATTTTGTACACCTCAATCAGGTCCCCCTTCAACCTCCGTCTTTCTAATGAAAATAATCCTAATCTACTCAACATCTCTTCATAGCTAGCGCCCTCCATACCAGGCAACATCCTGGTGAACCTCCTCTGCACCCTCTCCAAAGCATCTACATCCTTTTGGTAATGTGGCGACTAGAACTGCACGCAGTATTCCAAATGTGGCCGAACCAAAGTCTTATACAACTGTAACATGACCTGCCAACTCTTGTACTCAATACCCCGTCTGATGAAGGAAAGCATGCCGTATGCCTTCTTGACCACTCTATTGACCTGCGTTGCCACCTTCAGGGAACAATGGACCTGAACACCCAAATCTCTCTGTACATCAATTTTCCCCAGGACTTTTCCATTTACTGTATAGTTCACTCTTGAATTGGATCTTCCAAAATGCATCACCTCGCATTTGCCCTGATTGAACTCCATCTGCCATTTCTCTGCCCAACTCTCCAATCTATCTATATTCTGCTATATTCTCTGACAGTCCCCTTCACTATCTGCTACTCCACCAATCTTAGTGTCGTCTGCAAACTTGCTAATCAGACCACCTATACTTTCCTCCAAATCATTTATGTATATCACAAACAACAGTGGTCCCAGCACGGATCCCTGTGGAACACCACTGGTCACACGTCTCCATTTTGAGAAACTCCCTTCCACTGCTACTCTCTGTCTCCTGTTGCCCAGCCAGTTCTTTATCCATCTAGCTAGTACACCTTGGACCCCATGCGACTTCGCTTTCTCCATCAGCCTACCATGGGGAACCTTATCAAACACCTTACTGAAGTCCATGTATATGACATCTACAGCCCTTCCCTCATCAATCAACTTTGTCACTTCCTCAAAGAATTCTATTAAGTTGGTAAGACATGACCTTCCCTGCACAAAACCATGTTGCCTATCACTGATAAGCTCATTTTCTTCCAAATGGGAATAGATCCTATCCCTCAGTATCTTCTCCAGCAGCTTCCCTACCACTGACGTCAGGCTCACCGGTCTATAATTACCAGGATTTTCCCTGCTACCCTTCTTAAACAAGGGGACAACATTAGCAATTCTCCAGTCCTCCGGGACCTCACCTGTGTTTAAGGATGCTGCAAAGATATCTGTTAAGGCCCCAGCTATTTCCTCTCTCACTTCCCTCAGTAACCTGGGATAGATCCCATACGGACCTGGGGACTTGTCCACCTTAATGCCGTGAAGTTAACAACAACGTGTAATTATATAGAATAAAAACAAGAAATGCTGGAACCACTCAGCAGGTCTGGCAGCATCTGTGGAAAGAGAAGCAGAGTTAACGTTTCGGGTCAGTGACCCTTCATCGGAAATGACAAATATTAGAAAAGTCACAGGTTATAAGCAAGTGAGGTGGGGGTGGGGCAAGAGGTAACAAAGGAGGTCTAGATTGGACCAGGCCGCATAGCTGACCAAAAGGTCATGGAGCAAAGGCAAACAATATGTTAATGGTGCGTTGAAAGACAAAGCATTAGTACAAATTAGGTGTTAATACACTGAATATTGAACAGCAGCAAGTGCAAACCTGAAAAAAACAGTGAGTAAGCAAACTGAACAAACTAAGATGAAACGAAATAAATGCAAAAAAAAAACTGTAAAAAATGTAAAAAAGAACGTAAAAAGAAAGAAAAAAAAATCACTAAAAATGAAAGGGCGGCACAGTGGCGCAGTGGTTAGCACCGCAGCCTCACAGCTCCAGCGACCCGGGTTCAATTCTGGGTACTACCTGTGTGGAGTTTGCAAGTTCTCCCTGTGTCTGCGTGGGTTTCCTCCGGGTGCTCCGGTTTCCTCCCACATGCCAAAAGACTTGCAGGTTGATAGGTTAATTGGCCATTATAAATTGCCCCTAGTATGGGTAGGTGGTAGGGGAATATAGGGACAGGTGGGGATGTGGTAGGAATATGGAATTAGTGTAGGATTAGTATAAATGGGTGGTTGATGGTCGGCACAGACTCGGTGGGCCGAAGGGCCTGTTTCAGTGCTGTATCTCTAAACTAAAATGGGGGGCTGTCATGCTGTGAAATTATTGAACTCAGTGTTCAGTCCGGCAGGCTGTAGTGTGCCTAATCGGTAGATGAGATGCTGTTCCTCGAGCTTGCGTTGATGTTCACTGGAACACTGCAGCAATCCCAGGACAGAGATGTGAGCATGAGAGCAGGGGGGAGTGTTGAAATGGCAAGCAACCGGAAGCTCAGGGTCCTGCTTGCGAACTGAGCGGAGATGTTCCGCAAAGCGGTCACCCAGTCTGCGCTTGGTCTGCCCAATGTAGAGGAGACCATAATTATATAGAGTCTTTAATGTAGTAAAATATCCCAAGGCAAAATTTATCAAAACACATAAGGAGATTTAAGGGTAAATGACCAAATGCTGAGTCAAAGAGTTAGATTTTAAGGGGTGGCTTAAGGAGGAGAGAGAGGAAGACAGGTAGAGGTTTAGGGAAGGCATTTCAGAGCTTAGGGCCTTGGTAGCTGAAAATACAGCCACCAATGATAGAGCAAGTAAAATCAGGGTTGCACAAGAGGCCAGAATTGCAGAAGTGCAGCTATCTCAGAGGGTTGTAGAGCTGGAGATAATAATATGAAAACAGTATTATAAGGGCTAGAACAAAATACCTTCTCATAATTAACATTTAAGTGGTTTTCTGCATTGATTTAGAACAAATGTTTACTCGGAATAAGGTAATTTGCTGAATTAGTACAAATTAAAAAGATACAGATTAAGCAGTATAATACAAAAGCAATATACTGCTGATGTGGACGAAAGGTCACAGACCTGAAACGTTAACTCTGTTTTTCTCGCCACAGATGCTGCCTGATCTGCTGAGTATTTCCAGAATTTTCTGTTTTATTATAGGTTAAACATTTTTGGCCAAGTACATGATATAGTACAGGATAAAGCGTTAAAATAGCTTGAACATGTATTTAATTCAAAATAGTTTATCTCAGAAAGGTTATCTTTGCAATTGGAACGGCTACTATTACACAATTTTACAATGAATTAGATAGAATATACAGCACAGAAACAGACCATTCAGCCCAACTTGTCCTTGCCTGCATTTATGCTCCACTCGAGTCTCCTCCCATCCTTCCTCATCTAACTCTATCAGCATAACCCTCTATTACTATGTTGCTCATGTTATCCAGCTTCCCCTTAAATGCATCTATACTAATTTCCTACTCCCTGTGGTAATGAGTTCCACATTCTCACTACCTTTTGGGTAAAGAAATTTCTTCTGAATTCCCTTTTTGCTTTCCTAGTGTGTTATGATCCCCATGGAGATCAACAAACCAAAAGAACCGAATTTACCATATGACCCCAATAAAAACCCAAGGGCAAGATTTCACTTTTATAACTTTTACTTAACAATTAAACCAAAATCAACATAAATTAAAGATGAATTAACAGACAAATCCCTGTCAGTTTGGGTTCCGCCAGGGCCAATCAGCTCCTGACCCCATTACAGCCTTGGTTCAAACATGGACAAAAGAGCTGAACTCAAGAGGTGAGGTAAGAGTGACTGCCCTTGACATCAAGGCAGCATTTGACCGAGTATGGCATCAAGGAGCCCGAGCAAAACTAAGGTCAATGGGAATCAAGGGGAAAACCCTCCGCTGGCTGGAGTCATACCTAACACAAAGGAACAAAAACAAGAAATGCTGGAATCACTCAGCAGGTCTAACACAAAGGAACTTGGTTGTGATTGTTGGAGGTCAATCATCTGAGCTCCAGGACATCACTGCAGGAGTTCCTCAGGGTAGTGTCCTAGGCCCAACCATCTTCAGCTGCTTCATCAATGACCTTCCTTCAATCATAAGGTCAGAAGTGGGGATGTTCACTGAAGAATGTACAATGTTCAGCACCATTCGCAACTCCTCAGATACTGAAGCAGTCCGTATAGAAATGCAGCAAGACCTGGACAATATCCAGGCTTGGGCTGATAAGTGGCAAGTAACATTCGCGCCACACAAGTGCCAAGCAATGACCATCTCCAAACAAGAGAAAATCTAACCATCTCCCCTTAACATTCAATGGCATTACCATCGCTGAATCCCCCACTATCAACATCCTAGGGGCTACCATTGACCAGAAACTGAACTGGAATAGCCATATAAATACCGTGGCTACAAGAGCAGTTCAGAGGCTAGGAATCCTGAGGCGAGTAACTGACCTCCTGACTCCCCAAAGCCTGTCCACCATCTACAAGGCACAAGTCAGGAGTGTGATGGAATACTCTCCACTTGCCTGGATGGGTGCAGCTCCAACAACACTCAAGAAGCTCGACACCATCCAGGACAAAGCAGCCCGCTTGATTGGCACACCATCTACAAACATTCACTCTCTCCACCACCGACGCACAGTGGCAGCAGTGTGTACCATCTACAAGATGCACTGCAGCAATGCACCAAGGCTGCTTAGATAGCACCTTCCAAACTCACGACCTCTACCAACTGGAAGGACAAGGGCAGCAAATACATGGGAACACCATCACCTGTGAGTTCCCGTCCAAGTCACACACCATCCTGACTTGGAATTATATCGCCGTTCCTTCACTGTCACTGTGTCAAAATCCTGGAACTCCCTTCCTAACAGCACTGTGGGTGTACCTACCCCACATGGACTGCAGCGGTTCAAGAAGGCAGCTCACTACCACCTTCTCAAGGGCAATTAGGGGTGGGCAATAAATGCTGGCCTGGCCAGCGACACCCACATCCCATGAATGAATATAAAAAAAGTCCTCGGGTGAAGGTGCTAAATTGGGGGAAGGCTAATTATAACAATATTAGGCAGGAACTGAAGAATTTAGATTGGGGGCGGCTGTTTGAGGGTAAATCAACATCTGACATGTGGGAGTCCCTCAAACGCCAGTTGATTAGAATCCAGGACCAGTGAGGAAGAAGGATAGGTTTGGCAAGTTTCAGGAACCTTGGATAACGAGGGATATTGTGAGCCTAGTCAAAAAGAAAAAGGAAGCATTCGTAAGGGCTAGAAGGCTGGGAACAGATGAAGCCCTTGAGGAATATGAAGAAAGTAGGAAGGAACTTAAGCAAGGAGTCAGGAGGGCTAAAAGGGGTCATGAAAAGTCATTGGCAAACAGGATTAAGGAGAATCCCAAGGCTTTTTATATGTATATAAAGAGCAAGAGGGTAACCAGGAAAAGGGTTGGCCCACTCAAGGACAAAGGAGGGAATCTATGCGTGGAGCCAGAGGAAATGGGTGAGGTACTAAATGAGTACTTTGCATCAGTATTCACCAAGGAGAAGGACTTGGTGGATGATGAGTCTAGGGAAGGGAGTGTAGATGGTCTGGGTCATGTTGTTATCAAAAGGAGGAGGTGTTGGGCATCTTGTAAAGCATTAAGGTAGATAAGTCCGCAGGGCCTGAAGGGATCTACCCCAGAATACTGAGGGAGGCAAAGGAGGAAATTGCAGGGACCTTGACAGAAATCTTTGTAACCTCATTGGCTACAGGTGAGGTCCCAGAGGACTGGAGAATAGCCAATGTTGTTCCTTTGTTTAAGAAGGATAATCCAGGAAATTATAGGCCGGTGAGCCTTACGTCAGCGGTAGGGAAATTATTAGAGAAGATTCTTTGGGACAGGATTTACTCCCATTTGGAAACAAATGAACTTATTAGCGAGAGGCAGCATGGTTTAATGAAGGGGAGATCGTGTCTCACTAACTTGATTGAGTTTTTTGAGGAATTGACGAAGATGACTGATGAAGGAAGGACACTGGATGTTGTCTATATGGACTTCAGTAAAGCCTTTGACAAGGTCCCTCATGGCAGACTGGTACAAAAGGTGAAGTCACATGGGATCAGAGGTGAGCTGGCAAGATGGATACAGAACTGGCTAGGGTCATGGAAGACAGAGGGTGGCAGTGGAAGGGTGCTTTTCTGAATGGAGGGCTGTGACTAGTGGTGTTCCGCAGGGATCAGTGCTGGGACCTTTGCTGTTTGTATTATATATAAATGATTTGGAGGAAAATGTAGCTGGTCTGATTAGTAAGTTTGCGGACGACACAAAGGTTGGTGCAGTTGCGGATAGTGATGAGGATTGTCAGAGGATACAGCAGGATATAAATTGGTTGGAGACTTGGGCGGAGAAATAGCAGATGGAGTTTAATCCGGAATAATGTGAGGTAATGCATTTTGGAAGATCTAATACAGGTGGGAAGTATACAGTAAATGGCAGAACCCTTAGGAGTATTGACAGGCAGAGAGATCTGGGCGTACAGGTCCACAGGTCACTGAATGTGGCAGGTGGATAAGGTAGTCAAGAAGGCATACGGCATGCTTGCCTTCATCGGTCGGGGCATAGAGTATAAAAATTGGCAAATCATGCTGCAGCTGTCCAGAACCTTAGTTAGGCCACACTTAGAATATTGCGTGCAATTCTGGTCGCCACACTACCAGAAGAACGTGGAGGCTTTGGAGAGGGTACAGAAGAGGTTTACCAGGATGTTGCCTGGTCTGGAGGGCATTAGCTATGAGGAGAGGTTGGATAAACTCAGATTGTTTTCACTGGAATGACGGAGGTGGAGGGGCGACATGTTAGAGGTTTACAAAGTTATGAGTGGCATGGACAGAGTGGATAGTCAGCAGCTTTTTCCCAGGGTGGAAGAGTCAGTTACTAGGGGACATAGGTTTAAGGTACGAGGGGCAAAGTTTAGAGGGGATGTGCGAGGCAAGTTCTTTACACAGAGGGTGGTGAGTGCCTGGAACTTGCTGCCAGGGGAGGTGGTGGAAGCAGGTACGATAGCGACGTTTAAGAGGCATCTTGACAAATACATGAATAGGATGGGAATAGAGGGATACGGTCCCTTGAAGTGCAGAAGGTTTTAGTTTAGACAGGCATCAAGATCGGCGCAGGCTTGGAGGGCCGAATGGCCTGTTCCTGTGCTGTACTGTTCTTTGTTCTTTGTAAAGGAACCTGACAAAAAGAATTGTACTCAACTACAATCTGTAAACTCATGGCCCAGCATATACCTCACTCTATCATTACCATCAAGCCAAGAGGCCAACCCCACTTGTTCAACAACAAGTGTAGGAGAGCATGCTAGGAGCAGCACCAGGCATACCTCAAAATGAGGTGCCAACCTGGTGAAGCTACAACACTTGCATGCCAAACAGCAGAATCAGCATGCTATAGACAGAGATAAGCAATTCCATAACCAATGGATCAGATCAAAGCTTTGCAGTCCTGCCACATCCAGTCGTGAATGGTGGTGGACAAATAAACAACTAATCAGAGGAGGTGACTTCACAAATATCCCCATCTTCAATGATGGGAGAGCCCAGCACATCAGTGCAAATGACAAGGCTGAAGCATTTGCAACCATCTTCAGCAAGAAGTGCAGAGTGATGATCCATCGGCATCTTCCTGAGCTTCCCAGCATCAGAGATGCCGGTCTTCAGCCAACTCAATTCAATCAACCTAAAATTGAGAAATCGCTGAAGGCACTGGATACTGCAAAGGCTATGGGCCCTGACAACATCCCAGCTGTAGTACTGAAGACTTGTGCTGCAGAACTAGTCACGCCCCTAGCCAAGCTGTTCCAGCACAACTACAACACTGGCATCTACCCGACAATGTGGAAAATTGCTGAGATATGTCCTGCCACAAAAAGCAAGACAAATCCAAGCAGGCCAATTACTGCCCCTTCAGTCTACTCTCAATCATCCGCAAAGTGATGGAAGCTGTCATGCACAGTGCTATCAAGCAGGACTTAGTCAGCAATAACCTGCTCAGTAAAGCTCAGTTTGGGTTCCACCAGGGCCATTTGGCTCCAGACTTCATTACAGCCTTGATCCAAGCATGGACAAAAGAGCTGAATTCAAGAGGTGAGGTGAGAGTGACTGCCCATAACATCAAGGCAACATTTGACTGAGTGTGACGAACCCTAGCAAAATTGAAGTCAATGGGAATCGGGGGGAAAGCTCTTCACTGGTTGGAGTCATATCTAGCACAATGGTTGTTGGAGGCTAATCATCTCAGCCCAAGGACATTGCAGCAGGAGTTTCTCAGGGTAGTGTCTAAGGCTCAACCATTTTCAGCTGTTTCATCAATGGTCTTCCCTCCATAAGGTCAGAAGTGGAGACGTTGCACAGTGTTTAGTACCATTTGCCACTCCTCAGATACTAAATCAGACCAGCCCTGCAAGCAGCAATAATTGCACAACATTCAGGCATGGGCTGATAAGTGGCAAGTAACATTCACGCCACACGAGTACCAGACAACGACTATCTGCAACAAAAGAAATTCTACCAATCTCCCTATGATGTTCAACAGCATTACCATTGCTGAATCCTCCACCAAAAACATTCTGGGGGGTTACCAATGACTAGAAACTTAACTGGACCAGCCATATAAATACTGTGGCTGGAACAGCAGGTCAGAGGCTGGGAATTTTGCAGCGAGTAACTCACCTCCTAACTCCCCAAAGCCTGTCCAACATCTACAAGGCACAAATCAGGAGCATGATGGAATACTCTGCTTGGATGAGCACAACTCCAACAACACTCAAGAAGCTCAACACCATCCAGAACAAAGCAGCCTACTTGATCGGCACCCCATCCACCATGTTAACTGCTTACTCCCTCCACCACTGGTACACGGTGGCAGCAGAGCGTACTATCTACAAAATGCATCAGCAACTCGCCAATGCTCCTTCGACAGCAACTTCCAAACCCACGACCTCTACCCACTGCGTGAACAAGGGCAGCAGGCACGCGGGAACACCACAACCTGCAAGTTCCCCTCCAAGCGACGCGTCATCCCGACTTGGAAATATATCGCAGTTCCTTCACTGTCGCTGGGTCAAAATTCTGGAACACCTTCCCTAACAGCACTGTGGGTGTGCCTACACCACATGGATTGCAGCAGTTCAAGAAGGCAGTTCACCACCATCTTGTCAAGGACAATTAGGGATGGGCACTGAATGTTGGACTTGCCAGTGACACTCACAATCCATGAATGAATATATTTAAAAAAGCCTTTTGGAAATCTAGATATATTACACCTATTATATTACCTTTATCCACTCTGTTACCTCTTCAGAAAATTCAAATAGGTTGGTCAAGCAAGACTTTCCCTTTTGAAATCCATGTTAACTAATCATTATGACATTGTTGATTTTTAGACATTTTTATATTTTCTCCTGAAGACATGAAAATGTGATACTTTGATATTCAGTTTCCAGCATCTCTTGGTGCTCCCCTAAAATGAGCAACTGGAAGGGGACACAAGTTAATTAGAAGTCAATGCTAAGTGCCAGATGCCTTCAAAACAACTCTTAAAATGGTGGCACCGATCAGGAAAGCAGTTACTATGGAGGCCAAAATTTGGACTTTTTCGCCCTTTCAGCAAGGTATAACATAATAAAGAACCAGTACATGGTCTTATTGCAGCAGAGCAGTGAAGAACCACATTTATTCCATGTCACAGATGTCAGACTCTAGGAGATGCTGAGCAATTGCTGGAAACTTCTCCATCACGACTGGTGGGGCACGAGGGAAAAGAGGAAATTTATTTGAGCTGAAAAAAAGGAGGAAAAATCATAAGGCCTCTTGTAAGATTTCAGTAAAGCAGCACAGGGTAACAATGCTGGAGCCATGAAAAGTGGCTTATTGACACTGTCTCCTGTCTACAGGTGGCAAGTGAAACTGGAAGAAAATGCAATAATCCAAACAATAAAAATATTGAAAATAATTAAATTGTCTCTCTTTTCTTACGCATTGGGCTCGGGAGGCGAGTCAGTGACTCTGGCCTCAGATGACTCTGGAGCAGGTGCTGGTGCCATATTTAAAGACATGCCAGACCGGCATTTACTCTTGCCTTGGAGTTATTTGCAGCTTTGTGCAGCCTAAAACTCTGCCTGACTGGTTCCTGTACACTCCCCCCCACCCCCATCCCTGCAAGGAGGGCAGAAGATGATGGCCGAGGCAAGACACAGGGTGGCCCCATGGTTCAGTGATGCCTCCCTGCAGATTCTCCTCCAGGCTGCAAGGGAATGTTGCGAGGTTCTCCTCCCCAGCAATGGCAAGAAGAGGTCCTCCTGCCTGACCAAGCAAGCCTGAGTGGAGATCGCAGAGGAGGTTAGCAGTTGTGGGGTCACCCAATGCAACTGGGTCCAATGCAGGAACAGGGTCAATTACCTCCTGCACTCTGCCAAGCTGAGTGCTCCATACCAATCGCCTTATTAAGGATTGCATGTGACTATGCGAGAGTGTGCGTGACATGGGTAAGGTAGCATTGCTACCTCTGATAAAGAGGACCACTAGGAGGATGCCTCATCCTATGACTCTCTTGCATCCTCCACCAGCACAGATATTTTCACCTCGATGGGTACCCGCTTGACATTAGAATCAAGGTCACAAGCTGGTGAGAGCACCGCACACACACCCGTGCAGCTGGCTGAGGTTGAGACAGGCGAAACCTCCAACAGTAGGAGGACTGTGGATGGCCAGGCCCATGTTGAGCCCCAGGATGATGACGATCCTCTGGTGTTGACAGCACAGGGCACGCTGGAGTTGCAGAGAGAGGTAAGGCAACATCTGGCAGAGATGTCAGAGGTTATACGCAGGCATGAGCGGACAATGGAGGAATCCATCCATGCCATGACTGCTGCCCTGTCTCAGGCCTATGGGCTTCCCCCATTGAGAAGTTGGCGACCCTCATGGAGAGCCAAATCCCACAAATGCATGCAGACCTGAACATTATCACCTTGGCCATGAGCTCAATATAGCAGTGGCAAGGCGTGAGGAGGAACAGGAGCCCGGAGGCTTCTCCAGCTCCTGATCCTTCTCTGGTGGGCAGAAAGGCTCAAGAAAGCCTTCAAAGGGGGGAGGAGAGGCTGCCATCCACATCTGAGGGCTCCCCTCAGGGTGTTCCGAGTATGGCCACTGGCTCCTCAGTCCCTCCGCCAGTGAGCCTAGCTCCAGAACTGCGATGCTTGATGAGAGTACTGCACCAGTCCAGAACACCCCGAGACAGCCAGGGCCTTCCAGGCCTCAGACAGCCAAAGGATGCTCATCAAAGTCATCACAGGCCAAGGGGCAGGCTGGTAAGGAGCCTGCCTCCAGCCCAGCTGCTGCCGCAGAGATCACAATGCGTAGGAGCACCGGCAAACGTATTAAGAACACTTAACCACACTTTGGGTCTCACCGGTGTAGCATATATATGTTTTGTGTTAATTAATTAAAATATTCTTTGTTCAAATCATTAGGCATCATTGTCTGAAAGCCATGTGCCATTATGCCTTAACTGTGAGCTGCCTACCTCCCTCTTCCCCCTTTAGGGCTATGCCAATGTGACAACTGCCCTCGTTAACATATGATCTCCCATGGAACGAGCGCGCATTGCAGCCGTTCGCAAGACAGGGACCACAAATGGGACGGAGGCAACAGAGTTCAGGCATTAAGGTGAGCCTTTTATTTCACCAGGATGGCTGTAAACGAGCCATTAAGAGGTTGTCTCTTGCCTCCTTTGTGCATTGCTCAACCCGTCTGGTCTCCTGTCTTGGCATCTGAGGATGTGACAATTCTGTCAGCAGAGTCACTGATGGACCTCAGTACCCAATCTTGATGATGGCCCACCTTCAGTGCAGCAGTGTGAGCAAGCAAACACATCACACAGCAGTTTGCAACCCAATACTGACACCCTCACACAAACTCACACTTGGCCCCCTTGCACAGACCCCAGAACCTTGAACCCCAGAGCTCCTTGCAGAGACCCCAGGACCTCGGACCCCCTTGCTGATCATGCAGCGCAGTCCCACAATGGCCTCCAAACCCCCCTCTTCCCCATGCAACAATGGTCAAGGCTGCCTGCCCATCTCGGCAATGTGGCCATTCGCCTCAGTGCCACCAGGTTTTACCGGTCATAAATTCGGAGGCACGAGTGCCACCCACCATTCACAGAATCATTCACCAATGGTTATATCGTTTTTAATTATATTGCAATGCATGTAAATTGGCATTTCATCAAATTAAAATAGGTTCCCGTCGTGTTGCGGCGCAATATCACGATCGTGCTTTCCTGCCAATGACAAAATCAGGAACTGATGTCAGGACACCGGAGTTCTGGGTGGACTGTTGCATTGCCATTCTCCATCCCACCATGCCACCATACACGCCCTCGACGGCCGCGTTAAATTCAGCCCAAAGAGAGGGAAAGAAAGATTGGATTGAGAGTAAAGAGACAGAAATGAAAAGTAAGAAAAGATCTAAAAATGTTAAACTTTAAAAATCTTTATGAAAGAATTATTACATGCAAGAATTGGTACAACAGTTTCAATTATTCCCTTTCTGGGCCAGAGAAACTGACTTTTTTATCCGTTCGTTGAATATGAGTGCTGTTGGCAAGGCCAGCATTTATTGTCCATTTCTAATCGCCTTTGAGTAGCTGGTGGTGAGATGCTGACAACTGAATGGTTTGCTCGGCCATTTTAGAGGGCAGTTCAGAGTCAACCACATTGGTGTGGGTTTGGAGTCACATGTAGATCAGACCAGGTAAGGACGGCAGATTTCCTCCCCTCAAAAACATTAATGAACCAGATGGGTTTTTACAACAATCCAGTAGTTTCATGATCACTATTAATGTGACTAGTATTTCATTCCAGATTATTAATTAATTGAATTTAAATTCCTCCAGCAGACGTGGTGGGATTTGAACTTATGTCTCCAGAGCATTAGCCCAGGCCTCAGGATTACTAGTCCAGTAACATAACCACTATGCTACTGTTCTCCTATGGGGATTGCATTAACAATGATCATCTCGCTAAAAAGGTTCTTACACTGTTAATTATGAGCCGTAACTTCCTGTGGCATGTTTAACAGGCAATTAAAGCACAAATTCAGCAAGTTCTTAACGTGGAGGCTGAGGGTGAGATGCCATTTGTGCAAGGTAAATGGCGAAATGGCTTAAATTGACAAGCAAGTTTGGAGATCACACAACTCACAGTGTATCTCTTCTTTAACATGCCATTACTTCTCCAGGATGATTTGATCTTGTGGATATGTAATTTTTTGTTGCATTTTCAAGGTTAAGGTCACAGTGGCGCAGTGGTTAGCACTGCAGCCTCACAGCTCCAGGGACCTGGGTTCGATTCTGGGTACTGCCTGTGCGGAGTTTGCAAGTTCTCCCTGTGTCTGCGTGGGTTTTCGCCGGGTGCTCCAGTTTCCTCCCACAGCCAAAGACTTGCAGGTGATAGGTAAATTGGCTATTGTAAATTGCCCCTATGTAGGTAGGTGGTAGGGAATATGGGATTACTGTAGGGTTAGTATAAATGGGTGGTACTTGGTCGGCACAGACTCGGTGGGCCGAAGAGCCTGTTTCAGTGCTGTATCTCTAAAAAAAAAGTTCTTAACCAGATGCATGTCTAACTTTCCCAAAAATGACAACCTGAATCTACACCTTTTCTAGAATAAGTACTTCAAAAAAATTACTAACTATGTCTGATCCAATAATTTGATTTTTTAAAAATTCGTTCATGGAATTTGGGTGGCGCTGGCTAGGCCAGCATTTATTGCCCATCCCCAATTGCCCTTGAGAAGGTGGTGGTGAGACGCCTTCTTGAACTGCTGCAGACCTTGTGTAGGTACAGCCACAGTGCTGTTAGGGAGGGAGTTCCAGGTTTTGACCCAGTGACAGTGAAGGAACAGTGATATAGTTCCAAGTCAGGATGGTGTGTGGCTTGGAGGGGAACTTGCAGGTTGCGGTGTTCCCATGCATCTGCTGCCCTTGTCCTTCTAGGTGGTGGAGGTCACAGGTTTGGAAAGTGCTGTTGAAGGAGTCTTGATGAGTTGCTGCAGTGCATCTTGTAGATGGTACACACTGCTGCCACTGTGTGACGGTGGTGAAGGGAGTGAATGTTGAAGGTGGTGGATGGGGTGTCAATTAAGTGGCTGCTTTGTCTTGGATGGTGTCGAGCTTCTTGGGTGTTGCTGGAGCTGCACCCAGCCAGGTAGGTGGAAGTATTCCATCACACTTCTGACTTGTGCCTTATGGACAGGCACTGGGGAAACAGGTAGTGAGTTACTCACTGCAGAATTCCTAGCCTTTGAGCTGCTCTTGTAGACGCTGTATTTATGTGGCTGGTCCAGTTCAGTTTCTGGTCAATAGTAACCCCCAGGATGTTGACAGTGGAAGATTCAACGATGGTAGTGCCATTGAACATCATGTGGGGATGGGTAGGTTCTCTTGTTTGAGATGGTGTTATGAAAGTACTTCCTTTTTTAATATTTTGTAAGGACACGTGTTTTCAAATTGTAGAAATGGATTCCTTCGGAGGTCTGAACAGATTATATAGATGCTGGACTTTGTTTTTTTAAAAAAAGGTCACTGGAAGGACTTTGGGACTTGGTTTACAAACACATTTACTGGAAATCACATGTCTTCAGCTAAGTAAAGAGCAAGAGCCTTGGTGACTAGGGGGAGTTGTTTACAGGGAAGTGACGTGTCAAGATTTATGGTGGTCAAGAGTTGGTTTTGTTTCAGATATTGTTTTGAGTCAGTTGGGGGTCAGCCTGCTAAGAGAGATGAAACCAGCTCATTCTTTTTCCACCTCTTTGAGAAACCCTGAGAATCCAGTGTGTGTGTACTGGAGAAATTGATTCCCCATTTCTCCTGAAACGCCTGCCAGACTAATCCTCTATATCACCTGAAAAGAACCACTCCGAGTATCCGAACACCGGAATTTTAAAAAGGCCAGCGGACAACCTCGCATATCTTATCCTCTCTTTCTTCAAGAATTAACAAGTATTTGGCCAAAGTTTTTTTTTTGCCTTTTTTGTGAAGAGATCTCTGCAGAGAAAACTTGTTTAATTTTTCTTAACTGGTGTGTGTGTGTGTGTTGGGCTAATTTAAAAGGGAACTTTCATATTTCAATCTTTGTGTTAATGCTTTGCATTTTTACTAAATATGTCTTGTTTTATAATAAATTAATAATTTTGCTGTTTATTAAAAAAACCAGGTTGGTGGATTTTATTCTGAAATAAAAATAGAGTATATAGTTTTAGCCGTATCGGTAACTGGGTAATCATTTAAAAATAAGTTGTGACCCATGAAGAAGTGGAACTAGAGAAAGACAGTGCACTCCTCCTACCTCGGTCATAACTATGGTCATTGCCTGGCACTTGTGTGGCACGAATGCAACTTGCCTCTTATCAGCCCAAGCCTGAATGTTGTCCAGGTCTTGCTGCATTTCTACACGCACTGCTTCAGAATCTGAGGAGTCGCAAATGTGCTGAACATTGTACAATCATCAGCGAACATCTCCACTTCTGACGTTATGATGGAGGGAAGGTCACCAATAAAACAGCTGAAGATGGTTGGGCTGAGGACATTACCCTGAGGAACTCCTGCAGTGATGTCCTGGGACTGAGATGATTGACCTCCAACAACCACAACCATCTTCCTTTGCGCTAGGTATGACTCCAATCAGCAGAGAGTTTTCCCTCTGATTTCCATTGATTCTAGTTTTGCTAGGGTTCCTTGATGCCATACTCAGTCAAATGCTACCTTGATGTCAAGGGCAGTCACTCTCACCTCACCTCTGGAATTCAGCTCTTCTGTTCATGTTTGGAGTAAGGCTGTAATGAGGTCAGGAGCTGAGTGGCCCTGAAGGAACCCAAACTGAGCATCAATGAGCTGGTTATTGATGAGTAAGTGACCCTTGATAGTACTGTTGACAATCCCTTCCATCACTTTGCCGATGATCGAGAGTAGACCGATAGGACAGTAATTGGGCGGGTTGGAGTTGACCTGCTTTTTGTGCATAGGACATACCTGGGCAATTTTCCACATTGCCGGGTAGATGCCAGTATTGTAGGTGTACTGGAACAGCTTGGCTAGGGGCGAGGATATTCTGGGCATAAATCTTCAGTACTACAGCCGGAATGTTGTCAGGGCCCATAGCCTTTGCAGTATCCAGTGCCTTTAGCTGTTTCTTGATATCACGTGGAGTGAATTGGATTGGCTGAAGACTGATGCGAGGAACCTCAGGAGGAGGCCGAGATGGATCATCCACTTGGCACTTCTGGTGAATATGGATGCAAATGCTTCAGCCTTGTCTGTTGCATTGATGTGCTGGGCTCCCTCCCACTGTTAGCTGTTTGATTGTCCACCACCATTCATGTCTGGATGTGGCAGGACTGCAAAGCTTAGATCTGAAATGTTGGTTGTGGGATCGCTTAGTCCTGTCTATCACATGCTGCTTCCGCTGTTTTGCAGTTTTGCAGCTTCACTAGGCTGACACCTCATTTTTAGGTATGCCTGGTGCTCCTCCTGGCATGTCCTCCTGCACTCTTCATTGAACCAGGGTTGGTCTCTTGACTTGATGGTAATGGTAGAGTGGGGGATATGTTGGGCCATGAGGTTACAGATTGTGGCTCAATACAATTCTGCTGCTGCTGATGGCCCACAGCACTTCATGGATGCCCAGTTTTGAGTTTCTAGACCTGTTCACAATCTATCCCATTTAACATGATGGTTATCCCATTTAACATGATGGTAGTGCCACACAACACGATGGAGGGTACCTCAATGTGAAGACAGGACTTTGTCTCCACAAGGACTGCGCGGTGGGGTCACTCCCACCAATACTGTCATGGACAGATGCATCTGCGACAAGTAGACTGGCGAGGATGAGGCCAAGTAGGTTTTTCCTTCTTATTGGTTCCCTCACCACCTGCCGCAGAACCAGTCTAGCAGCTATGTCCTTTTTCCAGCTCGGTCAGTACTGGTGCTACCGAACCACTCTTGGTGATGGACACTGAAGTCCCCTGTCCAGAGTACATTCTATGCCCTTGCTACCCCCATCAGCCGAGGGAAGGGCAGTAGATGGTAATCAGCAGGAGGTTTCTTTGCTCATGTTTGACCTGATGCTATGAGACTTCATGGGGCCCAGAGTCAATATTGAGAACTCCCAGGGCAACTCCCTCCCGACTGTATACCACTATGCCGCCACCTCTGGTGGGTCTGTCCTGCCTGTGGGATACCGTATGACTATGTCAGGCTGTTGCTTGACTAGTCTGTGGGACAGCTCTCCCAATTTTGCACAAGCCCCCAGATGTGAGTAAGGAGGACTTTTCAGGGTCAACAGAGCTGGTTTTGCTGTTGTTGTTTTCAGTGCCTAGGTCAATGCCGGTGGTCCATCTGGTTTCATTCCTTTTCTTGGACTTCGTAGTGGTTTGATACAACTGAGTGGCTTGCTAGGCCATTTCAGAGGGCAGTTAAGAGTCAACCACATTGCTGTGGGTCTGGAGTCACATGCAGGCCAAAGGATGGCAGATTTCATTCCCTAAAGGACATTAGCGAACCAGATGGGATTCTACAACAATCAACAATGGTTTCATGGTCACCATTAGAATTGCTTTTCATTCCAGATTTATTAATTGATTTCAAGTTTCATCATCTGTCGTGGTGGGATTCGAACCCATTTCCCCACAGCATTAGCCTGGATCTCTAGATTACTAGCCCAGTGACATTACCAGTACACCACCGCCTCCCAGCAGCATAAGTACTCAACAAAGTAAGAAGTTAGTGCTAAAAAGTTTGAATGATTAGAATTTAAACTAAATGACTAACTCATTTTATTTTTCCATTTTAGATTCCTTCCATGCTATACACCATTCCCCTGTGGAGAGGACTGATCCGAACGCTGCTTTTAAACTGACCCATTGTGCACTTGTTTACATATCAAATTCTCAATTTTGCTCAGGTCACAGAAGCCAAATGGAAGCCAGGTGCTTCCTCACAGAGATGAAGGATGTTAGCTACCACGTCATCTCAAGTCACACATTTCCTAACAACCTGGGAAAAACCAGAGAAGAAAACTGAGAAGTAAAATTGAAAAACAAATGTAAGGTGGTCAAGAACTACATCACATTTGGTACACTACCAAGCACAGCACAGTGGTTAGGATGCAGATTTACACTCACAGTTCCCTCAGCTGTACTAATGGGGTGGGTATCAGACCTTTCCCAAACAAGGAGAAAAGAATTTTCAGGGTGAGTTGCAAAAACAATTTCAACAGTTGCACCAATAAGAGGTCACGTGTGTGCTCTTGAAACAAAACTTCTTCTGAAATTAACAGTTGTGCTAGTTAAGTTGCATATAGAGGATTTTTTTTAAATTCTGTTTTTACAGAAACATTAGGAATAGAAATAATTTTGAATGTCATCTCAAGGAGAAGTGACAGAAAAAAAAATTACCTGTACTAGCCAAGCAGTCCTCAAAACATAACTATATTCTCTCTATTCTGAATCATAGGTAAATAAGTCACACATAGTCTGCCGCCCACAAAGTCACCTCTCCAATGCATCACTAACGCCCACGCTGTCACACGCCCACACAACATAGTTACTCACTTAAAGTTACCTATGCCCAAACTCACCCAATCATCACAACAATGTACTTAAACATTAATTATCCACATTAATCGCAGTCTTTCATCACAGTGTAGGCACCACTTCGGAAGCAAAATAAAAAAGGCAAGATAGCAATCTAAGAATGTCTGATTCAATAATTCTCAAAATTCATATTGTTAATGTATGTTCTGTTTGAAATTAGCAATATGCCTAGTCTATGGGCTGAATTTTACAGACCCCCCAACATCGGGGGTCGTGGCGGGGCAGGGGAGGGACCGTAAAATGCTCTGTGAGAGGGCCACCACGCACTCTGACGCCGGGAAGGCCTGGTTCGATATTACCGGTGGTGGCGAGGCCTCATGGCAGACCCACCCGCCCCGCCGCGCGGCAAAGTGACTGTCCATTTAAATATTTAAATTAATTAAAATCAATGAATTAACGAGACCTATATTCTTGCCGTCTGTCCTGGTGTGATCTTTGTGCCGCTGGCCGGCACTCCCACACCTTCGGATCCCTGTCGAGGAAACTGAGGTGGAACACTGGTGGGGAGAGCGGAGCAAGTAAGTTTTTCAGTGCGGGGGTGGGGGCGAGAGGGGAGGGCCAGGGAGCGGGGTCAAAGTATTATTATTAGTAGTGGATGGTGGGAAGAGTTACTGTTTAAAGTTTATGTACTTTGCGGAGGGGAGGAGATCAGGTGGACAAGTTAAGTGTTTAGGGGGGTGGGGGAAGAGGGCAAGTAATTAATTTAATTGTTATGGGGGGGATGGGAAAGGGGCATGTATTTAATTTTTTTAATTAAATGTATCTTTAAATATTTAAATGGAACCAGGCGGACTTGAAGCCCTTTAAAAATGGCATCAGCGCCTGCACAAAGGCAGCTGACTCCATTGCCAGGGATGGACGGTCCGCCCCTCCATGTAATCGGTGGGGGGGGGGGGGCGGGGGGAGCAGCCCGCCCCAGCTATTTAAATGAGCCACCGTGCTTAATATTGCAGCAGCTCCGCAACGTTTGCCCGCTGCCAATTTCGGCGACGGGAGTATAAATTTCAGCAGCTTGAAATAGGTAAAGAAATAGATTAGTGCTGTAAGGTTTGTTTTACTGGAAATTGCTTCAGGTTTTGTTTCTCGTGGAATAATTATTCTCAGATGTTGACAGCTGTACCTAGCCTGAAAAGTAAATATATAAAACAAACAACCATACTGCAAAACTGTGTTTACATTTAACCTTACTTAATTAGGGCTCTGTTGGAATGTAAGTTAACTAATGTGTGGAAGTAGAATAGAACTTATTTTAATGCATCACTCCTTTGTTTAACCAATTTGATAAGAAATAAGAACAGCCAATTTGAATGGCTGTTATTAACAGCTTTTTAACAGACCTTATGAACAGTCTTAGACATAAATAAAGAGTGATAAGACAAATACGGATAATGAAACTTTTAGGAATTAGTTTGACACCAGATTTGCAATGTTTCTGGGGAGGATGGAACTAGTCAGGGAGAACAGCTTGAGATACGATGAGGAATGGATGAGGTAAGAGTGACTGATCAAGGTCAGAAGGTACATGCAAAGGCTCAAGCTAATGGCAGGTGAATTACATTAAAGGCAGGATTTTCAACCTATGGTTTAGACAATGAACTCAATGTTTACAGGGTATTTCAAAATAAGGTAAATCCTTAAAGGGTGAAAGGACCTGGTCAATAATCCATCCAGGTGTCCACCTCTAAAAATGGCATAAAATAAGAGACTTTGGGAGATCTCAGTGCAGTATTCCACTAAAGTTAAATAGCAACAATGTTAAGGTAAACACTTTCATTACAGCAAAGAAACCAGGTATTTGTTCTAAAGTTTGCAGGCCTTATTTGCTCCGTGGAGAAGAACTGTTAAGGAAGACTCCGGTCCAAAACTCCCGAGTGGTTTGAGAAGTCAAGACGACTTGGGGCAACAAGGAGAAAAGTGGAAGAAGAGCAAGCTGTTTGCGCAAGCCAGCAGTCCAGCCTGATCTGGAGCGGCACTCGCTACTTGTCATTATTGTATGCATAACTAGTGTGTTATATCCTGTCTTAAACTGATTAACCATATTGGTTACAGTTGATCTTGATTACAAGGTTAAAATCACTACAGTTCTAATGACTTTTTTGGTTTTAAAAATCAATAAAATCATCCAGCACAGATTGTAATAGCTCCTTTATACCAGGAACAAATTAATCCATTCATTTGACTGTTTTACCACTATTAATGTAGTGGTTTTGTTCCCTTCGACTTAGGAGGAGCCTTCAAACTGGCTTACTGAATATCAGAAGCATAAAACCAGGTTTTGCCTTTGTCTTCAGTATCAAAAGCCAAGGCAAAGACTGTAAAAAGGGTCACTGACCCGAAACGTTAACTCTGCTTCTCTTTCCACAGATGCTGCCAGACCTGCTGAGTGATTCCAGCATTTCTTGTTTTTGTGTAAAATAAATATATGTCATAGAGTCATACAGCACAGAAACAGGCTCCTCGACCCACTGTGGCCATCAAGCACCTATTCTAATCCCATTTTCCAGAACTTGGCCCATAGCCTTGTATGCTATGGCGTTTCAAGTGCTCATCTAAATACTTCTTAAATGTTGTGAGAGTTGCTGCCTCTACCATCCCTTCAGGGAGTGTGTTCTAGATTCCAACCACCCTCTGGGTGAAAAAACGTTTCCTCAAATCCCCTCTAAACCTCCTGTCCCTTGCCTTAAATCTATGCCCTCTGGTTATTGACACCTCCGCTAAGGGAAAACGTTTCTGCCTAGCTACCCTATCTATGCCTGCTCATAATTTTGCATACCTCAATCAGGTCCCCCCCTCAGCCTTCTCTGCTCTAAGGAAAATAACCCTACCTTATCCAGTCTCTCATCATAGCTGAAATGCTCCAGCCCAGGCAACATCCTGGTGAATCTCCTCTGCACCCTCTCCAGTGCAATCACATCCTTCCTATGGTGTGACGACCAGAACTGTACACAGTACTCCAGCTGTGGCTTAACTAGCATTTTATACAGCTCCATCATAACCTCCCTGCTCTTATATTCTATGCCTCAGCTAATAAAGGCAAGTATCCCATATGCCTTCCTAACCACCTTATTTATCTGTGCTGATGCCTTCAGTGATCTATGGACAAGTACACCAAGGTCCTTCTGTACTTCCTAGAGTCCTACCCATTGTATATTCCCTTGCCTTGTTAGACCTCCCAAAATGCATCAGCTCACATTTCTCAGCATTAAATTCCATTTGCCACTTATCTGCCCATTTTACCAGCCCATCTATATCATCCTGTAATCTTAGGCTTTCCTCCTCACTATTTACGACACCACGAATTTTCGCGTATCTGCGAACTTACTGATCATACCTCCTATATTCACATCTAAATCATTAATGTACACTACAAACAGCAAGGGTCCCAGCAACGATCCCTGCAGTACACCACTGGTAGGCTTCCACTCACAAAAACAACCCTCGACCATCGCCCTCTGCCTCCTGCCACTAAGTCAATTTTGGATCCAATTTGCCAAATTGCCCTGGATCCCATGGGCTCTTACCTTCTTAACCAATCTTCCAAGTGGGACCTTATCAAAAACCTTACTGAAGTCCATGTAGACTCACAGTGGCACAGTGACTAGCACCGCAGCCTCACAGCTCCAGCAATCCGGATTCAGTTCTGGGTACTGCCTATGTGGAGTTTGCAAGTTCTCCCTGTGACCGCGTGGGTTTCCTCCGGGTGCTCTGGTTTTCTCCCACATGCCAAAGACTTGTGGGTTGATAGGTAAATTGGCCATTGTAAAAATTGCCCCTAGTGTAGGTAGGTGGTAGGAGAATTGAGGGAAGGTGGGGATGTGAGAGGGAAAAAATGGGATTAATGTAGTATTAGTATAAATGGGCGGTTGATGGTTGGCGTGGACTCGCTGGGCTGAAGGGCCTGTTTCGGTGCTGTATCTCTCTATGCCTCAATGACATCAACTGCTTTACCCTCATCTACACATCTAGTCACATCCTCGAAAAATTCAATCAAGTTTGTTAGACATGATCTCCCCCTGACAAAACCATGCTGACTATCCTTGATTCATTCTGCTCCTCAGAATTGTTTCCAATCATTTCCCTACCACTGACGTTAGACTCACCGGCCAGTAATTACCTGGTTTATCACTGCTACCCTTCTTAAATTCTTTCTTTCTTTTTTTCTTTTTCTTTCTTTCTTTTGGGCCTCCTTATCTCGAGAGACAATGGATACGCGCCTGGAGGTGGTCAGTGGTTTGTGAAGCAGCGCCTGGAGTGGCTATAAAGGCCAATTCTGGAGTGACAGGCTCTTCCACAGGTGCTGCAGAGAAATTTGTTTGTTGGGGCTGTTGCACAGTTGGCTCTCCCCTTGCGCCTCTGTCTTTTTTCCTGCCAACTACTAAGTCTCTTCGACTCGCCACAATTTAGCCCTGTCTTTATGGCTGCCCGCCAGCTCTGGCGAATGCTGGCAACTGACTCCCACGACTTGTGATCAATGTCACACGATTTCATGTCGCGTTTGCAGACGTCTTTATAACGGAGACATGGACGGCCGGTGGGTCTGATACCAGTGGCGAGCTCGCTGTACAATGTGTCTTTGGGGATCCTGCCATCTTCCATGCGGCTCACATGGCCAAGCCATCTCAAGCGCCGCTGACTCAGTAGTGTGTATAAGCTGGGGATGTTGGCCGCTTCAAGGACTTCTGTGTTGGAGATATAGTCCTGCCACCTGATGCCAAGTATTCTCCGAAGGCAGCGAAGATGGAATGAATTGAGACGTCGCTCTTGGCTGGCATACGTTGTCCAGGCCTCGCTGCCGTAGAGCAAGGTACTGAGGACACAGGCCTGATACACTCGGACTTTTGTGTTCCGTGTCAGTGCGCCATTTTCCCACACTCTCTTGGCCAGTCTGAACATAGCAGTGGAAGCCTTACCCATGCGCTTGTTGATTTCTGCATCTAAATAATTAAATAATGGTACCATATTCGCTGTCCTCCAGTCCTCTGGCACCTCTCCTGTGGCTAGAGAGGATTTGAAAATTTGTGTCAGAGCCCCTGCTATCTCCTCCCTTGCCTCACATAACAGCCTGGGATACATCTCATCTGGGCCTGGGGATTTATTCACTTTTAAGTTCGCTAAAACCTCCTCCCTTTCAATGCTAATTTGTTCGAGTATATCACAATCCCCCTCCCTGACTTCTACACCTACATCGTCCTTCTCCATAGTGAACACAGATGGAAAGTAATCATTTAAAACCTCACACACAGGTTGCCACTTTGGTCCCGAATGGGCCCTACTCTTTCCCTGGTTTTCCTCTTGCCCTTAATATACTTAAAAAACGCCTTGGGATTTTCCTTTATCTTGCCCGCCAGTTTTTATCATGCCCCCTCTTCGCTCTCCTAATTACTTTTTTAAGTATTCCCCTACACTTTCTATACTCCTCTAGGGCCTCCACTGTTTTCACCCCTCTGAATCTGCCATAAGCCTCCTTTTTTTTCCTTATCCAATCCTCTATATCCCTTGACATCCAGGGTTCCCTTGACTTATTGGTCCTACCCTTCACCTTTGTGGGAACATGTTGGCCCTGTACTCTCTCTATTTCCTTTTTGAATGACTCGCATTGGTCTGATGTAGACTTTCCTACAAGTAGCTGCCCCCAGTCCACTTTGGCCAGATCCTGTTTCATCATATTGAAATCAGTCTTCCCCCAATTCAGGACCTTTATTTCCTGTCCATCTTTATCCTTTTCCATAACTACCTTAAATCCTGCAGAGTTATGGTCACTATCCCCGAAATGCTCTCCCACTGACACTTCTACCATTTGTCCGGCTTCATTCCCTAGGATTAGGTCCAATACCGCCCCCCTTCTCTTGGAGGACTTTCTACTTGCTGGCTCAAAAAGCTCTCCTGTATGCACTTAGAATTCCGCCCCCTTTAAGCCTTTTGCACGAATACTATCCCAGTTAATATTGGGGAAGTTGAAATCCTCTACTATTATTACCCTATTATTTTTACACCTCTCTGAGATTTGCCTACATATCTGCTCCTCTATCTCTCCCTGACTATTTGGACGCCTGTAGTACACTCCTAGCCAAGTGACTGCCCTCCTTTTGTTTTTAAGTTCTACCCATATGGCCTCATTTGAGGAACCTTCTAAGATATCATCCCTCCTTACTGCAGAAATGGACTTCTTGATCAATAGTGCAATACCACCTCCTCTTTTACAACCCCCCGCCACCCCACCCCCTGTCACGCCTGAAGATTCTATATCCTGGAATATTGAGCTGCCAGTCCTGCCCTTCCCTCAACTATGTCTCTGTGATAGCAATAATATCATATTCATCTGCCTTACCTGTAAGACTCCTTGCATTAAAATAGATGCAATCCAGCCTTGCATTATTCTCTTGTGCCTCAATAGATCTATGTTTGCTCTGCCTTCCAGACTGACTTAATTTCCCTTCTATATTTAGCTGTGCATCACTCCCTACTGTATCTTCACTCTGTATCCCATCCTCCTGCCAAATTTGTTTGAACCCCCCCCGCCTAGCAACGGCACTAGCAAACCTCCCAGCAAGGATGTTGGTCCCATTTTGGTTCAGGTGCAATCCATCCAACTTGCACTGGTCCCATTTTCGCCAGAAACAGACCCAGTGATCCAGGAAACTAAAGTCCTTCCTCCTGCACCACGTCTTCAGCCATGCATTCATCTGGTCTATCCTCCTATTCCTATACTCACTAGCACGTGGTACTGGGAGTAATCCAGAGATTACAACCTTTGAGGCCCTGCTTTTTAATCTGCTACCTAGCTCCCTAAATTCTTGTTGCAGGACCTCATCCCTCTTTCCACCTACGTCGTTGGTACCAATGTGAACCATGACCTCTGACTGTTCCTCCCCCTTCAGAATGTCCTGCAGCCACTCCATGACAATCTTGACCCGAGCACCAGAAGGCAACATACCATCCTGGAGTCAGGTTTGCGGTCACAGAAACACCTATTTGTACCCCTTACAATAGAATCCCCTATCACTATAGGTCTCCCACTCTTTTTCCGCCCCTTCTGTGCAGCTGTGTCACCAGTGGTGCCACAGACTTGGCTCTTGCTGCCTTTCCCTGAGAAGCTATCTCCCCCAACAGTATTCAAAACAGAATATCTGTTAGAGAGGGAGATGGACCCAGGGGACTCCTGCACTACCTGCCTAGTTCTTCTACTTTGCATGGCAGTCACCCACTCCCTTTCTGCCTGAGAAGTCTTTATCTGTGGTGTGACCACCTCCCTGTACATGCTATCCACGTTGATCTCAGCCTCGCAGATGCTCCATAGTGTCCTCAGCCGCCGCTCCAGATCTGAAACGCGGATCTCGAATAGCTGCAGCTGGAGACACTTCCTGCACACGTGTTCACCCTGAACACTGGAAGTGTCCCTGACTTCCCACATTGCACATTGCCGAGCTGCCCTGCCATGACTTACCCTTAATTTACTCCCTTAAATTATTCAAAATTTGAGATTATTTACACTATGGGCCTTGATTCCCTAAAAACCACTACTTACTATATAAAAAAGTAACAATTACTGGTAATTATTAATAAATTACACTAATTAATTGTGCTGTGATTCTTAGTCAAACAACAAAAATCCTATTTATCAGAACAATTTCCAGAAACAATTCTCTACTACAGAAGGCTGATAAGATCAAGAATCTTCAATAGCTCCAATAAATAAGTCGCATTTGTGTTATCATGCATGTAATTCCAGCTAGTAAGCCTCTTAGATGTTTTGAAAAAAACACATGGCTGGAATGAAACATTCTACATCCACCTGGATTACAGCTGTTCAGGTGTGAATGAACCTTTAAAACATACTGCGACGTGCAAAGCTAAGCACAAAGCATTCACTCATTTAGGATGCACATCCTATGCCCTTTAAACACATAAAATAAAAGCAAAATACTGCGGATGTTGGAAGCATTTGTGTTCCGGAGAAGGGTCACTGACCCGAAACGTTAACTCTGCTTCTCTTTCCACAGATGCTGCCAGACCTGCTGAGTGATTCCAGCATTTTTTGTTTTTGTGCCCTTTAAACACATGACAGGAACTTGTACACTGATGGAATTTACAGTTGCCATTTGTTGACAACAAGAAAATTGTGGAGCAACAAACATACATCAGGAATTTATACCACCAAATGTTCAGCATTTTGTAATATACCAATGTCATTGGCTAACATTTAAATCAATGTTCATCAGCACTGTGACTTAATAAATAGTAAAAAGCATTGAATTGTCCCAGGATTAATACATTAATACTGTGCTTTGGGACTGAAAGAGTGCATGGAATACTGCTTTTTAAAACATGTTCTTAATGCATTAAACTATGTTCAAGGATGATCACACCATGAGAAAAGTGTAACTGCACTGCAAAGATCATTCTGCCTGAGGAAGTATGTACTTCACCATCCTTAATGTTCCATGGTTTACCTGTGGAGTGAATGCAGGGATTTGTCTTTATTTTCGATAAGTCTGTTGCTGGTCTGTATCAAGCAAAACATATCGTTGACCTCTACTCATGAACAGCACATTTGATTCTTGTGCAATTTAGATATTAGTGGTACGTACTGTACGTCAGTGGATTGCACCATACTGCCTGTAAAATTGGACGCAATGTACTGAGCAAGATAGGATCACATACTTAAAAAACATTCAATTCATTATATTACCTCTGTTGGATCTTGAAAGACAAATCTTCTATCAGCTGCAGCCTGTTCCTTCGGTAGCCAGTGTGCTCCAGCAACATTTTCTGAAGAACATCTGCTAACTAAAAGTAAATGGGTCACATAGACTTCAAAATGCATATATTACAAACACAAAATGCTCCTTATATTCTAAATCAACATTGTCTATTCAAAATACACCAAAGATATAGGGTGGCCCATCAGTGCAACAGTTCAAAAATCTGAAGTTTACATGCACTCACCAGTTAAGATGTATATTCTAGCAAGACTACATTTCTAAGAAGGCATTTGAATTATTTTGACATCTATTTCCCAATCTCGTATTAAAGTTTCTACCAGAACATGTTTTTACTTTAAAAGGGTCTCTAGTAATTATTGTGATATCAATAACTTGCTATCATCTCATTAGGCTATTCAACTACTGTTTTTGTGGGAGAACATAGCCTCTGTGAGGTGGAAAAAATACAGGCAGCTGAATAAAGGACAGTGGAAAGGACTTAGTCACATCCTCCTTCATCGACCTCTTACCCACACAACAATGCCCCCCCACCTCCTCCACTTTTTACTTCCTTCCCCTCTTCAGGTTCTTCCTCTACTACATTCAGGCAATTCAGTTTGACCTCTGCTATTACTGCTCCTGAACTTGCCTTCGTGAACTGCAGAAGAGCGGTCCTGGGCAACTCTGCTTTCAATAGTCATAACTGGCAAATCACAGTGTGGGAAATCATGGCTGCCAGTTTACGTCCTATATTAACGCTAATATCATCAGATTCCTTTATTTTAAGTAAGGGAAAACCAATAAGCTTTTGAAGAATCCTGTATGTCAGCAGTGTGTTATCTTGCATAGATAGCACTAAGGTGGGATATGACTTCACATCCACAATAGCACACATTGTTGCATACATGTTCTGATCTGTCATACAGTGAATAAATGCTGAGAAGAGTCCAAGTACCTAATCACAGAGAGAAGAATCCTTCTTTTGGTGGTCTTAAATAGTAATGAACAGATGCAGAGAAGTATCGCTAACAGTCTGGGTGGAACTCAAATCTCTCAGCCATGGACACTGGCAGGGAGAGACTCAATTAAGGAAAGAAAACAAGTGCTTTATGTGATAGGATGGTAGATCTCCCAACTCCTGGCACTGTTCCACTAACCAAAACAAAAATGGCTATTTCAGGCACAGCAGTGTCTGTCTCATACACACAAGCAATGAGCAGCATCCAACTGTTCAAAAATTATGATTTGGAAATTCTGTCACTGGTGTTGTTAAACACTTGGTGCCCTCATCTGGACATGTACTGTAATCATGCAATGAGCAAATATAAGGACCATTCGCAGTTTCCATCATTTCCACAGCCCAAATGGTAAAGGGATTATTATGCATTCTAAAAAGGAAAAAAAAGTAAATATTTCTTAAATGAGCCTTAACTCAATAACATCTTGCAATTATATAGTACTTTTATTTCAAATTGAAGTCAAAATGTAAGTTTTATGAATGTCCCACAGTAACTAGATGAAATATCACATCATGCTATAGAATTTGTTGATCTACCTGATAAGTGGTCGACCTTTTATGATTCTATTACATAATCCAAGCAAATACATGGAGGCTATGGCAGGATTTGAATAACAACTCGCATTCACTTCACTGACATTTACCAAAAAAATCACAAAACAGCAAAAACTTCAAATACTGGTAATAGGAAATACAAATATAAACATGCTGAAAATATACAGCTTATTCTTCAGTATCTGAAG
This sequence comes from Heterodontus francisci, assembly GCF_036365525.1. Lineage (NCBI taxonomy): Eukaryota > Metazoa > Chordata > Chondrichthyes > Heterodontiformes > Heterodontidae > Heterodontus > Heterodontus francisci. The sequence goes on along the minus strand of NC_090384.1, from coordinate 79,204,707 downwards.
ATAGGTCAAGGGTTCAGCTGTAGACTTTGTCAGAACTGATATTATGATACATACAAATGACTGAGTGATTGGGCACTGCAGAAAATCCTGAGGGAACATTCTTAATCTAAGTGAGTCTTTGGAATTCCCTTCCTCAAAAGACAGTGGAAGCAGAGTCTTTGAATATTTTTAAGGTAGAGGTAGATTGATTCTTGATAAGCAAGGGGGTGGAAGGTTATCGGGGTAGGTGGGAACGTGGAGTAATCAGTTCAGCAATGAACTTATTGAATGGCGGAGTAGGCTCGAAGGGCCAAGTGGCCTACGCCTGCTCTTAATTCGTATGTTCGTATGTATCAACATCAATGCCATGAAATGGTAGAATAAAAGTTCACACTTGCAATTCCAACTCAAAATGTAATTGGTGAAAGAGTACCAAGCAAAGGCTAACCATCTCTCTACAGGAAAAATCAAAGTGAATCATTCCAGACTACATACTAGCTGGCTTAACAGCAACATTGGCAGAGGGCTGAAACAGAGCACTTGTGTGGGAGGCCCAAGGAGAGAGGGAACAAAATCTAAAAAAATATGATTTGACATACAATTGTTGTGCTAAATAATATGAAACATAATTGAAAATTGAGAAAACAATTGCATTCTTTTGATAAAATGTTCTATTTTTCATTATGCAGAAATTCTATTGAGTCTACAGAGGATCCATTTGTGTGTCATTTGGACCCCTGGATGGTGTTTCCATCTCATTTTTTCAAAACATGACACTTAATAGCATTTATGTGGTCCCAAAAGCAATAAAAAAAAACTTTACATTACCCCAGTAATGACAGCACAATAAAGCATTGACGTCACTAACATTTTACATACTAACAGAAAACATTAACTATCAGGGTACCGAAACCCATCAAAATACATACCTCTTCTGGGTAGCTTATGCAGGTTAATATCCTGTACACTTATCATAGAATGTTAGAAAATTTTAATCTTAAATTTGCTTCAGTCATTCCTTTACCTTCTCCACGATCAGGAAGGCTGAATGTTCCATCCTGTGCACATTGTTCCATATAAATGCTTCAGTGATTCTGGCAAGTTCTGCCCTTAAGCAAAAAGAGGAAGGAAAAGAGACTCCCTCTTCCCTTGGTGATCTGAGCAAAACTGGTGAACTCAATGGACAAGCCGCAATTCCAACTATCAATTGAGACTGGGTGCAAATTTGGATGTCCTAATTCAGAATCTGATACTCAGACTGCACAACTCGCAGTACAGCAGCAGTGCAGCAATCTTAAAGTGCTGTGAACATAGGTTTCCATAGCAGCAGCTCAAAACTTGATTATTAAGATTCCATATCTCTTGACATTTTAAAGAATTAAAATGAAATGACAAAACTTCATTAGATGCAGCATGTAAACAAGATAGGACATTGGGACTAGGTAGTTAAATAAAGAAAACATTGGGCAAAACTCAGATTTTGCATTCTCTAGTTTTGGTAAACCATAAGTCCATTATTCATTCTAATATGTAAACACTGATATACATTCTGATTCCCCACGATAGCAAAAATCCTAATTTTCTGCTTCAGTAATAATATACCAGTTCTAAAAATGGTGATTATTTCAAAATTTCTGTCTGCACGTCATACCTTGAAGTGAGCTTTCTGCGGTCTTACTGGGGCCTGCCCATGCACCCTGCACTCTTGCTCGCTGTCTTTTGTCTGCCATGAATCTTGCAAATTTCACTTCTTCACTGCCATAACACACTAAAAGTATAGGAACACAAAATTGAGTTGTCATTTATATACTGTCTTCAACGTAACATAATATTCTAAATGCACTTCACAGGTGTGTTTTGAAGCAAAATTTGACACTGAGCCACAAAAGATGATTTTAGGACAGGTGAGCAAAAAATTGGTCAAAGAAATAGACTTTAAGGAGTCTCTTAAAGGAGGAGATAGTGAGGAGAGGCTGAGGGAGGCAATTCCACAACTTAAGGCTCAGGCAGCTGAAGACAATACCACTGGTGGAACAATTAAAATCAGGGATAAGCAAAAGGCTGGAAAATGGAGGAGTGCATAGATCTTGGAGGGTTGTAGAACTGGAGGCGGTTGCAGAGATAGGGAGAGGCAAGGCCATGGAGGGACTTGAAAACAAGGAGAGTTTTAGAACTGAGGTGGTGTCAAACAGGAGGGCAATTCAGGTCAGCAAGCACAGAGGTGAACGGGACTTAGTGCGACTTAAGATACGGGCCGCAGAGTTTTGGATGAGTTCGAGTTTATGGAGCTTGGAAGATGGGAGGTTGGCCAGTAGAGCTTTGCAGTAGTTAAGTCTAGAAGTAATAATGGCATGGAATTGGTTTTCAGAGTAGATGAACTGAGGCAGAGATGGAGATGGACGATGTTATGAGGGTGGAAGTCGGCAGTCTTGGTGACAGGTTGGTATCTGTTTAGAAGCTCATCTCAGGGTCACATAGGACGCCAAGATTGCAAACAGCCTCAGACAGTAACTGGTTTAAGGGATGGAGTCGGTGGCAAGGGAATGCAGTTTGTGGCAGGGACCGAAGACAATGTCTATATTGACCAATACTAAAACCATATCCATGCCCGTCTGTATGCACATATTATTGTGGGGAATTAATAAGGAAGTCGGATTTTTACCAAGTCCAAAACAGGGTAACGGTGGAAGATGGGAATGGATCAGAAAGTGGGATAGGGATTTCAATTACTATTTTGTCAGCAAGAAAATCCGAAGAACGCAAATTGAAAAAAAAATTTTAAAAATTGACCTCCGGTTTACATTTTAGAAATTTTCAGATAATCCACTTAAAAAACAGACGAGTGCCAAACCTAAGGGACTTATTGCATAATGTTAGCAAAAGCTTATTCGGGCTGCGATATGACTGAAATGCGGGGTTTCGCGCAGTAAGTACATTTACTCGGCTAGTTTGCCAAGACCATTGCCACGAAAACCCAGTAAAATGAATCTTTCTAGTGGGTGGCACTGCAAGTTTACTTTCCGGTCGCTGTTAGCTATTCCTGTGGCAACATCCAACAACACTAACTCTACAATAAACGACAGCAAAAGGCAAGGAAAACTTTCCTATAGCGTGTTTTGATCGCAGAACCTCTTCCTGTAACACGTTACACAGGAACAGTTACAACTTCCGTTACTGCGTGCTGTTTCTGCAGTACTCTAACATGATAGATGTTTTACTGCGGTTAGAGGAGCAGGTAGAAATCGCTGACTTTGGATGTGTCGCAGCTCAGCACCATAAATGCGTCGTTTGTAGATGTGCACACCTACTGAAATGAGATGTGTTTGTAGCTTTAAGGATGCACATAGAAAGCAGAAAAAGTGAATTTATGTAGCTCCTTTCACGTCTTCAGGGCCTTCCAAGTGCAGCCAAGTAAATTACATTCATTACTGTTATCGAAGCAAATTTGCATGCAGTAGGAGCCAACAAAAAACGAATGAATAACGTGATAATCTGATTTGGGCTTGATGTTGGCTTGGATATCACTTTTCAAATAGCGCCATTTGATTATTTATATTCATCGGAGCAGGCAGACAGAACCTTGATTTAACATCACAATTGAAAGGCAGCATCTCTGATAACACAGCAAGCTCTCTACATCACACTGAAGTGCCAATTTAGTTTAAACACTCAAGTTCGTAGTGGCGCTTAAGGTACAAAAATAAGACATAGAAGCAGGAATAAATCAGACCACTGCTCGAGCCTGCTCCGCCAGACATAAGATCACGACTAAACTTATACATCAAATCCACTTTCCTGCCTATCCACATAGCCATTGATTCCCTTAGTACCCAAAAGTCTATTGATTTCAGTCTTGAATATACTCATCGACTGACCATCCACAGCCCTCTGAAGGAGAGAATTTCAAAGATTCACAACCCTCTAAATGAAGAAAGTTTTTTTTTCATCATGGGATGTGGGCGTCACTAGCTATGCCAGCATTTATTGCCCATCCCTAACTGCCCTTGAGAAGGTGGTGGTGAGCTGCCTGCTTGAACCGCAGCAGTCCATGTGAGGTAGGTACACCCACAGTGCTGTTAGAAAGGGAGTTCCAGGATTTTGACCCAGCGACAGTGAAGGAATGGCAATTTAGTTCCAAGTCAGGATGGTGTGTGACTTGGAGGGGAACTTGCAGGTGGTGGTGTTCCCATGCATCTGCTGCTCTTGTCCTTCGAGGTGGTAGAGGTCGCGGGTTTGGAAGGTGCTAGCTAAGGAGCCCTGGTGAGTTGTTGCATTGCATCTTGTAGATGGTACACACTGCTGCCATTGTGCGTCGGTGGTGGAGGGAGTGAATGTTTGTGGATGGTGTGCCAATCAAGCGGGCTGCTTTGTTCTGGATGGTGTTGAGCTTCTTGAGTGTTGTTGGAGCTGCACCCATCCAAGCAAGTGGAGAGTATTCCATCACACTCCTGACTTGTGCCTTGTAGATGGTGGACAGGCTTTGGGGAGTTAGGAGGTGAGTTACCCGCCGCAGGATTCCTAGCCTCTGTCCTGCTCTTGTAGCCACGGTATTTATATGACTACTGCAGTTCAGTATCTGGTCAATGGTAGCCCCTAGGATGTTGATAGTGGGGGATTCAGCGACGGTAATGCCATTGCATGTCAAGGGGAGATGGTTAGATTCTCACTTGTTGGAGATGGTCATTGCCTGGCACTTGTGTGGCGCAAATGTTACTTGCCACTTATCAGCCTAAGCCTGGATATTGTCCAGGTCTTGCTGCATTTCTACACGGACTGCTTCAGTATTTGAGGAGTTGCGAATGGTGCTGAACATTGTGCATTCATCAGCGAACATCCCCACTTCTGACCGTATGATTGAAGGAAGGTCATTGATGAAGCAGCTGAAGATGGTTGGGCCTAGGACACTACCCTGTGGCACTCCTGCAGTGATGTCCTGGAGCTCAGATTATTGACTTCCAACAACCACAGTTATCTTCCTTTGCGGTAGGTATGACTCCAACCAGCAGAGAGTTTTCCCTCTGATTCCCATTGACTCCAGTTTTGCTAGAGCTCCTTGATGCCATACTCGGTCAAATGCTGCTTTGATGTCAAGGGCAGTTACTCTCACCTTACCTCTTGAGTTCAGCTCTTTTGTCCATGTTTGAACCAAGGCTGTAATGAGGTCAGGAACCCAAACTGAGCATCACTGAGGAGGTTATTGCTAAGCATGTGCTGCTTGATGGCACTGTTGATAACACCTTCCATTACTTTACTGATGATCGAGAGTAGACTGATGGGGCAGTAATTGGCCGGGTTGGACTTGTTCTGCTTTTTGTGTAGAGGACATACCTGGGCAATTTTCCACATTGCCAGGTAGATGCCAGTGTTGTAGCTATACTAGAACAGCTTGGCTAGGGATGCGGCAAGTTCTGGAGCAGAGGTCTTCAGTACTATTGCTGGAATATTGTCAGGACCCATAGCCTTTGCAGTATCCAGTGCCTTCAGTCGTTTCTTGATATCATGTGGAGTGAATCGAATTGGCTGAAGTCTGGCATCTGTAATGCTGGGGACTTCAGGAGGGGGCCAAGTTGGATCATCAACTCGGCACTTCTGGCTGAAGATAGTTGCAAATGCTTCTGCCTTATCTTTCGCACTGATGTGCTGGGCACCCCCATCATTGAGGATGGGGATATTTGTGGAGCCACCTCCTCCAGTTAGTTGTTTAATTGTCTACCACCATTCACGACTGGATGTGGCAGGACTGCAGAGCTTAGATCTGATCCGTTGGTTATGGGATCGCTTAGCTCTGTCTATTGCATGCTGCTTATGCAGTTTGGCATGCAAGTAGTCCTGGGTTGTAGCTTCACCAGGTTGACACCTCATTTTAAGGCATGCCCTCCTGCACTTTTCATTGAACCAGGGTTGGTCTCCTGGCTTGATGGTAATGGTAGATATGCCGGGGATATGCCAGGCCATGCGGTTACAGTTCGTGGTTGAGTACAATTGTGCTGCTGCTGATGGCCCACAGAGCCTCATGGATGTCCAGCCTTGCATTGCTAGATCTGTTCGCAATCTATCCCATTTAGCATGGTGATAGTGCCACACAACACGATGGACGGTATCCTCAATGTGAAGGCGGGACTTTGTCTCCACAAACACTGTGCAATGGTCACTCCTACCAATACAGTCATGGACAGAAGCATCTGCGGCAGACAGATTGGTGAGGACAAGGTCAAGTATGTTTTTCCCTCGTGTTGGTTCCCCCACCACCTGCTGCAGACCGAGTCTAGCAGCTTTTAGTTATCGGCCAGCTCGGTCAGCAGTGGTGCTACCGAGCCACTCTTGGTGATGGATATTGAAGTCCCCCACCCCGAGTACATTTTGTGCCCTTGGCACCCTCAGTGCTTCCTCCAAATGGTGTTCAACATGGAGGAGTACTGACTCATCAGCTGAGGGAGGGCGGTAGGTGGTAATCAGTAGGAGGTTACCTTGCCCATGTTTGATCAGATGCCATGAGACTTCGTGGGGTCTGGAATCGATGTTGAGAACTTCCAGGGCAACTCCCTCCCTACTGTAGACTACTGTCCCGCCACCTCTGCTGGGTTTGTCCTGCCGGTATAACAAGGGATAGTGATGGCAGTGTCTGGGACATTGTCTGTAAGGTATGATTCCGTGAGTATGACTATGTCAGGTTGTTGCTTGACTAGTCTGTGGGACAGCTCTCCCAATCTTGGCAGAGGCCCACCGATGTTAGTAAGGAGGACTTTGCAGGGTCGACGGGGCTGGGTTTGCCGTTGTCATTTCTGGTGCCTAGGTCGATGCCGGTTGGTCTGTCCGGTTTCATTCCTTTTTATTCGGTACAACTGAGTGGCTTGCTAAGCCATTTCAGAGGGCATGTAAGAGTTAACCACATTGCTGAGGGTCTGGAGTCACATGTAGGCCAGACCAGGTAAGGACAGCAGAATTCCTTCCCCTAAAGGGCATTAATGAACCAGATGGGTTTTTACAACAATTGACAATGGCCATCATTAGACTAGCTTTTCATTCCAGATTTATTAATTGAATTCAAATTCCACCTTCTGCTGTGGTGGAATTCGAACCCATGTCTCCAGATCAATACCCTGGGTCTCTGGGCTACTAGTCCAGTGACAGAACCACTATGCCACTGCCTCCCCAACTGTGCCAAGCTGACACTTACCCTCCATACAGCATTTCTATAACAAAGATCCATATTAATGTTATTTTCACAAATGTTAATATTGAGAATCACATTCAGAAACAAAGGTATAGACTCCAAGATTGCCAGAACATCTGAATACATCAATTAAAATGATACAAACTTTCAGAAACAATAAACTGACCATGTATATAAACACGTGTGTGTTGTATATTTGGGGCGAGAGGAAAAAGAAAGGGAATGTGTGAAAATTCAGTTTCTGCTACTTTGGAAATTAGCCTTCAATTACAGAAGTGCAACTGGTTATTGCCATAGATTTGTAACAATTTTAAAAGTCTGGGTCATATTTTACAATATAAAACATTGCATTTTGAAAATCTGGCAATTTACTTTTTAAAAAAAACTCAAAGCAACTTTCAAGCTGTTGGCTGATATATATTTGTATCAAAAATAACTGCCAACAAAAACTTGCATTCATATAGTGCCTGTAACACAGAAAACTGTCACAAAGTATTTGATAGGAGCCAAAACTAGGCAAGAGGACCTGTCTGGGGACCATCAGGAACTAGGAACAAAATTAAAAAACAGGTCCTCAAGGGTTATAATCTCTGGATTATTACCTGAACCACGTGCAAATTGGCACAGGGATAAGAAAATTAGGGAAGTAAACACGTGACTAAAGGAGTGGAGTGGGAAAGAGGGGTTCCATTTCATGGGGCACTGGCATCAGTATTGGGACAGAATGGAACTGTACAGTTGGGACGGGCTCCACCTGAACCAGCGGAAAGGATAAATAGGGTGGTCACAAGGACTTTAAACTAGTAAATAGTGGGGGGGGGGGGGGGGGGGGAACGTGGGAAGGTGTCAGGGGAAGTTAATACAGTTTCAAAAACAAGTAACAGGGCAGAGAGTAAAGAAACAGTCAGGAACCCTACTTCAGGAACTGCAGGTAATAGCAAAACTGGTTGAACCAGAAAAGAGAAATAATAAACAGGCAAATAAAGCATCAGTGCTGAGGGACAGGTTAGGGGGTATAGCCCAAATAAGAGTTCTATATACAAATGCATGAAGTGTAAGGAATAAACTAGATGAGCTGCAGGCGCAAATTCAAATGGAGGATTATGATGGGTGGCCATTCTGGAGATGTGGCTGCAGGACGGTCAGGACTGGGAACTAAATATACCTGGTTATAAAGTTTACAGGAGGGACAGGGAAAAGTGGCAGAGGGGGTGGAGTAGCCTTGCTGATTAGAAATAATAGCACCTCATTGGTGAGGGAGGATATAATGTGGGGAAAGCATCCAGTGGAGACCTTATGGATGGAGCTGAGGAACAGAAAAGGATTGAAAACTGTTCTAGGTGTTGTGTATAGACCCCTGGCAGCAGTTCCGAGGTCTTAGATTGTATAAATGCACAAATTAGGCAAGTGTGTAACAAAGGCAGAGTAGTATTAATGGGGGATTTTTAACTTACACATAGATTGGGAGAGGCAGACTAGCACCTGTCAGAAAGGTAGTGAATTTCTGGAATGTGTCTGGGATAGTTTCCTGCAGCAATATGTCCTAGATGTAACAAAGGGACAGGCAATATTAGATTTAGTTATGAGTAATGAGCCAAATTTAATTAGTAGCCCAACTGTGCGTGAACATTCATCAAATAGTGATCACAACATGATCGAATTCAAGGTAGCGTTTGAAAGTGAAAAGCACAAATCAGCTACTAGAATTTTAGACTTGGGTAAAGCTGACTTTACCGGGATGAGACAGAGACTGTCCATGGTAAACTGGGAAAATCTGTTAATGGGACAAACGACTGAAGAACAGTGGTGAATATTTAAAGAAACATTTAATGAAATACAGTGAGTATATACCCGAGAGCAAAAAGCTCCACTTCACAGAAAAAACAGCCATGGACAACTAAAGAGATTAGGGATGGCATAAAACTAAAAGAAAGGGCTTGCAAAAATGCGAAACGCAGCACAGATCCAGCCGAATGGGATAGATACAAAGACCAGCAAAGGGTTACAAAGCAGCTTATAAGACCTACTAAAAGGGATTATGAAAGGAAACTTGCAAGGGACATCAAAATCAATTAGAAGAAATTTTATACTAAAAGCTGAAAATTGAGACTTTTTCTTTAATAATGGAGAAATGGCAGACATGTTGAACAATTACTTTGCCTCTGTATTTACAGTTGAAAAGGATAACTTGCCGGAAGCCCCCAAAAAATTAATAGCCGATAGGGGACAGGGACTCAATACAATTAATGTAAATAAAACATCAGTAACAAGGAAATTAATGGAACTAAAGAGTGAGAAATCCCCAGGACCTGACGGTTTCCATCTGAAGGTGTTAAAGGAACTAGGGGAGCACATTGTAGATGCCCTAATGATAACTAACTTTCAGAGTTCCCTAGATTCAGGAGTGGTCCCTCTGGTTTGGAAAGTTGCACATGTCACTCCACTTTTAAGAAGGGTGAAAGGGGGAACCAAGGAAATTACAGACCAGGTAGCCTGACATCTGTGGTGGGGAAGTTTCTGGTGTCTATAATCAAGGATAGGGTGACTGAACACCGAGAAAGATTTCAGTTAATCAGGGACAGCCAGCATGGATTCATGACAGGAAGGTCATTCCTGACAAATCTCATTGAATTTTTTGAAAAGGTGACTAAGGTAGTGGACAGAGGAATGCCAATGGATGTTATTTATATGGACTGCCAGAAGGCATTTGATAAAGTCCCACATAAGAGACTGTTAACTACGGTTAACTAAGCCCATGAAGTTGAGGGCAAATTATTGACATGGTTGGAAGTTGGTTGAGTGGTAGGCGACAGAGAGTGGGGATAATGGGTAAGTACTCTGATTGGTAGGATGTGACTAGTGGTGTCCCACAGGAATCTGTGTTGGGGCCTCAATTATTCACATTATTCATTAACGACTTGGATGATGGCATAGTAAGTCATAAATCCAAATTTGCTGATGATACAAAGTTAGATGGCATTGTAGACAGTCTAGATGATAACATAAAATTGCAAAGAGATATTGACAGACTATGTGAATGGGCAAAACTGTGACAGATGGATTTCAATGTGGACAAGTGTGAGGTTATCCATTTTGGACCAAAAAAGGATAGAGCAGGGTACTTTCTAAATAGGAAGAGGTTAAGTACAGTGGATGTCCTAAGAGACTTGGGGGTTCAAGTGCATAGATCTTGAAAATGCCACGAACAAGTGCAGAAAATAATCAAAAAGGCTAATGGAATGCTAGCCTTTGTATTGAGAGGACTGGAGTATAAAGACACAGAGGTTATGCTGTAGCTGTACAAAACCCTGGTTAGACCCCACTTGGAGTACTGTGAGCTGTTCTGGGCACCATACTTTAGGAAGGATATATTGGCCTTGGAGGGAGTGCAACGTAGGTTTACAAGAACGATACCTGGACTACAGGGGTTAAGTTACGAGGAGAGATTACACAAATTAGGCCTGTTTTCACCAGAATTTAGAAGGTTAAGGGGTGATCTGATTGAAGTCTTAAAGATATTAACAGGAAAAGACAGGCGAGATAAAGTAAACTATTTCCACTGGTTGTAGATTCTAAAACTAAGGAGCACAGTCTAAAACTTAGGGCCAGACCGTTCAGAAGAGATGTTAGGAAGCTCTTCTTCATGCAAAGGGTAGTAGAGGTTTGGAACTCTCTCCCACAAACAGCAGTTGAAGCTGGAACAGTTGTTAATTTTAAATCTGAGATAGATAGATTCTTGTTAAGCAAAGATGTTAAGGGACATGGGCCAAAGGCAGGTATACGGAGTTAGGCCACGGATCAGCCATGATCTTACTGAATGGCAGGACAGGCTTGAGGGGCTGAATGGCCTATCTTCCTATAACGAAGTTAAAGAGAGGATGTCAAACCAAAGGGACAGACGGAGAAGAGTGCGATTGGGGAAATGGAAGCATGCGGTCTTTGTGGTGCTGTGCTCGAGTAAGCCTGAAGCACAGGCCATGAAACAGGGAGCGAAGGCTTTGAAATTATTCATTTTATCAACTGGAATGATCATAGGAAGCTGCAACTGATCCGAAACTGTATATTGGACCAGCAACTTACAACATAGTATCAGTAGGGGAAATCAGAAAAGGCAGCCAGGCTCTCCCGGGAAGTGCAGATCCATCGCTGGTTGCTAGGGAGCGGGCTCGCTCTGCGGTTGCTATGGGAGATGCGCTACTCGCGCACTCTCCGCTCCCACCAAACTCCAGCTCTGACTTTCGCTGTCACAGTCTCGCGGACCGGCCTGATTTCAGCACCAAAGAATTATGCCGACTCGTCACCCACCCCCGCACTTCCGGGCCGCCTTCAGGCGAATAACGAACGGAGGAGTAATTCAAACATTTTATTTCAATATATGTCACATTGGCTTCGGTCGAGTAGTAATTTGACACCACAGTGAATCCACCCAGCAATGGAAGGAGACAGTTAACGCACGCAATGAATGGAAAAAAAAGGGGGAAAAGAGGAGGGGGGGGGGGGGGGAAACGAAAAGAGAGAGAGAGAGAGGGGGGGGAAAAAGAAAGAGAGGGGGGGGGAAAAAGAAAGAGAGGGGGGGGAAAAAGAAAGAGAGAGGGGGGGGGGGAAAAGAAAGAGAGAGGGGGGGGAAAAAGAAAGAGAGAGGGGGGGGGGGAAAAAAGAAAGAGAGAGGGGGGGGAAAAAGAAAGAGAGAGGGGGGGGGAAAAAGAAAGAGAGAGGGGGGGGGAAAAAGAAAGAGAGAGGGGGGGGGGAAAAGAAAGAGAGAGGGGGGGGAAAAAGAAAGAGAGAGGGGGGGGGAAAAAGAAAGAGAGAGGGGGGGGGGAAAAAGAAAGAGAGAGGGGGGGGGAAAAAGAAAGAGAGAGGGGGGGGGAAAAAGAAAGAGAGAGGGGGGGGAAAAAGAAAGAGAGAGGGGGGGGGAAAAAAGAAAGAGAGAGGGGGGGAAAAAGAAAGAGGGGGGGGAAAAGTGTAGGAGAGAGGAGAGGGGGGGGGAAAGTGTAGGAGGGAGGAGAGGGGGGGGAAGTGTGTAGGAGGGAGGAGAGGGGGGGGAAGTGTGTAGGAGGGAGGAGAGGGGGGGGAAGTGTGTAGGAGGGAGGAGAGGGGGGGGAAGTGTGTAGGAGGGAGGAGAGGGGGAAAGGGGAGGAGAGGGGGAAAGGGGAGGAGGGAGGAGAGGGGGAAAGGGGAGGAGGGAGGAGAGGGGGAAAGTGGAGGAGGGAGGAGAGGGGGAAAGTGGAGGAGGGAGGAGAGGGGGAAAGTGGAGGAGGGAGGAGAGGGGGAAAGTGGAGGAGGGAGGAGAGGGGGAAAGTGGAGGAGGGAGGAGAGGGGGAAAGTGGAGGAGGGAGGAGAGGGGGAAAGTGGAGGAGGGAGGAGAGGGGGAAAGTGGAGGAGGGAGGAGAGGGGGAAAGTGTGTAGGAGGGAGGAGGGAGGAGAGGGGGAAAGTGTGTAGGAGGGAGGAGAGGGGGAAAGTGTGTAGGAGGGAGGAGAGGGGGAAAGTGTAGGAGGGAGGAGAGGGGGAAAGTGTAGGAGGGAGGAGAGGGGGAAAGTGTAGGAGGGAGGAGAGGGGGAAAGTGTGTAGGAGGGAGGAGGAAAGTGTAGGAGGGAGGAGAGGGGGAAAGTGTAGGAGGGAGGAGAGGGGGAAAGTGTAGGAGGGAGGAGAGGGGGAAAGTGTAGGAGGGAGGAGAGGGGGAAAATGTAGGAGGGAGGAGAGGGGGAAAATGTAGGAGGGGGAGAGGGGGAAAATGTAGGAGGGGGAGAGAGGGAAAATGTAGGAGGGGGAGAGAGGGAAAATGTAGGAGGGGGAGAGAGGGAAAAAGTGGGAGAGGGAGAAAGTAGGAAAGAGACAGAAGGAAAACTGGGAGGGAGGTGGGAAAAAGTGGGAGGGGGAAACAGTGGGAGGGAGATGGGTAAATCAAGATTGCAGAAGGTGCACGTTGGCAAAGTCAATGGCATAACTCCAACAGCTGCGAAATTAAAGGGAAAACTCCTCAAAGCAAGAGCCCAGAAAAGTATCCTGTCAGACTCGTCAAAGCCTTATCAGTGTCTCTGGATATGGATATTTAATTTCAATTGCACTGTCCCTGCAACTGCGTCTTGACTACCTAAAATTAGCACAGGCAACCTTAATACTTTAAATGTTAGTGTGTTGAATGACAAGTGTATATTTAGCACAAACTAAACAATAAACAAAAGGGATAGGGCAGAGACGAGTGAGGGATAGAGAGAATGGCAGGAGAGTTGAAGAGAGACTGAAGGAGGGGAAAGGATAGGGAGGGGAGTTGAGAGGATGGAAGAGGGGAGAGATGGGAGAGCAGAAAAAGCGAGAGGGTGAAGGGAATGGAAGAAAACAAAGAAATGGGAAGGATGGAGGAAAGGGGGAGGTGAGGACAGCAGACAAAGGGACAAGATGAATCAGGGAGGGAAGATGAGAATAAAAGGGGATAGAGGAGTGTGGGAAGAGGAGAGCAGATCGGAAAGGGAGCGAGGAAGTCACACTAATTTTTCGTACTACACTTTTATAAACATTTATTGAATTTTCCCTGAATAAATTTTTGACATTTGTCCTTTGGCTTTAATATCGCAGCAGTTGAGCTGACTGAACAATATAATGATGCATCCTGAGAAATTGGCATTTGCTGAAACTGTACAATTCAAATTCAGTTGACAGCTTTACAGGGTGGGCTAAAACATCAGCCTAGGATTTTGGGGGTGGCCGAATGAAGGCAGTTAAATATAGATTGTGAAATACGCAACACGTAGAATGTTTACTTTCTGCCCCTTATTTGGGACATTGGAAATTTCAGTTGCTGAGAAAAATGGCAGAAAAAACATAAATCATTGAGAATTGTGGGAAAATATAATCTGGTGCCACCTATTGGCCAGATTTTGCAACAATTAGGTGATAAAAAATAGTTAACTCCAGTGTGACAGCTAGTATGGCTGTGGAGAGACAGGCAGGTCGAAGATTTTTAAGAAGGAATATTGATATACTACACATGCTGCAAACATTGAGCTCGTGGAATTTTGCTTAGATTTCTTTTTAAACAAATTGTGATGAGGTTTATGCTTAAGGGGATCAGCATCAGTACTGGAGAAATGAATTTGTTCCACTTTTGGCAACCAGCCTCTGCTTTAAACCATTTCATTCAGACACAACCACGTTAGATGTAAGCTTGGGTAAACTTATTTGAAGATCCAAGAACCTTCTCAGTTAAGATTATTGCAGCTCTTAAGACAATGTAATTACACCTTTGATATCCTTGTCCTCAGCAAAATCTTTACTCTCCTCCCTTGTTCGTCTTGGTACGGCCCCCCATCTTCACTGTCTCAAGTTTAAGGGGCACTGACTTGAGAATATCTGCTGCACAATTGGTTTAGCTATCCAGCTGGCTAGGTTACATCAAGCAGATTTGGGTCCCATTCCCCTTTATCCAAAACATGCACCATCAGCTTGGAGAGCAAAAATAGCCAGCTTTTCTCCACTACCAAATGTCCCCTTAAACCCCTCAGCACTGCCCTCTTATCTCCAATAACTATGAGTACCATATTAATTTCTTTTTTCAGATTGAGACCACCTTTTCAGCTACCAGCTGCTTCCCTCCCCAGCCCACTTAACCAAATCTCTCCCCACCCCAACTTTTGGCTGTTTAGTCCCTCTCCAATCTGGCCTCCTGTCCATGCAACCCAACTTTTCCTTCCACAATTCCCATTCCCACAAAACTGCTGGTTACTTAACCTCTCTTCTTGGCGCCCATGCTAGCTGACATTGTAAATGGTCCCCTTTCCTTCAGTATTATCCTCCCTTTAAAAACCACTATTACCCCCTCCTCATAAAACCCACTCTGTCCAAAACTACTGTCTCAGCTTCAATCTCCTTTTCCTCCAGTTCTTGAATATGTCAGTTCCCAAATCTGTTTCCTTCTTTCCCACAACTCCATATTTGAAGCTCCTCAATCAGATTTCTACCCTACCAATGCACTGAAAAAAATCATAATCAGTTATAAATTATATCCTCTGTGGTCATAACTATGGTACATTAACCCTTCTCTTCTGCAGCATTTAATATGGTCAACCACACATCCTCCTTCAATGGCTCTCCTTCATTGTTCAGCTTGGTTCCAGACATACTTAGCTCCTGCTCAGCAGTGGTTTGTTTTCTAGCCACCACAGCGTCTCCTTGGGAATTTCCCAAAGATCAGTCCCTGGCCGCCTTCCTTTCCCTTACCTACACATTAGCTCTTGGCAACATTATCTACAGTCAGAATCGGTTTCCACATGCACACTGACAACACCTAATTTTACCTCTTCCTCACCACTTTTGATCGATACATACCACGGTGTGTTACGATCAGGTGAGGAGGGGTCAAATGGCTTCCCTCTTTTCCCTCTCCTTGTTTGACCACACTAGGTTTAATTCTTTCTTAAAGTGGATGTACTAGCCAATTCAGTAAGTGTTTGATTACTTACTTGCTATGATCCTAACAAGAACCAGACAGGTTTTCTTGAGTTTAAGGGATTAACTTTATTGTACCTAAAATAATAAACAATGTGTCAACTTGCACTCCCAGACACACTAGAGGTTTACAAACACAAATAGCTTAGAGTGGGGAACAGTACATTGGTAGAGTTAGAGTCCAGAGGAAAAAAAAAGGTGTAAAGTCTTTGGAGTTTGGGGATTCAGCTGGCTTCTAGCAGAATTTGGTGGTTGAGGTTTTTAGTTTGAAGAGGTTGATTTGGTTGGTCTCTTGGAGACAGCAATGTGGATGATTTCCTCCAACGAGGTTTCTGATTGTAGCTGGACTATGCAAAATCGGTCAGTCAACAGACAGGATTTGAAAGCGTTCAAGCTGGAATAGAGAGAGAGAGAGAGAGAGAGAGAGAGACCTTCCCTTGGGTCTGCATGTGCCAGAGTCCAGATGCTTCTCCTCTCTTTGCTGCAGAAAGACACAAGCTTAAAACCACAGATGGGGCGGTGCCTGTCACATGACAATCACTCTGTTTCAAAACATAGCAGTTAACAGGATTTGTCTCTTGCTAAAAAAAACAAGCAGTTCCCTTAAATGTCCTGGGTCTTGGTTCTTTCTGGGGCATGAGCAAACATTCATCTTCCTCCTCACAAGCATTGCAGTGTAGAATACAGTGTTGCAAATTAGATAGCCATCTTAAGATGCCAGCAAAGTCATTCTTTTAGTTGGTCTTTTTAAAACGTCTTTTAAAAAATACAATTTCAGATCTCCAGTCAGTGGATTCAAGAAAATTATCATTTAACAAAGCAAATTGGTTAACAGTTGTTTACTTGGTTGTCTGACATCCAGTCTCGAATAAGCTGCAATTTCCTCCAGCTAAATATTCGTGAAATTAAAATCATTGTCTACAGCCCCTACCAAAAACATTGTAATTGAATCTATCCCCTCCCAACCCAAAGACTGAACCAGACTGTTTGTAACCTCTGAACCCTATTTGACTTTGAGCAGAGTTTCTGACCGTGTATCCTATCCAACATGTATTTATATAGCACCTTTAAGGTAATAAAACGTCCCAAGGTGCAAAACAGGAGCATTATAAAGCAAAATTTGATACCAAGCCACATGAGATTTGAGGGCAATGTGGAAAATTGCCCAGGTATGTCCTGTACACAAAACGCAGGCCAAGTCCAAACTGTTATTACTGCCCCAGTCTACTCTCAATCATCAGTAAAGTGATGGAAGGTGTCGTCCACAGTACTATCAAGCAGCACTTGAGGTCATCCAAAACTCTGCTGCCCAAGTCTTAACTTGCATCAAGTCCTGTTCAGCTATCACCCCACTGCTCACTGATCTACCTTGGCTCCCGGTCAAGCAACATCTTGATTTTAAAATTCTCATCCTGGTTTTCAAATCCTTCAGTGACGCTCAGTTTGGGTTCCAGGGCCACTCAGCTCCTGACCTCATTACTGCCTTGGTTCAAACATGGACAAAAGAGCTGAACTCCAGACGTGAGGGGAGAGTGACTGCCCTTGACATCAAAGCAGCATTTGATAGAGCATGGCATCAAGGAGCCAGAGCAAAACTGGAGTCAATCGGAATCATGGGGAAAACTCTCCACTGGTTGGATTCGTACCTAGCACAAATGAAGATGGATGTGGTTGTTGATCAATTATCTCGGCTCCAGGACATTGTTGCAGCAGTTCCTCAGGGTAGTGTCCTAGGCCCAACCATCCTCAGCTGCTTCATCAATGACCTTCCTTCAATCATAAGGTCAGAAGTGGGGATGTTCAGCACCATTCGCGACTCCTCAGATACTGAAGCAGTCAGTGTAGAAATGCAGCAAGACCTGAACAATATCCAGGCTTGGGCTGAGAAGTGGCAAGTAACATTTGCGCCACACAAGTGGCAGGCAATAACCATCTTTAACAAGAGAGAATCTAACCATCTCCCCATGACATTCAATGGCATTACAATCGCTGAATCCCCCACTATCAACATCCTTGAGGGGGGGGGGGGGGGGGGGGGTTACCATTGACCAGAAACTGAACTGGATAGCCATATAAATACTGTGGCTAAAGGAGCAAGTCGGAGGCTAGGAATCCTGTGACAAATAACTTTCCTCCTGACTCTGCAAAGCTTGTCCACCAGCAACAAGGCACAAGTCAGGAGTGTGATGGAATACTCTCCACTTGTCTGGACGGGTGCAGCTTCAACAACACTCAAGAGGCTCGACACCATCTAGGACAAAGCAGCCCGCTTGATTGAGACTCCCTCCACCAACAAACAGTGGCAGCAATGTGTACCGTCTACAAGGTGCACTGCAGCAACGCACCAAGGTTCCTTGGACAGCACCTTCCAAACCCACGATCTCTACCACCTCAAAGGACAAGGGCAGCAAATGCATGGGAACACCACCACCTGCAAGTCACACACCATCCTGACTTGGAATTATATCGCCGTTCCTTCACTGTCGCTGGGTCAAAATCCTGGAACTCCCTTCCCAACAGCACTGTGGGTTTACCTACCCCACATGGACTGCAGCGGTTCAAGAAGACAGGTCACCACCACCTTCTCAAGGGCAATTAGGGATGGGCAATAAATGCTGGCCTGGCCAGCGTCATCCACATCCCATGAGTGAATTAAAAAAAAAAGTAGGCAGCCTTTGCTTGCTGATAGTGGACCTCCAGTAAGCCCCTAAATATCAAATTTTAAAAATCAGGCAAAAAGCACATCCACCTGCTTGATTTTGATGATGATTCTGGTGAGGGAGACCTGGCCAGTGGTGCAACTCTGGGTCAGTACCTCATCAATTAAAATAATGTACACAAATAAGCTTCATTCATTCTATTGATTATATATGCTTTGCAGACATTAAATATGTTGCAGTATCTAGTGTGCTTGGAAAATGCAGTATCTACATTTTGTTTCTTTTGATTTATCTAGTAATTGGAAGTATCACAGCTGTTGTGTGTATGTCTATGTATGGGGGAATTCATGTAGGCATGTGCTGACAGTTTGAAAACTTAGAATTACAAGAAACAAAATAATCTTTGGTTATTTGTCTCATCTTAGTTTAGCGTGTAGAAAGAAAATCTGTTTTTTATGCATAGATTGCAACACCTGCTCAATCTTGGTGGCCCAAAAGTGTTCACAATTTTCTATGCTTATATGAAGCATAGTTTGCTGTTGTGTTACAGCGATTTTTTAATTAATTACAATACTGCAATATTTTAAAAATTATCTTAGAGGCAGTGAAATTCTGTTATAGTAGATCTGAATGCAAATAAATTACATTCGATGGATGAGAAGGTTCCTATTGTCTTCACATTGACATGGACGCAGACATTCAATATCAGTGATTATTGTCCTCTAACTTCATATTCCACGACTGCAGGTTGCACTATTGCAACAAATTTAAACCTAATAGATGCATGTACATTGAAAAACTAGATCATCTTATGGTAAATTAATTCAAATGCACTCCCCTCAACCCCTTGCTTCCTAGTTGAGGATTTCAAATTAATCAACATGTAGACATGTACAGAAATAATTAGAATTTCAAAAGCAGTATTTCACAAGTTTTACATTTTTTACAATCTTTTTTTGCATTTATTTCATTTCATCTTAGTTTGTTCAGTTTGCTTACCCACTGTTTTTTTCAGGTTGTTTTTCTTCAGGTTTGCACTTGCTGCTGTTCAATATTCAGTATATTCACACCTAATCTGTACTAATGCTTTGTCTTTCAACACACCATTAACATATTGTTTGCCTTTGCTCCGTGACCTTTTGGTCAGCTATGTGGCCTGGTCCAATCTGCACCTTCTCCTTTGTTATCTCTTGCCCAACCCCCACCTCACTTGTTTATAATCTGTGACTTTTCTAATATTTGTCAGTTCCGAAGAAGGGTCGCTGACCCGAAACGTTAACTCTGCTTCTCTTTCCACAGATGCTGCCAGACCTGCTGAGTGATTCCAGCATTTCTTGTTTTTGTTTCAGATTTCCAGCATCCGCAGTATTTTGCTTTTATTTCACAAGTAAGCTGTTTTATTTGTTAGACACACCTACGACCAGAAACTCTTCCAGTTGGTGAAAGCAATCAAGTTCTGCAATACTAGTTAACACGCAACTTAATGGAAAACCATTCATTTCAATTTTTCTCTTGCACCTTTAACACCAACAAAAACATCACAATCCTATATTCAACTTACCAAATCAGGACACAAGCTTTGTACTTAAACCAGATCAACACCATTATATTGATATTGTATATTCAAAAATATCCCAAACTTGCAATGCCACCAGATTTTCTTAATTTTTATACCAGAAAGCAAACCATAATAATCCATTTTAAATTGTATGCTTGTGCTGATCTAATGCTAGGGTTATCAGTTATACATAAACACCAATTCTACTACTTATGTTTACAATTAGTAGCAGAATATTGTATTTTATTTTAAAATCAGAGCCCCAAAAGCCCATCCAGAAATTGGGTAATAAACACACTCAAATGAATTAAGTGCTATATGACAGATTATTTTATGTTCATTGACTACAGAAATCTAGTTTAAAGTATGCAGAAGGTTGAGAGTGATATGTACACCTGGATGAAGGTCCCCATAAAAAATGTTATAATGCTTGCCATTATTCATGTTCTCTTACCTTCATTTTAACTACGAGAGATTATAAAATGCATTCACTAACTTTGGGGGTGGGGGGGGGGGGGGGGGGGGGAGATAAGCAGTAGTTCCATCATCTAAGTGCTTCCAGCATTTAGGATAACAAGCAAAACACACAAATAAGTTGTTAAACATTGGAAGTAAGCTATTTTAGAGACAATTTACACGACAGCTGAAACTTTGGGTCAATGCAGTTACTAATGCATTAATCTGGGATCATGATGCAATGTGATGCCAGAGTGAAGTTTTTTTTGTAATCATTCAGGTCTTGATACCTGATTTACACTAAACAAGTTTAGCAATGTTGCAAAGCTGAAACTGCTTTGCACTGACACTAAACTCGTGGTATAAATGGATCCTTAGTCTTTATACAAACAGGAAAACTCATTCTGCAACCATTAGATCCTGACTGATTAATTGGAAAAAGTTTGCATAAGCATACAACACTTTATTGCATGAGCCACTTTTGATCCTAAATATCTGTGAAACAATTGGTCCATTGCAGAATCTACATTTTAATCAGATAAGACCTGGGACTAAATGTAGCCAGGAAATAAAGGCATGCAAAATAAGAAATCAGTTTCAGTGGTGTGGTGATGATTTATAAAAACTATTTCAGCACAGAACAGTTATGCCACCTGCCAGAGTAGCTTTTTCCCCCCCCAGTGGATAGAAATCACAACACAAACCCCTTCTGTTCATTTCTCATAATTCCAGATTTAATTCATTAAAATGAGCAGTATCTATTTGGAAACTGGCAACAGAATTAAGAATTGGTGCCTCGCTGACATGACAAGATTTGATCTCCAGCTAGTAAATGGTTTTCCTGAAAGATAAATACAAAGCAACCCATCTGTAACCATCACCATTCATCCTGGAGTTGCCACCAAACAAGAACTCTGTACAGGTAGAATTCTCAATCATTGCATGCTGAATTTGTAAAGGCTTCTTTAAACTTTGCTCCCCATATTTATGAAAGCTATCAATAACTCAGTAGCAAACAAATCTGAAATGCATGTGATTTTACTTTTATTACTGGCAACTGAAACTGCAGAGATATAGATGACCCTGAATGCTTCCAATTGGCATTTTGATAAAATAGAACAAAAATTTCCTCCATGATTTTGTAACCTAATTTCATTCTACTAAATTCGCGTGCAGAAACTTACATATCCATACAATTGATAGAAAAGCAGCTTGATGCTACTACAAAACTATCAGTGGAGTAAGTTTTGGCTACTGCAAACCAGCTTCTGTTTTAAAAGGTACATTTTAAGTCCAATACTTTTTAAAATCCATTTTCATGCACGTTTGGATCAATACAAATATCTAACATTAGTAATTGCAATGAGGGGGTTGCACACTGGGCTATACTTGCTGTGAAATCTATCAAAGCACAGATAACCTGGGCATCCTGATTTCCAACTTAGTTTAAAAGTCACATTTGGGAACATCCATGGCTGGGAACGTTTTACATACCAATGACATTTCTCTTGGCATTACTCTTCAGATACAGCTCTACACTTCTGTTATGGAGCTAATGAAGTTGTATTAAAAACTTGAACTGTTTCACAAGCATCTGAGTAACATCTGTGAAAATAAACACTCAGATTCTTCCACTTAATGTTATTTTGCCCCGAACTAACTTTCAAAATCATGTCAGACAGCAAGTTCAAACTAAACAACTAAAAGATTCCAATTGCCAAATCAGATGTGTTGAAAGATAATTTTTAGACCTACCCAAGGTAGATCAATGAGTAAAAGCAAAATACTGCGGATGCTGGAAATCTGAAACAAAAACAAGAAATGCTGGATTCACTCAGCAGGTCTGGCAGCATCTGTGGAAAGAGAAGCAGAGTTAACGTTTCGGATCAGTGACCCTTCTTCGGAAACGTTAACTCTGCTTCTCTTTCCACAGATGCTGCCAGACCTGCTAGATCAATGAGTAACTGCCCAGCCTCAATAGTTTAAATACAGTTGACAACCAACTGTACTGAAGGCAGATACACTGTTTAGTAAAGTTATGCCAACAGCTGTTTGTGACCACCTCTGAATAACGTAAAAGAACTTTAAGGAATTAAGTCATGGCGGTCTATGCACATTTTCAGGTTTGTTCTTTGTGGGTTTGACTCATTTCGTACCAGACACACACTTGGGACACTTACAAAAGAAAACTCAATAATGGAATAAAAATTCTGCCTTGACACCAACACATGGTGGCAGTATATATTGTGCAACTCTGACCCATGATTTTTCAACCATTAAAAATGAATGGATGGAAACTCATAGGCTGGCAGTGCACAAAAAATTGCGATGAGCATTCAGCATGTGCCAGGAGCAGAGGAATATTTAACCCAATATATGAAAATGTATTTTAAGGTACATGTTCATTAGGAGTTAGCTACAATGTTTTTTGAAAAACAACTAGCGATTAGAAGTATGGAGCCAAAGGCGTAACAACATATTGTACATGCATCTGGCGTGAATGCTGTTGTTTACATTCCAAGGTGTTGAAAAACACGTGTAGTACTTTGTCCTGGGATTATCAATGTTACTCTGTTGAACAGGATTTTTCAGATCAAGTCACGGTTTATCAGAATAGTTGCAAGAGGTTACCTCTTCTGACTAAACTTGCAACAACACATTCAATGTTGTGAATAACCCCATCTTTATATAACTTGAATCTGCAAAGAAGGGTAGTCATTTACATTCGCTGTCAATCTCATAGGTAGTATTTACATTTTAGGAAAAGGAATTACATAGCTTGAGTCCTATTCTCGTAACTGCATTATTTTATTTTTTATCATTACTCAAATGTGGTCTAAAACAAATTATGCATTTGTCTAGCAAGCGACTCTTAAGCATATGCCTTTCTAAGCATCTGATCTCAATAGTGAAGATTAAGAGAAAAATGAAAATTAAAATCTTCAACGGTAGTTTTAATCACGATTTTATCTGGCCAGCAGCACAATTAATGTTGCAGTTATGGTGCACGTACTGTTTAAAATTGGTACCAGCTTTCAGAGTGGTGCAAATCAACTTTCATTAATTTTGCCAGCTCAGGGCAGAACAAAGCTTTATGCTCAGTTACTTAAATGCATACACAGAACTCTGCTTACCAGTGTAATGTTAGTGAACAAGAGACACTCTTAATGGGTCTATACTAAAAGTAAGAATTTAAACATAAGCTACTGGACCCCAATGGGAATTTTTTTTTAATTAACACAACTGCCAATGCAAAACAACATTTGTCAATCTCCTGACTTGATCCTTATGAGAACAAAGAGTTTCAGTGAATCTTGGTTCATGAACCCCCCCAAAAATGTCCAAGAATATTGTTGCTTCACATTTTTTTCCTCGAGCTTGACTTGATCAGCATGCAAATCATGGTCAATCCCCTTTTTCCTTCAGCTTCTTAAAGTAATGAGCGCGGAAACCCTCGTTCACCTTCATGGACTGCTTAATGACCAGAGAGACTGGAAGCAGGGATGTAGTAATCCAACCCTAAAGAATATTTATTAGGAATAATTAGAATGCATGTTAATATTCCATTTATTTTTATTTATAAGGTTTTTCCACTTAAAGTCAAAAATCTAAGCTATCAAGCTTGAATTTCAAAGCAGCTGCATGAATTTGTTTAGATATATATTCAGAATAAAGTTTTTCCATTATGAAAGTACAAACAGGTTTCTACAATAATGGTAAAATATGAAAAACTCAAAATCCAAATGGCTAGATATAGACAATGGCACACTGCGGATAATACAAAACTTGGAAGCGTTGTGAACGATGAGGAGAGTAATGCAGAACTTGAAAAGGGCATAGACAGGTTGGTGGAATGAGCAGACAAGCAGCAGACGAAATTTAATGCAGAGAAATGTGAAGTGATTCACTTTGGTCGGAAGAATGCAGAGAGGCAATATAAAATAAAGGGTACAATTCTAAAGGGTGTGCAGGAGCAGAGGGACCTGGGGGTATACATACATAAATCAATGAAGGTGGCAGGACAGGTTGGGAGAGTGGCTAATGAGCATACAGCATCCTTGGCTTCATCAAAAGAGGCACAGAGTAAAAAAACAAGCAAGTTATGTTAACCTTGTATAGAACACTGGCTCAGTTGCAACTGCAGTACTGTCTCCAGATCTGGGAGCCACCCTTTAGGAAAAATGTGAAGGCACTGTAGAGTGCAGAAAAGGCATCGATGTTGGAACTAAACCTAAACCCCAAGCTCTTAATGGAAGTTTGGCGTTGGGGAAAGAAGCTTAATAGATTACATTAGACAATTTATGGGCAAGTTAAAGTACTTTTTGTAATTTTAATCACATTTTTACAAATTAGTAATGCTATAAATTGTTTATTTCACTTACTTTTGGCAGGCTGTGAAAAAGCTGCTTTGCTAACTTAAAGCAGGTTCCTGGTCATAAGCAAAAATGTAGTGGTTGTCAGCAGAAGTGTGAATGACGGGGGCATAAAGGTGCAAACGCAGACAGCAATGGGACTTGGGGCAGCAGTTGGACTTGGGGAAAGGGTTGGCAGCAGGTAGCACAGAAATTCAGTGATGGGAGCATCCAACAGCTAATTTTTTTTAAATTTAGCAGCCCTGAAATGGATGGCAATGTGCTACAATACCATCAGGAAGGTTGCTAACTTGTTGAAAGGTTTAAAGAAAAAATACAGGCTATGCTCAAGAAAATGTGGAACAGGAAATTTAAGTTAAGTAAATTTTTAGTATATTGGCTGATTTGGGAGAGGGCTGTGAATTCATGAGTGTCTTGAAACATAGCACAAGTGATGTGGACTTTGGAAGCAGTTTGGCAGATGTTCACTGGGGACCCCATAGTTTAGCATCATGAGGGTTTGCAAGTGGAGTTTAGCCGGCTGGGAAGGTTCTTGGGGTCTGGAAGTACTAAGGAGGTTTGGTGGCGAGTGGGGGCACAGGGTGGGGCGGGTGCTGGTAGCAGTTCCAATGTGTGGTCCTGCTTTGACAACAATGTGAAGGGGTTCTTGGTGCCTGGGATTACTTGCAGAGAGCAGGATGGCCTGGAGTTTGGAATTACTGGGTGGGATAGCAGGTTATGGCAGCACTAAGGAGTGGGATCTCAGGGTCTGCTAGCAGTAGCAAGGGTAGCCTGGGCTGTGACAGCATTGTAATGTATAATGCATTTACCAGCTATACACAGTACATGTACTTTAAAAAACAGAATGTTTGTTCCCCACTCAACACAAACAGGCACAAAGCTCAGTCACTTTGCCTAAGTAGTTCAAATGGGGCCAGGTGCAACAGGTAGGGGTGGCAGTAACAACAGAATGGTTTGATGGAAATAGAATAGTCATTCAGACAAGGTGGATTAATTAAGGAAAGCCAGCACAGATTTGTTAAAGGCAAACTGTGTTTAATTTAATTGCGTTTTTAAGATGAGGTCACTGACAGGGTTAATGAGAGTAATGCATTAGATATGGTGTATATGGACTTCTAAAAAGGCGTTTGGTAAAGTACCACATAATAGGCTGATCAGTAAAGTTGAAGCCCATGGAGTAAAAGGAGCAGCGCAGCTTGGATATGAAGGTGGCTGAGTGACAGGAAACAGAGTGTCGTGGTGAAAATATTTTTCAGACAGGAGGAAGGTATATCATGGGGTTCCCTGGGGTCACTACCAGGATTACTGCTTTTCTTAACATATATTAATGATTTAGACTTGGATGTACAGGGCACAATTTCTAAACTTGTAGATGACAAACATGGAAGTATTGTTAACCGTGAAGAGGATAGCGATTGACTTCAAGAGGACATAGACAGGCTGGGTAGAAACGTGGCAGGTGAAATTTAATGCAGAGAAGTGCAAAGTGATTAATTTTGATAGGAAGAACGAGGAGAGGCAATACAAAATAAAGGGTACAATTTTAAAGGGGGATGCAGGTGCAGAGGGACCTGGGGGCATATGTGCACCAATCATCGAATGTGGCAGGGAAGGTAGAGAAAGTGGTTAAAAGGCACACAGGATTCTGGGTTTAAAATAGAGGCATAAAGTTAAAAAGTGAGGAAGTCATGATGAACCTTTATGAAACACTGGTTTGGCCTCAACTGGAGTATTGTGCCCCAATTCTGGTAACTGCACTTTTGGAAGATGTGAAGGCTTTGGAGGGGGTGCAGAAAAGATTTACAATAATGTTTCCAGGGATGAGGAACTTCAGTTATGTGGATAGGTTTGAGAAGCTGGGGTGGTTGTCCTTAGAGAAGGTTGAGAGGAGATTTATTTGAGGTGTTCAAAATCATGAGGAGTCTAAACAGCATAGATATAGAGAAACTGACCCCAATGATCAAGAACCAGAGGGCGCCAATTTCAGGTGATGGGCCAAAGAACCAAAGGTGATGTGAGGAAAAACCTTTTTACGCAGCAAGTGGTTACGATCTGGAACGCACTGCCTGAGAATGTGGTGGATGCAGATTCAACTGTGCCTTTTAAAAGGGAATTGGTTAAACACGAAGGGAAAACATTTGTAGGGACTAGCGGGACTTGCAGACAGCCGGCACAGTCTCGACAGGTTGAATGACCCCCCCACCATGTGTGCTGTAACAATTCTATGACCAGAAGATTGCCACAGGAAATAAATAAATTACAGGAAATGTGTTATATGTAAAACTTAATAAATTTATAGAATGACTCCACATGTGAAGATACAGAAAATGATAACTTCACATTCCCAGCTCCAGTTTCAATTGGACAATTAAAAACACATTGCATCATGGGCAGAATATCTATTAATTCTGCAGCCAGATGATCAAGTGCCTTCAGGAATAGCAACAAATAAAAACTATTCTTTAAAAGATATGTTTTAAGTTGTACATGTTGTACAACTGGAACACATCAGGAACTACTGGCTTATACTGAATTACAAGCAAAATTGAGTTATTTGATCAACAGTCTCAAAGATTTCTTTTCCATAAATGACTGGACATCGATGTGAATAAATCCCATAATTATTGGTGAGCAAATGTACACTAGTTTCTAGATCATCTAACACTGTTGGGAATTAAGAAACAGAGGCAGTAAAATTCATCAATGCACAGACAAGACCTGAGGTGCAAAAGTGGTAGTACTGGGAAGTCGTTTCACATTCCTGGTTGAGAGAACAGCATTGTGAAATTAATTTCATCATACTAGACATGAAAACTATTTAAACAATTTCTGCTAATGCAGTATACAGCATCAGAAACAAACATTCAATCCCTGGTCTGTACTGATTTGGCAGAAATCAGTTGAGGTCACGGAGGGGAGATGCAGAGCATTTCAGAACCTTAGGTTTGGATGGTTGAGGAAGGGGATGTGCTGTGGGGGATGGGGAGGGGGCGGTGGCAGTGAAACTATCGACAGTTTTTGCCATGATCATTATTTAGTGCCTACTGTTAAGTGCATTTGTAGCAACATTAGGGTCAAGTGGGCTGAAAGGCACCCCCCAGTATTGTTATCAAATAGCTTGCCAACAAACACTTGGCTCACACATTAATGGGCCACTTGTGCAAGTTAGACAAGAGGCTGCCAGTCAGAGTCATTTATGGTACAGATGGAGGCCATTTGTCCTATTGAATCCATGCCAGCTTTCCATGGAGCAATCTAGTCAGTCCCACTCACCTGCTCAATCCCCGTAGCCCTGCAAGTTTATTTCCTTCAAGTGGCTATCCAATTTCCTTTTGAAATCATTGATTGTCTCTGCTTCCACCACCCTTGTGGGCAGCAAGTTCCAGGTCCTTACCACCCACTGCATAAAAAAGTTCTTCCTCATATTTCCCCTGCATCTCTCGCCCAATCTGTGTCCCCGAGCCTTTGTAACATGGGAACAGCTTTTCTTTGTATAACTCATCTTAGTCTGTCAATTTTGTATCGATCTATTAAATCTCCTCGTAGTCTCCTTTGTTCTAAGGAGAACAAACCCAGCTTTTCCAACCTAACCTTATAACTAAAATCCCCCAACCCTGGAACCATTCTGGTAAATCTCCTCTGCACCCTCTCAAAGACCCTCACATCCCTCCTTAATTGTGGTGACGAGAACTGGACACATTACTCCAGTTGGGCCCTAACAAGAGCTTTATAGAAGTTCAGCATAACTTTCCTGCTTTTGGACTCAATGCATCTGTTTATGAAGCCCAAGGTCCCATATGCTTCACTAACCCCTCTCTCAAAATGTCCTGCCACCTTCAAAGATCGATGCATATGCATCCACTGTTCCTGTACACTCTTTAGAACTGTGCCATTAAGTATCTATTGCCTCTCCCTATTCCTCTGCCAAAATGCAACACCTCACACTTGTCAATATTAAATTTCATCTGCCACCTGTCTGCCCATTCTGCTAGCCTATGTCCTGTTGTAGGCGGTTCATATCATCCACGCTGTTTGCCACACCTCCAAGTTTGATGTCAGCAAATTTTGAAATTCTACTCTGTATTCCAAAATCCAAGTCATTTACATACAGCAAAAAAAAAAGCAGTGGCCCCAGCACCGACCCTTGGGGAACACCACCATCATCATCCAGTATGAAAAGCAAGCATTTACTACAACTTGCTGTTCTCTGTCCTTAAGTCAATTTTTTATCAAATTAGACACTGACCCTCCTATTCCATAAGCCTCAATTTTGTTAAGATACCACTTAAAAGGCTGGTTATCAAAGGCTTTCTTAAAATCCATAAACATCCACCACATTCCCTTCATCAATCTTTTCTGTTACTTCAACAAAATATTCAATTAGATTAGATTAGTCAAGCAAGATCTTCCTTTTACAAATCCATGCTGGCTCTCCTTAGTTAACTCGAATCTCTCTAAGTGTCTAATTTTTTCCCCGATTATTGTTTCTAAAACCTTCCCCACCATTGATGTTAATTTGACTGTCCTTACATTCTTTCTTGAATAAGGGTGTCACATTCACCATTCTCCAATCCTCTGGCACCTCCCTCATATCCAGGGAAGATTGGCACGGCCTTTCACTATCTCCACCCCCACTTCCTTTAGCAACCTAGGATGCAAGCCATCCAGATCAGGGTGACCTATCTACCCTAAGCATAGCCAGCCTTTTTAGTACCTCTCCACTCCATTTTTACCCCATCCACTGCCTCTGCTCTCTCTGCTTCTACCAATATTTTGTCAGATTCCTCTTCCTTAGTGAACACTGATACAAAGTACTCATGAAGTAGATTAGCCTTGCCCTGCATCTCTAAACATATATTACCCTTTTTGTTCCTAAAAGGCCGCACTCCACCTCTTACTACCCGCTTACTATTTACATGCTGGTAATTATTGGGTTCCCTCTTATGTTGACTGACATTCTAATCTCATGTTCTCTCTTCGCCAGTCTTACTTTCCTCTTCACCTCCCCTCTCAACTTATGGCATGGTTCTCATTTGAAGAATTCACCTGGCGTGCATCATACATCTTTTTTATTATAATCTCTATCTCCATCACCCAAGGAGCCCTATTTTTGATTCCATACCTTTCGCCCTTGTTGGAATGTATCTAGCCTGTACCTGAAGCATCTCTTCTTTAAAGATAACCCATTGTTATGATACAGCTTTTCCTGTCAGTCTTTGGTTCCATTTTATCCTGACTAGATCCCTTCTCATCACGTTGAAATGATCCCTCTTCCAGTCTAGACATTCTACCTTATTTCATTCCTTGTTTTTCTGCATTACTAGTCTAAACCTAATGATACAATGATCACTCTTATGCAAGTGCTCCCTGCCAGACACTTGGCCCACATCGTTTCCTAGCACCAGATCCCGCAATGCCACCTTCCGAGTTGGGCTGAAAATATACTGATCCACGAAGTTCTCCTGAACACATTTCAGAAGTTCCTCCCCCTCCTTACCTATTACTGTAACATTATCCAATTGATATTTGGGTAATTAAAGTCCCCCTATATCACTACTCTCTAGCTCTTGCACATCTGATTTCCCTGCCTCTATCTCTCTCACTATTTGGAGGCCTATAGAATACCCTTAGTAGTGAGATCATACCGTTTTATAGAGTCAGAGACATACAGCATAGAAACAGGCCCTTCGGCTCACCGCGTCCATGCCGACCATAATGCTCATCTATACTAATCCCACCTGCCTGCATTAATTCCATATCCCTCTATGCCTTGCTCATTCAAGTACCTGTCCAGATGCCTCTTAAATGTTGTTACTGTTCCTGCCTCCACCACCTCCTCAGGCAGCTCATTCCAGATACCCACTATTCTTTGTGTGAAAAATTTACCCCTTTGATCCCCTTTAAACCTCCTCCTTCTCACCTTAAATCAATGCCCTCTAGTTTTCGTCAGACTCTGGCTACCTACCCTATCTATGCCTCTCATACTTTTATATACCTCTATCATGTTCCCTCTCAGCCTCCTTCGCTCCAGGGAAAACAGACCCAGCCTATCCAATCTCTTTATAACTCAAGCCCTCCAAACCAGGCAACATCCTTGTGAATCTTTTTTGCACCCTCTCTAGCTTAATCACATCTTTCCTGTAGTGAGACGACCAGAACTGCACACAGTACTCCAACTGCGGCCTAACCAACGTTATGTACAACTGAAACATGACGTCCCAACTCTTGTACTCAATGCCTCGGCCGATGAAGGCAAGCATGCCATACGCCTTCTTCACCACCCTGTCTACCTGTGTTGCCACTTTTAGGGAACTATGTACTTGCACCCCAAAGTCTCTCTGCTCAACAACACTCCCCAGGGCCCTGCCATTCACTGTATATGTCTTGCCCTGGTTTAACTTCCCAAAATGCATCACTTCACACGTGTCTGCATTAAATTCCATTTGCCACTCCCTTGCCCACTTTCCCAGTTGATCTATATCCTGTTGTAACTTTAGACAACCTTCTTCACTGTCCACTATACCATCAATTTTGGTGTCATCTGCAAACTTACTAATCATGACCCTTACATTCACATCCAAGTCATTAATATATATGACAAGAAACAGAGGGTCCAGCACCGACCCCTGCAGCACACCACTGGTCACCGGCCTCCAATCTGAAAAACAACCCTCCACTAGCACCCTCTGCCTCCCATCACCAAGCCAATTTTGTATCCAATTTGCTAGCTCACCCTGGATCCCATGTGTCTGAAACTTCTGGACCAGCCTACCACGCGGGACCTTGTCAAAGGCCTTGCTAAAGTCCATGTAGACAACGTCCATTGCCCTGCCCTCGCCAATCCTCTTGGTCACCTCCTTGAAAAACTCAAATTCCTGAGACATGATTTCCCATGCACAAAGCCACGCTGACTATCCCTAATCAGACCATGCCTTTCCAGATGCATATAAATCCTGTCTCTCAGAATCCCTTCCAATAACTTTCCCACCCCTGATGTAAGGCTTATCCCTGCTGCCCTTCTTAAATAAAGGCGCAACATTTATCTATCCTCCAGTCTTCTGGTACCTCACCCGTGGCTAACGATGATATAAAAATCTCTGCCAGGGCCCCAGCAATCTCCTCCCTTGCTTCCCATAGCATCCTAGGATACACCTGGTCAGGCCCTGGGGACTTATCCACCTTAATGCACTTCAAAACCTCCAACATCTCCTCCTTTGTAACGTTGATATGCTCCAGGATATCAGTGTTCCCTCCCTTGAGCTCACTAGCTTCCATGACCTTCTCCATGGTAAATACGGACGAGAAATATTCATTTAAAACCTCGCCCATTTCCCGTGGCTCCACACACAGATTGCCACACTGATCCTTAAGGGGACCTACTCTCTCCCTAGCTACCCTTTTACTCTTAACATACTTATAGAATCTTTTAGGATTCTCCTTTATCTTATCTGCCATGGAAATCTCATGGCCCTTTTCGCCCTCCTAATTTCCTTAAGTGTAGTCCTACATCCCCTATACTCCTTGAGGGACTCGCTCGATCCCAGCTGCCTGTACCTGACATATGCCTCCTTCTTTGTCCTGACCAGACCCTCAATATCCCTAGTCAACCAAGGTTCCCTAAACTTGCCAGCCTTGCCCTTCCATCTAACAGGAACATGCCAGCCCTGAACTCTTCCTATCTCACTTTTAAAAGCCTCCCACTTGCCAGACGTCCCTTTAACTGTAAACATCCTCTCCCATTCAACTTTTGAGTTCCTGTCTGATGACATCGAAATTAGTCTTCTCCCAATTTAGGACTTCAACCCGAGGACCAGTCCTATCCTTTTCCATAACTATCTTGAAACTAATAGAGTTATGGTCACTGGTCCTAAAGTGCTCCCCCACTAACACATCAACCACCTGCCCATCCTCATTTCCTAAGAGGAGGTCGAGTTCCAGTCAATATTAGGGAATTTAAAATCACCTACGATGCCAACCCTATAATTCCTACACCTATCTGTGATTCCCCTACACATATGCTCCTCCACTTCCCTCTGACTATTTTAGGGCCTATAGTATAATCCCATCAAAGTGACCACCCCTTTCTTATTTCTAAGTTCTACCCATATGGCCTAGCTGGACATCCACCCCCCCCCCCCCCCCCAACACAGAGATATCCTCTCTAAGTACTGCCGTGATGTCCTCCCTAATCAACAGTGCAACTCACCCTCTCCTCTCTTACCTTCACCTCTATCACGCCGGAAAGATCGGTACCCCGGAACATCGAGCTGCCAGTCCTGCCCATCCCTCAACCACGTTTCCGTAACAGCACATCCCAAGTACCAATCCATGCTCTTGAGTTCATCTGCCTTACCTGCAAGGCTTCTTGCATTAAAGTAAATGCAGTTTAGCCTACCAGACCTTCCACGCTCCCTGTCCTGCCCCTGCCTGGCCTGCCTACTGGACTTGCTTGCTTTAACCTCTACATTTGCCTCAACTATCTCATTGGAGAGACTACTACTTTGGGTCCCACCCCCCTGCAAGCCTAGTTTAAACCCTCCCGAGTAGTGCTAGCAAACCTCACTGCATGGATATTGGTCCCCCTCCAGTTTAGATGCAACCCGTCCTTCTTGTACAGGTCACCTCTACACCAGAAGAGGTCCCAATGATCCAAGTAGCTGAAGCCCTCCCGCCTACACCAGCCACGCAATCATTTGCCTAATCCTCCTATTCCTACCCTCACTAGCACGTGACACAGGGAGTAATCCTGAGATTACAACCCTGGAGGTCCTGCTTTTTAACCTTCTACCTAACTCCCTATATTCACTTTGCAGGACCTCATCTCTCTTCCTGCCTATGTCGTTAGTACCAATATGGACCACGACCTCTGGCTGCTCACTCTCCCCTTTCAGAATGTCCTGCAGCCGCTCCGAGACATCCTTGACCCTAGCACCAGGGAGGCAACATACCATCCTGGAGTCTCGTTTGTAGCCACAGAAACGCCTATCTGCACCCCTTACGATAGAATCCCCCATCACTATAGCTCTTCCAACCCTTTTCCTCCCCTGCTGTGCAGCAGAGTCCTCTGTGGTGCCACGAACTTGGCTGTTGCTGCTTTCCCCTGGGAGGTCACCCCCCCCAACAGTATCCAAAGCGGTATATCTGTTTGAGAGGGGGATGGTCACAGGAGACTCCTGCACTACCTGCCTGCGCCTACTACTCCGTCTGGTGGTCACCCATCTCTTTTCTGCCTGTGCAGCCATTACCTGCAGTGTGACCACCTCACTAAACGTGCTATCCATGTCTTACTCAGCATCGCGGATGCTCCACAGTGAATCCACCTGCAGCTCCAGCTCCATAATGCAGGTCGCCAGTAGCTACAGCTGGGTACACTTACTGCACACATGGTCACCAGGGACACTGGAAGCGTCCCTGATTTCCCACATAGCGCAAGAGGAGCATATCACTGGGCTGAGCTCTCCTGCCATGACTTACCTTTAGGTTAATTAGTTACTCCCTTAATTAAAAAATACTAATTATACTAGGGGCCTTGTTCTACCCACTCTAATCTAAAGTTCTTTAAAAAAAAACACTTTAGTAGTACTCAACTTATCACCAGAGGTTTTATTTTCAACAAAAAAAAAACATACCCCTTTTTTTTTTAAAAAGATATTCTAACAACTGCTACTCACCAATCACCTTGCAGCTCTCCTGTATGTCACGGTTGGCTTTTTTTTTCAAACCTCAGGCGCTCTGTCGCTGTTCTTTTTAAACACCGCCGGTCTCATTCAGTCTCTGTTTTTCTTCTCAACTCTAACCAAATGGATTCTGCCCTTGCCCCCTCAAGGACATGCCTTCCTCCCTTTCCAACACTACAATGGCTTCCCTAATCGGTACTGCCACCCCACCACCCTATTTTTTCTGAACACGTTTTATCCTTGTATATTAAGTGCTCAGTCCGTGCAATTTTTAAGCCACGTTTCCGTTATTGCCACTGCATCATATTCCCATACTGCTATTTGTGCCTGTCACTCACCCACTTTATTCATCACACTTTGTGTGTTTAAACACATGCATTGAAATCCTGTCTTTGCATTCCTCATAGTCCTTCTCGGGCTGCTCCCATCTAATATGGAACTACACCCCCCTCTAGTACTGTCTAATACTCACACATTATGCACCTTATTCCTCTTTTCTACTTCTAAACTGGTGCCGAAGCCATGCCAATTTAGCTTAAACCCTCCCCAACCACACTAGTGAATCTCCCCGCAAGAACATTGGTCCCAATCCTGTTGAGGAGCAATTCATCCCTTTTGAATAAGTACCTTCTGCCTCAGAACTGATGTAACCATATCCAAAATATGAGTGAGCGCTCTTATTAAAAATAAGAGAAAACTTGGAGATGCACTAAAAGCAATTGATAAGTTAAATAACTGATGAGGCAAAACATGCATACTTACCATTATGGCATGTGGCAGATAGCCATTTGTTTGCATCTGAAGACCAACAGTGTTTAAGGCAGCTTTCACATAGGTCTCCGGGCTTGGTTTGTCCAGAGTTGGCTTTCGGATCTTACTCAATTTCGTAGCCACAAAGAATGGCATCACGCTCTGTAATAAAGGCAAGCGCAAAGAGTAAAATACAGTAACGTTATTGCTCAGAAACGATTACCTATTGTTCATAAACACAATTTTCTCACATCTTTGTATCATTTTGTTGCTAGTTTATGACTTGATTTTAATAGTGCACAAAACTTAAATCCAAATGTATATATATTTCAAAATTCTTTACTTTTGAGTCTTGGTTCCCAAGGTGATGCCTACTTCTACTTAGTCGTCTAGTACACAAAATCACAGAATTGTTACAGCGCAGGAGGCTGCCATTTGTGTCTGTACCGGCTCTCCAATTGAGCATTTCACCAAGTGTCACTCCCCCAACTTCTCCCCACAACCCTACACATTCTTCCTTTTCATATAACAGTCTAATTCCCTTTTGAATGCTTCAATTGAACCTGTCTCCACCACACTCTCAGGCAGTGCATTCCAGACCTTAACCACTCACTGTGTGAAAAAAATGTTCATGTCGCTTGTGCTTCTTTTACCAGTTACTTTAAATCTGTGCCCTTCAGTTCTTGATCCTTACACGAGCTGCAACAGTTTCTCCCTATCTACTCTGTCCAGACCCCGCATGATTTTGAATACCTCTATCAAATTTCCTCAGCCTTCTCTTCTCCAAGGAAAACAGTCTCAACTTGTCTAATCTGTCTTCATAAGTGAAATTCCTCATCCCTGGAACCATTCTCGTGAATCTTTTCTGCATCCTTTCTAATGCCTTCACATCCTTCCTTAAGTGCAGCGCACAGAACTGGACGCAATACTCCAGCTGAGGCCGAACTATTGTTTTATACAAGTTCAAC
This sequence comes from Heterodontus francisci, assembly GCF_036365525.1. Classification (NCBI taxonomy): domain Eukaryota; kingdom Metazoa; phylum Chordata; class Chondrichthyes; order Heterodontiformes; family Heterodontidae; genus Heterodontus; species Heterodontus francisci. The sequence continues at coordinate 79,168,669 of NC_090384.1, read as the reverse complement.
ATAACCTCCTTGCTCTTGTACTCTATGCCCCTATTAATAAAGCCCAGGATACTGTACTCTTTCATCAGACATAACACTGCCAAGGTGGGAGAATTGTGCCAACTGTATTTGTGGTAGTGTGGGTTTTTTCTCCCAAAGTTTCAAGAACTGTGTTCTAACTGAAGTGTAACTTAAGTGGATTCCTCAGAGCTGGGGATGCTGAAACTCCTGACACAGGAATCTCCCACCTCCAACAGTGGCTGAAGGAAACTCTGATGCAAGACCAGGACTCAATATAACCAGACCCCAGCCTAAAATCTGACAATGCCACTGAGATATGGCAAGAGTGCACAAGAGGAGCAACAGATTGTCATTCTGCATGTTTTTTTCTGATAAGCAATCTTCATTTTAAGCTAAGGGTGGAAATAAAGTTTTGGGGGTGGGAGTAGAATTCGAGTGGCCTCAAACAGAAAAAGTAACTTTATAGGTGAATAGAACACAAGATTTCAGGAGAGCTCAATTTATCGTCCTTTTATGCAAACAATGAACACAGGCCATGAAGACCCTGTTCATAGTAGTTTTCTCTTGCACATGATGCTCAATAGAATTGTTGTTGAAATTATTATGCATGGTCATGGCTCAGGATTCTGTGGCCATTTTCCCCACAAGTAGGACCCAGAAACCAGCAGAATCTTTCCCAAAATGTCTCAATCTCAACTCTCCTGAGTCAGAAGCTCATCTTCATTCCATAGACCTGAACCCTTAATCTAGGCTGATACTTCAGTGCAGTTGAGGAAGTCCTGCACCAGAACTGCCTTCTTTTGAAAGAGACATTGAACGAGGTCCCTGCCTGCCTGCTCAGGTGGACGTAAAAGGCAATATTGTTACAACCGAGGCAGGAGGAGTGCACTTTGTTCAGTTCCACTTCTCTACGGGTCACAATATATATTTAAATGTTTACCCAGTTACCGATACAGCCAATTATATACTGTACCCATTTTAGTTTAAGAAAAAAAAATCCAACCAGGTTTCATTAATAAAAGTATTAATTTATTATAAAACAAGACTTAGTTAATAAAGTTGCAAAGCTTTAACACAGCTTGAAATATAACAGTAAATACATATATATTCCCTTCTAATACCCAACACACACACAGGTTAAAGGAAAAATAAAGATGCTTTGGCTAACATACTTGTTAATTCTTGAAGGAAAAGGATAAGATATGTTGCAGATAGCACACAATTTGGCATCTGATTACACGTAGAAGAGTCACTGGGATCTTTTCAGAAGCAGTTCATTCAGATGTCGAGAGGAAGTCTTCCAAAAGCACCTCAGGACAAATGCTGCATCAGGTGTTACAGCTATCACACATTGGATTTTCTTCAGGGTTTCTCAGAGAGGTGGAGAAAAGATGAGCTGGGTGTTTCTTTCAGCAGGCTACAAACCCAAATGACTTAAAACAGTTTTCAAAAATGAAACCCATTCGAGCACCATAAATCTAGACATGTTACTTCTCTTGTAAACAACTCCTAGTCAAAAGGCACCTGTTGTTTACTTAGCTGAAGACATGGGACATCCAGTAAATGTTTTTAAACAGAGTCCTTCCAATGACCCTTTTAAAAAAAAAGTCCAGTATCTATGGAATCACTTCAGTCCTTCAACTAATCCATCTCTACAAGTCTAAAACATGAATCCTCAAAAAATATTTAAAAATTGAACTATAGTTGAAGAGCAGCAAGGGCATTCTCACCAAAACTTCTCCTTCATTAGAAACCACAAATTGACTATCTGGCAATTTATCTCATTTCCCTTTAATGTCCTACCAACAGCAATTGGTTGCCACATTTGCCTACATTGCTGTAAAGCATTTTGGGTGTCCTGAGGCTGTGAAAGGCAGTATATTGATGCAAGTTTTTTCTTTATATGGTTAGCTGCTCGAGACAATCCCGTGCTGAGTTGTCAACCCAGTGACAATTATAATTATTATTTTGAGAGTTGCCAAACATTAGCAATATCAGGTCATTCAGGAAATATTTAGCACATTGTTGTTACCTAGGTTCTTAGAGCTTTTCTAGTCTTTAAAAGTCTGTTTAAAAAAAAGACACCAGGGGGCCAAGCTTAATTTTTTGACCCACGGGAGAAAGGGTTTGATGTCAGGTCGGGGTGGGGGCAGCAGGGAGGGGTCCAGTAGCATCTAACTCTACAGTATGGGAGATGGCACTGAGTGTCCCTGCCTGGGGAAGAGGCTGCAGGACCAGGTAGGCCAATCCATGATCCCTGACTCCGTCTTTAGGAGGTGGGTGGGTCCAATTCCTGTGGCATGGGGGTGGACCCCCATAAGGAAAGGTCCCAGAGGCTCTGCTCACCTTGCTGCAGCTACCAGGTTTCGGGCTTCCCTTCTGATTGCCTGCTTTCTTATGGCAAGTTGATTCCAGCGTCCTGTATCTGTTAGCATGGTAGTGAGATCTGAGAGTTCAACAAACCAACTCCCTTAATGATGTGGACCAGATCTCCATATCTTAAGCACATTTAGACCTTTACACTCTTTGAAGGCAGACTGTATTAACACTAGGTGAAGGATCATTTGGCTTGGTTCAGAAGCTTAATTCAGCAGACAAAACATACAGAGCATGAGTATGATGGAATTCATTCGATAAAATTTGTTCAATGTCTGTTTTTAGACTGTTACAGGAAGAAACAAGCCCACTTGGGGGAGGGATTCTATTTAACTGACTCACTGTCCTGCCAAAAGTGCAGCAGTTATTTCTCACTCACAGCCTCTTGGCAATCTTTGATTTCTGTGGGGGAATTTTAACATGGGGCATGGATGGGATTGGGTACGGGGCTGGGTTAAATGCCTTAAACAGAAGCATGTCAGGAAGCCGGCTTCAACCTGCTAACTTCTGGCTTGGACTCAGGTGAAGCAGGGCAGGCCTGCAGCTAACACACTCCCAGGAGGCGAGTTGATATTTTAAATATGTTAATGAGATTGGAAGCATTGAATTTAACCTGCACTGCATGGCAACAACTTTTGTGGACCTCACAACAGTAGCAAGTTACTTCAAATTCTAATGAGGGCTGTTTGAGACTACACATCAATGAGAAGTTTACGTGAAATAGAAATTGGGTCAACTTAAATACATATTGCAATCTGAGGCAAGTGTTAATTTGAGATCAGGCCTGTTTCAAAACTTAAGTTTAAGAACTGTATAGCACTATCTAAGTTGCCACAAAAGACTGCTTGGAAAACCTTTGCTTAGGAAGGGAAATGTAAACATTAACCACTAGATGGCACAAAGGGGGCACAACACCAGTACCCAGACTAAAAGAACTGGCTCTCCATGGAGGGGGCTCTCCATTATTCATAAACTAGCTTTGAATTTTACTTCTCCAAAATTACCCGTTTTCCTCCCACAGTTCTCAACTTCGGCAAATATTACTCTTCGAGCCTGGTGACCCACATAACCCATGATATGTGGGTATTTGTCTGATTTTCTCTTCCTCTACAAATTTATAATTTATTTTAAGCTTGGGAAAGAGTTATGAATCCCAGGTTAATTGATAGTATATTGATTTGCATTGTAGATCAGTATCAGGGTAAATAAACAAGAGAGCAGACAATAATTAAGAAAACTAGTGCAAAACTTAAGCATTAAGTTTAACAAATAGACATTTGTAATCATGACAGATCAGAAATTGGTCATGGAATTTGTTTCTATATATCAAGGCACTGAAGAAATGTATTGCATTTATCCCACTTTTATGTTTGTAGTTAACACATTCACATTAAACCTTGTCTGGAATGTGGCCTCAGTAACTCTTTAAATAGACAATACAAACAACTTCTGAAGATTATTTGGAGACGGGCCCTTTCCTTTGTTACTGTGGGTGTGAACTAAAGTAAAAGTGCCTAAAAATGCTTATGAAAGGATGTCAGTCCAGCAATCTAAAACCACCACTGGATCTTTTGCTTGGATTTTTTTTTTTTACATTTTTGTTTTTAGAAAGTGGATAGTGCTGGTCAATCTACATTTATTGAGGGAGTCATAAGTAGGCCAGACCAGATAGGGGGTGTCAGGTACCTTTACAAAGAACATAAAACAGTACAGCACAGGAACAGGCCATTCAGCCCTCCAAGCCTGCGCCGATCTTGATGCCTGCCGAAACGAAAACCTTCTGCACTTCCGGGGCCCATATCCCTCTATTCATATATTTGTCAAGATGTCCCTTAAACGTTGCTATCGTATCTGCTTCCACCACCTCCCCTGGCAGCAAGTTCCAGGCACTCACCACCCTCTGTGTAAAAAACCTGCCTCGCACATCCCCTCTAAACTTTGTCCCTCGCATCTTAAACCTATGTCCCCTAGTAACTGACTCTTCCACCCTGGGAAAAAGCTGCTGACTATCCACTCTGTCCATGCCGCTCATAACTTTGTAAACTTCTATCATGTCGCCCCTCCAAATCCGTCGTTCCAGTGAAAACAATCTGAGTTTATCCAACCTCTCCACATAGCTAATGCCCTCCAGACCAGGCAACATCCTGGGAAACCTCCTCTGTACCCTCTCCAAACCCTCCACGTCCTTCTGGCAGTGTGGTGACCAGAATTGCACGCAATATTCTAAGTGTGGCCTAACTAAGGTTCTGGACAGCTGCAACATGACTTGCCAATTTTTATACTCCATGCCCCGACCGATGAAGGCAAGCATGCCGTATGCCTTCTTGACTACCTTATCCACCTGCCACTTTGTGACCTGTGGACCTGTACGCCCAGATCTCTCTGCCTGTCAATACTCCCAAGGGTTCTGCCATTTACTGTATACCTCCCACCTGCATTAGACCGTCCAAAATGCATTACCTCACATTTGTCCGGATTAAACTCCATCTGCCATTTCTCCACCCAAGTCGCCAACCGATCTACATCCTGCTGTATCCTCGGACAATCCTCATCATTATCCGCAACTCCACCAACCTTTGTGTCGTCCACAAACTTACTAATCAGACCAGCTACATTTTCCTCCAAATCATTTACATATAATACAAACAGCAAAGGTCCCAGCACAGATCCCTACGGAACACCACTAGTCACATCCCTCCATTCAGAAAAACACCCATCCACTGTTACCCTCTATCTTCTGTGACCGAGCCAGTTCTGTATCCATCTTGCCAGCTCACCTCTGGTCCCGTGCGACTTCACCTTTTGCACCAGTCTGCCATGCGGGACCTTGTCAAAGGCTTTACTAAAGTCCATATAGACAACATCCACCGCCCTTCCCTCATCAATCATCTTCGTCACTTCCTCAAAAAACTCAATCAAATTAGTAAGACACGACCTCCCCTTCACAAAACCATGCTGTCTCTCGCTAATAAGTCCGTTTGTTTCCAAATGGGAGTAAATCCTGTCCCGAAGAATCCTCTCTAATAGTTTCCCTACCACTGACGTAAGGCTCACCGGCCTATAATTTCCTGGATTATCCTTGCCACCCTTCTTAAACAAAGGAACATCAATGGCTATTCTCCAGTCCTCCGGGACCTCACCTGTAGCCAATGAGGATGCAAAGATTTCTGTCAAGGCCCCAGCAATTTCTTCCCTTGCCTCCCTCAGTATTCTAGGGTAGATCCCATCAGGCCCTGGGGACTTATCTACCTGAAGGATATTAGTGAACCAGTTATGCTTTTACGATAATCTGCCAACTTTCTTGATTATTTTTATGGTGTGTTACAACTGAGGCGGGAGGAGCGCACTGTTACATTCAGTTCCACTTCTCCAGAGGTCACAACAAATCAATAATTTTTTTCCCACTCACTGAAACAGCCAATTTTATCCCCAGAATAAAGCACACCAACCAGGTTTCTTTAACAAAAAAAAATATCCATTTATTATAAAATTAAGTTTTAACCAATAATGAAGTAAATATAAACACGAATAGAAATATTAAAGCCCTGTATTATCCTCGCTCTCACGCACACATCCAAAAACTGGCTAACCGGGAAAAAAGGGATTTTTGTTTACAGCTGTTTCAAAGGAATAAAAGGAATAAAAAAAAAAAACTTATACTGAAGCAAAGAGATGGAAGTCCTTTGGTTGGCAAGATGCCCCAAAGTTGAATAGTTGGATGTCACTTGGAGTCTTTCCAGGCGAGGTTGAACAGCCTGTTTTGAGTAGGCGTTCAAAGAAATTCAACTGCAGAGGCTTCACATAGGTCTTCCATCAGATGTGCAGCAACAGGTGTCAATTCTCACACATTTGATCAAGTAGCCTCTTTCTGTGCCTTAAACTTTCTATGATTCAAAGGTTTCTGCAAGCATTCAGGGTTTCTTAAAAATGCAGGAGGCAGGAGTACCACTTCATACAGGCTTTTGCTTTTCACTAGCAGGGATTCTTCAGAGAGGTAATAGTTAACTGTTTTTTCTTCTGATCTCCTGGCAGGTCCATATACAGATTCCAACTGCCTGCTTTTACTCCAAAAACCAGCATCTTTTTTTAACAATTCAAAGTGAAACTAACGTTTACCAAGCAAATCTCATGCTCAGTCATAAATTCTCTGTCACAACAAAGGGTAGCTCTTAGGTCAACCCCCCTGCTGTATTTACTGGAAATCACATGCTTTCCAGAAAAACTTGTTTACAGGTCAACCTTTTTTAAAAAAAAAAGGTCAGCCTCTTCAGTCTTAAAAATAGATTCCAAGTTCTGTAACTGGTTATATTGCTTAAATTACCAGATTGACCACATCTGAATTTTGCAATTTACCATGGTGGGATCTGAACTCATGACATCTAGGTTGCTGGTGCATAACCATCATTACACCTTGAGATCTTAAATCAGTATGTATGGTGAGAGGATATCTGACAGTGTGGCAGTGGAAAAAAGGGGTGGATTGGACAGCTCCTTGATCAGGTACACATATTTAGTTGGCTACACTCAGTACTTGGTTTGTTGACTGCTTGAAGGTGATTAGCCATGTAAACTTATGGGCACTGGTCATGATTTACTAGTTTTACTAAGTGTTAGTGAAGTACTGCATCACACCTTTTGATATCTCTGCATGTCTAAAGAGATGAAAGTTAAACATACTGTAATCAGCCTTGATTTTTAATACATCCAATGTTATTTCTAGCCAAAATCACACTGTCTAATACAGTGTTGATTCTTGTATTCCTGAGTGAGGGTAAAGAACAGATGAGGATATGTGTCAATTTAGAAAACTAATACAGTAGTAACTGAAAAAATGGCATTCTAATTGGCTGAATTAGAATCATGTGTAAATCAAATGAATTCTATTTTGGGTATCCAGTGTCAGCATCAAGCACTGAGGTCAAATAGCATAGTAAGGTGCTGAATAAATCTCCCTATACCCTTACACAATGATGCACCTCAGCCACAACTTCAAAAGCATTCCAAAATGCAGTGTGCTATTTTTCCATTTCTCATACCACCTACTACTAGCCTCTCCAAATGAGAATAAATACCAGTTGACTTGTAAACGTGGGTGACTGTCAGGTGATTACAACGTGACTGGGTTTTAAACAAACAGCATGTTAAAAGCGACAGTGAAATAATCCCATTACTAACTAGATGATTGGTTGGAGAGTCAAGTAAGTCCCAGATGTGTCAAAAATCTTGTGTCAGTTAGTTAAATTTGATTAATTTCAAGGAATTTTATTTCAAAATATCTTTCTATACTGCCAACAGCAAAATATACAAGCATAAGAATGCAAAATTGTGAAATGCAATTTTAAGATATTTAACAAGGGTGTGACTTCATTGTGTCTTCAGCAATAATAGGCTTTCCAAATTATACGTAATGGTGCCTTCAAGATTTTTTTATACAGTTATGGATTGGATACTATGCACTGTACTTCAGCAACAACTAACTATTCATCAACCATACCGAACAGGAGCATGAAAGTAGGTATCATGTTTCGCCACTTTCAATAAAGCATCGCAATTGAAAGTTTTGCCACAAAAGCAGATTGAGAATAATTTCTCTACTCAATAAGGGAGAAGTGCTAAAATATTCAGGCAAATTTACTTAATCTTAAGCACACAATACACCAATACTCACGAAAGGAAACATCACATTCATACTTTATAATTTCTTATAGTTTTTGTTTTTAAGATCAGCACCGTATCTTTTTCTCACCAACTCTCAGTGCCTGACTTTTTGCTTTCTCCCTCATGTTTGCGTCACACTGCTAGCTGTGAATATGATTTATCGTAGTTGCCATGACAGCAGCAGTTCCTATAGTAACCATACAGTAACAAGGATACTTTTCCAAGCTCTACTTACCTGGACAATAATCCCCTTGCTCTTGTACTCAACATGTAGTGCTTGCGAAAAGAAGTTCATAAAACTCTATTTGAAATAAACAGAAATTATATTTAGGGTGTGAAAAAAGTATCTGTTCCAGGTTGAACTGTAAGCATTCAATAGGTTACATTTTAGAAGTTCGTAATCCTGATGGAGAGCCTTGCCTGCCAGGAGCTCAAATTAGGAATTCAAGCACAGAGCTGGTGGGGCCCTGCATGATTTTCAGCCCTGGATGGAAATACCGTTAGGTCCACTGATCCTTGCATCTGAATTGCCAGTATGTGACCCTGGTAGGCAAAGCTTCATGCCAGGACCTTCAATTTATAAAATCTCCCCTTTAGTATCAAAATAATAGACAAGTTAATTATCTTACTGTTCATGCCCAATATAAATTAAAACTTGTGTTTTATGATATTACGATATTAAATGGCCTTCATTTGAACCAGGGCTTACCAAGTTTAGATTTATTTTTTCACGAGAGGAAAGGGGAGGGAGGGAGAAACAGGAGCAATCCAGTGCATTGACGGGTTTGATTTACACGTGATGGAATTTGGTAGTGTAGTAGTTATGCAACTAAATTTAATAAACCAGGTAATTTGTGCACTAGCACAAGAAAGAAAATGACCACAAATGCAATTATTATTGCAAGAACCCACTGGTTCAATCCCACTCCAGGACTTGAGCACAAAAATCAAGGCTGACACTCCAGTGCAATAATGAGGGAATGCTGCACTGTCGGAGGCACTGTCTTTCATATGAGATGTTAAACCGAGGTCATCTGCCCTCTCAGGTGGGCATAAAAGATCCCATGGCACTATTTCAAAGAAATTGTCCTGGCCAATATTTGTCCCTCAATCAACAGCACAAAAACAGATTATCTGGTCATTATCACATTGCTGTTTGAAAGAGCTTGCTGTGTGCAAATTGGCTGCCGCATTTCCGACATCACAATTGCGATTACACTTCAAAAGTACTTAATCGGCTGTAAAGCACTTTGAGATGACTAGTGGTCGTGAAAGGCTCTGTATAAATAGAAGTCTTCCATTTTGACTTTCTTTAACCAGACTGGTGTGATTCGGTCATGCACTACGTGGTTGACTCAGGTCTTTTGACATGGCCAAGCTAAAAGGTTACCTGCATTTCTTAGGGCAATGATGAATGGTCAATAAATGTGGCCTTGTCAGCATTATCTAAATCAAGAAGTTTTATTAAAAACTGGCACCATCTAACATTTAAGTCAATGAGCAATATTTGGGGAAATTTTCAGCTATATTTAGCCTCAACACCTGCCTCAGGATAGGGGAATAATTACACTGCCTGTTTGGGATGTTACTTTAAAGATCTCAAATCTCCTAACGATGCAGCATTTTAGTTCTTTTTGGATCAGTTACAGATTCCAGAATATCCTGTTACAGCATCTCAGATGCTTTGGGACAAAGGTGGGGTGTGGGGGAGGCAATATTTTTTACCTGATTTTCACTTGTATTTGAATAATGACAGATAATGTACTCAGACCCAAACCTGGCTACCCCACCTTTCTGACTGAAGAGACATATTTATTAGATAAAGTCCAAGGAAAATCAACAGAATGACAAAATGAAGAATTGGTTACATTTCTGTGTGTTTTGATAGGATTAACCCAACCACTAATTTTCTTAATGAATATAAAAGCAAAATACTGCAGATGCTGGAAATCGGAAATAAAAACAAGAAATGCTGAAACCACTCAGCAGGCCTGGCAGCATCTGTGGAATGAGAAGCAGAGTTAACGTTTCGGGTCAGTGACCCTTCTTCGGAACTTCCATTCCGTTCAGAACTATGTTCTGAAGAAGGGTCACTGACCCGAAACGTTAACACTAATTTTCTTAAAACTGGTTTCCTTGCTGATTATGTTAGTGGGAAGTTCTGTTGTGAAATAAAAGCTGATTGATTCTACATTCTTGACAAGACTCCAAATCGAACTAGTCAGAAGTAGAAGAGCTTGAAAAACAAAGAAAAAATTAAAAATGATCACTGTTCAAGTACAAGAGGAAATTCAATCAGTTTAAAATTTCACCCTCATTTAAAGTATGCAAGACATTCTAGCACCAGAGGTATCTATGCAAAAATTCTCTCCAGCTTCTTCAAAGCTTTCAGTTTCTCTTCCCATTTTTGTACCATTACTTACTCTGGAGCTTCCCAAGGATTTATCACTGCCTGTGCTTTGAAACGTCCTCCAATTATATATTTGGAAGACTAAAGTAATTGTCTTTGTTCTGCCACAAAGCACTTTCAATAGCTACTGATTCTACCACTGTCCCCGGCCACCATCTGAACCAGACTGTTTGAAAGTTCAGTATCCGATCAGACTCAGCTAAGCTTCCGATTCCAAATTCTCTCCATCATTGAGACCACCTAAGGCCATCTTCGTAATGTTACTGTCTATGCCCATCTGCTGCTGAAACCCTCAGAAATGCTTTTGTTAGCCCCACCGTTGAATATTCCAATGCTCTCCTGTCTGGCCTCCCATCTTACACCCTTCATAAACGAGCTCATTCAAATCTCTGTTGCTGCTGCTTGCATTAAGTCCTGTTCACCCATTGCCTTTATCCTTGTCTACCTACGGTGACGCTCGGTTCAGCAATAGCTCAAATTTAAAATCCTCATCCTGGTATTCAAATCCCTTCATCGTTTCACCCCTCCCATCTTTGGAAGCTTCTAGAGCCCTCAGAGAACTCTATTCCTCCAATCCTGGCCTCTTGTGCATCCCAGATTTCCTTTGCCCTACTACTAGCAGCCATACCTTCAGCTATCCAAGCTCTGGAATCCCCTCCCTAAAATTCTCTGCCTCCTTTCCCTCCTTTAACTCACTCCTTAAAACCTACCAGTTGACCAAGCTCTTCGTCACCTGATAAAATACCTGTGTGTCAAATTTTGCCCGATAACATCGCCTTGGAACATTTTATTATGTTGAAGGTGCTTAATAAATGTAAATGATAATTGTATTACAATAATTTGTTATATATGCAATAAAAAATTCAGCCTAGCCATTCGTTAGCTTGTGCATTTAAGATGACAAAACTTAAGTTCTCAAATTGACAAGGTTTTCCTATAAGCATCTTACATGAGGAAAGAATTGCCTAGAATAATACAGGAGAGCAATTAAAAATTCTTTTCGCTACCATGTCTATTTTTGCATAAAGCCAGTTCTTTTTTTTTAAAAAAGAAAATCATTCTCCCTCTACCCGTCCAATTAAATGTTCCAGCGTGTGACGTCCAACTGCATGTACTGAGCACATGACGTGTTTGATTGCTGATCTCCACTGAGTTAGCCAGTCTCAGTTGGATGGGAGTGGGATGCTTCAGCATCCCCGGGCTCAAGAAGAAAAAAATAACTGGAGCACACTGTCCTGACTCAAGGTTAAAAAAAATGAACATTTGGGGATAGCATTGGCAAACTGCTGCTGTATATAGCACTTTACCTCTAAAAAGATGCTTAGTCTGTTGGCTCAGCATTTAAACAAAGAAAAAGACTAGTATACCTCTTATTTGGGCAGCAGGAATGTTTTTTGACCTAATCTTTAACCTTGCTTAAGGCGAGTGAATTTTGTATTTGTCGCTGCTTTAAAAAAAAATCCTATTTTTGGAATAGTGCCAAGGGATCTTAAAACTCCATCTAAAGAATCATGGAAGGCTGGGGATGAGTCATTTGTGCATTGAGTCATGGGGAACTCCACTTACCATTCTTAGAATACATTGAAAACACTCCTGAGACATAACTTTTAAGCCAGACCATGAAAATCAAAACCAGCTGTTTTGTTATTCAAGATGCTTCCTAGGATTGATTTTAATCTGCTTGTGGAAATAAGAACCTAAGAAATATATAGAGGAGTAGGCCATTTGCCCCTCGAGCCTGCCCCGCCATTCAATAAGATCATGGCTGATCTGTCTCAGGCTTCAACTCCTCTTTCGGGCCTGCTCCGCATAACCCTCGACTCCCCAAGATTTCAAAAATCTATCTACCTCCTCCATAAATACATTGAGTGACCTAGACTCCACAACTATGAGGTAGAGAATTCCAGAGATTCACCACCCTCAGAGAAGAAATTCCTTCGCATCTCAGTTTTAAATGTGTGACCCCTTATTCTGTAACTATGTCCTCTAGTTTTGAGATTCCCCCACCAGAGGAAACATATTCTCAACATCTACCCTGTCAAGCCTCATTAGAATCTTATATGTTTCAATAAGATCACCTCTCATTCTTCAAAACTCCAATGAATAAACTCCTAACCTGTTTAGCCGTTCTTGATAAGACAACCTCCTCATCCCAGGAATCAGCCTAGTGAACCTTTTCTGAACTGCCTCCAATGCTAGTATATCCTTCCTTAAATATGGGGACCAAAACTGTACACAGTACTCCAGGTGTGGCCTCACCAAAACCCCGTGCAGTTGCAACAAGACTTCCCTATTTTTACACTCTAACCCCCAAGCAATAAAGGCCAAAATCCATTTGCCTTCCTAATTACATGCTGCATCTGCATGCTAACTTTTTGTATTTTATGTACAAGAACACCCAGATTCCTCTGTACTGCAGTATTTTGTAGTCTTTCTCCATTTAAATAATGATGTCTTTTTATTCTTGCTACCAAAGTGGATGACTTCACACTTTCCCACATTGAACTCCATCTGCCAAGTTTTTGCCTATCTATATCCCTTTGCAGATTCTTTGTGTCCTCATCACAACATGCCTTCCCACCTATTTTTGTATCGTCAGCAAATTTGGATACACTACACTCTGTCCCTTCCTCCAAGTCATTGATATAGATAGTAAATAGTTGAGGCCCTAGAACCGATCCTTGTGGCACCCCACTAGTTACGGCTTTCCAACCTGAAAAAGACCCACTAACCTCGACTCTCTGCCTTCTGCGTGTTAAGCCAATCCTCAATCCATGCCTACACATTACCCCCAATCCCGAGCTCTTATTTTGTGCAATAACCTTGTGTGGCACCTCATCAAAAGCCTTCTGAAAATCCAAATATACATCTACCGATTCCCCTTCATCCACTCTGTTTGTTATATCCTCAAAGAACTCTAACAAATGTGTCAAACATGATTTCCCTTTCATAATACCATGTTGACTGTTTGATTGCATTATTTTTTTTTTTTAAAAAAAGAGATACAGCACTGAAACAGGCCCTCCGGCCCACCGAGTCTGTGCCGACCATCAACCACCCATTTATACTAATCCTACACTAATCCCATATTCCTACCACATCCCCACCTGTCCCTATATTTCCCTACCACCTACCTGTACTAGTGGCAATTTATAATGGCCAATTTACCTACCAACCTGCAAGTCTTTTGGCTGTGGGAGGAAACCGGAACACCCGGAGAAAACCCATGCAGACACAGGGAGAACTTGCAAACTCCACACAGGCAGTACCCAGAATTGAACCCGGGTCGCTGGAGCTGTGAGGCTGCGGTGCTAACCACTGCGCCGCCCCAAATGTCCTGCTATTTCTTCCTTAATAATGGACTCTAGGATTTTCCCAATGACAGATGTTAAGCTAACTGATCTATAGTTTCCTGCTTTCTGTTTCTCTCCTTTCTTGGATAGGGGCATCACATTAGCGGTTTTCCAATCCACTGGTACCCTACCAGAATCCAGTGAGTTTTGGTATATTATGGCCAATGCTCCACTATCTCTGAAGCCACTTCTTTTAAAACCCTTGGATGCAGGCCATCAGGTCCTGGTGATTTGTCTGCCTTTAGTCCCATCAGTTTGTCAAGCACCTTTTCCCTCGTGATAGAGATTGTTACAAGTTCCTCCCTCCCATTTACACCTTGCTCATCTATTATTGTTGGGACGTTTATAGTGTCCTCCACCATGAAGGCCGATGCAAAATATTAGTTTAAATTATCTGCCATTTGCCTGTTCCCTGTTATTAATTCCCCAGTCTCATCCTCTAAGGGTCCCTCACTTACTTTAGCTACTCTCTTCCTTTTTATATACCAGTAGAAGCTCTTCCTGTTTGTTTTTATATTTCTTGTCAATTTACTCTCAATCAATTTTCTCCCTCTTTATTAGTTTTTGAGTCATCTGCTGCTGGCTCCTAAAAAATTCCCAATCCACTGGCCTACCACCAGCTTTCGCCGCTTTGTACGCCTTTGTTTTTGATTTGATACTCTCCTTAACTTCCTTTGTTATCCATGGGTGGTTCATCGTTCTCATCGAGTCCTTCCTTCTGACCGGAATAAATGTTAGCTGAGTGTTATGAAATATCTGCTTAAAAGTCTTCCACTACTCATCTACTGACTTCCCCTCTAGTCTATCTTCCCAGCTCGCTTTAAACAACTCTTTCCTCATACCTCTGTAATTGCCCTTGTTTAAGTTGAAGACACTGGTTTGAGACCCGAGTTGCTCACCCTCAAACTGAATTTAAAATTCTACCATGTTATGATCGCTTCACCCTACAGGATCCTTAACTATGAGATCTCTTATTAATCCTACCTCATTACACATTACCAAATCTAAAATAGCCGTTCCCAGGTAGGTTCTGCAACGTATTGTTCTAAGAAACAATCCCTGATGCACTCTACAAATTCGTCTTCCATGTTACCCTTGCTAATTTGATTTGTCTAGTCTATATGCAGATTAAAATCACACCCATGATAATTGTACTGCCCTTCTCACACGCCTCCATTATTTCCTGATTAATATTTTGTCCTGCAGAGAGGAAACTCCTCGGGGGCCTATAGACCACTCCCACCCGTGATTTCTTTCCCTTGCTCTTTATTTCCACCCAAACTGATTCTACTACACGATCTGTTAAACCAATAAAGTTTCAAGGTGAACTCTCTTTACAACAGTTGAACTCTAATTGCATGCTACCCTCTATCTTCTCCTGTGTGTGAATACACAAGTGGGTACGGTTGCAAACATTTTTCGGTATTGTTTTAGTAAACAGTTATCTTTCTTTTTAAGCCTATGAGAAAACCTGTAATTTGTCTGTTTATTTGACCCTTAAACACTCACGGACTAAAACACTACTTTTTCAATAACACTATCTGCCTTCAGTTGAGAGGTGAAAAGTGGAAGCCATCCATACCACTTCCACCTGTCGCTAACAGTTTCAATAAGATCGCCTCTCATTCTTCTAAACGAGAATGAGTATAGGTCCAAGCTACGCAACCTTTCCTCATAAGACAACCCCTTTATCCCAGGAATTAACTTAGTGAATTTCAGAACTGCCTCCAATGCAAGTATATTCCTCTTTAAATAAGCAAACCAAACTGTATGCAGTACTTCAGGTGTGGTCTCACCAACGCTCTGTACAGTTGTAACAAGAATTCCCTACTCCATCCCCCTTGCAAAAAAGGCCAACATTTCATTAGTTGAACTTATATGTTGGGATCAGACAATGTAACAGGCCATTCCCACTGCCTGCAATGTGTAAACAGCTTCAGAAGTGCTGAAATGGTTAGCAAGGCAGAGACTGCTCATGATACAATAAGCAAAGGCCAACAGTTGCAAAGTAAATTTAGAAGAAGCAACGCCGTACAATGTTTCAGATACAGGGAAATAGCAATAAGCATTCTGTTATATACAAATATGAAAATGGCAGGTGTTATGAAAGTACTTCCATTTATTAATTTTTGTGAGGACTCATGTTTTAAATTGTGGAAACGAATTCCTTTGGAGGACTGAAGACTCCATTACATAGATGCAGGACTTTGTTTTCTTTATATATAAAAAGTCACTGGATGGCCTTTGGAATGGTTTAGAAACACACTTATTGGAAGTCACATGTCTTCAGCTAAGTAAATAGCAAGAGCCTTGGTGACTAGGGGGGAGTTGTTTACAGAGAAGGTGACAAGTCAAGATTTATGGTGGTCAAGAATTGGTTTCGTTTTGGATATTGCTTTGAGTCAGTTGGGGGTCAGTCTACCGAGAGAGAAGACACCAGTTCATCCTTTCACCACCTCAGAAACCCTGAGAATCCAATGTGTGATAATTGACACGCCTGATGCCGCATTTCTCCTGGAAAGCCTGCCAGATTAAACCTAGATGTTGTCTAAAGAGGACTGGTCCAAAAAGATCCCAGAGACAGCTGTCTACACGTATTTGAGATGTCAAAATAAAGGGACAATTGATATCATTCCATATTTTCTCCTTTTCCATAAAGAATTAATAAGTATTTGGCCAAGGTTCAGTTTTGTCTTTTTTTTGTAAAGGGACCTCTGCAGAGAAAACTTTATTTTTTCTTTAATCGGTGTGTGTAGGGCCAATTTTCGTATTTAAATCTGTGTGTGAATGCTTTGCATCTTAACTAAATAAGGCTCGTTTTATAATAAATTGTAAATTTTGTTGTTTATTAAAGAAACTTGGTTGGTGGATTGTATTCTGAAATAAAAATAAAAGAGTATATAATTGGCCAGATCAGTAACTGGGTAAACATTTAAAATATATGTTGTGACCCGTGGGGAAGTGGAGCTAGAGAAAGACAGTGCACTCCTCCAGTCTTGGCCGTAATACAGGCAGGAAAAAGCCATCTGGCCCATCAAGTCTGCCTCTCAGTCATATTCATGAAGCATCATGATTGGAACACCCCTTTGCCCCCCATCCCCCTCACCCACCAGTCATGTAACGTTTTCAGAGACATAATCCAATAGGTTCGTGGGAAATGCAGCAATATAATGAATTCCATACATTAGATACTTGCACCAGAATTATTCGTGTTAAAGTAACACCAATATGAATATGTTGGGAAAAGGATTGAGAAAATGGAAAAGACGTCTGAAGCAGATTTAAGAGAAAAGTCATCAAAAAGTATAACTCATCAGAAAAGTAACATTACCATTTCATCCAGAAATAATTGATAGCTGTACCTAATCATTTCACTTTCCTGACCAATAAACAGGAATAAATCATTACGACCCGAGCAACTGCCAAAGTTGTTGAATATTTCTGGCAAGCTAGTCATTTTTTCTCATGCTCCAAGAGTGTCCCAAACAGGTGGGCAGATGACACATCTAGTCCTCGGCTAACACTAATCACAACCAGCTGTTATGCCATCTTATGTTCAATTGTCCTCTTGCCTCCCAACTTCCAAACCATTTCGGTGGACAGGCAGTTGATTGCTTAGAATCCTATTCTGTAAGGAGCTATGAGAAAAGTACATGCATGCGCATGTCAAGGATGACTCATTTGACTATTTTCTAAAGGAAGCCTTCCCTGCCAGGAACATTTTGTTTGGAATATCACAATACATCTCAATACTTTGTTGATTATGTTCATAGCTAAAAAAAATTACTGGGTGCACACTTATTTCACAATATCCTGTTTGACACACTTTACAGTTATAGCTCAATCAAGCCTTCAAAAATATCAATCCGCATCTGCTTCCAAGGCTATAAAATGTAGCACTGAGACTTAAAAATGGAGGCTGGCCAAAATTTTCAAATTATAGTGCTATTTGGCACAGCTTCAGCAGATACATCTTGGTTCAAATAAAGGGAACTTGACTTAGCATGGGCACATATAAATCTGACAGATATACAGCCACAAAGTCTGGACTTCTCCCTCCACTGAGATGCAGTGACTGGGCCACTGCCAACAAAATAATGCCAACAGAAATATTTAGCATGATTATAGTAGAATGTATAATTATGCTGTACTCCCATCAACTTGCTTCTGTAAAGATCACAGAAGTGCACAAGTAAAACAACAAAAAATTCAGTTTTCTTTTTAAAAATGTTTCTCCACACCTCAATTTTTGGTACCAGGTGTCAGCATCAAATACTCCCAATTTAAACACAGCCTGGTCCATATGCAGTGGAGCTCCAACTACTTTGTCTTAATGCGCTTTAAAGCCTGGACCCCAGAGTATATTCTCTATAAAACGATGAATATTTCCATCTCATGCACGAGATGACCTTGGTCAAAGTTTGCAATTCATGCCAAATTATAACCAGATCTGTATCATGTGCCCGCTAGCAACAGGATTCAGACTGTATAAACTAATCGCTTAAGAGTAACAGCTCAAAACGGAGGTTAGCAATTGAGCAACATAATTTAACCTCATGTAAAACAGTTTTGAGCATTATATGTATACATGCTTCCTTCTATATTTGACCTTCAGAAATTCAGATTCAGATCAGATTCAGATCCTGCTTACATCAACCAGCAAGAAACACACAAACAGTTCTTAAATAGGTATGCTGCTATGACTTGAACAATATCCTATTCACACTTTTAAAAAAAAATCTTATTGGGGAAAGAACAGATTCTAACTACAGGGTGCAAGGAGACAGAGTGAAGAAGCAAAAAATAAAATACTATTCAAGTTACAAATACTAGTTAACCTAAATTAGTCTTTTACATTGTATATACTAACTCAAAATACTGAAAAAGTAAGAATAAGCCAAGTCTTACCTTGGTGGCAGAGTAGAGAGTCAGTAAGGGTACAGGAAACAATGCAGAAGCAGATGACACATTCAGGATGATGCCTTTTGACCTTTTAAAAAATATGATAATTAACCTTTGGAATAAAGCAAGATTTTTACACCTTAGCATCTAAACTAACATAATAAATATATAATTCACAATATCAAAAATGGAGAAAAATCTAAGCTCAAAGTTTCTATACTGGAAGCTCTAAAAGAGTTCCTCATAATTTATTATTTCATGTGACAATGAAAAGATTTTACAAGGATGCAGTTACACTGCCACCTTTGTGTTGATGGCAAGGTTGTTTTCAGTGCGCATCAACAGAAAGGTAGCGGTGATATGCTCAGTGCACTAAAGCTATGAGGTGCGACTCTCTTCAACAAGCCATCTCTCTCCATTTTGAATTTGCAATGAATGAACCTTAATTGCATAGATGTAAACTGACTTTAGAGATAAAAGTTAATGGAAAAAAGTGCACAGCACTGCAATTCAAAAGGCAGTTAACATATATTTATCCAACTTTCTATTGCACAAACAGACCATAATCTAGCGGAATGAAGATTCACATAAAACTTCAGGTAGAATGAATGCAGATTTGTACTAGAGAAAATAGATTTCTGCTCAAGTAAAACAAAATGATACAGGATATAATTTCAGGAAAGATACTTGCCAATACTGTGCATGCTTTGTCCAAAACAACCCAATAACCTGTCTGATTCCACCTTCTTGTCTAATGCTGAAACAGAGCACAATCTGCATGCTCATTTGTATTTTATGAAGGCCTGAATAATAAAGTAGTATAATTGTTTGGCTATGCTTAAGAGTTAGAAGTGAAGTGACTTTGGCAAAATATTCTTACCATTCATGAAGTGCTTAGACATTTGCACTATGCTTGCTTTATCAATTGGTGTTTGGGGTCATAACTAAAATGCTATTTTCTGGGCTATAAATGATAATATAGTTTTTAAAGGAACAGAGCTATGCTGACCTTCCATTTCCACTCGAAGACGGCAGGGAGAATCCAAAGTGGAGAAAAGAAAAGGAATAGCGCTACAAGAGGTTTCATCGATGTAATTGTACCAGTGCATATGCCTATTTTTAGCTAAATATTTAAGTTCAGTATCTATATATCATTTGGGCATTGTGTCTTTTTAAGCATCTGGTCAATTAGTTCAAAAATCTGAGAGCCCAGAGGTAAGGGAGCGCGTTGCAGGGAGAGAGATAAAAACACCTAAAGTGACAATTACACATAGGAAGCAGCTGATTGGCGAGTAGCTGTTGAGCGTTTATTTAAGTCTCAAGTTCATTTCTGTTAAGTCAGTTGATAGTCTAATCGATGGAGACATGGCAGGCAGCTGCGTCCCGTTGAGTGCAGGTCGTGTTCTATGTGGGATCTTCATAACGCTTCTCGTGTCCTGGACAACTACTTGTGCAGGAAATGTCATCAGCTGGTGCAGCCTGAGCTTTACATTTCAGAGCTCAAGCAGCAGCAGGAGTCACTGTGGTGCATCCACGAGAATGAGAGTTTCATGGATAGCATGTTTATTGATGTGGTCGCCCTGCAGCTTAAAGGTATGCAGGCAGAGAGGGAATCTGTGTCTGCCATGTAGGTAGTGCAGGAGTGTCCTGAATGCATCTCACTCCCCAACCAGTATTCTGTTCTGAATACTGGTGAGAGTGATGGTTCCTCTGGGATGTGCAGCCAGGGCCTAGCCCACAGCAGCATGGCTGACTCAACTATAGAGGGAGCAGGAGGAAGCTTGGGAAAGCAATAGGGATAGGGGATTTGAAAAGGCAGGCATTTCTGCAGTCGTAGATGTAAATCCAGATGGTATATTGACCCCCTGGTGCCAGGTTCAAGGATGTCACTGAGCGACTGCACAGCACTCTTGGGAGGGCGAGGGTGGGTGGGGGGGTGGCAGGTAAGAGGATGAACAGTTGTGCTCCATATTGGTTCCAACAACATAGCCAGTGTTTAGTGAGCAAGGAAGGAAACTAGAAGGCAGGACCTCAAAACTAGCAATCTCCAGATTATTCCTGGTACTATGCGCAAGGGAGTATAGAAGTAGGATGATAAAAGGGTGGCGAGAGAGATGGTACAGGAGAGCGGGCTTCAGATTCCTGAGACTTAGGGACAAGTTCTGGGGGAAATGGGACCTGTATAGGCCGGGCGGGATGCACCTAAACAGAGCTGGGAGCAAAGTCCTTGCAAGATGATTTGCTAGTACTACTGGGGAGGGGTGTGGAAACCAGGAAGTAGTATTGGGGAAGAAAAACTAGGTGCAGAGAATTGGGAGAGACAGGTGGCACTAGAGTAGGAAATAGTAAGATATTAGGTGGGGTCAGAGTAAGAAGGAATTAATGAGGTCTAAATTAGGTTTACTGTGCATGTATGTGAATGTGTGAAGTGTGGTAAATAAAAACAGTGAGCTGCAGGCACAGATAGCCACATGGAAATATGACATTGTGGTGATAACAAAAGATCTGGTTCAAAAAAGGGCAGGAGTGAGTACTAAATATTCCTGGATACAAGGTGTTCAAAATAGATAGGGAAGGAAAGAAAGGAGGAGGGATGGCAGTGTTGATGTAGGAGAACATTACAATGGAGAGAGGGGATGTCCTAAAGAGATAAGGACAGAATCTATTTGGTTAGAGCTAAGAAACAATAGAGATACCAATACATTGCAGGAGGTATTCTATAGGCTACCAAGTAATGGGAAAGATATAGAGGAACACATTTGCAAGAAAATTACAGCGAGTTGCAAGAATTATACAGTAGTTATAAGGGGGACCTTAATTATCCTAATAGAAACTGGGATAGTACTGGTGTAAAGGGCGGAGAGGGGCAACCGTTTCAAGCGCATTGAGGAGGATTTTCTACATCAGTATGTTTCCAGTCCAACGAGGAAGGAAGCATTGCCGGATCTGGTTCTGGGGAATGAGATGGGTCAAGTGGATCAAGTGTCAGCAAGGGAACATTTAAGCGACAGTGATCATATTATCATAGGTTTTAGGTTGGCTACGGAAAAGGTCAAGGAGCAATCCAGGGTAAAAATAAATAATTGTGGGAGGGCCAACTTCAGCAGGGTGAGAATGGATCTGGCACAGATAAATTGGAGTCAAAGATAGGCAAAACTGTAATGGAACAATGGGCCTCTTTTAAAGAGGAGATAGTTCAGGTACAGTCCAGATACATTCCCAGGAGGGGAAAAGGCAAGGCAAACAAATCCAGACTCCTTGGATGAAAAAGAGATAGCCAATGAGATGAAGCAGGAAAAGGAGGCATATGATAGATGTCAGGTAGATAATACAATTAAGAATCAGGCTGAATATAGAAGGTTCAGAGTGGAAGTGAAAAAACAAATAAGAGAAGCAAAGGGAGAGTGAGAGAAGAGACTGGCAGCTAACATAAAAGGGAATCCAAAAATCTTCTATATGCATATAAATAGTAAAATGGAGGTAAAAGGAGGAGTGGGACTGATTAGGGACCTAAAAGGGAATTTACGCATGCAAAGAGGAGGCATGGCTGAAGTATTAAATTAATACTTGGCATGTCTTCACCAAGGAAGATGCTGTCCAAGTCACTGTGAAAGAGGAGGTAACTGAGACATTGTCTAGGCTAAAAATTGATAAACAGAAGGAATTAGAAAGGCTGGCTGTACTTAAAAGTTGATAAATCATCAGGACCGGATTGGATGCATCCAAGGATACTGAGGGGAGTAAAGGTGGAAATTGCAGGAGGCAGTGACCATAATCTTCAGGGGACTGGAGAATTGCAAATGTTACACCCTTATTGAAAAAAGGGTGCAAGGATAAACCCAGAAAATACAGGCCAGTCAGTTTAACCTCAGAGGTGGGAAAACTTCTGGAAACGGTAATTGGGGACAAAATTAACAGTCACTTAGACAAATGTGAATTTATTAAGGAAAGTCAGCACGGAATAATTAAGGGCAAATCATGTGTAACAATGTCATGCCTGGCCCCCACCTGCCAAGAATGATGCACATGAATTTTGTCATGCACACTGATTTTAAACTGTTATTGGAGCGAAGAAAGGACTTGAACAGATCAGCCGTGGCTGGAAAGATATGTGCATATTAACAGATAGTGTTTGGAAGGACAAAACAGCCATTCCCTGACACATTCAACCCACAATGGACTTTTGATCACCAGACGTTGAAGGTGGGGGAGTTCGCATTCCAGTTTGACTGCTAAGATGGCCGAAATCACAAATGGACATGGTCAAACCAGCTAGTCACATGACTAACCTGCTGAGTAATCTGAGTTTTTTGAATTTGTACAAACAGTTTGGGCAGAAAGTCTGTTTGCTACTGGACTGAAGATCTCTCTCCTGTCTGCTCTCATCTCTTTCTCACAAGCATCTGAATCCACATGAATCCCCACTAGAGAAAAGTCTCCTACAGTGAACAAGGTTTAAGAATACTGGGCCTCAACGAAAACCAAGATCTACCTACAATCAAGGACTCTATCAGTGAGCTCGAAGAGCCGTAACAAAAACTCTGCAGATATTGCCTCAAACCTTTCCACTTGATTTTTCTTCTGCTTTTTTCTGTCGCTATTTGCATGTGTGTATCACATATGCATGCTATCGTGGGCGCGTCATGTATCCTTAGGCGTCAACCGAATTACAGTTTAAGGTTAATAAATTTCAGCTTTTCTTCTTTCAACCTAAGAAACTCTGTTTGTGCTGGTTTCTTTACCTTATAATTGGAAAACGGTGAACAAGGATTCGCCAAGGGAGAGCTAAAAACATGGTGCATTTAAAATTAAATCCTGTTACAGTAAGACCAGGTGAAGGCTGAAAGGGAACCCTAGACCTCTTTCTCACTTGGTCCTGACACTCACCTAGTCATAACACTAAGCTGATTAAGTTTTCGATAAAGTAACAGAGGGCTGATGAGGGAATTGTCGATGACATGATGTTCATGGACTCCCAAAAGGCATTTGATAAAGTGCCACATAACAGGCTTGTCAGCAAAGTTAGAGCTCATGGAATAAAACAGACAGTAGCAGCATGGATACAAAATCGGTTGAGTGATGGGAAACAATTTCAAATTTTGAGGATAACACAAAACCCCGAAGTATTATGAACTGAGAAGGCTAGTGATAAAATTTAAAAGGACAGACAGGTTGGTGGAATGAGTGGACAAGTGAAAGATGAAATTTAATGCAGAGAAGTGCAAAGTGATTCATTTTGGTAGGAAGAATGAGGAAAGGCAATACAAAATAAACGGTATAATTCTAAAGGGAGATATAGGAGCAGAGGGACCTGGGGGTATATGTGCACCAATCGAAGGTGGCAGGGCAGGTTGCAAAAGCAGTTAACACAGCATACAGGATACTGAGCTTTATAAATAAGGGCACAGAGAGTACAAAAGCAAGGAAATTCTGATAAACTTGCATAAAACACTGGTTTGGCCAAGTGGAGTAATATGCCCAGTACTGAGCTCCACACTTAAAAAAGGATGTGAAGGCATTAGAGGGGGTGCAGAAAAGATTCACGAGAATGGTTCAGGGATGAGGAATGCAGGTATGTGGATCGCTTGGAGAAGCTGGGTCTGTTCTGCTTAGAGAAGAACAGATTAAGAGGAGATTTAATAGAGGTGTTCCAAATCATGAGGGGTCTGGACAGAGCAGTTAGGGAGAAATTGCTCCCATTGGCAGAAGGATCAAGAACCGGACGACACTGATTTAAGGTGATTGGCAGACTATACAATGGAGACAGAAGGAAAACCTTTTTAACGCAATGAGTGGAGAGGATCTGGAATGCACTGCCTGAGTGCGTGGTGGCGGCAGATTCAATAAAAAAAAAAGAGAATTGGATAATTATCTGTGGAGAAAAAATTTGCAGGTTTACAGGGAAAAGGCAGGGGAGTGGGACTAGCTGAACTGCTCTTGGAGAGCCAGCATGGACACAATGGGCCAAATAGCCTCCCTCCATGCTGTAACCATTGTATGATTCTATAATTTCTACCTCAATCATTACTCCTCCCTCATGGCCAAAAACTCTAACAGTTTCATTAAGTTCTTTAAATTCCCGTAGTCTACCACCCTGTGGCCTTCCTGACCCTGTGTGATACAAGTCCATTTTTGCCTTTGTACCATTTATATTGTGAAGGTATTTACATGCCATTCCCTTCTGTTGGTGCACCTGACAGTGAACATGCTGATATGTTCATTGTTTTCTTCCTTCCATGTGGATCATCTGGGTTTAATGCTGTCAGAAATCACCACCCTCACCAGAACTTCAGACTGTGAATGACACTTCAGAGTCCATAGAATTAACTCTTCTGATCCTTGCTTTTAAATCAGATCATCAGTACACTTGGACTGGCACAGAATTATTTCTTACATAGGATCAACAGCTCATTTCCTATTATCATGCTAAATAGTGAACATATTTTAATGTCTGTTAAGTACCTTAGCTTCCCGAACACTGGACACTATAATGCAGCTGCAAGGAAATGATAGTACTCCCATGTGTTCATAAATATTGTTAACTTTCCATAAACACCTCAGTTAAGGTCTCTAACGAATACAGACATACATAGAGACAAAAGGGATATGACTTCTGACAAAGCACTTTAAGAATAATCTCAAATCTGTTGTGTATTTAAGCTCATGGTGTGTTTAAGTTCATAGTCAGTTACCAACATAAATGCTGGACACCTTTTGAGAGAAGATAGCTGCTTCACCTGTATAGGAGCCAAGTGTCTGGAAAGGAGGCTGTGCAGATTCAACATCAGCTTTTGTACGCAGCTCAACAGGATACAGAGTAAAACACGCTTGGTATTAGTTGGTGCATAGGTACTAGTGCAAAGCACGAGTTAAAAGCTGCCATTTCAAAGTCTTATTACTGAATCATTTCTAGACTTGGTGAAGCTGATGCATTACTGAGAACAGTTAATTTATTTCAGGCATCACACTCCCTGAACGTGTTATTTGCTTTTCTTCTCTATTCCCAACACTGGATAAGTTGATACTGTAACTAAAAATATGAATGCTACAAATTAATTTGTAAAACTTTGCAGAAAACCAAATCCATCCAACCAATTTGAACTGAGAATAGTAGACATATCACTTAATGTCTAAGGAAATTATGATTCTGTCCTCAAAATTTGTACTCTGGTGATATTTTACATTTGCTCAATAAACACTGAACAAGGATTCAGCTAAGTAGGGCTATGTTGAAGTCTCATAAGCCTCACTAGCATGCTGAGGCATGTCTAGATGGGATATGTGCACCTTGCCTTTACAGCTCATTACAAGACATTATAAAATAGGTTTTGTACTTCAAAATAGTTACAAGTATTTGGTTTAAAAGTATTAATAGCATAAAAGGGGAAGGGACTGAAGTTACTGAGCCAGATGGTACAAGCAGCAAAATTAATGCAAGGCTAAAATGACCAAGTTTTAATGACTACATCTTCTTTAAAGACACAAATTTTTCCAAACCAGTCACTTGGTTAGCAAGAGCACCATATAAACAAAGAAAAAAAGTCTGGAAGTATGTTGATCATAACTTACAAACCCTAATGATCATCAGGAAGTACTGGCTAGGCTTCCCATTTACTAATTGTTCATTGCCTTGTTAGCTTTGTCTAACTAATGCGACTTACTGGTTATTTTATTACAGGTCCTTCTCCCCCTCAAATTTAATTTATTTTATTGAGTGGGGCGGCACAGTGGCGCAGTGGTTAGCACCGCAGCCTCACAGCTCCAGCGACCCGCGTTCAGTCCTGGGTACTGCCCGTGCGGAGTTTGCAAGTTCTCCCTGTGCCCGCGTGGGTTTCCGCTGGGTGCTCCGGTTTCCTCCCACAGCCAAAGACTTGCAGGTTGATCGGTAAATTGGCCATTATAAATTGCCCCTTGTGTAGGTAGGTGGTAGGAGAATTGAGGGATGGTGGGGATGTGGTAGGGAATATGGCTTTAATGTAGGATTAGTATAAATGGGTGGTTGATGGTCAGCACAGACTTGGTGGGCCAAAGGGGCTGTTTCAGTGTTGTATCTCTCTATGACTCGATGACAATGTGATCTAGCAGAATCAGAGAAATTAACTTGTGTTTTACACAGAACATATGATATCAGGAAAATTATAAAAGACAGGCTTGTAAACCTTATTAGTGGCAGCAGAGTTGCTATATTAACGGTTTACATCAGCAATGATTTTCTACAAAAGTTATAAAGCCTGCACTAACCAATGTAAAATGTAGTTTCCTAATCACAGAATCGTTACAGCACAGGAGCACATTCGGCCCGTCATGTCTGCACCAACTCTCCAAAAGAGGTTACATAGTGCCACTCCCCTGCCTTCTCCCTGCAGCCCTGCACATTCTTCCTTTTCAGATAACAATCCAATTTCTTCTCGAATGCAGTGATTGAACCACTCTACCACATTTTCGGGCAGCGCATTTCAAATCCGAAATATTCACTGCGTGAAAAAATATTTTCATGTCACTATTGTTTCTTTTACCCACTGCCTTAAATCTGTGCCCTCTTGTTCTCAAGCCCTCCACCAATGGGATCAGTTTTTCCCCCATCTACTCTGTCCAGACTCATGCTTTTGAATACCTCGATCAACTCTCCTCTCAACCTTCTCTTCTCCAAAGAAAAGAGTCCCAACTTCTCCAATCTATCCATGTAACTGAAGTTCCTCACCCCTGGAACCTCCATGAATCTTTTCTGCATTCTCTCCAATACTTTCATGTCTTTCCTAAAGTGCAGCGCCTGGAACAGGACACAATATTCCAGGTGAGGTCGAACCAGTGTTCTATACAAATTTAACATAACTTCCTTGCTTTTGTACTCTATGCCCCAATTAATGAAGGCTAGGATACAGTATGTTCTATTAACCACTCGCTCAATCTGTCCTGCCACCTTCAATGATCTATGTACAAATACACCCAGGTCCCTCTGCTGCTGCACCCCCTTTAGAAATCTACCCTTTATTCTATATTGCCTCTGCTCAGTCTTCCTACCAAAATGAATCACTGCAAACTTCTCTGCATTAAATTTTATCTGCCACTTGTCCTCTCATTCCACCAACTTGTCTATGTTCTTTTGAAGTTCTACACTATCCTCCTCACAGTTCACAATGTTTCCAAGTTTTATATCAGCAATGTGCCATGGTCTATATATCGTCATGTAGGGAAATACTGGAAAAGATTCATACCAGTGAACAGATAGAACTATTAAATATTATAATAGGTCTCTAAGAAATGTACAACTTTTGACAGCTGTAACCCAAACAGAAAATCCGGAGCGGAACCCCAAAGGCGGTCATGTGTCACCGTTGGCATGTTTCCGGCAGTTCCTGCAGTCATACCGGTGCCAAAAGTCATGCTCTGCACTCCTTTGGACCCCACCAGGAAGGCCGAGAGGGGGGTTTTGACGCTTGGGCAACTCACAACCTCCATACATCCACCCAGACATGCGCCATGGAAAGTTCACTCCATAGTCGCCTCACAGCGACCAAATCAACACGGAAAGCAGCAGTTACAGGTTATAAGTCCAGCTCAATTGGCGGGAGATTGGGCGCCACGGGTTGCCTTTGTCGGTGGGAGAGGTCATCGCATCTCAATGGACAGCTACCAGCCGCCTCAAACCGGGCAGCCCCCGGTCAGTAAGGTTCTGTCCCACCACAGTCCACCTGCTTCAATGGGTGCTTGGAACTCAGGGTCATTGCTCGACAAGTGGACAACACCATCAAACGGCACGACCAAAAAAGGAAACAAAGGTACCAGCCCTTCGTTTTGCAAGCTGGAACGTCAGAACTGTTTCTAAATTCACTCGAAAAAGCCCTTCAAAACACTCCCACAGGGGATGCAGAGACCAAGAGGGCCCACATCAGAGACGCCATCTACGTCTCAGCAATGACCACCTATGGCAAATGTGTGAAGCGGAATGCAGACTGGTTTCAATCTCACATTGAAGAGCTGGAACCTGTCATAGCCGCTAAGCACATTGCACTGCTGAACTACAAGAAAGCCCCCAGCGAGTTAACATCCGTAGCACTTAAAGCAGCCAGAAGCACTGCACAAAGAACAGCCAAGCGCTGCGTAAATGACTACTGGCAACACCTATGCAGTCATATTCAGCTGACACCGGAAATATCAGAGGAATGTAGGATGGCATTACGAGGGCTTTTGGGCCACCCATCATGAGGATTGCCCCCCTCAAATCTAAATCAGGGGACACAATCACTGACCAACGCAAGCAAATGGACCGCTGGGTGGAACACTACCTAGAACTGTACTCCAGGGAAAACATTGTCACTGAGACCGCCCTCAATGCAGCCCAGTCTCTACCAGTCATGGATGAGCTGGACGTACAGCCAACAAAGTCGGAACTCAGTGATGCCATTGATTCTCTAGCCAGCGGAAAAGCCCCTGGGAAGGACGGCATTACCCCTGAAATAATCAAGAGTGCCAAGCCTGCTATACTTTCAGCACTCTACGAACTGCTTTGCCTGTGCTGGAACGAGGGAGCAGTACCACAGGACATGCACGATGCCAATATCATCACCCTCTATAAGAACAAGGGTGACCGCGGTGACTGCAACAACTACCGTGGAATCTCCCTGCTCAGCATAGTGGGGAAAGTCTTTGCTCGAGTCGCTTTAAACAGGCTCCAGAAGCTGGCTGAGCGTGTCTACCCTGAAGCACAGTGTGGCTTTTGAGCAGAGAGATCGACCATTGACATGCTGTTCTCCCTTCGCCAGCTACAGGAGAAATGCCGTGAACAACAGATGCCCCTCTACGCTGCTTTCATTGATCTCACCAAAGCCTTTGACCTTGTCCAGAGACGTGGTCTCTTCAGACTATTAGAAAAGACTGAATGTCCACCAAAGCTACTAAGTATCATCACCTCATGCCATGACAATATGAAAGGCACAATTCAGCATAGCGTCTCATTAGACCCCTTTCCTATCCTGAGTGGCGTGAAACAGGGCTGAGTTCTCGCACCTATGCTGTTTGGGATCTTCTTCGCCTTGCTGCTCTCACATGCGTTCAAGTCTTCAGAAGAAGGAATTTTCCTCCACACAAGATCAGGTGGCAGGTTGTTCAACCTTGCCCGTCTAAGACCGAAGACCAAAATACAGAAAATCCTCATCAGGGAACTCCTCTTTGCTGACAATGCTGCATTAACATCTCACACTGAAGAGTGTCTGCAGAGACTCATCGACAGGTTTGCGGCTGCCTGCAACGAATTTGGCCTAACCATCAGGGGACAGGATGTCACAAATGCCCCATCCATAAATATCGGTGACCACACTCTGGAAGTGGTTCAAGAGTTCACCTACCTAGGCTCAACTATCACCAGTAACCTGTCTCTAGATGCAGAAATCAACAAGCGCATGGGAAAGGCTTCCACTGCTATGTACAGACTGGCCGAGAGAGTGGGGAAAATGGCGCACTGACACAGAACACAAAAGTTCAAGTGTATCAAGCCTGTGTCCTCAGTACCTTGCTCTACGGCAGCGAGGCCTGGACAACGTATGTCAGCCAAGAGCGACGTCTCAATTCATTCCATCTTTGCTGCTTCCGGAGAATCCTTGGCATCAGGTGGCAGGACCGTATCTCCAACACTAAAGTTCTCGAGGTAGCCAACATCCTCAGCATATACACCCTACTAAGCCAACGGCACCTGAGATGGCTTGGCCTTATGAGCCACATGGAAGATGGCAGGATCCCCAAGGACACATTGTACAGCGAGCTCGTCGCTGGTATTAGATCCACCGGCCATCCTTGTCTCCGCTTTGAAGATGTCTGCAAACGCAACATGAAGTCCTGTGACATTGATCACAAGTCGTGGGAGTCAGTTGCCAGCGATCGCCAGAGCTGGCGGGCAACCATAAAGGCGGGGCTAAAGTGTGGCGAGTTGAAGAGACTTAGCAGTTGGCACGAAAAAAGTCAGATGCGCAAGGAGAGCGCCAACTGCCTAACAGCCCCATCAACCAATTTTATCTGTAGCACCTGTGGAAGAGTCTGCCACTCCAGGCACTGCCTCTCAAACCACTGACCACCTCCAGGCGCTTACCCATTGTCTCTCGAGACAAGGAGGCCAAAGAAAGAAAGAAAGATGTTGAGGAACCGACTACAGAGCAGGCTACTTTAGATACAAACATAGAAAATAGGAGCAAGAGTAGGCCAGACGGCCCTTCGAGCCTGCTCTGCCATTCATTATGATCATGGCTGATCATCCAACTCAGTAGCCTGTTGCCGCTTTCGCTCCATACCCTTTAGACTCAAGAGCTATATCTAACTCCTTTTTGAAAACATACAATGTTTTGGCCTCAACTGCTTTCTGTGGTAGCGAATTCCACAGGCTCACCAATCTCTGGGTGAAGAAATTTCTCCTCATTTCAGTCCTGAAAGGTTTACCCCGTATCCTGAGACTATGACCCCTGGTTCTGGACTACCCCACCATTGGGAACATCCTTCCTGTATCTACCCTGTCAAGTCCTGTTAGAATTTTATAGGTTTTTATGAGATCCCCCCTCACTCTTCTGAACTCCAGAGAATATAATCCGAACCGACTCAATCTCTCATGCGTCAGTCCCGCCATCCCAGGAATCAGTCTGGTAAACGTTCGCTGCACTCCCTCGATAGCAAGAGTATCCTTCCTCAGATAAGGAAACAAAAACTGCACACAATATTCCAGGTGTGGCCTCACCAAGGCCCTGTATAATTGCAGCAAGACATCCCTGCTCCTGTACTCGAATCCACTCACTATGAAGGCCAACATACCATTTGCCTTTTTTACCGCCTGTTGCACCTGTATGCTTACCTTCAGCGACTGGTGTACGAGAACACCCAGGTCTCACTGCATATTCCCCTCGCTCAGTTTCTCGCCGTTCAGATAATAATTTGCCTTCCCGTTTTTGTTACCAAAGTGGATAACCTCACATTTATCCACATTATACTGCATCTGCCATGCATTAGCCCACTCACTCAACTTGTTCAAATCATCCCGAAGCCTCTCTGCATCCTCCTCACAACTCACCCTCCCACCCAGTTTTGTGTCATCTGCAAATGTGGAGATATTACATTTAGTTCCCTCATCTAAATCATTAATGTATATTGTGAATAGCTGGGGTCCTAGCACCAATCCCTGTGGTACCCCATTTGTCACTGCCTGCCATTCGGAAAAAGACCCATTTATCCCTACTCTGTTTCCTGTCTGCCAACCAATTTTCTATCTATCGCAATACACTACCCCCAATCCCATGCGCTTTAATTTTACATGCTAATCTCTTATGTGGGACTTTGTCGAAAGCCTTCTGAAAGTCCAAATAAACCACATCCACTGGCTCCGCCTCATCAACTCTACTGGTTACATCCTCGAAGAATTCTAGTAGATTTGTCAAGCATGATTTCCCTTTTGTAAATCCATGCTGACTCTGCCCGATGCTACCACTGTTCTCCAAGTGCTCTGCTATAAAATCTTTGATGATGGCCTCTAGAAATTTTCCCCACTACCGACGTCAGACTGACTGGTCTATAATTCCGTGCTTTCTCTCTACCTCCCTTTTTAAATAGTGGGGTTACATTAGCTACCCTCCAATCTGTAGGAACTGTTCCAGAGTCTATCGAATCTTGGATGACCAATGCATCCACTATTTCTAGGGCCACTTCCTTAAGTACTCTGGGATGCAAACCATCAGGCCCTGGGGATTGATTGGTCTTCAATCCCATCACTTTCCCCAACACCATTTCTCTACTAATACTGATTTCTTTCAGTTCCTCTCTCTCACTAAGCCTGGTGTTCCCCAGCATTTCTGGTATGATACTTGTGTCCTCCTTTGTAAAGGCAGAACCAAGTATGCATTTAGTTGGTCAGCCATTTCTTTGTTCCCCATAATAAATTCCCCTGTTTCTGACTGTAAGGGGAAGACATTTGTCTTCACCAATCTTTATTCCTTCACATACCTATAGAAATTTTTACGGTCAGTTTTTATGTTCCCCGTAAGCTTGCTCTCGTCCTCCATTTTCCCCTTCTTAATCAATCCCTTGGTCCTCCTTTGCTGAATTCTAAACTGCTCCCAATCCTCAGGTCTGTTGCTTTTCCTGGCACATTTATCTTGCGCTTCCTTGGATCTAGTATTATGCACTGAGAAAGGGCTACTTAAGAATCTTGTTGTAAAAGTACCTTTTGGGATGAGTGACCATAATATGACAGAATTTTACATTATGTTTGAAAGTGAGGTAGTTCAATCTGAAGTCAGGGTGTTAAATTTGAACAAAGGAAATGTTGACGGTATGAGGGGCAAACTGGCTGAGGTGGATTGGAAAAATACATTAAAAGGTATGACAGTACATATGCAATCGACAGTCTTTAAAGAAATATTACATAGTTTACAGTAACCATACATTCCTTCAAGGCACAAAAACACCAGTAAAGGCAGTAAGGCAGTCAACCATGGCTAACAAAGGTATAAGATTAACAGAAAAGGCCTATAAAGTTGCCAGAAATGGTATAATAAACCTGAGGATTCAGAGGATTTAAGACGACAGCAAAGGAGGACCAAGAAACTGATGAAGGGAGAATAGAATATGAATGTAAACAAGCAAAAAACATAAAAACAGACTGTAAAAGCTTCATAAAAAGGAAACGTTTGGCTTGGACAAATGTGAGTCCATTACAGGCAGAGTCAGGAGAATTTATAATGGGGAATAGAGAAATGGCAGCGAAGCTTAATGTGTGTCTTCACTGAGGAAGATACAAGAAATCTCCCAGAATTAAAGATCCAAGGGCTTGGAGAGAATGAGGAATTGAAGGAAATTATTATTAAGGCAGCTGTATTGGACAAATTAATGAGGCTGAAGGTTAAGTCCCCAGGACCTGATACTCTACATCTGAGTGTGCTGGAAGAGGTAGCTATGGAGATAGTGCATGCATTGATCATCTTCCAAAATTCTATAGATTCTGGAACAGTTCCTGCAGATTGGAAGGTAGCAAATATCACCCCACTATTCAAGAAGGGAGAGAGAAAACAGGGAATTACAGACCGGTTAGCCTTACATCAGTCGTTGGGAAAATGCCAGAATCTATTCTAAAGGATGCGATTAATGGACACTTGGATAATAATGATCTGATTGGGCATAGTCAACATGAATTTATGAATGGGAAACCATGTTTGATGAACCTGTTGGGAGTTTTTTTGAGGATGTTACGAACAGAATTGATAAAGGGAGGTTGGTGAACGTGATATACTTGGGTTTTCAAAAGGCCTTTGATAAAGCCCCCCACAGGAGTTTGGTTAGCAAAATTAAAGCACAAGAAAAAGAGGTAATATACTGGCATAGATTAAGGACTGGTTAACAGGCAGAAAGCAGAGAGTAGGAATAAATGGGTTTTTCTTGCGTTGACAGGCTATGATTAGTGGGGTAACCGCAGGGATCAGTGCTTGGGCCCCAGCTGTTCACAATATACATCAATGATTTGGATGTGGGGACCAAATGTAGAATTTCCAGGTTCGCGGATGACACAAAACTAGGTGGGAATGTGTGTTGTACGGAAGATGCAAAGCGGCTTCAAGGGGATTTGGATAGAGAGTGGGAAAGAACTTGGCAGATGGAATATAATATGGAAAAATGTGAGGTTATCCATTTTATTTTATTTAGAGATACAGCACTGAAACAGGCCCTTTGGCCCACCGAGTCTGTGCCGACCAACAACCACCCATTTATACTAACCCTACAGTAATCCCATATTCCCTACCACCTACCTACACTAGGGGCAATTTACAACAGCCAATTTACCTATCACCTGCAAGTCTTTGGCAGTGGGAGGAAACTGGAGCACCCGGCGAAAACCCACGCGGTCACAGGGAGAACTTGCAAACTCCTCACAAGCAGTACCAGAATCGAACCCGGGTCCCTGGAGCTGTGAGGCTGCGGTGCTAACCACTGTGGTGGAGGAACAGATGTGCAGAGTATTTCTTAAATGGTAAGAGATTAGAAAGTGCAGATTTACAAAGGGACCTGGGTGTCGTTGTCAATAAGTCACTGAAAGCTAACATGCAGGTGCAGCAGGCAATTAAGGCAGCTAATGGTATGTTAGCCTTTATCGCAAGAGGATTTGAGTACAAGAGTAATGAAGTCTTGCTTCAATTGTATAGATCCTTGGTTAGACCACACCTGGAGTACTGTGTGCAGTTTTGGTCCCCTTATCTTCGGAACGATATTATTGCCATAGAAGGAGTGCAACAAAGGTTTAACAGACTTGATCCCGGGATGGCAGGACTGTCCTATGAAGAGAGATTGGAGAAAATGGGCCTGTACTCTCTAGACCTTCGAAGAATGAGAGGTGATCTCATTTAAATCTACAAAATACTGAAAGGGATCGACAAGGTAGATGCAGCTAAGATGTTGCCCCTGGTTGGAGAGTCTAGAACTAGAGGACACAATTTCAAAATAAG
This sequence comes from Heterodontus francisci, assembly GCF_036365525.1. NCBI lineage: Eukaryota > Metazoa > Chordata > Chondrichthyes > Heterodontiformes > Heterodontidae > Heterodontus > Heterodontus francisci. The sequence goes on along the minus strand of NC_090384.1, from coordinate 79,133,504 downwards.
GGGAAGCCACTTAGGACAGAGATGAGGAGACATTTCTTTACTCAGGGTTGTGAATCTTTGGAATTCTCTACCCGAGAGCGCTGTGGAAGCTCAATTATTGAGCATGTTTAAAGCAGAGATTAACAGATCTCTAAATACCAATGACATAAAGGGATATGAGGATAGTGTGGGAAAAAGGCATTGAAGTGGATGATCAGCCATGACTGTACTGAATGGCAGGGCAGGCTTGATGGACTGAATGGCCTACTCCTGTTCCTATGTTCCTACCCCTTTACTTTCGGATGGCTGCCATCCTGGCATTCACAGCTCATCTAGACACATCTTGCGTTTCTCTACTTGTCCTATCACCTTTGGCTTTGTACCATGAAACCATTAGTCATTTAATCTGTCCTGCCCTCCACCCTATTAGAGACCTTCCCTTTTATTGTTCTTCCCACCCTCCACTCTTCACTTGCTCAAAGCCTATTACACTTCTCACTTTTCTCAGTTCTGATGAAAGGTCATAACTCGGTTTCTCTCCTCACAGATGCTGCCAGACCTGGAGTGTTTCCAGCATTTTCTGTTTTTATTGCAGATTTCCAACATCCGCAGTATATTGCTTTTGACTCAAAGGGCCACTGCCAGAGAGACAAGCAGTCCAAATTTAAATGCCGACAATGCACAATTGATGCCTGAAGGCACCGGTAGCTCCTGCAAATTATTCAAATAATCCGAATGCTCCTTTACAGGTGAGCTTTGGGTCTCCCAGTTGGTGAATGCATTCAACTTTGGTGACGCGCTCAAAAATGGCCCATAACCAAATTTTACCATTTTATATTTGATCCCATCTACTGTCTCAGGCTGATGAAATTAAGAAATTTTGAATATTATGGGAAGCACTGGTGTAAAAATATGGAAAAGTTTTAAATTATTTAAATTACGCATCTTAAAAACATTAACACAATGTACAACAGTGAAATATTTAAACTTATTCCACCCACGATAGACATTTAGAATTGAATAATGCCATGTACAACTCGATAAGTTATGTGGTTCTCAGTTGTAGAATAAATCTGGAGTCTTTTGCCCTGGATGCTCGAGTTCAGCTGGTTTCCACTGTTTGCACGGCTGGCCGATACTTCAACTTTAGGTGACCAATGAGTAGAGCCCTGCAGTCACTCACTCCACTGATACTTACAGCTGGTGAGGTTATCCCAGGAAAATACCAAAGTGACAGCTGTTAAAACGTCAGAACCTACTGAAGAAAACTAGGTTGTTGTGTTAGACTGATGACTCATTTCTTGCGCTCACCTACAAGAAATAGCCACAATATTAGAAGGGAAGACTTCCTTCAGCCTATGAATCATTCTCTGCTATGATGCATATATTGTTTCTCAATCATTTCAACAGAACGATAAGGTTCATTAGTCATTCTAAATGAATTCTTGAAGGAAGGATTCTCCCTTATAAATAATGAGCTGAGTGACTCACCGCTCCACCATAGCGGGCAATACCATCCTAGTCATCTGTGGGAAAAAAATAATTGAAACGTCAAAATACATTTTTTTTAAAAACTGCAAACCTCATTCGAGAATTGTTGCGCATTAAATTTTGATGCTGTTATTTACAACTTTTGAAAAGAAGTAAGATCAAATTATGACCTGTCTTCACAAGTCTGCAGCTGAAATAAAATATTTTCTACACTAACTCATTTTTAAAAAGCCAGTTATATGTACATGCCACAGAGGAGTCTTGTATTTGTATCACAAATGACATTCCTTCACTATTTAAGAGTCATAATAGACTGGTACAGTTGCTTTACAGCAAGTGAACATAAATGCGAAAACAAGCCATTGGCACCAAGCGTAGTAGCTGTACCTGAACAGGCTGCACAGGGTTCTGAAAAGCCTACCTAAAATGCACGAGGACATGCCATGATTTGTCTGATCAGAAATGTACTAATTGTTCCAGAGATAGCCATACCAGCTTTGTTCCAAATGATTGATGACCCAGATGGAGTGTCCAACTGTCCATTTCCCCTGCCAATAGGCAACCCATCCTGTCAGAACTGCATTTGTTACCAACAACTGTGGAAGTAGCTGTTATAGTGATTCCCCTTTTGTATTTTATCCTCATCTAACAGAGGTCCAGCCAACTGGTTGGGAAAGGGAAACACTGTAGGAGAAGCAATAACATAGCAAAGATCTGACGCAACTGCATCATGTCGGAATCAGACAGCTTATGCCATCAGGCTCAAAATTCTGAAACAGCCAATTACGAAGAGTGATAACCCTTCCTGTTAAGGGCATGTCAGATCTCAGTGTACTGCAAGCCAGTCCAGAAAAAAAAAGTCTGCTGGGCTGTTTGAAATAATACCAAGAATATTAGCTCCTGCTTGGCTTGCAGCTGGGACGTGTAATTGACTGAAGTCATAGCTGGACGAAACGCCTATGACACAGTTGTGCTGAAAAACTTCGGCATGGAGTTCAGATAAGCCAAAAGTCTATGTAAAGATATGCAAGATGTTGCATTTGACCATGTTGGACATATACAGTGGGTGAGGAAAGGCCATGGAGCACCTCAAAATGAAAACAGAGCCCCTGAAAATAAATCTGAGAAACTTCCAGTGGCAATATGGAAGCATGATCCGTTAGGTCCATCATAGCTGAGCAGATCCATAGGCATACTGGTTGGTAATCTGTTGTAGCAAGCCTACCTTGGATGTGTCCTGTTTTAAGCAATCTGATTTGGGTTCCAAGGTCTGGTATATATTTTTGCAATCACCATGTCTAATTATCCAGATTTCTTAATCAGTGAACTTTTTGCCTTTGGCACCAATAATTTGTCTATCTAGGCTGACAATACTAGATAGAACGATAGAGAACAAAGAGTCCATTTGGCCCAGCAGCCCTATGCCAGCTCTTTGAAAGAACTTTCCAATTGGTCCCACTCCCCTGCCCGTTCCCCATAGCCTGCATAATTTTCCCCTTCAAATATTTAACTATGATGGTGCCCTGCAGATAATCTGATCTAATCACACTATGGAATCTGAGGGATGTTAATGAAGAGAGGAATCCTCTTTAGGACCTTTGTGTCTATACTTATGGTTTCGCAAAAGGATGTAAATTTTAGTCGCAGTCCTCTACCCGAGTTCCACGAGAAGGGTGAATATCTGGTGAAATATTGATGCTAGGCTCAAAGTGATCCTGATCTACAGGTGGAACCATGGCAGATGCACCTGGGAATAGCTGGTGATTGAAAATGGGAAGGAGGCATGTTCCAAGATCTAATGCTCGAGTTTTGACTATGCCACCAAAAGACGATGGCTGAGCAAAGCTTTGTCACCGCATTAAGTATAATAAGAGATCATACTTTTCATGGCTATCCCTGAAACAGTAGGCACATTTTGCAGATTTATGCAGATACAATAGTTACTTTGTCCCTGTCAAAGCATAGTTGCAATAAAGATTTTCATTTGTCTCGCATCTTATGTCTGTCAGAAATGTCAAAAGATTGCTATGTGAATGAAGTACTTTAGGTGTTCAGTGATTACTACTATGTAGGCAGAGCAACTACTGTACCTCGCATGAGAGTCATTTTAAATGCAGTGATAATCTGTGAAACAACACGTCAAAAGCCGCAAATCTCACTGCAGTAACCAGGGCTTGAACCACTACTTCCTGCTGCAGCACAGAAGCCTGCATTTAGGCTTTAATCAAAATCACCAACTAACTTTGGAAATTTCCCTAATCAATCTTAACAATTGGAGTTGTGCAGCTCTTTAATGGACATTCTTGGTCTAATGGACCTGGTGGCACCCCAATATAATTAGACTCTTGTTAGTAAATCTATTGGTTGCACATAGGTCTTTGCTCGGACTCTGTTGGGAAGTCAACTTGTGTATTAGATTTTCCATGCAAAGGGAGAACATGTGGTAAAGCAAGATCCCCCCACCACCCCACCCCCCAAAATAATCTACCAAGATGGACTCTGCACCTACAGTGTGTGGATGTTGCAAGATTAAGATATTCATTAAAGCAATCTTTTTCAAATATCCTCCATGCATTGAATTACACAGAGTCTGAACTTTAAACATTAAATGCAAATCTAATATTAATTCCTAGCTTCGGGTGTGATAAAAATTTATATTAGTCACAAGTTAAATTAAGACTGTACTCCAACAACATGACCCATCAGTGGGTGTGTGAAAACCTTGCCATAAAATTGGAAACTCCAATTTAACTAAACCTTTAAGACAAATAATCTGAACTGGTCCAGTTAAATATTTTTATTCCGAGCTTCTTGAATATCAGGCAACATTATTGCACTTACAGTAATGCTATTATGTATTGTAATGCACATAAGCTTCCTGTTATGAAAGTGCTTCCATTTTTAAAAAAATTTTGAGAACTCATGTTTGAAGATTGTGGAGATAGATTCATTTGGAAGAGTGAAGTGATTCCATAGATGCTAGACTTTTGTTTTAAAAAAAGGTCGCTGGAAGGACTTGAGCTTTCTGCTTAACAACCACCTTTACTGGATGTCACATGTCGTAAGCTAAATAAACAACAGGAGCCTTGAATAGGGGAAAGTTGTTTACAGAGATGTGACATGTCAAGATTTATGGTGGTCAAGAGTTGGTTTCATTCTGGATTGTTTTGAGTCAGTTGGGGGTCAGCCTGCTGAGAGAAGACACCAGTTCACCCTTTTTCCACCTCTGAGAAATGCTGAAAATCCAGTGTGAGATAGCCGAAACTCCTGATGCGGCATTTCGCCTGGAAAGCCTGCCAGACTAAGCCTAAGTCACCTGAAGTGAACTGCTCCAATAAGTGACAGCCATCTACGCTATTTGGGATGCCAGAAAAGGGACAATGGATATTACATATCCTATCCTTTTCCTTCAAGAATTAACATTTTTAATTTTAATTCTTTTTAATTTTTACTTTTAATTCTTTATTTTTTCTTTAACCTGTTTGTGTGTTGGGCAAATTTAAAAGGGAACTTTCATATTTCAATCTGTGTGTTAATGCTTTGCACCTTCACTGAATAAGTCTTGTTTTATAATAAGTTAATAATTTTGTTTGTTGAAGAAACCTGGCTGGCGGATTTTATTCTGAAGTAAAAAAACAGAAAACATGACTGGCCATATCGATAACTGAGTAAACATTTAAATATATATTGTGACCCACGGAGAAGTGGCACTAGAAGATGACAGTGCACCCCTTCCATCTCGGTCGTAACATTCATAAAACCATTAAAGGTTTCCTGTTTAGGATATACAATATAGAATTTTTAAACATTTGTGGATCTTTTGTAATGTTACTCATAAAAAGTCAGATGATGCACTATTTCAGGTGGGTCAAAATGAAGTCATAAAATCTTTGCTTTTTAAAAAAACAAGACTGAAAGGGAAAGAACTTATGTAGCACATTTCATAGCCTCAGGATGTCCCAAAATGTTTTACAGTTAATGAAGCACTTTTGAAGCAGTGTATTCACTTTGGTAATGTAAGAATAGTAACCAATTTGCACATAGCAAGGTCCCACAAACGGCAATGACATAATTCTTCCATGAAGTCTTGATCCAAATACATTTCCAGAACACTCCTCCGAACATGCTTCCTCGCCCAAAATTCAGATAGCACTGTTTCGATTGTGAAAAATAGATGCAATCTATACACCTTAGAACGGAATTTGCATTGTATCCAGAGTAGATTGGAGGTGAGAGACTGGGAAATGTTGCTATTCAAAGGCACCTGGGTGTCATTAAATATGAATTACTGAAAACCTGTACAGCAAGCAATTAGGAAGGTAAATGGTATGTCAGCCTCCATTACAAAATAGACTGGCATACAAGAGTAAAGAAATCTTAATAGTAGTTTTGGTCTTCTTACTTAAGGAAAGATATACCGGCCTTAGAGGGAGTACAACAAATGTTCAATAAACCGATTCCTCGGTTGAGAGATCAAGTAGACGAGGCCAATATTCCTTAGAATTTATAAGAATGAGAGGTGATCTCACTGAAATGTAAAATTCTTCAAGGGCTTGATGGGGTAGATGCTGGGACTGGGGAATCTAGATTAGATTAGAGATACAGCACTGAAACAGGCCCTTCGGCCCACCGAGTCTGTGCCGAACATCAACCACCCATTTATACTAATCCTACACTAATCCCATATTCCTACCAAACATCCCCACCTGTCCCTACACATTTACCTACCTATATTAGTGACAATTTATAATGGCCAATTTACCTATCAACCTGCAAGTCTTTTGGCTTGTGGGAGGAAACCGGAGCACCCGGAGAAAACCCACGCAGACACAGGGAGAACTTGCAAACTCCACACAGGCAGTACCCGGAATCGAACCCGGGTCCCTGGAGCTGTGAGGCTGCGGTGCTAACCACTGCGCCACTATGCCGCCCTATAATCTAGGATTAAGAGTCAGAGTCGCAGTCATTTAGGACTGAGATGAGGAGAAATTTCTTCACTCACAGACTTGTGAATTCTTGGAAATCTCTAGCCCAGAGTGCTTCCTGACTAATTTCTTAAAATTTTAATCCGAAAGGTAATTGAGTTGCTGGCAAAGAATTTGAGGCCTCATTATGCTTGCACACAGAGTAATATAACTGTGTTTGCTAAGGTCTGTGTTTTCATTAGTCGAGTGATTTTTATGAGTTAGCTGCCAGTTCCATTGGGAACAAGCAGCAGCTGAAGTACAATCATTTTATCAGATTCCTGGAACTCCCCTTATGGAGTGCTACTGGCTACAAACTGACTGCAGGGCTTTGCCAATCTTGCTCTATTTTATTTTTTGACATGCTAAATGAAACTTCTTATTCATTCCAGACAGATGCAACAAAATATTGATAGTTTGGTCACAGGAAATCCAGGAAAATGCCTGCAACATCTCCCTCTTGCAAGAAATTAAATAGGCAATGCCTTAATAATGTGCTTTTTCAATTTAAGGGTCTAATAATTGATCATAGCTTAAACACTTTAGACAAAGTACTCCTCAAATTGTATTTGCACTAAACCTTTTCCTAATGCACAAAAAAGTATATCCCTTCTGAAATCACAATGTTGATGTAGTTATCAATTTCTTTGATTTCAATTTATTGTGCAGATATGCGAGCGAATCTCTCAGACACAGCTAATCCAGGTTAAGACACAACCAGTTTGCAAGTGGTTTAAGAAAATAAGAGTTAGCTATGAGCCATATGCTCTATTTTTTTTTGACAACTAACATTTGAAATTTGCTAAATTGACCTTTTCCGTACTTTGTGCTCTGCTTTGCCATCTTCCATAATTGCCAAACTGTACATTGATAGTCAAATTAACGTTAGAAGCTATTATTAAAGACATTATAACAGGGCACTTGGAAAAATTCAAGGTAATCAGGCAGAGTCAACATGGTTTTGTTAAAGGGATATCATGACGTAAGGGGTAACATTGGCATGGATAGAAGATTGGCTAGCTAACAGGAAACAGTAGGCATAAATGGGTAATTTTCTGGTTGGCAAGATGTAACGAGTGGTGTGCCACAGGGATCAGTGCTGAGACCTTAACTTTTTACAATTTATATAAATGACTTGGATGAAACCAAAGGTATGGTGGCTAAATTTGCTGGTGACACAAAGATAGGTAGGAAATTAAGTTGTGAAGAGGACATAAGGAGGCTACAAAGGGATATAGACAGGTTAAGTGAGTGGGCAAAGATACGGCAAATGGAATACAAAGTGGCAAAATGTGAAATTGTCCATTTTGGCAGGAAGAATAAAAAAGCATATTATCTAAATGGTGAGAGATTGCAGAGCTGAGATGCAGAGCGATCTGGGTATCTAGTGCATGAATCTCAACTGGTTAGTATGCAGATTCAGCAAGTAATTTGGAAAGCTAATAGAATGTTATCATTTATTGCGAGAGAAACTGAATACAAAAGTAGGGAGGTTATGCTTCAGTTATACAGGGCATTGGTCAGACCACATCTGGAGTACTACGTACAATATTGGTCTCCTTAAAGGAAGGATATAAATGCGTTGGAAGCAGTTCAGAGAACGTTTACTCGGCTCACAACTAGAATGAGCAGGTTGTCTTATGAGGAAAGGTTGGACAGGCTAGGCTTGAAACCTCTGGAGTTTAGACGAGTAAGAGGTGACTTGATTGAAACATATAAAGATCCTGAGGGGTCTTGACAGGGTGGATGTGGAAAGGATGCTTCCTCTTGTGGGAGAATCTAGAACCAGGGGTCACTGTTTAAAAATAAGGGGTCGCCCAGTTAAGACAAAGACAAACTTTTTTCTGAGGGTCGTGAGTCTTTGGAACTCTTTTCCTCAAAAGGCAGTGGAAGCAGAGTCTTTAAATATTTTTTTAAGGCAGAGGTAGATAGATTCTTGATAAGCAAGGGGATGAAAGGTTATCGGGAGCAGGTGGGAATGTGGAGTCGAGGTTATAATCAGATCAGTCTTCATCTTGTTGAATGGTGGAGCAGGCTTGATGGGTCGAGTGGCCTACTCCTGCTCCTAATTTGTATGTTCATATGTATCATTAAGATTTTTATAGTTAGAGACAAGTCTTACTGACAAGTGGAGTGAGCTCCTGCTTTTGTGTAAGTGAAACCAATGCTGATTTAACTTCATGTCAACTCTACATAACTGATCTTTTAAAGCAGCAGTTTCAGAGAACATTATTAAAAAACACTAAATCAGGGCAGAGGGACAGGTGAGATGATAAAGCTGAAATGTATGCTGCACTGACTATTGAACAATTGTTTATTCACATGCTGATTTGTTGAATCAACTCCAGGACTCCAAATTGGCAAATTTACAGAGTTCAGGTGCTCACAGCCAATTAAATGGACCCAGCTCACTCCCAGGTCGTCTTCAACAACTTTAGGAGGACAGGAGTTGTGGTGGCAGATGGCAGCAATATTTTCTACTATCTCTGAAAACTGTTAAACTAAAAACAAACTGGTGTGCAAAGGCATCAGAATCAAAAACAAATTCCACTGACTGATAAATGCTTTTCTAATGCCAAACAGTACAAGAAATTTGGTCACTAGTTTGAAGATCAGTTTGAGGCCAATTGTCTGAATGGGAGATATGCAACAGCACAACTACTGTACAAGTGAAGCAGAAAATAGGAAAAAATAGCAGACACGTGCACACACAGCCAACAGAAGAATTAATTTCGCTATTTAAAAAAACTCAAAGAAAAATACGACCAATTGTTAACAAACTCACCCAGCCAGTTCTGAAAAATAGGCTAACAGGTTTGATGTCCAGAATTATATGAAGGGCTAACAAAAATAACAAATATCATAGGTAATCACAAATTATCCATTCCATTTTCAGTTTGGCTGACCATTGCTGCAGCAACCTTGCTGCAGTCTTAGTAGTCAGCCTATTACATATCTGACAAGTACTGTCCCAATCAAATCAGAATGAAACACAGCTTATCACTCAGGTAACTAATACAGATGCTGCAAATATAGTACATTGACCATGAACCAATAGTTTAAAAAAGTACACTTGTCCTATATAAGGAGAAATTTCACACAAGGTCAATGAAGGCTGCAATAATGCCAACACCAGGATTGGGAATAAATTACTGTCCGGACACATGCATCATGAGGACACACTTGTGTTTCCTCTCCTATTTCACTTAGTTTTCATTAAAATTTCAACAAGTCCCTAAATGGTTGCCAAGACATCTGTACAGTTTGCTAGCTGGGACCAGGATACTCTTCTGGATCTGCTGGCATTTTGAAGCCCTCCCAAGTGGTTTAACCAGCTAACTAAAAAGAGTCCCTTACCTATAAAGATAGTTCCAATGATCAAGCTAATGATACAACCGAGGCGGAAGCAATGCACTGTCAATTAAGTCCCATTACCCCTCAGGTCACAGCACATTATTAAAGATTTCCCACCTACCAGAAATTAGCCAAATTAAACACTTCAATAACCACCAGAATAAAATACACCAAACAAGGTATCTTCAAACAATAAAGGAACTATTAATAAACTAAATCTTAAACACTGAGATAAACCTATGTCTAAAAGACTCTAACTTCTTATTCCTCCTAACCTTCATGCACACATACATACATTCAAAAACCAACAGTTAACCGGTTTTAAAATGATGTTCTAAATTAGAGCGGTTTCTTGGGAATAAAATAACTGGGTTGCAAGTCTTTCTGGGTTACGTTCCCAGTTTGGTGAGGTGTCCCAGGGTCGAACAGTCAGATGCCACTTGAAATCTCCAGGCGAATTTGATGAACAATGTTAAATGGATAGGCATTCAAAACACATCAGCAACAGCATACATCAGGCAGTTCTTTCAACGAGTATAGCAACAGGCCTATTTGGATTTTAAAATTGCTAGTCTTTCAGTAGAAACTTTACTGAAAATTCCAGAAAACATAACAGGCAGAGAGTCACTGCTGAGGCAGAGATTTCTTAGGGATTGGAAGTAAAAAGGAATTTGCTACCTCCAACAATACAAAGATTTCCTTTCTAGGGTTTTTCCCTCTCCAGGCAAAACACAGCCTGTAGACCAAAGTAGATTTTCTGCTGAGACACACAAAATTCTTCCTTCAATGTAGAGCATGCTTTGCTGGACTCCAGATCAAATAGCTTCTAGCCAGTCTTTTACCCACAGTCAACAGAAACAATACAGCATGTGACCTCCTTTCTCACATTGTTCCCTAGGAAACAGGCTTGCTGCTTACATACATTGTTCCCAGAGAGAAAACACCTCTCAGTCTTAAAGGTACACAGCCCCCATTAGTTTTTAAACAGAAGAAAAAAAACACCCTGATGATATTATTGAAAAGTTCATTAGATGCCCAAGCACAAGAGCACTGAGAAATAGGTTGTTTGGGCTAAGGGTAACCAAGTCACAATCCTATTTTTAATAAAGCAAAGTCCTGACAAGTTGATCAAAACCAAAATTAGTTTGAAAGCAAGTTACTGTAACTTGAGAAAAACAATTGTTTATGAAAGAGTTTCTGGTCCAATAAATGGCTTTTTTTTAAAAAAAAGGACTTCAAGTACTTCTTTAGTATTCAGGGCCAAAGATGACCAGTGTAAGACAGCCCTCAATCCTTACAAACAGGAATGTAACTTATCAATAATACCTGACAATGTAGCATTGCCCAGTAGTTTAACCTAAAGTTATTGCAATTAGCTCAGCAAATTGACAAGTCCTTGAGAATGAGAATTTTAAATTGGAATTGCTGGGGGAGTGGGGGTTAGCCAGTCTCATGTTCAAGCAAGGGGACCTCTTCAAGCAATGGCTCAAAGGGAACTTCAAAAAAGGATTTGTGACCACTCCCAACAGTGACTCCTGACAAGGCACAGCGATTGCAGATGTCAGTGTATACACATTTGCCAGCATGATTGCACACATGTGCGCACTGACGTCACCATGCAATGACGTCCTCGCCACCAAATAGCCGCAATCACTGCCTCCATTCCCCCAAAAAGTACCCTGCTCCATTCCTGAAGACCCGGAAGAATGACCTGATCCGAACCCGACATGTCAGGTCTCATCGGGTCGCCAGGCTCTATGACAGAGGCAGTTGTGCACTGTTATTTCAGTCCCACTTCTCCACAGGCAACATATCATTTAAAACTTACCCACTTGCTAATATAGGCAATCATATACACTATTTTTCCCCGAATAGAACACACTAACCAACTTTCTTTACTGAACAAAATTATCAGATTATAAGACAAGTCTTAACTAGTAATGAAGTAAAACATGAACACAGATTAAAAGTTTTAAAGTCCCAACATTAAATTTTAAAGCCCCCTTTTTTAACCTTAGCATCTCATACTCTCGCACACACACACACACATATATGTATACCGGCTAATCGAAAAACTAAAAAGGGATTTTTGGATCAGAGCTCTGTTACAGACAAAACACACCCAGGCAGATCACTTGCCCACTCCTGAAGAAAACAACAGATAAGACACGCTGCACCAAAACTGGTACACAGTCCAACCTCGGAGCACATAAGGACAGGCAGAGATCCCCCAAAACAGTTCTCTTCAGGCAGCGCCAAGAAGCAACTCTAGCAGGCCCTCCTCAGAGACAGGAGACGAGACGAATCGACACAGTGGACTCCACAGAATCTTTTATGGAATTGCTGGAAAGCGAACTGGGTTGTAGACTTTTCTCCTTCCTTGACACTTCAGCAGACTTGACTCTGCTTCCAAAAGGAGAAACACACACACACCGGCCAACAGCCAAAAAGCTGGTCAGTTTTCTGCCCATCCAGGTGCTCTACTACTGGGCTTGTCCAATCAGATGGGCGCTTGTCACTTCTCTGCCCGTTACCAGGGTTTCTGCTCCAAGCCTAACCTAACCAGGTGTCATCCAGCAACAGTGTTGCCAATCCAACTCACTCAGTTTCCTTTTGATGGCTCTTTTCTACAAAAAAAACCTCGCCCAACATTTATTCAGTTAACTATAAATTCAACAGAAAACAATCACTTTCATAACAATAGTTAATGCTGTTCTTGTTTTAGAAATGTCACAAATTGGACAATGAACTGAGCTCTGCATGTGTCCAAGTATGCAGAGTTCTACTTCGCTTGATCTGAGAGATGTGCGAGCAGGCAGAAACCGGTTTTCTCCAGCTGAAACCATAAGTTATGCTGATAAACTTGTACTGCTGTATATCTGCATTATTTTCCAATGACAGTGCTACAAAAAGTGTCTACAAAAGTAGAAAATAGAAAGCATGCTCTGAACTTGAGACACTGGAACAGATTAGCTAAAGGTACATCTGCATGTGACCTGTGCTCAACGTGATCAGGCAATGCTTTACATGCACAATAGGTACCAAGGGGACTAAACGTCCTAGTTCCTACGCATGGACATGTGTCATCTTAATGGACATGAAACACCAGCCAGAAAAAAAGCTGTTGATTGTTTCTGTAACTTTCAAATTCTTGTTTAATGATTATAAAAATTAAACTTCAAATTTTTATATTGTGTAAATTCAAGGCATCATAAATGGCAATTACCCAATAATTTCACCAATCCCACTATACATGTCGGCTCCAAATAATATGTACCAGAGAGTTTGTTTGATATTTAGCATGGTTACTCATTTATCAGATTGTTACTAGTACATAACCATACATTAACTTTATAAAAGTAGATTTAATAAATCTACTGTGGCTGGAGTTATTAGACATTGAATAATTAAAACAGTTAAGAGTGTGTGAATAGGTCAGATGTACCAGATGCCGGTAAAAATTTAACACGTCTTCACAGTTCATTTTGCTGCACGAGCAAAAACTTTAATTTTGTATGTTACATAAAATCTTGAATTCATGGCATTTGTTCCCTGAAGCACGCTTGCCAACGCCCACAGACACTGTTCAGCTACACACACACCCACACAGTTTCTCTCAGACACACACACGCTCTTTCTCTGCAGTTTCACCTAGCACGACCTACTGAGTATAGTTACCCGCAGACACACAGTTGGGAATTATTTCCTATGTTGCTGATGTCTTAAAGTCGTGAGGCTGCAACTAGTTTGGATTTAATTCACAGTGCCTTAAAAAAATCTCAATACAGTTCTGAAATTTTCTTTAAAGAATGCTTTTTAAAATTGTGTTGTCAGGAAACCCCCGTTACACTGCATTACTTGCCTTCCATAAAACATATTTTACATTTTTTTTTTTTTAGAATTTTTACCATAGTTTAGCACCGAAAGACATTGTTGCAAAAACATAATTGGATGAATATACTGAAATTTAAAAAAAACTCAGCACAATGAACATAACTCCTAAGTGTATTTGAATTATCTAATTATAATTAGAGGATACACCTTGCATACAATTTGTGCTTAGATTTTCTTTTCCTCTCAACTTACCCTGGCAGAGTATAATTTTTTCTTGCTTTAATCTTTCCAATTAAGTTTCCACCCTACCATAGCAATGACAGGGCCTTAATCAAAATCACAAATAACATCCCTCCGAATGGTGCATTATCCTTCTTTGTTCTCTATGCAGCTTTTGCCACGGTCAATCATGCCATTCTTGTCCAAAAGCTCTCCCCTGTTGCCTTGATCAGTGGTTCCTCATTTAGTTCCACTCTTTCCCATCAGCTTGTAGCTAGCGCATCTTCAGCGACAGCTTCTCTTTCTGCCCGCACATTTATCTTTGCAGTCTTGCAAGAAACAATCCTTGGCCCCCTCCTCTTCCATATCTACATATGGTCTCCTAGGGCATCAGCTGTAGACATGAGGTCAGCTTCCACGTGTATGCTATGATATCCAAAACTATCTATCCACCACTGTTCTCAACCCCACAATTATCTCAGATTGTCCAACATTTAGTCCCAAATGAGCTGAAAGTTCCTCCAGCTAAACATTGGGAAGACTGAAACCATCATTTTTAACTGGCACCACAAACTTTCCATCAAATCTCACCCCCTCGATGGCCACTGCCTCAGGCTGAACCAAACTGCTCGCAACCTTAACATCCTAAATCAACCTATGTGGGGCATTTAACCCTACATCCTCTTCACAAATACTGCTTACTTCCACCTCCATCATTGTCCACCTCTGCCCATTTGCTGCAGAAACCTTGCCTTTGTAACCTCTTGACTTAAACATTGATACTAAGTATTTCTAGATCTCTTTCACCACTGGCTTTAATGTTCTGCCATGAAAGGTGTGGGTATGACCTGCATTTGACTTGCCCACATGCATAACACTGCACTTTTCCAAGTTAAATTTCATTTGTCAAATACAGGCCCAATACACACCACCGTTCTCCCTACCCCCCCGCCAGCACATATAGATCTGCTTATAGCAGTTCAGCATAGCCTACAGTTCAATCTCACACATACCTTCATCTGGTCTGTAAACATACAATTCATTTCCACAACAGGTATATCTAAACCATTGATAAAAATAGTAAGTAGAAAAGTTCCTACAAAAAAATGCTGTAGATCATCTCTGAACTCCAAGCAGATCCAAATCCATCGACAACCAATTTTTACCTACAGGCATTCAGCTAATTCTCGATTCAGCACTGTAAATTACCAGTAATTTCAGAAGATCGGTCAGAGTTTGTACCCCTGCTCTAACTTAAGTAGCCTAGGATAAAAACATGTTTTTCACGTTTGTGCTTTCGGCTAGGCTGTTCATTATTCTGTCATTAACACTGTCTCTGCACTAATTCTTTGCCTTTTCCCCACGACCTCCTAGTCAGTTAATTGCTCCGGCCCTCTGTCCTATCACACACCTTCCCTTTTGTTCTCTTTCCCCACCCCCCACCCTCACTTTACTTGCTTAAACCTATTATATTTCTAACCTTTGCCAGTTCTGATGAAAGGTCACAGACCTGAAACATTAACTCTGCTTCTCTCCTCACAGATGCTGCCAGCCCTGCTGAGTATTTCTAGCACTTTGTTTTTATTTCAGATTTCCAGCATTCGCAGCATTTTGCTTTTACTAAAGTAGCCTAGGATTCTTGAATTAACTATCACTCTGTTATACTTCAAATATCAAGTCAACAAATAATCTACATGCAGTCTCTGTATAAACTCATGCATGGTCAGGTCTGCACTAAGTGTGAAGAGCAGAGTTTGGTGAGTGAGTGAATTTTAAGGGCTAATCTCTCAAGACTAGTTTTTGTTTTGTTTACATCGAGCAATTAATTGAAATTCCTCTTTCAGTTAAGAGGTAGGTTAGGTTTCTTGCAGTTTTTAAACAGGGGTATACCAACACTCAAAGTAGCTGTAGCTAGTTAATTAGGAACTAGCTTAAACTGAATTCTGAGCTTTCGCAGAGTGCAAGCAGAGCTGGCACAACATTGTTTTCAGAGTATAAATTTAGGAGACTCTGTGCTGCTTGTCTGCACAGAGTGCTGTTGGAGTGCACACAATGTGAATAAGGGAGTTTGGTAATCGAGGGAGTTCAGTAAGGAGGGGAACTATAAATTTAGAAAATAAATTTGAGCGCACAGAGTGTAAAGTGGGAGTTTGGTGCGTGAGCTGCTCCTTTCTTTCTTTTACCTTTTTTCAGCCTCCAGTAGCTGTCTCTTGCTTCAGTACATGGGAAGAAGTTGATCGGTGAATAACTGGCAAGTTATTTTACTTATGGTAATAAGAAGTTTTTAAAGTTACGTTGTGGCAAGTCAGCTTGGCCAAGTGGAATGTACGCCCTGTGGTATGCAGGAAGTGTTACCAGTTACAGAAGCTTGAGCTCCGGATTTCGGAACTCGTGCGGTGACTGGAGTCACTGTTGTGCATCTGCGAGGCAGAGGACTGTGTGGATAGCACACTTAGGGAGGTGGTCACACCGCAGGTTAGGAGCATGCAGGCAGAGGGGGAATGGGTGACCACCTGGCAGTCTAAGAGAACCAGACAGGCAATGCAGGAGTCCCCCGAGTCCAACATGCTTGCTAATCAGTTTTCCATTTTGGATACTGGTGAGATCGATGGTTCCTCGGGGGAGTGTAGCCAGAGCAAAGTCCGCGGCACCATCAGTGGCTCAGCTGCACAGGAGGGGAGAAGAGTGAAAGAGAAATAGTGATGGGGATTCGATAGTCAGGGGATCAGACAGGCATTTCTGCTACAGTAAATGTGACTCCAGGATGGTATGTTGCCTCCCTGGTGCCAGGGTCAAAGATGTCACAGAGTGGCTGCAGGACATCCTTCTGGGGGAGGGTAAACAGCCAGAGGTCGTGGTCCATATTGGTACCAACGACATAGGTAGGAAGATGGATGAGGTCCTGAAAGTGTGTTTTGGGGAGTTAAGAAATTAAAAAACAGGACCTCCAAAGCAGTAATCT
This sequence comes from Heterodontus francisci, assembly GCF_036365525.1. Classification (NCBI taxonomy): domain Eukaryota; kingdom Metazoa; phylum Chordata; class Chondrichthyes; order Heterodontiformes; family Heterodontidae; genus Heterodontus; species Heterodontus francisci. The sequence continues at coordinate 79,116,701 of NC_090384.1, read as the reverse complement.
CAGGATTACTCCCAGTGCCCCGTGCTAGTGAGCATAGGAATAAGAGGATTGATCAATTGAACACGTGGATGGACAATCGGTGTAGGAGGGTGGGCATCAGATTTCTGAGGCATTGGTTGTGGGCAGGTGGGACCCGTACAAGATGGACAGGCTGCACCTTAACAGGTCCGGAATGAACATCCTCACAGGGAGATTGGCTCGTGCTGTTGGGGAGGGTTTAAACTAGCTTGCCAGGGGGATGATAACCTGAAGGGTAGCTCAAATTGGAAGGAGGTAAAGCTGGTAACAGGAGGTAGAAAAGTAGCAAGTGACATTAGAAGGCAGGCGAAACAAAGGCAAGCATCTACTAGACTTAGAATGTAGAATGTCAAGACAACAAGGTTAAGGGCACTCTACCTGAATGCACGCAGCATTCGCAACAAGGTAGATGACATAAAGGCCCAAATAGAAGTAAATGGGTATGATTTAATTGCAATAACAGAAACGTGGCTACAGAGTGACCAAGACTGGGAACTGAATATTCAAGGATATTCGACATTTAGGAAGGAAAGACAAAAAGGAAAAGGAGGTGGTGTTGTGCTGGTAAGAAGGGATAGGATCAGTACATTTGTAAGGGAGGATCTAAGATCGGAAGAACAAAATGTGGAATCTGTTTGGGTGGAGCTAACAAACAGTAAGGGGCAGCAAACATTGGTAGTTGTTTATAGGCCACCAAATAATGGTAGCGCGGGGCATGGCATTAATCAGGAGATTAGAGAAGCATGTAGCATGGGTAATACAGTAACCATGGGTGACTTTCATCTGCATATAGACTGGGTAAACCTAATGAGCACTAATGGTGTGGAGGAAGAGTTTCTGGAGTGTGTCAGGGATGGTTTTCTACAGCAGTCTGTTGAGGAACTGATTACAGAACAGGCTACTTTGACCTAGTATTATGTAATGAGAAAGGGCTAATTGTAAAAGAACCTTTAGGGATGATTGACCATAATATGATTGAACTACCTCACTTTCAAACAAATTCTATCTGAAGCCAGGGTGTTAAATTTGAACAAAGGAAATTATGAAGGTATGAGGGGCAAATTGGCCGAGGTGGATTGGGAAAATACATTACAAGGTATGACAGTACATAGGCAATGGATAGTCTTTAAAGAAATATTATATAGTTTACAGCAACTATACATTCCTTCAAGGCACAAAAACCCCAAAAGTAAAGGCAGTCAACCGTGGATAACAAAAGGAAGTTAAGGATTGTATAAGATTAAAAGAAAAGACCTATAAAGTTGCCAGAAATGGTAGTAAACCTGAGGATTGGGAGGATTTTAGAATACAGCAAAAGAGGACGAAGAACCTGATAAAGAAAGGGAGAACAGAATATGAATGTAAGCTAGCAAAAAATATAAAAACGAACTGTAAAAGCTTCTATAGGTACGTAAAAAGGAAACATTTGGCTAAGACAAATGTGGGTCCATTGCAGGCCGTGTCAGAAGAATTTATAACGGGGAATAGAGAAATGGTAGAGAAGCTAAATGATTACTTTGTGTCTGTCTTCACTGAGGAAGATAAAAGAAATCTCCCAGAATCAGAGATCCCAGGGATGAGGGGGAAAATGAGGAATTGAAGAAAATTAGTATTAGTAAGAAGGTCGTATTGGAGAAATTAATGAGGCTGAAGGTTGATAAGTCCCCAGGACCTGATATTCTACATCCCAGAGTGTTGGAAGAGGTGGCTATGGAGATATTGGACGCATTGGTGATCATCTTCCAAAATTCTATAGATTCTGGAGCGGTTCCTGCAGATTGGAAATCACAAATGTCAGCCCACTATTTAAGAAGGGAGGGAGAGAGAAAACAGGGAATTACAGACCTGTTAGCCTTACGTCAGTCATTTGGAAAATGCTAGAATCTATTCTAAAGGATGTGATAAATGGACACTTGGATAATAATGATCTGACTGGGCATAGTCAACATGGATTTATGAATGGGAAATCATGTTTGATGAACCTGGAGGTTTTTTTTGAGGACGTTACTAACAGAATTGATAAAGGGGATTTGGTGGACTTTATATACTTGGATTTTCAAAAGGCCTTTGATAAAGTCCCCCAATAGGAGGTTGGTTAGTAAAATTAAAGCACATGGGATAGGAAGTAATATACTGGCACAACATGCCAGTATATGTTTAAAGCAGAGGTTGACAGATTTCTAAATACAAATGACATAAGGGGATATGAGGATAGTGAGGGAAAAAGGCATTAAAGTGGATGATCAGCCATGATTGTAATGAATGGCTGAGCAGGCTCGATGGGCTGAATGGCCTACTCCTGTTCCTATGTCAGGGGTTTGGTGCCACAGCCAATGGGACCCTACCAAGCACCAAGTCACAGCCTCCAGGGAAGGGGAAAGAGAACAAAAATGATTGAAGTAAAACTATTTGCAAACACAGCTGCAGGACACACGAAAGCAACTCTCCAATACATTTTTAAAAAAAAATATAACCAAAGCACAAGTGACTAACTGGGATGGAGTGGCATGCATGAAATGATCACAAAGCACAGACCCGGACACAATTCTCCTGGTATTACATGACAGATCATAAGGTGGTTATTCTAGAAAGGAACTGCAGAGAAATGGAGAAAGAATAGGGGACTAGGACTAACTGGATTGCTCTTCAAAAACAAACATGACTCAGACGACAGACTGAATGGCCTCCTTCTGTGCTATACTACCCTATGACTGTATGAAACCTTAAGTAGTAATAAACAAAATGATTTAATGCTGCATGCTACAGTACATTTTTAGACAGTAGAGTTATTCTACAAAAACATTGCATTATTCGAACTTAAGCTGCATTTTCAGTCAATTTGGAGCAGGTTCCATTTCACATACTCTGAATAGAATACTTTGCACCAGTGATAAGTTACCATTTTTGTCAAATGTAAAAACTGCATAACCCATATCTAACATAAGCATGCATGAGTTCTGAAGGTCTTATATGTGCAAAGTCAGAGATATTCCAGTCACTTCAAAGGAATGATACCTCAAACTGGAATAGCCTTTCAAAGTATGGGATATATTACTACACACAATTATTAACCAGCTTTCACAGCTATGCATGTTTATTATTCATAATGCATAAATAACCAAAGAAAGGTCTCGCCAATACTCAACCAAACGTATCAAGTGTTAGGGACATTTGCTTCAGTCTCAAACACATCAGACATGAACTAAACTCAAACAAATCAATAGGTGACAGCAGAAAATTGGAAGCACATCCCTTAAAGAAAATAAAAGATATCCAGAAGTTCTCTTACAGTAAAGTTAAGGAAATTGCATTGATGATAACCAAGTCCCTTGCCTCCAATGCATGGATTGCAGTGAAGAATGTAGATTAAAGTTCACAATCTGCACATTTTGCACAGATGAACATCAGTCTCTTGTGCCAAGGAGAACTGTAAAATACTGTTGCTTAGGGATTTATTTGCTGAATCCTTTAAAATTATGATTTACAAACAGAATGGGAAAAGGTTAAGCAAGAAAAAGCTCAGCCTAACAGGCCATCAAACCCACCTCAACAGCCTGTAGCATTTCCACTCTTACAGCCTCAACATTTTATGCACTGTGAATAACCAACAAAACTTCTATAAAAAACCCCGAAATTTCTCCGACAGAACATCAACACTCCTAATGTACATGATCAGACCCTTAAACAGTACCATTCCAATATTTTGAGACTGTTTATGGCTAAGCTTATTCATAAAAACTTGAATTCCATTCCAAAGCAGATGTTTAACATGTTTTCATGGCAACTCATGCTACAGATTACGAAATATTACTGTGTACAGAAGTGTCCAGTCTGGTGGCAGCAATATTGATATGCTGGGTGAGATGAAATTGGTTTGCTGGCGAGAAGAAATAGTCCAGCCCAAGTCAAGCAGTTGGCCTGATCTGGTCATCCTTTTTTCATGTTTGGAGCATTTGCCTCAGATTCAGAGCCTAGGAGCTTCCTAGAAAAGTCAAAGATAAAAAAGCCATTCTTCCCACCCAAGATCATCCATCCAGTACCAACTCTTTCAGCTTAGCATTCAATTACATTTTTAATATCCTTTAAGTGCAGATAGAAATAATAATTACACACTGCCAACATCTAAAGTGGACAAAAAAAGTAAAGGACCTGAATTTTGAGTTCTTAGTTGAATCTGTAACAGCCTCCAGTCTGGATTTTATAATCTGTTATTCTCGTCAATTCTCTTTTTTGCTCATGGATACTGACCATTAATACATCACAAACTGTGCAGACTCTTTCCCCATTTACTGCACAGCAAATGGGAACTCGATGCAGGGCATATGCACAAACAGAACAATTTTCAAAATTATGGAACATAGCCTGACCTTAAAAGACATCCACAAACAGTCCCCTACACCGCAAGCCACAGTACCACACTGTAGTAAAACCCATAACATAAAACCCAATAAAAAATTAAACCTCACCACAACTCCAATCACACTCAGTTTTAGAAACATAGAAAATAGGAGCAGGAGGAAGCCATTTGGCCCTTCGAACCTCCTCCATCGTTCATGATCATGGCTGATCATCCAACTCAGTAGCCTGCTCTGGCTTTCGCCCCATACCCTTTGATCCCTTTAGACTCAAGAGCTATATCTAACTCCTTTTTGAAAACATTCAATGTTTTGGCCTCAACTTCTTTCTGTGGTAGCAAATTCCACAGGCTCACCACTCTCTGGGTGAAGAAATTTCTCCTCATTTCAGTCCTGAAAGGTTTACCCCGTATCCTTAGATTATGACCCCTGGTTCTATGACCCCACCAACAGGAACATCCTTCCTGCATCTACCCTGTCAAGTCCTGTTAGAATTTTATAGGTTTCTATGAGATCCCCTCTCACTCTTCTGAACTCCAGCAAATATAATCCTAACCGACTCAATCTCTCCTCATATGTCAGTCCCGCCATCCCAGGAATCAGTCTGGTAAACCTTTGCTGCATTCCCTCTAAAGAGCATCTTTCCTCAGATGAGACGAAAACTGCACACAATATTCCAGCTGTGGCCTCACCAAGGCCCTGTATAATTGCAAGACATCCCTGCTCCTGTACTCAAATCCTCTCACTATGAAGGCCAACATACCATTTGCCTTTTTTACCGCCTGTTGCACCTGCATGCTTACCTTCAGCGACTGGTGTACGAGAACACCCAGGCCTCGCTGCATATTCCCCTCCCTCAGTTTATAGCCGTTCAGATAATAATCTGCCTTCCTGTTTTTGTTACCAAAGTGGATAACCTCACATTTATCCACATTATACTGCATCTGCCATGCATTAGCCCACTCACTCAACTTGTCCAGATCATCCTGAAGCCTCTCTGCATCCTCCTCACAACTCCCCCTCCCAGTTTTGTCTCATCTGCAAATGTGGAGATATTACAATTAGTTCCCTCATCTAAATCATTAATATATATTGTGAATAGCTGGGGTCCTAGTACCGATCCCTGCGGTACCCCACTAATCACTGCCTGCCATTCGGAAAAAGACCATTTATCCGTACTCTGTTTCCAGTCTGCCAACCAATTTTCTATCTATCGCAATACACTACCCCCACTCACGTGTGCTTTAATTTTACATGCTAATCTCTTATGTGGGACTTTGTCGAAAGCCTTCTGAAAGTCCAAATAAACCACATCCACTGGCTCACCCTTATCAACTCTACTAGTTACATCCTCGAAGAATTCTAGTAGATTTGTCAAGCATGATTTCCCTTTTGTAAATCCATGCTGACTCTGCCCGATGCTACCACTGTTCTCCAAGTGCTCTGCTATAAAATCTTTGATAATGGACTCCAGAATTTTCCCCACTACCAACGTCAGGCTGACTGGTCTATCAATCCCTGCTTTCTCTCGACCGCCCTTTCTAAATAGTGGGGTTACATTAGCTACCCTCCAATCTGTAGGAACTGTTCCAGAGTCTACAGAATCTTGGAAAATGACCACCAATGCACCCACGATTTCTAGGGCCACCTCCTTAAGTACTCTGGGATGCATACCATCAGGCCCTGGGGATTTATTGGCCTTCAATCCCAATTTCCCCAACACCATTTCTCTACTAATACTGATTTCTTTCAGTTCCTCTCTCTCACTAAGCCCTGTGTTCCCCAACATTTCTGGTATGTTATTTGTGTCATCCTTTGTGAAGGCAGAACCAAAGTATGCATTTAGTGGGTCAGCCATTTCTTAATTCCCCAGAATAAATTCCCATTTCTGACTAAGGGACCGACATTTGTCTTCACCAATCTTTTTCTCTTCACATACCTATAGAAACTTTTACAGTCAGTTTTTATGTTCCCCGCAAGCTTGCTCTCGTACTCTATTTTCCCTTTCTCAATCAATCCCTTGGTCTCCTTTGCTGAATTCTAAACTGCTCCCAATCCTCAAGTCTGTTGTTTTTCCTGGCAAATTTACAGCCTCTTCCTTGGATCTAATGCTATCTCTAATTTCCCTTGTAAGCCATGGTTTGGTTACCTTTCCAGTTTTACTTTTGCGCCAGACAGGGATAAACAATTGTTGCAGTTCATCCATGCGCTCTTTAAATGTTTCCCATTGCCCATCCACCGTCATCCCTTTAAGTAACATTTCCCAATCCGTCATGGCCAACTCACACCTCATACCTTCTTAGTTTCCCTTACTAAGATTCAGGACCCTTGTCTCAGAAACAACTATGTCACTCTCCATCTTGATGAATTCCATCAGATTATGGTCGCTCGTCCCCAAGGGGTCTCGCACAACTGGATCGTCAATTATCCCTCTCTCATTACACAATATTTCTAAATGGTCAGTTCTTCAAATACAGCGAACGTAACACTTAAGTGTGTTGATGCATGCATACCAAGGAACATCATGAAAAAGCAGCTGCAACCAGACTTGAAGAAAATAAACTTTCATGTAAGACATCAACCAAACTGGTCACATAATTCCTTTAAGGGAAAAATAGTTTTTAAATGCTTTATTTTTGCAGCTTGTTTGTTATATATAGCCTACATGTAACTTCTAATGTATGTATGTTTAAACGCCGAAACTGGTCATTTGGCCCAACTAGTGTGCAGTATTTATTCTCCATGCAAGCAAATAGTTTTAATCACATTTACCCATCCTATACATTATTTTTCTCATCTTGTGTGCTGGAAGAATTTTTGACATCTGATTTAAATTTATACTTCTGACCTCTGGTCCCATGAGCCCACTTTTAAAGTAACATTCCGGACTTTGTACTCATGTCCACCACTTCCACGACAGCTCACATCAGGCTTGTAGCCAAGGTCAATTTTTGTCTAACCTTGTTGAAGATAGCTGTAAGCTTAACATCCACAGCATCATGTAGATTTGTTGAATTTTAAATATAATGGGAGAAAAATACTATGCTGTAAAATTTGGCTCTCAGTACTTGGGCTATAGTCTTCGAAACTATTTTCTGGAGACTGCAGGACTGTATAAACATTTAGTATTTAAGAAAAGTGTCCAGAATTTACTCAAAAGCACTCCTGGTACAATTTCTAGAGTTACAGCAGAACTATGATCATGCAGTAATATCCCTTTGTGGGGCTTTAAAAAATTCCAACCTTCAATCTTTGATCTACTGGAGGAGTCAAACTATCATTGTTTAGTGTCCTACACTGCAGGTGGAAAAGCACACAAAACATGTGGAGCAATTGTGGAAAGTTTCTGAACACAATTGTATCAATACTTAAATACACGTCTACTGGTTTTATCTCATACCCACAGGCTGAGAAAAGATTTATCGGGGATACATTCTCTTGTTCTGAACTTGGGCATATTAGATTGCCTGAGCAAAAGCAAAAAACTGGGCAGAGAAGAATCCATGCCAAGGTTAAAAATCCAAGAATTAAAGCTATCCTGTCAAAAGAAGTCAGGCTTGTCTCATCTCCTGAGTAGCACTGTCCACAATGCTAAGGCTTCTCAGAATATCATATTGTCAAGAAAACATGTTATACTAAATGAGGATTTTTAATTCACCAGTTGGAAACCTACATTAAAGTATAAGAAAGGAGCTGGAATCCTACAGTTAACTTAAAAAGCTGGCAGCCAGGATGGCCACCACAGTTTGCATTCAAATACCTCACATTCCAGGACATCGAATTGGGGGCGCACATCTAACGAACTTGCATCCAGGACAATGCCTCATGAATTTGGAGTCAGCTAACAGCTTCACTTCTAATGGCAAAACATTCAAAGCGTTTTGCAACATTAACAGTGGAGTCATAACTCCACGGGTGAACAATGAAACAATGAGACTTGAGAGAGAAACTGAAAACACCTAGAATTGATAATTAAATTGCTAACAAGGACACTGGACATTCATGTGACCGTCTCCCCACATGCGGAAAAACAAGCTGCCTTTTGCAAAAGGACGAGGTCCTGAGATTTGAAACAGTCAAGCTTCGACTGCGAACAAGACAAGACCCAAGTGGGCTGTCATTGCGTGTGTCTTTCTCTCTACAGATAACACTGCAAGTTTGAAAGTTATCTGCTTGGATAGCTTGTGGAACACCCAAGTCTACCATTGCTACAGACAGAGACCCTGGAGCGGAAAGCCACTTATAACGTCTTCTCCAAGAAAAACCCTGAACCAGGTGGGCTAGCCACAAAGTGCACTTCTACCAGTTGAGACATCAAGATCACAAGTTCAGCCGGAAGACAACAAAATTACCCGACCCCACAGACTGTATATTTTTACTTATTCTGGACTCTAATCCAAATCAGACTACTTCTTACCACCCTATACTCTATTTGTGCGTAAGAGTGCAACATAGTTTTGTTATTTTATCTAGATTGGGTTTAGATTATTTATTTTTAAGTACAATAAACTAACCTCTTTCTTGTTTAAACTCATGAAAACCGGTCCAATTGATTCTTTAACAATCACGACAAAGGTAAAAGGTAAAACACTCACTGAAGTGATAAGCACATCTACTGTTTTAAAAGGAATAAACCCTATTGCATTCAAACGAGGATGACAAGGGGGGAGCCTCGTGACCCCCTTCCTCCCGATTGTAATAATATTCAATATCACTGGCAGATAAGCCATACAGAAACTTGTAATTATATTCACAAACTGATCGTCCATGACATTGCTCTCAGCAAGTTGCAGAATGCACCATTTACTAACCAGTGTTTATCATGTAATGCACAATGTGCTGTGCAACAAACTGCCAAAAATCATTTAAATATCAAAGCATACAACTGAAAAAAAAACACAAAGCAAGAGCAAAGTACTGTGAATGCTGGAACAGAAAGTGCCAGAAATGCTCAGCAGCATCTGTGTTGCGAGAAACAGTTACCGTTTCAGGTCTGTGACCCTCATCAGAACTGGCAAAAGTTAGAAAAGTAAGTCTTTGAGCAAATGCAAGGGGGGTGGGGGGGGGGGGAAAAAGGACACAAAGATGAAGGAAGGATTGTGATAGGATGGAGGGTGGGGGGGGGGGGCGGGGGGAAAAAGATTAGATGACAGATGTCATGGAATAGAATGCAAATGGAGTGCTAAATAGTTGTAACGAAAGACTAAGCACGAGTCCAGAAAGAGCGCTAATGGCAGAATAATGAAGCGCTCTGTACAAAAGCAAGAACATGAAAAATAAGTTTAGGACTATCACATGGTTAAAAAATAATTTTTTTAAAATATATAAAAAACAAAACAAACAAAAAAAAGAAAAAAAATGGGGCTTATGGTCAGAAATTACTGAACTCAATGGTGATAGAGTCCAGAAAGCTGTAGAGGTCCCAATTGGAAGATGAGGTGCTGTTCCTCGAGCTTACACACTGATGTTCAATGGAACACTTAGCATGCCAAGGACAGAAATGTTGGCATGAGAACAAGGTGGTGAATTAAAATGGCGAGCAACCGGAAGCTCGGGAGCATGCTTGTGGACTGAGTGGAGGTGTTCTACAAAGCGGTAACCCAATCTGCGTTTGGTCTCCCCAGTGCAGAAGTGACCGTACTGTCAGCAGCAAATACAGTATTCTAAATTGATTCAGCATTGCTGAAATTTACAGCCCATCCCTAATTGTCCTCGAGAAGGTGGTGGTGAGCAGCCTTCTTGAACCCCTGCAATCCATATTGAGTAGGTACACCCACAGTACTGTTAGGGAGGGAGCCACAGCAAAATAATGACAACATAGTTCCAAGTCAGGTAGTGTGTGGCTTAGAGGGGTGATGTTCCACACATCAGCTGCCCTTGTATTTATAGGTAGTAGAGGTCGTGGGTTTGGAAGCCGTTGTGGGAGGAGGCTTGGCAAGTTGCCTCAGTAACAGAATCCGAGTTCCTCAGCACAGAAACAGGCCCTTTGACCCATCATGTCTGTGCTGGCCATCAAGCACCTATCTATTCTAATCCCATTTACCAACACTTGGCCCATAGCCTTGTATGCTATGGCGCTTCAAGTGCTCATCTAAATACTTGTTAAATGCTGTGAGGGTTCCTGCCTCTACCACCCCTTCAGGCAGTGTGTCCAGATTCCAACCACCCTCTGGGTGAAAACTTTTTTCCTCAAATCCCCTCTAAACCTCCTGCCTCTTAACTTAAATCTATGCCCCGTGGTTATTGACACCCCTGCTAAGGGAAAAGGTTTCTTCCTATCTATGTCCCTCATAATTTTGTATACCTCAGCCTTTTCTGCTCTAAGGAAAACAACCCTATCCTATCCAGTCTACAACCCAATCTCAGACGGTACATACTGCTGCCACTGTGCACCAATGGTGCAGGAAGTCAATGCTTAAGGTGGTGGATGGGGTGCCAGTCAAGCAGGCAGCTTTGCCCTGCATGAGTTTCTTCAGTGTTGTTGGAGTTGCACTCATCCAGGCAAATGGACAGTATTCCATCACACTCCTGACTTGTACCTTGTAGATGGTGGACAGACTTTGGGCAGCCAGGTGTTGAGTTACTCAACACAAAAATCACAGCCTCTGGCCTGCTCCTGTTGCCACAATATTAATATGGCCAGTCCAGTTAAGTTTCTGGTTAATGGTGACGACCGGGATGTCAATGCTGGGGGATTCAGCAATGGTAATATCATTGAACATCAAAGGGGCATTCTCTCCTATTGCAGGTGGTCATTACCTGGCACTTGTGTGGCACAATGTTACTTGCCACTTATTAGCCCAAGCCTGAATGTTGTCTAGATCTCGTTGCATGTGGGCACAGACTGCTTCATTATCTCAGGAATTGCAAATGGAACTAAACACTGTAATCATCAGCGATGGAGGGAAGGTCATTGATAAATCAGCTGAAGATGGTTGGCTGGACTTCAGACAGTGCCAAGGAACTCCTCAGCCCCCAGGATATCACTGCCTCCTCCCATTCTTCATCCAATTTATAAATAACCCCCTATTTCATTCTCCCTCAGATGTTTATCTAGCATCCCCTTAAATGTATCTACATTATTTGGCTCATCTGCTCGCAATGGTGGCAAGTTCGACATTCTTACCATGCTCTGGGTAAATAATGTTTTTTCTGAATTGACTTTTTGATTTCTTGGTGTCGAATATCGATGGCCTCTAGTTTTGCTCTTCCTCACAAGCAGAAACATGCAATTTACTCCATCAAAACCTCTCAATTTTAAAGACTTCTACAATGTCACCCTTCACTTTTCAAAAGAGATCCAAGCCTATTTATCCTTTACTGAGTGTAACCTAAAGTCTGTAACATACTTGCAAATCTTTTTTGCAATCTCTCCAGTGCCTCTATATCCTTTTTGTAATATGGCACCCAAATCTGTACAGAGTACTCCAAAAGTAGTCTAATCAAGATTTGATACAGGTTTAGCACAACTTCTACACTTTTCAATTCTATTCCTCTAGAAATAAACCCCAGTGCTTGATTTGCTTTTGTTATGGCCTTATTGACCTGCATTTCAACGTTTAGTGATTCATGTACTCCCAGATCCCTTTGCTCCTCTATAATAAAAACAAGAAATGCTGGAAATACTCAGGTCTGGCAGCATCTGTGGACAGAACTGGCAAAGGTTAGAAATGTAACACGTTTTAAGCAAATAAAGCGAGGGTGGGGCAAGAGATAACAAATTGGAAGGTGCTGATCGGACAGGGTCACAGTGAATAACGGACCAGAAGGTCATGGAGCAAAGGCAAACAGTATGTTCATGGTGTGGTGAAAGACAAAGCGTTAGTGCAGAGAGGATGCTAATGGACAGAAAAATGAACAGCCCTGGCCCAAAGCACAAACATGAAAAAATAAGTGGGCAGGCAGCACATGGTAAAACAAAAATGAACAAACTAAAATAAAATAAGAAAAAACTACAAATAAAAAGGGGGGCCCCCATCATGCTCTGAAATTATAGAAATCAATGTTCAGTCCGATAGGCTGTAGCATGACCGAGCTTCCAGTTGCTTACCATTTCAACACCCCCCCGCCTGCTCTCATGCCCACATACCTGTTCTGGGCTTACTGCAGTGTTCCAGTGAACATCAACCTAAGTTCAAGGAATAGCATCTCATTTACCGACTAGGTACACTACAGCCTGCTGGACTAAATATTGAGTTCATGAAACTACCGGATTGTTGTAAAAACCCATCTGGTTCACTAACATTTTAGGCGTTTGATGACCGGCACGGATACGATGGGCCAAAAGGCCTGTTTCAGGACTGTATAACCCTCTGATGCTATGTCTTTGTAATTTGGTGTAGTCCTTCTCAGTGTTAATTATCCTCACAATTTGGTGTCGTCTGTAACTTGAGAATTTTTTTTTTTTTTTAGGAACCATGGAAGAGTTGTCGGACTTCCAGCCTGCTCTGCTATTCAATTAGACAATGGCTGATCTGAATTCCACCTGCTTTACTCCATATTCCTTGATATGCTTGCCTAACAAAATTCCATCTCAGTCTTAAAGCTGCAATTGCCTTAATACCCACAGCCTTAAGTAGACTGGGGATTATTTTTGGGGTGGGGGTGGGAAATTTATGAGTTCCAGATGACTACTATGCTGTGTGTAGCCTTTCCCAATTTCCCTCCTGAATGACCTAGCTCTTAATTTTACAATGACATCCCCTTGTTCTTGACTGTCCCACCAGGGGGAATAGTTTCTCTGTATCTACCCCATCAAATCTTTTTAATATTTTAAGTACTTCCATCTGATCACCTATCCATCTTCTATACTCAAGGGAATACAAGCCAAGTTTACACAATCTGTCCTCAATGTCAGCCCTTAAGATAACTCACCAATTCTTTGTGTTGCTCTTTTGTCTTCTACCCATTTCTCGCTCCTTCTGTATAGCTACCATAGGCTTTCTTCACTGCGTTGTCTAATGCCCTGTCTGAATTTCTCTTTCTACACACCTTCCTTCCTGTTCTATCTTCGCTACAATGCTCTCGCATTAATATACTCAATATCTTCTCGTCTTTAAAAGTTTGGGTGTATAGATAGGAAAAGCAGTAACTGCAATGCACAGCACAGGCTGGAGATGTGAAGGGAGAATCTGTCAATCTGATGGGCACTTGACTGAAGTAGTAGGCATGGGGTGACAGCTAGAAGTAATAAATGCAACAATGCGATGGCCATCAGAGGTGCAAGATGTTGGAAAGGTTTTGGGGGAATTAGGTGAGACACTCACTACAGAATACCCAGTATCTGACCTGCTCTTGTAGCTACAGTATTGATCTGGCTACTCAATTAAGTTTCTGGTTAATGGTGACCCATAGTATTTTGATAGTGGGGGAATATGGTGATGGTAAAGCCATTAAATATCAAGGAGGTAGTAAGATTCTATTGTTAGCACTGTCTGGCATGAATATTACTTGCCACATCAGCCTAAGCCGGAACATTGTCCAGGTGTCGCTGCATGCACAGACTTCATTATCTAAGGAGTTGCAAATGAACTAACACTGCAGTGAACAACCCTACTTCTGGCCTTAGGACAGATGAAGTAACTGAAAATGGTTGGGCCCAAGACACTGCCTTGAGGAACTTATCAACTCCAGGACATCACTGCAGATGAGGGGCCTGCCTGCCCCCTCAGGTGGATGTAAAAAAATTCCATGGCACCATTTAAAGATCAGTAGGAAATTTTCCCAGTGTCCTTGCCAACATTCATCCCTCAACCAACATCATTAACAGATGACCTGGTCATTTTTTCATTGCTGTTTATGGGCCCTTGCCAGGTGAAAACTGGCTGTCTGTGTTTGTCAACAATGCAACAGCGAATTTCACTTTGTAAGTACTTAATGGGCCGTGAAGTGATTTGGGACAGCCTGCAGACATGAAAGTTGCTCTATAAAAGCAAATTCTATCTTTGTTACCTTGAAGTGATTATGCAACCTCAAGCGAGCCTGAACTCCTCTCATCAGGCTGGCAAAGAATTTTAAACCAATTGGCCTTGCAGCTGGTGACCGAATTTCAAGCACACCCACTGCCTTTCAGTTCCCAGAATAAATATGGGAGATAAAAGTCTCTGCCCACTGGGTAGGTGGTCGATCAAAGAAAGCTCCAGCAATCAAGACCCTGCCCCTTTTCACACCAGTCTCAGGAGCAGCTGTCAAAGTCACTATGCACACATCAACCACCAATTCTGAAAAAGGCAGTAGTTGATATACGTGTCATGACCAACGCAAACAAATTGACCGCTGGGTTGAGCACTACCTAGAACTGTACTCCAGGGAGAATGCTGTCACTGAGACTGCCCTCAATGCAGTCCAGCCTCTACCAGTCATGGATGAGCTGGACATACAGCCAACCAAATTGGAACTCAGTGATGCCATTGATTCTCTAGCCAGCGGAAAAGCCCCTGGGAAGGACAGCATTACCCCTGAAATAATCAAGAGTGCCAAGCCTGCTATACTCTCAGCACTACATGAACTGCTTTGCCTGTGCTGGGACGAGGGAGCAGTACCACAGGACATGCGCGATGCCAATATCATCACCCTCTATAAAAACAAAGGTGACCGCGGTGACTGCAACAACTACCGTGGAATCTCCCTGCTCAGCATAGTGGGGAAAGTCTTTGCTCGAGTCGCGCTGAACAGGCTCCAGAAGCTGGCCGAGCGCGTCAACCCTGAGGCACAGTGTGGCTTTCGTGCAGAGAGATCGACCGTTGACATGCTGTCCTCCCTTCGTCACATACAGGAGAAATGCCGTGAACAACAGATGCCCCTCTACATTGCTTTCATTGATCTCACCAAAGCCTTTGACCTCGTCAGCAGATGTGGTCTCTTCAGACTACTAGAGAAGATCGGATGTCCACCAAAGCTACTAAGTATCATCACCTCATTCCATGACAATATGAAAGGCACAATTCAACATGGTGGCTCCTCATCAGAGCCCTTTCCTATCCTGAGTGGTGTGAAACAGGGCTGTGTTCTCGCACCCACACTTTTTGGGATTTTCTTCTCCCTGCTGCTTTCACATGCGTTCAAGTCCTCTGAAGAAGGAATTTTCCTCCACACAAGATCAGGGGGCAGGTTGTTCAACTTTGCCCGTCTAAGAGCGAAGCCCAAAGTACGGAAAGTCCTCATCAGGGAACTCCTCTTTGCTGACGATGCTGCTTTAACATCTCACACTGAAGAGTGCCTGCAGAGTCTCATCGACAGGTTTGCGGCTGCCTGCAATGAATTTGGCCTAACCATCAGCCTCAAGAAAACGAACATCATGGGGGCAGGACGTCAGAAATGCTCCATCCATCAATATTGGCGACCACGCTCTGGAAGTGGTTCAAGAGTTCACCTACCAAGGCTCAACTATCACCAGTAACCTGTCTCTAGATGCAGAAATCAACAAGCGCATGGGAAAGGCTTCCACTGCTATGTACAGACTGGCCAAGAGTGTATGGGAAAATGGCGCACTGACACGGAACACAAAAGTCCGAGTGTATCAAGCCTGTGTCCTCAGTACCTTGCTCTATGGCAGCGAGGCCTGGACAACGTATGGCAGCCAAGAGCGACGTCTCAATTCATTCCATCTTTGCTGCCTCCGGAGAATACTTGGCATCAGGTGGCAGGACCGTATCTCCAACACAGAAGTCCTCGAGGCGGCCAACACCCCCAGCTTGTACACACTACTGAGTCAGCGGCGCTTGCGATGGCTTGGCCACGTGAGCCGCATGGAAGATGACAGGATCCCCAAAGACACATTGTACAGCGAGCTCGCCACTGGTATCAGACCCACCGGCCGTCCACGTCTCCGCTATAAAGACGTCTGCAAACATGGCATGAAATCCTATGACATTGATCACAAGTCGTGGGAGTCAGTTGCCAGCGTTCGCCAGAGCTGGCGGGCAGCCATAAAGTCAGGGCTAAAATGTGGCGAGTCGAAGAGACTTAGTAGTTGGCAGGAAAAAAGACAGAGGCGCAAGGGGAGAGCCAACTGTGCAACAGCCCCGACAAACAAATTTCTCTGCAGCACCTGTGGAAGAGCCTGTCACTCTATAATTGGCCTTTATCGCCACTCCAGACACTGCTTCACAAACCATTGACCACCTCCAGGCGCGTATCCATTGTCTCTCGAGATAAGGAGGCCCAAAAGAAGAGAAAGAAGGTTTAGCTTAACTCAACAATGATTTATAGCTGTTTAAAGGGTACAATCAATTAATAACTTATGTTCAATGAATGTGATAGTTTTGAACATTTATATACGGAGCCCTCCATTTTCTTAGTTTATCAATCTGCATTTATAAAGAGTACCTCAGTCAGCAGGTATGAAGAAAACCTTGATAAATTTACCTTTGTCTGCTGACTCTAGCATACAGTGATGCACGGTTAAAAATTCAACAATTTTATTTTGCATCACTAGCATTGAAGGGTGAAGATTGTGAAAAGGATGCACAGGTAGTGACTAGCAATGCTGTGCATGGATTTCAAGATGATTTTGAAGTTGATAAGTGTGGTGGACAGGGAAGCAATTGATCAGATTTCTAAACAGCAAACTTTTCTAAATGAAAGGGACAGTACCAATTATATAGTTGCAGGGACTTCATCAAAATTAACACCGAACCTTGAACAGAAGAAACATCAATGGTTTCCATAAATGCATTCCTTGTTACTGGGGTTCCTTCCTGGAGGAAGGTGCCAAAGAGCATGCACAACTACCTCGGCTAGTTCTAGCTTCTCCAATATATGCAGTCTCAAGTGCACAGAAACAAATGTGTCAAATAGCTCATGATTAGTTCTGCCTCTTTTTAATCAGGATGAATTAAGTAGTTTAAATGATTTCCTGATTACAGAAGAATACTTTGCAACTTGCACCTTAGCCTTGATCGTTTTTTTTTTACTTTGAAAATTCAACAGCTTTCATCAGAGCTTGCAGTCACTGGAGCTTCCTTTTATTCCTCCACCACAATTTAGTAGGAAATTTCCTATGAACATAGGAACAGGAGCATGCCAATCAGGCCTCAAACCTATTGCATTATTCAATCGGATCATGGCTTCAACACCATTTACCTGCCTTTGATTTATATCCCTCTGTCATGCAGGCCCCCATCTGCCAAGAATGAGGCACACATATTTTGCCACATGGACATTAAATTTTAAAATTGTTGCTGGGAAGAAAAAGCGGCCTATTACAAGGGGTAGCCAAGCCCCTGGCTGGAAAGACATTTTTTGCATACTGGCAGACAGTGTTGGAACGAATGAACCAGTCCCTACCCCCAATACACAGATGAGACCTGGTCAAACCAGTCGGTCACGTGACCACCTGCTGGCCAACTAGAGGAGTTTTAAATTGGAGAAACAGTGCTTGAATACAGAAAGCTGTTTGCTCCTGGGCTGAGAAGACCTCTCTTCTGCCTGCTCCCATCTCTTTCTTACGGAACTGAAGACCCATTAACCCCAAGAGAGAAAAGTCTCCTACAGTGAACAAGGTTTAAGAAGAATACTGGGCCCCAACAAAAAGCAAGACTAACTACAATCAAGGACTCTACAGCGAGCTCGAAGCACAGTAACAAACCCCTTTCAGAGATTGCCTCAAGCTTTTTTCACTTTATTTTTCTTCTGTTCTTTTCTGTCCCTATTTGCATGTGTTTTTTGCATGTGCATGCTAGTGTGGGGTGCGGTGTGTATCCGTAGGCGTTAACCAAATTAGAGTTTAAGTTTTAATAAATTTCACTTTTCTTCTTTAAACCTAAGAAAGCCTGTTTGTGCTCACTTCTTTGCCTTATAATTGGCAAGCGGTGAACAAGGATTCACCAAGGGGGAGCTAAGACACAGTGTATTTAAAACAAAACCCTCTTACAGTAAGATCAGGTATAGGCTGAAAGGGAACCCCTAGACCCCTCTCACCTGGTTATAACACCCTCAATACCCTTACCAAACAAAATCCATTAATTTCAGCCTTGAAGGTTTTAATTGACCCAACATTCACTGCCTTTTTGGGAGGGTTTTTCCAAAATTCCACTATCCTCAATGTGAACAAATGCTTGTAAATGACCTAGATCCAATTTTAAGATTTTGCCCCTTGTTGCAGATTCCTGATGAAATGGTAGAGATCTTCTCCCACCAAAAACCTCTGCTGAACAGGGAGACAAAAAAAAACAATGCAAAATGACTTTTTGTCATTACTTTTAAAGAAAGTGATAGAACATAGAACAGTACAGCACAGTACAGGCCCTTCGGCCCACGATGTTGTGCCGAACCTTTAACCTACTCTAGGATCAAACTACCTACATACCCTTCATACTACTATCATCCATGTACCTATCCAAGAGTCGCTTAAATGTCCCTAATGTATCTGCTTCTACCACCGCTGGCAGTGCATTCCACTCACCCACCGCTCTCTGTGTAAAGAACCTACCTCTGACATCTCCCCGAAACCTTCCTCCAATCACCTTAAAATTATGCCCCCTGGTGATGGCCCTTTCCAACCTGGGAAAAAGTCTCTGGCTATCCACTCTATCTATCCCTCTCATCATCTTGTACCCCTCTATCAAGTCACCTCTCATCCTTCTTCGCTCCAATGAGAAAAGCCCTAGCTCCCTCAACCTTTCTTCCCAAGACATGCCCACCAGTAAGGGCAGCATCCTGGTAAATCCCCTGTGCACCCTCTCTAAAGCTTCCACATCCTTCCTATAATGAGGCGACCAGAACTGAACACAATATTCCAAGTGTGGTCGAACCAGGGCCTTATAGAGCTGCAGCATAACCTCGCGGCTCTTAAACTCAATTCCCCTATTAATGAAAGCCAACACACCATACGCTTTCTTAACAACCCTATCAACTTGGGTGGCAACTTTGAGCGATCTATGGACATGGACCCCAAGATCCCTCTGTTCCTCCACACTACCAAGAATCCTGTCTTTAAGCCTGTATTCTGCATTCAAATTCGACCTTCCAAAATGAATCACTTCACACTTTTCCAGGTTGAACTCCATCTGCCACTTCTCAGCCCAGCTCTGCATCCTGTCAATGTGCCGTTGCAACCTACAACAGCCTTCCACACTATCCACAACTCCAGCAACCTTCGTGTCATCAGCAAACTTGCTAACTCAGCCTTCCACTTCCTCATCCAAGTCATTTATAAAAATCACAAAGAGCAGAGAGGTCCCACAACAGATCCCTGCGGAACACCACTGGTCACCGAGCTCCAGGCCGAATGCTTTCCATCTACTACCACCCTCTGTCTTCTATGGGCCAGCCAATTTTGTATCCAGACAGCCAACTTTCCCTGTATCCCATGCCTCCTCACTTTCTGAATGAGCCTACCATGGGGAACCTTATCAAACACCTTGCTAAAATCCATATACACCACATCCACTGCTCTTCCCTCATCAACGTGTTTTGTCACATCTTCAAAGAATTCAATAAGGCCTGTGAGGCATGACCTGCCCCTCATAAAGCCATGCTGACTGTCTCTAATCAAACTAGGCTTTTCCAAATAATCATAAATCCTGTCTCTCAGAATCCTCTCCAATAATTTGCCCACTACCGACGCAAGACTGACTGGTCTACAATTCCCAGGGTTATCCCTATTCCCTTTCTTGAACAAGGGAATAACATTTGCCACCCTCCAATCATCTGGCACTACTCCAGTGGACAGTGAGGACGCAAAGATCATCGCCAAAGGCGCGGCAATCTCTTCCCTCGCTTCCCGTAATATCCTTGGGTATATCCCGTCTGGCCCTGGGGACCTATCTGTCCTCATGTCTTTCAAAATTTCCAGCACATCCTCCCTCAACATCAACCTGTTCAAGCATACCAGCCTGTTTCACACTGTTCTCACGAACGACCAGGTCCCTCTCACTAGTGAATACTGAAGCAAAGTATTCATTTAGGACCTCCCCTACCTCCTCAGACTCCAGGCACAAGTTCCCTCCACTATCCCCGATTGGCCCTACCCTCACTCTGGCCATCCTCTTGTTCCTCACATAAGTGATGAATAGCAATTGCTCCAAAAACAAATGACGAGTATCGCTCAAGTATGAAACAGAAAACGCCGTAACTATACAGCATATTTCACCCACCCTGAAGAGAGAAAAGACAAGTAACAGCACAAGTGTTCAACAAGGACATGGTCACAACTATCCAATCTTCACCTTGGGGCTCAGTAAAGGTCAAGGCAAATAATGGGAATTAGTCTCCTACCAGTTTAATAATCAAGACAATGAACAGTCTATTTACTTGCACTGCAAAGGGTGACAAGTAGACCCATTAGACCCATATCAATACCCTTTCCACAAGCTTCCAGTGAACAGTGAAATTTGGGAAGGGGAGGGATGGGCCGAGATCACAAAGACATTGCTAGTTTAAAAAACACTGCACATTTACAGCAGTTAGGTCAGTAACCTTCCTCCACTATACTGCATACACCTCATTTTGGACTGGATCCTTAGTATTTTTAGCCACTTCGGAGGGCATTAAGAGTCAGATCTGCACTAAGTAGGTCCCGCAGGTTTAACGTCACTAGTCATTTCTTTAAGCAGACTCTGAAAGACTATCTTTACTACCCAATACCTGGTTACATATATGACATGACCTGGAGGTCTGTAACAAGCACTTGTGTGCACCATGATTTCACCCGTTTCTCCCATCTTCTGGAACAAAGACTAAAGTGCTCTTGAGTTAAGGCCAATTGTAAACCTGGCTTATTTTATATTAAATACATTACTGAACAGAATACAGCTTCCAATGAATTTGAATCTATTTCATATTTCTATCAAAAATCAATTACACATTTATCTCTCGAGATGTGTCTAGTTTCATTTTACAGGTCAGTATCCAAAGAACTGACATGCACTGGTGTTCACAGCCTCTCAAATTCAAACAGCTGTAGACTGCTTTATTCACTGCAAAGAAAACAAAAATTTAATTTCTCCCCAGGTGTTCCTGTTGAGTATCAGCTCATCCAGCTAATGATTAAAATGGGTATTGCAAATTCCCTCCCCCACCTTTTGCTCAATAATGACATTCCTTCAGGGAATCCCTCTTCTTACTTTTGAAAGATGCCCTCAACTACACAAAGAAATTGGTTTATATTGTTGTGGAAAGTACCATCTAATTAGTTCACATAAACAGAACTAAATGTTCCAACAGCAAATGAGACATGACTCAGTGTATACCTGTTGAACTATAGAAATTTGATCTCTCAAACCTCCTATGAATTAGAGGCCTCATGAAGAATTGATCCACGTGCCACTTTTAGTCATTCAACACAGGACAAGTCCAAGAGTCAACACGATTACTACAGGTCTATTTCCCAGTAATTAGTATTGAAAGTTTAGCAGGTTTATGCTGCTCAGAAAATTAAACATATAACAAAATCATACCCTTACAGAGGAGGCTGCACTTTGATAGAAACACTCTCAGAAATTCTACCAGCTGGCTATTTTAACATTTTTCAATGGGTGCAATTTAATTATTTTTGTAATCTCTGCACAGTATTTTATTTATCATTTAAATGCATTCCATGTGCACACGCATAAAGAACCATGGGTAACCAAAACGTTAAACAGTATGTAAGCCAGGTAATGCTGGGAGCGCCCTGGCAGTGCACCACTATAACTGTGATGCATTGGCAGTGCCCCACAGCTTGAGATAAACCAAGGAAAGCAGAAAGAAAACTGCCTGCACCATGGAAACATTGACAACATTCAACTCATTAATATACCAGTGGATCATGCTAGTAGTCATTTATTTCAGGTATACAACTAAAATTCACAATATGCATGGCTATTGATAAACATAGAACAAGCCATTAAAAATCATTTGTTCCTATTCCTTCTTCTATCATGTTCTCGATGGAATAAAACATTCACAAAGCTAGATTTTTAGTGGGCTATCAAATCTTTAAAACAGTTTGTTTTTGTTAAAGAAAGTGCACTGCAGAAGTGCGAGGGGTGGGGAGAAGAGAGGGAGAGAAAAGTAGGAGACAAGAAA
The DNA here is from genome assembly GCF_036365525.1 of Heterodontus francisci. Classification (NCBI taxonomy): domain Eukaryota; kingdom Metazoa; phylum Chordata; class Chondrichthyes; order Heterodontiformes; family Heterodontidae; genus Heterodontus; species Heterodontus francisci. Next base: position 79,094,319 of record NC_090384.1, on the reverse strand, counting down.
GAAGAGACTGAAATTTATCTCTGAAGGGGTCTGAGGACAGGGAGCAAATGAACTTCTCCAAGGACAAACATTTACACAGGTGATCAACAACTGCAACAGATTAACAGTTAATGTTGTGAAGATGGCAGGGTTAATATTCTAAAAGAGCAAGATAAAATGGGTTGAAGGTTCTTCGTCCAAACCAATCACATGAAAAGCATGTTAAAACACCCAAATGTCAGCATTTAACTTCTTGCAACAAGAAATACACTTTTCAGCTAATATGCAGCTGCTAAATGAGCAAAGCACAAGAAAAATATCCAGACATGCAAAAGGGCAAAGGCATGTTCTTTGATCAGCCTGCAAGAGACAATGTAGTAATTAAAACACTCAAATACAAGTATCCCTTTTCATTTAGCCAATTAAAACCATATTTAAAGAGGTTTTATTTAGCCCTTTATATGGCTTAATAAAAATGAAATGTAGCTTCCAAATTATTTTTCAGTAACTTTAAAATGGTCCAGCTTGTGGCACCATCTGCCTCCAAAACAGCCTTTGGCCACCAACCATTGTGCTCAACTGAAGAAGCAACTTTCTCATTCTCCGGTTTCTTGCAGATACCATCCATCCAAGCACCTAGACAGATAACTCACTTCAGTCAATTTCTCTTTCCAACCTCACTACAAGGGGACAGTGAAGGGAATGTGCCTTTAAAAAAAAACTGTTTTGAACTTTAAACCTCCTTAACAGGGGTACAAAGCTTTTGTTCCAACTATTAGGCCAGCCGTAAGATAAAAATATAACTAGCAAAACCAGGACCATTAGAATAAATCAGTTACTATCGTTATGAAAGTGCTTCCATTATTTGTTAAATATTTTTGAGGACTCATTTAAATTGTGGAAATTGATTCATTTTGGAAGGCTGAAGATTTCGTTGGCGCTGGACTTTTGTTGAAAGTTCACTGAAAGGTCTTGTTTGAAAACAAACCGTTACTGGATACATGCCTTAAGCTCAAAAAACAACTGAAACCTTGGCGATGTGGTGAAGATGTTGACAGAGAAGTGACATGTCAAGATTTGAGGGTCAGGAATTGGCTTCATTTCTAGATATCGTTTTGGTTCAGTTAGGGCGTGGTGTTGAAAAGCAGCTGGTTTTGTAGCCTGCTAAAAAGCTCATTTGGCTAGCTCATTTTTCTTTCATCTCTCGAAGAGACCCTGAGAAATCTAGAATGTCTGTTCCACTTTCTCTACCTCTGAAAAAACTCTGCGAATCCAGAGTGTAATAACTGAAACCCCGATGCCATATTTCTCCTCTAAAACCTACCAAACTAATTCTCGACATCTCCAGAACGAATTGCTTCAGAAAAGGTCCCAGTGACCTGTCTCCATGCACCCGGACGTCAGACCAAAGGGACAACTGACATCCTTACATATCTTCTCTTTTTTTCATCAAGAATTAGCAAGCATTTCTTTTTTGTCTTTTTGTAAAAGCGCTCTGCAGAGAAAATGTCTTTATCTTTCTTTAACCTGTGTGTGTGTGCGCGAGAGAGAGAGAATTTAAAAAGGGAACTTTCATATTTCAATCTGTGTTAATGCTTTGCTTCTTTACTGCATAAATCTTGTTTTACAATAAACTTATAATTGTTGTTTATTAAAGAAATCTGGTGCACTTTTATTCTGGGATAAAGAATAGAGTATATGATTGTCCGTATCGGTAATTGTGTAATCATTTAAATATATGTTGTGACCTGTGGAGAAGTGGAATTAGAAAAGACAGTGCACTCCTCCCACTTCGGTCATAACACTAACGTCTCTCCACACCCCAAAGCCTAAATAGCTCTGAAAAGGAACTGGATTTCTATGAGCAATTTCAAGGCACAAAAATGCTCACAATTAAAAGATAATTTAAAAAGATGTTTAATTAATGAAGAAATGAGCCCGTTGATTTTGAATAAGGTAGTTGTGGATATTTTAATTGTTCTTCATCTTAATAGTTTCTTCTTCACAGACTATTGGACAAATCTGTTGGCAAAGTTGAATGAAAATGTCAGGACTTTTGCAATTTGTTTTCATTCATTTGTGGGATGTGGGCTTTTCTAGCAACGTCAGCATTTATTGCCCATCCCCAATTGCCCTCGAGAAGGTGGTCGGCCACCTTCTTATACAACTGCAGTCCGTGTGGATTTTAGTTTTTCCTAGTGACTTCAATACAATAGAAGCTTGCAAGGCCATTTCAAAGGGAAGTTAAGAGAAAAAACACTTGCTCTGGGTCCGGAATTAGGTCAAACTGGGAAAGGACAGTAAGGTTTCCTTCCCTAAAATTGATCAGTAAGTTCGCAGATGACATGAAAATTGGTGGTGTCGTAGCTAGTGGGGAGGAAAGCCTTAGATTACAGGACAATATAGTTGGGCTGGTGAGATGGGCAGAGCAGTGGCGAATGGAATTTAGCCCGGAGAAGTGTGAGGTGATGCACTTTGGGAGGACTGACAAGGCAAGGGAATATACAATGGACGGTAGGACCCTATGGAGTACAGAGGGTCAGAAGGACCTTGGTGTACTTGTCCATAGATTACTGAAGGCAGCAGCACAGGTAGATAAGGTGGTTAGGAATGCATACGGGATACTTGCCTTTATTAGCTGAGGCACAGAATATAAGAGCAGGGAGGTTATGTTAAAGCTGTATAAAACGCTGGTTAGGCCACAGCTGGAGTACTGTGTACAGTTCTGGTCACCACATTATAGGAAGGATGTGATTGCACAGGAGATTCACCAGGATGTTGCCTGGCCTGGAGCATTTCAGCTATGAGGGAAGACTGGATAGGCTGGGGTTGTTTTCCTTAAAGCAGAGAAGGCTGAGGGGGGACCTGATTGAGGCGTACAAAATTATGAGGGGCATTGATTGGACTGATAAGAAACCTTTTCCCTTAGCGGAGGGGTCAATAATCAGGGGGGCATAGATTTAAGGTAAGGAGCATGAGGTTTAGAGGGGAGTTGAGGAAAAATGTTTTCACCCAGAGGGTCGTTGGGATCTGGAACACACTTCCTGAAGGAGTGGTAGAGGCAGGAACCCTCACATTTAAAAAGTATTTAGATGAGCACTTGAAACGCCACAGCATAAAAGGCTGCAGGCCAAGTGCAGGAAAATGGGATTAGATTGGATGGGTGCTTGGTCAGTGCAGCTGCATTAGGCTGAAGGGGCTGTTTCTGTGCTGTATAAATCTATGACTCTATAAAAGCCATGAGTGAACCAGTTGAATTTTTAAACCACAATCTAGTAGTTCCATGATCACCATAACTGATAACTAGCTTTTTTATTTTATATTTATTTTAAACTGAATTTAAAATTCCCCAACTGGGTTCTGAAAATGTATCTCCAAATTATTAGTCCAGGCCTCTGGATTACAAAACCACTATGCTATAAGAGAGAGGGAGCAGAAGGACCTAGGTATATATGTGCATAAGTCATTGAAGGCAGGACAGGTTGAGAGTAGTTAATAAAGCATACAGTATCCTGGGCTTTATTAATAGGGGTATAGAGTACAAGAGCAAGGACGTTATGTTGAACTTGTATAAGACACAAGGTTGGCCTCAGCTGGAGTACTGCGTCCAATTCTGGGTGCCGCACTTGAGGAAAGACGTGAGGTCATTGGAGAGAGTACAGAAAAGATTCACAAGAATGGTTCCAGTGATGAAGAATTTCAGCTATGAAGATAGATTGGAGAAGTTAGGACTGTTGTCCTTGGAGATGAGAAGGCTGAGAGGTGATTTGATAGAGGTATTCAAAATCATGAGGGGTCTGGACAGAGCAGATAGAGAGAAACTGTTCCCACTCATGAAAGGATCGAGAACGAGAGGGCACAGATTTTAAGTATTTGGTAAGAGAAAAAGTGACATGAGGAAAAACTTTTTCACGCAGCGAGTGGTTAAGGCCTGGAATGCACTGCCTGAGAATGTGGTGGAGATAGGTTCAATTGAAGGATTCAAAAGGGAATTAGACAGTTATATGAAAAGGAAGAATGTGCAGGGTTATGGGGAGAAGGCAGGGGATTGGAACTGAATGAGTTGCTCTTTCAGAGAGCTGGTGTGGACATGATGGGCTGAATGGCCTCATTCCGCACTGTAATGATTGCGGGTGATTCTGTGATATTAGAAATTAATAAAAAAGGTCAGTAGCATAGTGATGTGCTGTTATGCAGTGCTAGAACTTGGGAATGTTTTAATTTCTGAAGAAACACTTTGTTCTGTACGATCAACTGCAATCCATATTTGCACTTTTTAAATCTAGTTTTGCATCTTGCATGCAATTCCTGTTGTCACAAGTTTGTCATGCCTTGAAATGTTTAAGCTTTCTACGTTTGACATTACTGGCATTTCAGGTCTACCAACACCAGTTAATGTTCCTACGCTCAATGGTTCCACGTCTGTTCTAAGTGGCACTAGAGCCAAGTTTTATTTTAGTTTCAATTTAAACCTTGCAGATTTTATTTGGCCTCTTCCTGCTACCTGTTCTCTTGGGCTCATTACCTCTTCTTCCTTCTGGGTATCTTGCCTCCTGTTGTACAGCTTGCGACATCGCTTTCCAATGCCGAATGCCCCAGCTTGAATTTTGTACCAGGCTGCTGCTTCCCACCTCTGCTGGATTGCTAAGTAATTCTTGTTCTGTCAGATGTTATGATGGTGGGCTATTGCTAAGTGGCTCTGGTGGGCAGCAGGATAGAAGTGGGTTGGTGTGGAAATAGTAAAGGGAAATGCAAGAAGTCAAGGAGGTCATAGGGGAAGGTGGTATACTGGCCAGGGGACGGGGTTTTGTTTTATTTGAGAAAAACAAGAGAAGCAGGAAAACAGAAGAGAAAGCAAGAGGCAAGAAACCTCATCAGAAGATAGTAAAGGAAATAAGAGAAGGAAGAGAAAGCCCATGGGGATGATTGGGCTAAGGAAGCAGAAATAGGAATCCAAAAACAGTAAGGGGAAAGGGAGAAGGGCACATAATGGTGGGCTAGGAAGGGGAATAAAAGACAAATGAGCAACAGTAAATAAAGGTCACCCCCTGCAATGCTATTGTGTCAAATCATTTGTGTCATTTTACACCTTTCCAAGACAGTCTAGTCTATCTCCCATAAACTGAAAGGTCCCGATTGTTTCTGGAATCACTGGCAAATGCAGGAATCAATTGAAGGCTTGCTTCCCATATTTGCTGCTGATTGAAGCACATCTATAGATTAAATTTAATTTTGTAGTGCTAGATTCGTTACAACTACTCATCTCAGGTTGTATACTGACAGACATTAAATACAAGTTGTTAAAAAATTTGAAGCTCAAAAATTAAGCAATTTATGCAAAGGAAATCTATTTACAAAATATACATTTCAAGTGCTGAGTCTTCTTCCCCCATGAAACCTTTATTGATTTGTTTATACATTTGGAGAACAAAAGAATTGCTGGTAACTTTAGGATAAAATGCAAAACGCTGCTAAAAAAAAATTTCAAATCGGTTTTGCCTTTAATACTGCAGCCAATGGGGTTTTTACTTCGTGATTTCCACCCTATCGCCAATCTCACCACATACTTCTGCTCCGAGGCTTTTGCTAATTCCACAATTCATGGTGTGCAATTCATTCCAGGGCAATTCCCTTCCGTGGTTGAGCAACTTGCATCAACTGGCACCTCCTCGAATGGGAGGGCAAGATGAGAAGAATGGAGGAAGAGTAGGAACATTTACATACCCTTTAGGAATGGAAGAATGTCTTTGGAATGAGATGAATATATTTGTTTAAAAAGTGTTAAAGATCTACCAGGAACCAATTCAACTGGCAGCTTCCCTTCCAAGGCTGGGAATTAGGTTTCTGTTTGAGTTATATATCCCAAGGTGTGCCATATGTAGTTACAGTTTCAGCTGGGCTTAGTTGGCAGCATTCTTCACTCAGTCAGAAAACTGGTTTCAAACCCAGTTCCAGGAGCGGGGCAAGTAATCTTGGATGAAACGTCAATGCAGTATTTTGGGAGTGCTGGAGGCACCACCTTTTTGCTGAAGTGTTATATCGAGATCTGCTTATGCAGATGGATTTAAAAGAGTTATAGCATTACTACAGGAATTCTTCACTATAAACACAAAACAAATTACCTGGTTATTCACCTCATTTCCTGCTGAGACCTTGCAATACACTAAGTGGTTTCTACATTCATAAGATACAGTGACCAAAAACTGAGGAATCTTGCTAGTATCAGTGGCTATTAAGACAGTTCTTCAGGTTGCTGAAGCATACCGGCTACATCAGAAAACAGGTTGCTTTCTGCCCTCGAGAAGAATGCAAAGACAGGTTGTGGCTTTGCACCAGATTGTGTAAAGCTTCAGGGAAACCCACTTAACATGTCTTGTATGCCGCAAGCTTTACAAGCGATGTTAACTGTTCTCATTTGTGGTTCAAAACTCAAATATTCAATTTTTTTTCGGCATTGCAAGAGATCCAGGACAACATATGGAGGTGGATTTGTGGCAAAAATAATGCACACAGATGCACAAAACAAGGGATCTTGTCTACACTAATATATCACTGATTATTCTGTATTGGGGGGTTGGGGCTAGTGAGTGTCCACTGTGAAGCTACTGCTAAGCCTACAAAGCATTTGATTTGGATATCCAAAACACCAAGATGGCTGAAACAAGGCCTTCCACACCGCTTAAGGTGGCAGAGCATCAAAGATGTTAAGGAAACAAACCTGGACGACAGTTACCTGAAAATGTTTGCTGCTGACCATGTTTAGGTTACAGAAAGGCAAGCACACACTGCCTGCTGATGGAGTATAGGCATGCTTCCATGCTATGCTCAGGATAATGGTGGGCTATCTCGAGTTGTGCTGTTAATTATAACATCCATGTTCATCGCTGGGTACCTGCTGTTTTTATAAGCAAGGAGTCAAATCAATGTTGCTCAGCTGTCCAATTTGAGCCAGAACTCTGGAGTGTTTCAGGACACTGCTGATTAACCAGCCAGCCTGACTCATTACTGGAACTCCACATTTCCACCTACCGCCGATAACCTTCCACCCCCTTGCTCATCAGGAATCTATCTACCTCTGCCTTAAAAAATATTCAAAGACACTGCTTCCACTGCCTTTTGGAGGAAGAGAATTCCAAAGACTCACGACCCTCTAAGAGAAAAAGTTTCTTCACAACTCTGTCTTAAATGGGCGACCTTTATTTTTAAACAGTGACCCCTAGTTCTCGATTCTCCCACAAGGGGAAACATTCTTTCCACATCCACCCTGTCAAGACCCCGCAGGATCTTATACGTTTCAATGAAGTCGCCTCTTACTCTTCGAAATTCCAGCAGATACAAGCCTAGCCTGTACAATATTCCCTTTAAGATAGCCCACCCATTCCAGGTATTAGTCCAGTAAAGCTCCTCTGTACTGCCTCCAACGCATTTACATCCTTCCTTAAATAAGGAGACCAGTACTGTACACAGTACTCCAGATGTGGTCTCACCAATGCCCTGTATAGTTGAAGCATAATCTACTACTTTTGTATTCAATTCCCCTTACGATAAACGATAACATTCTATTAGCTTTCCTAATTATTTGCTGTGTGTGGGGGGGTATACCTCTCACCGGTATTCCCAATAACTTTCATTAACATAACATTTCTTATTCTAAAGTAAAACACACTGGCCCAGATTTTGCAGTCAGTGGAGAAGTAACGGTGCTCACCACTGACCTCGAAGACCTAGCAATCACTGTGGAGTGTATTTTCCCTTTCCCAATGGCAAAATAAAATCTGGTGCCAATGCAAGGGGATTTCCAGGGGTACAGCAGCAGTGATATCAGCAAGCAACACATTGGAGTATTCTCAGGCAGTGAACCAGGAGTTAAAACACAGACTCCCTTAACTTTTAATTTAAAATTAAGAACAAAATGACTGATATTGATATTTTAGCTGCTATTTAAATCTAGACAAACTTTTCATATTTTAAAAATGTGGAACTGATCATAACAGAAATTTGATATGCCACAAATATAAAAATAGCTTTGCGGGACAGTGTATTTAGCAGTAACTATGAAGTTAGTCCTTTCTTTTTGGCTTCCTTGTCTTGAGACAATGGGTAAGCACATAGAAGTGGTCAGTGGTTTGTGGAGCAGCGCCTGAAGTGGCTATAAAGGCCAATTCTAGAGTGAGACACTTCTACAGGCGCTGCAGGTAAAGTTGGTTGTTGGGACTGTTACATTGTTCTCTTTTCCTGCCAACTCGAGTCTTTTCGTCCCGCCTCTCTTCAGCCCACCTTTTTTTTTTATTTAGAGATACAGCACTGAAACAGGCCCTTCGGCCCACCGAGTCTGTGCCGACCATTAATCCCCCATTTATACTAATCCTACACTAATTCCATATTCCTACCACATCCCCACCTCTCCCTATATTTCCCTACCACATACCTATACTAGGGGCAATTTATAATGGCCAATTTTACCTATCAACCTGCAAGTCTTTGGCATGTGGGAGGAAACCAGAGCACCCGGAGAAAACCCATGCAGACACAGAGAACTTGCAAACTCCACACAGGCAGTACCCAGAATTGAACCCGGGTCGCTGGAGCTGTGAGGCTGCAGTGCTAACCACTGCGGCACTGTGCCGCCCCACCCCTTGATAGCTGTCTGCCAGCTCTGGCAACTGGCTCCCATGACTTATGGTCAGCGTTGGAAGACTTCATGTCGTGTTTGCAAACGTCATTAAAGTGGAGACGGATGGCCGGTGGGTCGGATACCAGTGATGAGCTCACTGTACAATACGTCCTTGGGGATCCTGCCATCTTCCATGCGGCTCACATGGCCAAGCCATCTCAAGTGCTGCTGGCTCAGTAGGGAGTATATGCCGAGGATGCTGGCCGACTCGAGGACTTCTGTGTTGGAGATACGATCCTGCCCCGATGCCAAGGATTTTCCAGAGACAGCAAAGATGGAAATGCGTTGAGACATCGCTCTTGGCCGACATACGTTGTCCAGGTCTCGCTGCTGTAGAGCGAAGTATTGAGGACACAGGCTTGAAACACTCGGGTTTCTGTGTTCCCTGTCAGTGCGCCATTTTCCCACACACTCTTGACCAGTCTGGACATAGCAGCAGAGGCCTTTCCCATGCGCTTGTTGATTTCTGCATCAAGACAATGGTTGAGCCCAGGTAGGTGAACTCTTGAACCACTTCCAGAGTATGGTCACCAATACTGATGGATGGAGCATTTCTGACGTCCTGTCCCATGATGCTAGTTTTCCTGAAACTTGTGGTTAGGCCAAATTTGTTACAGGCAGCTGCAAGCCTGTCAATGAGTCTCTGCAGCCACTCTTCCGTGTGGGATGTTAATGCGGCATCGTCAGCAAAGGGGAATTCCCTGATGAGGACTTTATGCACTTTGGTCATCGCTCCAAGACAGGCAAGGTTGAACAACCTGCCATCTGATCTTGTGTGGAGGTAAATTCCTTCTTCTGAAGACTGAAATGCATGAGAGAGCAGCAGTGAGAAGATCCCAAACAGTGTGGGTGTGAGAATACAGCCCCGTTTCACACCACTCAGAATGGGAAAGGAGTCTGATAATGCAACGTTATGCTGAACTGTGCCTTTAATACTGTCATGGAACGAGGGGATGATGCTTAGTAGCTTTGTTGGATATCTGATCTTTGCTAGTAGTCTGCTGACGAGGTCAAAGGCTTTGGTGAGATCTATGAAAGCAACGTAGAAGAGCATCGTTGTTCATGGCATTTCTCCTGTAGCTGGCAAAAGGAGAACAGCACATCAATAGTGGATCTCTCTGCTTGAAAGCCGCACTGTGCCTCAGGGTAGACAAGCTCAGCCAGCTTTTGGAGTCTGTTTAAAGCGACTCGAGCGAAGGCTTTCCCCACTATGCTGAGCAGGGAGATTCCACGGTAGTTGTTGCAGTCACCCTTGTTCATAGAGGGTGATGATATTGGCATCGCGTATATCCTGCGGTACTGTTCCCTCATCCCAGCATAGGCAAAGCAGTTCACGGAGTGCTGAGAGCATAGCAGGCTTGACACTCGATTATTTCAAGGGTAATGCAGTCTTTTCCAGGGGCTTTTCTGCTGGCTAGAGAATCAATGGCATTACTGAGCTCTGATTTTGTTGGCTGTCCGTCCAGCTCGTCCATGACTGGCAGAGACTGGGCTGCGTTGAGGGCGTTATCAGTGACATAATTTTCCCTGGAGTACAGTTCCAGGTCGTGCTCCACCCAGCGGTCCATTTGCTTGCATTGGTCAGTGATAGTTTCCCCTGATTTAGATTGGAGGGGGGGCAGATCATCTTTGATGGTTGGCCCAAAAGCTCTCAATGCCGTCATACATTCCTCTGAGTTTCCAGTGTCTGAGGCCAGCTGAATATGACTGCATAGGTGTTGCCAATAGTCATTTGCGCAGTGCCTGGCTGTTCTTTGCGCGGTGCTTCTGGCGGCATTAAGTGCTAAGGATGTAGTTCAGCAGTGCAGTGCGCTTGGCGGCTCCGAATGGTTCCATCTCTTCAAAGTGAGATTGAAACTAGTCTGCATTCTGCTCCTTACGTTTGCCGAGTCATAGATGGCGTCTCTCATGTGGGCCCACTTGGTCTCTGCTTCCACTGCAGGAGTGTTTTGAAGGGCTTTTTCAAGTGAATTGAGAAACTTTTGTGACAGTTGCGGGTAAGAAGCTCTGGTGGTGTTGATGCGCGGGCGGCCATTCTGCTTGGAGCAATGTAACTTCTTTGGTTTGAGTCTAGCTTTGCTGCACACCAGGGAGTGGTCGGTGTCGCAGTCCCCACTGTGGAAGTTGCGTGTGATTTGAACACGGTTTATGGAGACTCGCCTTGTGACGATGAGGTCCAGCTGGTGCCAACGACGTGCTCTTGGGTGTCTCCATTAAACCTGGTGACAGGATTTAGTTTGAAAGAACAAGTTGGTGATGCAGAGGTTGTGGTAGGTACACAACTCCAGCAGTCTCTGTCCATTCTCATTCATCCTTCCAATGCCATAGTGCCCGAGGCAGGAGGGCCATGAGTCATAGTCGGCCCCAACCCTGGCATTAAAGTCCCCCAGCAGGAACAAATGTTCGGTATTAGGAATGTTACTAACGATATTATGGAATTCCTCATAGAACTGGTCTTGAACTTCAGGTGGGGAGCACAGTGTTGGAATATAGATGCTGAGTAGGTGTACTGGACCAGAGGCGGTGAGCAGTCGGATGGACAGTATGCATTCTGAGCCATTTGAAGGTGGCTCTATCATGCTGAGCAAAGAGTTTCTGATGGCAAAGCCCACTCCATGCTGTCTTGGTTCTTCTGGATCCCTACCCTGCCAATAGAAGGTGTAGTCTTGCTCCCTTAGTGATCCACTCTCAGGGAGGCATGTCTCCTGAAGTGCTGCAATGCCCACATTGAGTCTACTGAGCTCGTTGTTAACGATGGCAGTCTTCCAAGAGTTGTCGATTTGTGTAAGATCTTCCAACAGGTCAGGACACATAGTTCTGACGTTCCAGCTTGCAAAACGAAGGGCTGGTACCTTCTTCCCTTTTTTGTCATGCTGTTTGGTGCAGTATTACAGTCCACTTGTCAGGCAATGACCCTAAGCTCCAAGCACCCACTGAAGCAGGTGGACTGTGGCGGGACAGAACCTTTCTGACCGGGGGCTGCCCTGTTTGAGGCAAGCGGTAGCTGTCCAATGAGATGCAATGACCTCTCCCACCGACAAAGGGAACCTGCGGCGCCCAATCTCTACGCCAATTGAACTGGACTTAAAACCCATAACTGATGCCTTCCATGTTGTTTTGGTCACTCTGAGGAGACTATGGAGTGACCTGTCCATGGCGCATGCCTGGGCAGAATGTATGGAGGTTGTGAGTTGCCCAAGTGTCAAAACCCCCCTCTCGGCCTTCCTAGTGAGGCCCAAAGGAATGCAAAGCATGACGTTTGGCATCGGTTTGGCTGCAGGAACCGCCGGAAACATGCCAGAAGTGACACATGACCGCCTTAGGGGTTCTGCTCCGGATTTTCTGTTAGGGTTTACTCCCTTAGCTTTAGTCTCTCCCGAGACACCCACAAGGCAGTGAGGTTGTTAGCTTGTATCCCTGATGAGGGGCCAGTATGTCCTTAAAAAGCCAGTTGCACCTCATTCAACAAGATGCAACTTTTTCATGTTTTTTTTTTACAGCAAGACCGACAGCCTAACAGTGTAAGTCCTAGTCATTTCATTGATTTCCCATTGACTGTAATTTGGGGAGGGTCCCTCCCTCTAGAGAAGCCCAGCATGTTTGTTTCTTCGAATAATGGGAACAAGATAGATTTAAGACTGCAACATGAACCTGAATGTGAGATTTATGGATTAATTTAATTTGGCAACGTACATTTACACATATATCCTTATCAATGCTATAACATGGCTGAAAATAGCTGACCATAATGGGGAACTCATGCCTACACTCATACAAAAGTGTAACAGAAGGACAATAAAGGTCATCACTTTGCAATAACAAATCCTTCAAAAATAAACTGATTTTCCAATTAACAGGAAGTCAACTTTTCCAAAGAGTAAATACACATAGAAAGGGCAAGTATCATGTTTCAATATTAAACTTATCTGCCTTCTCCCTCAAAACTATTCTATTAAACGAACAGTGGTCTGGCTCCTCAAGATTTAATGAGTAAAAACACATTATTTCCAACTGCGCCATACAGACCACGAAGGCTCTAGACTCAATAAAGTTTGCACCGTGGCCGCTAGCCAACCGAGTTAGGTTCTGGACTGCACTGCCTGAGAGCGTGGTTGAGGCAGATTCAACCATGGCTTTCAAAAGGAAATTGGATAACACTTGAAGAGAAAACAATTTGCAGGACTACAGGGAAAGGAACGAAAATCGAACTAGGAAATTTTGCTTTTGCAGACAGCCGGCACAGACACGATAGGCCAAATGGCCTCCTTCTATGTTGTAACTATTCTACAACTTCAACTGGCACAGGAACTATAATCAGGCTCAGTTCGAGAAAGGTGAAAACAAACCAGAGGTTCCATTTGGTCATGGCTTTGGAGGCTGGTTGAAGAGAAAGCATTGGGTTCTGCACGCAGCATGGAAAAGGCTCCTGTTATTTAATGTATGGGCTCACTATGAAGATGAAGTAGCAGGGTGCTGCTAACACCCAGAGAACCATACCCCGCTTGAGTCACTGCAGTGGGAAAGGAACTCAAGAAAACACGGAGGGGGCAAAAAGCAACACGTTATCGAATAGCTTTTGAACTTTTGTCCAACTGAAAATCCACTGATATAATTTCATTTTTAGAACACAATTTTAATCAACAATATGTGCAACATATCTTCAAATACAATGATCGTGAAGAGAATTAAAACTTTACAAAATTAATAACTGAATGTTTTACCTTACAGACTGACAAAATGTTGATGTTTATCATTTTGTTGATAACCTGAAAGGAAGAAAAATGATCTGTTAATTCATCAGAATAATTTAACTTCTACTTTCTCAATATTACACTAACTGGGGGGGGGCACACTTGGATCAACAGAAGGTTGATTCCATTTACTACATAGGATTAGATTGCCCAACCAGTCCACAACAGCTCCACTTGAGCCTCCTCCCATTTTTCCTCATCTAATTCTATCGTCATCCTTGTTACGATCATCTGGTTGATGGTTTATATTAATATACTATTAATTTGGGAATTGAATTTCTTTTAATGCAAAACAAACAAAAACACCTGATTTAAAAAGCTGGGAAACAAGCCTAGGGTGGTTACAAATGAAAGGGTGGCCCATGTTTATTTTGTAAGGCCATAATGGGAAGTGTAAAGACCTTAAAGAAACCAGAACAATTACAGGAACAAGTTGCAGGAATATTTCCTGTGTAGTAATCCGAACAATGGCTAAACAAGTTCCATTGTCAGAGGTAAAATTGGCACCACAGATAGCCAAGTATTTGAAACTTTCCTTGGGGATTTAGATAATCCCAATGAGATTTTTTTTTTTTATAAAAAGAGTCTTCTTTAATCGCAGAACAAGCTGATCCAGAATTATACAGAATAGCACAGACGGCTCTGACAGAAGCGGAGGTGAAAGGAGTTCCAGAAGGCTATTATGTTGAAGATGGGGTTCTGAGGAGGAAATGGAGACTGTCTCATAGACCTGCGGACGAAGACTGGATGGCTGTTCGACAGATAGTAGTCTTTGGGCCTCCTTATCTCGAGAGACAATGGATATGCGCCTGGAGGTGGTCAGTGGTTTGTGAAGCAGCGCCTGGAGTGGCTATAAAGGCCAATTCTGGAGTGACAGGCTCTTCCACAGGTGCTGCAGAGAAATTTGTCGGGGCTGTTGCACAGTTGGCTCTCCCCTTGCGCCTCTGTCTTTTTTCCTGCCAACTACTAAGTCTCTTCGACTCGCCACAATTTAGCCCTGTCTTTATGGCTGCCCGCCAGCTCTGGCGAATGCTGGCAACTGACTCCCATGACTTGTGATCAATGTCACACGATTTCATGTCGCGTTTGCAGATGTCTTTATAGCGGAGACATGGACGGCCGGTGGGTCTGATACCAGTGGCGAGCTCGCTGTACAATGTGTCTTTGGGGATCCTGCCATCTTCCATGCGGCTCACATGGCCAAGCCATCTCAAGCGCCGCTGACTCAGTAGTGTGTATAAGCTGGGGGTGTTGGCCGCTTCAAGGACTTCTGTGTTGGAGATATAGTCCTGCCACCTGATACCAAATATTCTCCGAAGGCAGCGAAGATGGAATGAATTGAGACGTCGCTCTTGGCTGGCATACGTTGTCCAGGCCTCGCTGCCGTAGAGCAAGGTACTGAGGACACAGGCCTGATACACTCGGACTTTTGTGTTCCGTGTCAGTGCGCCATTTTCCCATACACTCTCTTGGCCAGTCTGGACATAGCAGTGGAAGCCTTACCCATGCGCTTGTTGATTTCTGCATCCAGAGACAGGTTACTGGTGATAGTTGAGCCTAGGTAGGTGAACTCTTGAACCACTTCCAGAGCGTGGTCGCCAATATTGATGGATGGAGCATTTCTGACGTCCTGCCCCATGATGTTCGTTTTCTTGAGGCTGATGGTTAGGCCAAATTCATTGCAGGCAGACGCAAACCTGAAAATACCACCTAAATATCACCGGGAATCAAGGTTAGCACATGACATTCCTCTAGCAGGACACATGGGGATCCGGAAGACCAAATCACGTACAAGTCAGGCCAGGCCTTACAAAGGACCTGAGGCAGTTTTGTAGGACATGCCATATGGTGGGAAAACCGCAACCTACCATAAAATCGGAACCCCCAATTCCCATACCAGTTACTGAGGAACCATTTAGCAGGGTATTGGTAGACTGCATAGGACCCTGCCAAAAACAGAAGTGCGACATCAATCATGGATATGGCTACTCTATTTCCAGAGGCCATTCCTTTGAGGACAATTACTGCTAGAGCAATCGTACAGAAGTTAACCCAATTCTTTACGAGATATGGATTACTACTTGAAGTTCAATAGGATCAAGGTTCAAATTTCATACCTAAAATATTTCAAGAAGTCATGGGTAATTTGAGTATCAAACAGTTAAAATCTTCAGCACATCACCCAGACACAGGGAGCTTGAGAGGTAGCATCAAACTCTCAAAACAATGATTAGAGCATACTACCATGAATACCCCCTTGATTGGGATAAAGGGCTAGATTTCCTTTTATTTGCCACTAGAGATTTACCAAATGAGTAAGTTTTAGTCCTGTCGAATTGGTTTACAGACATGAAATAAGAGGTCCTCAAACTCAGACATGTTCTTAGAACAGAGGAATGAATCTTCAATACTAGACTATGTATCTGTGTTCCGGGAAAGGCTAATGAAAGCTTGTAATGTGGCTCAGGAACACCTTAAAGCATCCCAAGCCAATATGAAAAAAATGGGCAGACAAGAATGCAAAAACCCGAAATTTTCAACCAGGGGATGAAGTATTAGTATTATTACCTTTACAGGGTGAACCATTAAAAGCACGGTTCAGTACTCTGTATAAAGTGGTCAAAAAAGTGGGTAATATAAATTACTTGACTGACCCCTCTGATCGCTGGAAAAAGAATCGGCCGTGTCACATCAATGTCTTAAAGCAATATTATCGCAGGGAGGGGGACGAGCCAGTACAACTATGTCAGGTAATGGGGACTGTTTGAGAAGGAAAAAGGATGGCAAGGATGAGGCAGAAGGAGGCTGAGACAACTCTCAAATTGAACCTCCTACTTTTCCAGTTAGCTAATACAGAACTGGACAACATGCTTTTGTACTTAGATGCAGAACGAGAAGACCTAACAAGGCTACTCACAGCATTTAAACGTCTGTAGGGATAAGCCAGGATGTACAACCTTAGCCACACATGATGTGGATGTAGGAGAATCCATTCCTTTAAAACAGTATCCTTACCACTTAAGTCCAGAGAAACAGGCCCAAGTAAACGCAGTAATCCAATACATGTTGGAAAACAACTTAATTGAACCTAGCCAAAGCAGCTAGAGTTCACCAATACCTGACGGGTCAACACAACTTTGCATCGACTACAGAAAGGTCAATGCAGTAATGAAGGCAGACGCCTACCCAATTCCTCACTAAGAAGACTGTATTGACAGAGTGGGCAGTGTCATGTGTCTTAGAGATAAACTTCTTAAAGGGATACGGTCAAATTCCCCTGACACCCGAAGATAAGGATGGATCAGTTTTTAATCACACTGGACAAAGTTTTCCAGTGTCAAGTGATAATACACAGATTAATAGATACTCGAAAAACTTCTCAGTGAACTCAGTAGTGGCCAGCGTTCCTAACTGTACAGTTCACCTTGCTGAGGTACTGGTCTATTGGGACACTTAGAAGGAACACATGAAATAATTGGGAGACTACGTTTGGAAGGTTGTAATTGGCTGATTGGCAAAGTCTTGGGGGGGAAAATGTAAAAACCAAAATGCCAGAATATTCAGATGGATTTTGTTACAGCCTCATCACTTAAAAATTGTACAGATTTTGTGGAAAAACAATGTTATCGCAGATGCTTGATCACGAATTAAATTTCATCGAGTTACTTGAGTAACAATGGTACTTACATAAAATTGTGTGAATTACCAATAGAGCGTATGAGGGGCATGAGTGCGAAAAAAATGTTTAAAATGTTTTCTATTTCTGTTTTACATTGTAATGAAACGCATTCAAGCATGATGTTTCATTTTGTCAAGGGCAAAGGTGTCACAAAAGGTTTTATTTTTGTACAACAACTGCAAAAAATAATTGGAATGTTTTGAAAGGAAGTTCAGAACAAGGGTTAAACTTTATGGGCGTTTTAAAAGGAAGTTAAACTTGTAAAAGGGCAAGGTGGTCAGCAATTTCAAGGAAATCACAGGGGTTTGACCTTTCTTCAGAGCAGCTTTTGAACCAGGGGAAGATAGTGTCTGGACATGTGACCATGTTCAGGAAGGCTCTTTTCACTTTGGACCTTTTAAAAAGTTTGTGAATTGGACAAAGGCCAGGCATTTGAAATCTTTGCTTGACCTGCCTGGAGCAAGAGAAAAGACCCAGAAAGGGGTTACCTCTCTCAGTAAAGACTCACATCTCTTGAAAAGGAATCCTGCATTTGAAAGATGGCAGATTCCTGTTGCCTCTGGTCTCTGAAGAATTTCTGCATCCAGTGAGATTCATGCTACCTCCTGTGTTCTAAGTAATACTGAAATCTGAAGAATTCTTCTACTGCTAGACTGCTGCTTCAAGACCCAAAAAGACCTGTTGCTACACCCCTGATAGAAGACCTATGTGACGCCAGCTGCAGTTAAATTGCCATGAACACCTACCCATCATCAATCTCGCCTGGAGAGACTGCGATTGCCATCTGACTATTCGACTCTGGGACACCTCCCGGACCAAAAACATACTACCAGAATGTGAACCTCAATTTTTTTTTAAATTCTTTCTATTCTTAAACAGTTGTAATGCAAAACACCCTTTTGAAACCGGTTAACTTTTTCTCTTTGAATGTGCGTGTGTATTAGGGTTAAGGGATAAAGGAGTTTTCTGAGATATAGATTTATCGCGTTCGTAGTTAAGACCTATTATTTATTTTCCAATAAACAGTTAATGACGTTGTTTGAAGAAACCTAGTTTGGTGTGCATTTTTCTGGGGGAAGAAGTGTGTTTAATTTGGCTGGTCTTCGGTAGGTGGAAAATTTTATTTGATATGCTATGATCTGTGCAGTAGTGGGCCTCAATCAACAGTACATTATTCCCACCTTGGTCGTAACAGTATATATTGGTGCCCCACTTTCCTTTTCGGTAAGTCCAAACTCAGTCTACCAACACCCAACTAAGTGGTTCCCCAATAACTCATATGGGAATTAGAGGTGCCGATTTCATGGCAGGTCATGGTTTTCCCACAATCTGGCACGTATGGTACATTTTACAAAACTGCTCCACGTCCTTGGAAAGACCTGGCAAGTAAAATGTTGACCAATACATGATTGGGTCTTCCGGATCCCCACGTGTCCCGCAAGAGGAATTTCATGGGCTACTCTTAATAGTTCCTGGCGATACTTTGGCAGTCCCACTGTCTGACGACTACTGCAATTCCTCATCCGCAGGTCTGTGAGGAGGTCTCCACTTCATCAGAATCCCATTTTTAATACAATACCCTTCTGGAACTCCTTTTGTCTCAGCTTCTGTTGGAGCGGATTGTGTCACTTTATTGAACTCTGCACCAGCTTGCTGAGCTGTAATCAGAGAAGACTCATTAAACATTTCCTTCGGATTATCCAAATCCCCAAAGAAAGTTTCAGATATTCGGCTATCGAGCAGTGGTGCCAATTTTACCTCCAACAGTGGAACTAGTTTAGCAATTGCTCAGGTTACTACACAAGGAGGAAACATTCCTGGAACATTTTCCTGCAACGGTTCTGTCTCTTTACTTCACTTGGTTTTTCTATGACTACTGGAGAAGCTACTACTTTTGCTCGGGTTAAGTCATTCCTAAAAGCAGGTCAACTCTGTCTGCTGGCAACCTATGGACAACTCCTACTTTTACCGTTCCATTAGGTCACACTCTGGGTGCACCCGATTCAAAGGTACGGGTATATATTCCCGCCATGCCCCAATAATATTTACTAAAACTTTAGCATTCAGTGCACTCTCTGGTGGAAATGTTATGCCTTTCCCCAGCAAGAGAGTTTGGGTGGCTCCTGTATCTTTAAGTATAATTATAGGTTTACCTGCCTCACTTGAGGGATAAGGAGTTACTTTTCATTTGGACAAGAATTCCATAGAAGATTAGATTAGATTAGAGATACAGCACTGAAACAGGCCCTTCGGCCCACCGAGTCTGTGCCGACCATCAACCACCCATTTTTATACTAACCCTACACTAATCCCATATTCCTACCAAACATCCCCACCTGTCCCTATATTTCCCTACCACCTACCTATACTAGTGACAATTTATAATGGCCAATTTACCTACCAACCTGAAAGTCTTTTGGCTTGTGGGAGCAAACCGGAGCACCCGGAGAAAACCCACGCAGACACAGGGAGAACTTGCAAACTCCACACAGGCAGTACCCAGAATCGAACCCGGGTCCCTGGAGCTGTGAGGCTGCGGTGCTAACCACTGCACCGCCCTACTCTCTGGTATCTTGTTCATGTTCCCTGCACGCTCAGCGGTTTTTGTACTTGGCCTTACAGCTGCAGTCAGAGCTACAGCCAGATTAGTCATACTCCCAGGTCAGGGCCCCTTTCTCTGCATTGGCCTTGTGCACCCCAATAAGTCCCATGGTTTTACCTGCAACTTACAGCATTCTGCACGAAGGTGTCCCACCTTGTGGCAACGATAACGCTTAGGCTTTCAGACCTGATATCTACCCTCAGCACCTTCCTTTCTGGCCTGAGGAGATCCTGGGGCATTCCCAGCTGTCCCTTGTCCCTGGCTACTTGCCTTCCTTTCACCCTCCCACCTTCTATCCCTCTCCAGTTTCTGGGGGTGGTGGGCAAAGAGTTTGGGCTTTTACACCAGCTCAAATCAGCAATTTCCACTGCTTGTCTGGCCACTGAAACATTCTGGTTCTCTACATGGGTTCTTATGAATGGAGGGAGTAAATTTTTTAATTCTCCCGGGAGAATTAGTTCCTTCAGGTTTTCACGTGGCTTCCATCTTTCTTGCCCGTATCCAATGATCAAAATTAATTTGCTTTACCCTCTCAAATTCTATAAGTCTGCCCAGACAATTTCTGCCTGTACACTTCAGGACTAACACATGCGCAGCGAGTGTAACTTTCTTTGCCATCTCATTCTGCAAAGTCTCCGCAGAAAGCATAGCATAAACTTCATGAGCTTTGTCCATCAACCTGCTTTGTATAAGCAGTGTCCAGCATTCCTTTGGGCCACTTCATCTGCTTGGCTATCTTTTCAAAAGAAATGAAAAATGCCTCTATGTCCGTTTCCACAAACTTAGGGAGGGCTTGCACAAATTTAAACAGCTCTCCACTAGGTCCTGGGCTGGAGCCAGATCATTCCCCACCAGAATTTTCACTGGAGTCGAGCCCACTCACTTGTCTTAGTTCCATCTTTTTTAATTCAAATTCCTTTTCTTTTCCTCAAGCTCAAGTTTTTTTCAATTCTTTTCCTGCCCAAGTTTTTTCAATTATAACTGAATTTTAGCTAGTTCAACTGCACTATGGTTTGCCATCTTCTTCCAATTTCAAAAGGTGGGCTATTACTTCAATTTTGTCTGCTTTCTTAGCTCCTGGTTTTAACTCAAACGCCAACAGTTCTGCCAAATCCTTTAGTTTAACCTTGGTTAAGTGTCCCAAATCACTCAAGGATATATCTTCCTTCCCAGAAAGGTCGCAGCAACTGTTTAAGATATTCCGGTTGAATAATTTTTATTCTATTGTACAAGAAGCTTGTTTTTTTTTCCCTTTTTCCGATTACCACCCCACTTACGTCATCAGCATTGGGATTATTCCAGCAAGAGCACCCCCAATTATATGTTACGACCAAAGCAGGAGGAGCACAGTTTATTCTAGTTCTACTTCTCCACAGGTCACAACATATATTTACATTTTGCCAGTCACCAGTACGATCATATACTCTATTTTTCCCATAATTTTATTAAAGTAACCGGGTTAGTGTGCTTCATCAGATTATAAAACAAGTCTTAACCAGTAATGACGTAAAGCATAAACAGATTGAAATTTTAAAGTACCCTTTTTACCTCATCCCCTCACACTCACACATACACGTTAACCTGAAAAAGGGGATTTTTGTTCAGAGCTCTGCTACAGACAAAAAAACACTTGGGCTGAATACTTGCTCATTTTTGAAAAAAAAACAGATGAGCTATGTTGTGTTCCAAAACTGGCACACAGTCTGGCCTCCGAGTACACGTAGACAGGTCACTGGGATCTTTTAGAAAAGTCCTTTTCAGGCAGTGTTGAGAATTAATTTAGCAGGCTTTTCTTTAAACATTCGGCAAGAATCTGGTCACTTCCTTCGTGACACTTCAGCAGCTGGTGCTAACTTTATCTCATTAAAGATGATAAACACTGACACTACAACCAAAAAGCTTGCAAGTTTGCTGCTCCCGGGCTTTTCCTGTCATGGCGCGCGCGATTGTCACTTCTCGACACACACCTTCCCAAGTTACCAGGGTTTCTGTTCGATTTTTAATTTGAGTCATTTGACAACCAGTAAACGTTGTTGCCAAACGAGTTCTTTCAATATCTCCTTGATGACCATCTTGAAAAGAAAAACTGGTTCAACATTGAAGTTTGACTATGAATTCTTAAAAAAATATTTAACAAAAAACAGAAGCACTTTCATAACATTTCTTAAAAAGTTAATGACCCCCAACAGGATCATCATAATCCTCTGTCATATACTTGTCTAGCTTCCTCTTAAATGCATCTATACTATTCGCTTCGACCACTCCCTGTGATAAGGAGCTCCACATTCTCACCATTCTTCGGATAAAGAAGTTTCTTCTCACTTACTTATTGGATTTCTTGGTGACGTTTATATTAATGGCCTCTGGTTATGTTAATTCCCAAAAGTGGAAACACTCTCTCCGTATCCACTCTATCAAAACGTTTCATAATTTTAATGAACTCTATTAGGACCTAAAAGAGAACAGAGACCCAGCCTGTCAATCCTTTCCTGATAATGTATACTGACATTTCTGGCATCATCCTTGTAAATCTTCTCTGCACCCTCTCTAGTGCCTCTATATCCTTCAACAATATGGCGACCACTGTACTCTAAGGTTTAACACAGGTTTAGCATAACTTCCCTACTTTTCAACTCTATCTGTCTAGAAATAAAGCCGAGTGCTTGGTTTGCTTTTTTAAATTGCCTTGCTAACCTGTGCTGCAACATTTAGTAATTGGTGTATTTGTACTGTCACGGAACTATTTTATTTTCTTCTGATTGGGGCGGTGTACCTTTAAGACTCAGTTTTTAAAGACACACTATTTTTAAACAAAGAGGCACAGTGTGCCACAGCTGCACCTGTGACCAAAGCAACAGGAGAGTGAGGAGGTCGCATGGTGTAATGTAGCTTTTAAATGTGTGAGAAAACCAGCTAAAACCAATTTTGAGACAGCAAAGTATTCTTGCCTTGAAAGAGGAGAATTCTCTCAGCAAAAATTCTACAATGAGCTTGGTTAATTACCTGAGGAAAAAAAAATCCCTTTTGAAAAGAACATTCATAATGCTGGAGGTAGCGAAATTCCTTTTTCTTTACTTCCAATCTAAGGAGTCTTTGCTTGAAGATTGAAACTCTCGACTGTGTATTCTAGAATTCGCAGTATAGCTTCAACTGAAAGCTACCAATTTTAAAATCCAAACATAGACATGTCGTTATACCCCATGTTGAAAGAACTGCGAGATGCCTGCTGCAGCCAAAGTGCTTTCAATACCTCTCAAGAAAAGACTTTCATCAAATCTGCATGGAGACTTCGAGTGGCATCTGATTATTTTTACACTAGGATACCTCATCCATCAGGAACGTAACCCACAAAGACCAACAACCCAGTTATTTATTTATTCGTAACAGATAATTTTTTTTAAACATTTTTTTTTAATTGGTTAACCGTTGATTTTTTAAAGAGTGTGCGTGTGAATGGGGGAAGTTAACTTAAAATACAAAGCTATAAAGGTCTTTAGACATAGGTTTATCTTAGTGTTTAAGATATAGTTTTAATAGACAGTTAATTTGTTGTTGCCTAAAGACACCTGGTTTGGTTTGTTTTATTCTGGGTGTTACTGGGGTGTTTAATTTGGCTGTTTGCCAGTTGGGTGGAAAAACTTTAATGATATGCTGCGATCTGTGGAGTGATGGAGCTGAATTGACAGTGCATTGCTCTCGCCTCAGTCCTAACAGTACTCCAAGATCCCTTTGTTTCTCTACCCTACTTAGACTTGCATCTTCCAAGTAATAAACAATCTCGCTATTCTTCTACTGAAATGTACGACTTCACATTAATCCATCTTGAACTTCATTTGCTAATCAATAAACCTCAGAATGGACTAATAATGTTCTCCTGTAATTTGCTGCAGTCCTCCTCAGTACTGAGCATCCCCCACCCCGCCACCCTACCTCCAATTTGGTACATCAACAAATTTAGAAATTGTGTTTTTGATTCCAAAGTCCAAATCTTTAATATAAATTGTGAATTGTGGTCCCAGCACTGATCCCTGTGGAACTCCACTTCCCACCTTCTGCCACTCCGAAGAGCTACCCTGACTCCCATTCTCTGCTTTCTGTCCTGAAGCGAGCCAGCAATCCGTTCTGCCACTTGTGCCCTGATTCTGCATTCTCTGACCTTATTTATTAGTCGATTATAGGGAACCTTCTCAAAGGCCTTTTGAAAATCCAGATAAATTACATCTACTGTATTACCATTGTCCACTTTGTTACCTCCTCAAAAATTCAATGCAGTTGGTCAAGCAAGATTTTCCCCTTTTGATATTCACGCCAATATATTTTTCCTTTCTAGATATTGTTCTATTCTCTCTTTTGGTAGGGATTCTATTATTTTTCTTAACACCGATGTTAAGCTGATTTGCAATTCCCTTGCCATGCTCGGTCTTCCTTAAATAGAGGAATTACGTTAACTATCCACCTGGCCTTTGGCTCTACGCTTTTTTCCTAACTAGTTAGTTAAGTGTAATTAATTAAGATAGCCTCTGCTATCTCGTCCCTCAGTTCTTGTAAAATGCGTGGATGCAATCCATCCAGACTAGGGGCTTTATCCTCACTTTGAATACTTTACTCAATACTCCCCTTTATTTTACATGCATTTACCTCATTACTCACATCATTCAATGTCATGTCTACCTGGTCTCTCTCCCTGGTAAATATTTTTGCCATCTCTCTAGCGTTACCTGTGGTATTATCCTGTCTGACCCTCAACAGTCCTAATCAGTGTTCTTTATGGATATACCTGTTAAATATTTTATTTTGTCTCATGTTCTTTGATAACTTAAATTCATAGTTCCTCTTGGCCTTCCTCATTGTTTCGTTGACTTTTCTCCTAATCTCTTCATATTATCATGCACTCCTCTGCTGTCTATGCACTTGATGTATGCCTCTTTTCCAACCCTCAATTGTTCCCTTATGTCTTTATTCATCCATGGAGTCTCATTAGTGTTCAGTTTATTTTTTCCTTTCAGTGGAATTTGTTTTTCCTACACTGTTGAACAGAGTTTTAGAGGTTTCCCATTGTTCTACATTGTTTGCCAATATTGTTGCCCATTTTATGTTCCCAACTTCTATTCTCAGCCTCTCCAAATCTGCTTTTCTCCAATCTGCTAACGTGTTTTTTTGTCATACTGGTGTCCTTCTCTATCATCTTAAGGTCTATTATATTATGGTCACTATTGCACAGATGTCCGCTGTCCATCTACTTTTACTTCTCTCCTTTGGTTCATTCCCCATTACTTGTTGGGCTAGAAAATAGTTCTGTACACATTGTAGGACTTCATTCGTCCAATTAATATCTGGGTAGTTGAAATACCCCATGATGATTTTTTTTCCTCAATTTCCCAATTTGTTTGCATATTTCTTCCTCCACCGCCCTTCCACTATCAGGTGGCTGTAGACTACACCTATTACTGTGATCGATCCATATGGATTCTATTTTTATCTTGCTGATAGCTAGGTCCCTTTGATCTACTGCCATTGTTATCCCCAATAAGCACAGCAACTATTTTAACAGGAGGCAAAAAAAAGATAGTAACAAATACCAGGGTGGCTAGCCAATGTCCATCATGCCATGCAAAGCTCTGCGACTTAAGGGAGGCTCTTTAAATGCTTTGTTCAGCTGCCCTGTCAACACACTCAATGCAGAGTCACGAATAACTGATTAACCACAGCAAAAGCGTCAAGTTTGCTTTCATTCAGATTTGGCTAACCTGCATATTTTGTAAACTAGTAACTGCTTATGCAAGCTGTGCAGTAAAATGAGTCATGCTGTCAGCTATGGCCCAACACCTTTTCAAAAAGTGCTGTGCTTCTTTTGGAAAATTATTTTCTTTTAATATACAAAGGAAGTATCATTTATTTGCTACTTAATCATACACCAGTCCCAAATGTCATCTTCAAAATGGCAGTCATCTACCCATCAGCATGAACTACTTTTCATCTGTAGGATGAAAAATAGTCCTTTCAGGTTGGTTATTTTCAAGGAGAATTTTTGTTTGATATAGTATCCAACACAACTTATATGCACAGTAATGAGTTTAGCATTAGGCTCCACTGTTTAGTATGTGATCCAGAATGTTGGATCTCCCAAAATGTTGCAATGGACATCAACAGTTGTTTTCCTCTACACAGTTTAGTGTTTCTAGACTGGCTCATTTATTTATCCGCCCACCCCACTTTCTAATGTGAAAGAATGTGCTGAAGGTATAATTGTGCGCACAACACAGGATAAGTTGCAGAACTCCAAATCAGCACAAATCTGCTCATAAAAAGTACATAAACTCTTGTAATATAAACTGCATGTCCAATCTTTAGGTTCATGAGACAAAAAGCTAGCAACAGCAGAGACAGATGGCAAGGGGACGAAAATGGGAAGAGAAAGCAAAGAAAAAGGGACCAGTGGCCTGGTAAAGAGGAAATAAGAGGGGAATAGGCAAAAAAAGGAGCCAAGGTGGAATATAAAAAAAACCACTATGATCCACATTTGAAGATATTATTGGACTTGTTTTCAAAACTTGTCACAACATTCCTCTCCGACTCCTCTAAACCCTTTCCAGTACTCCTGATCATTACCACCCCACCAGAATAACAGATCCTGCAACTTTCTCAGATTCTTGGTGCTTGCACATTCCTGGACCTCCCATCCAAAACTACCCTCTCAACTATTCTGAGGCAGCCCCTCAGGATCGAGGATGACTTACTTCCATTCTGGTTTGCTGGGTTCAAGTCCATTGCGTGATCTGCAGACTCTGCCATGAGCAGCAGGTGGCACTTGAAGGTAGAGGAGTAGTTTGGAGGTTTGTGTGCTCCTTCAGATGTCTCGATTTCGCCTCTGCATGTTTCCATCCAAGACCCGATGTGTACAATGCCTTCCCAAATGAGCTTTCTCCATCTACAACAGTCATTAGCCAGATACTCCCACAAGTAGAAGGGGACGTTTGATCTCTTCAGGGGTGCTTTGAGGACATCAAGAGCTTCTGCTGTCTTCCTCGGAGTCGGAACACAAAAGTCCGAGTGTATCAAACCTGTGTCCTCCATACCTTGCTCTACAGCGAGGCCTGGACAACGTATGTCAGCCAAGAGCGACTTCTCAATTCATTCCATCTTCGCTGCCTCCAGAGAATCCTTGGCGCCAGGTGGCAGGACCGAATCTCCAGGTGCTTACCCATTGTCTCTCGAGACAAGGAGGCCAAAGATGATGATGTTTTATATAAAAAGATCATACTTATCTACCCGAGTAGTCACATGATTTCGTGCCACAGGCTTCCAGACACATTTTAATCACAATGCTACTATATAGTTAGATTTAACCATTCTCCTGTAACTTATTTTGTGCTACAAATCTTATTCCCATTACTATTTTTCAGTTTAATGCAAGTTCTGAAGTGGTACATAGCTTTGCTTTTTTGGATTGGTACTTTTTGAACCTTTTGTTCCTACTTGTTGTACAGCAACTAATGGATTCTAATTAGATTCTTCAGCATCTTATGAAAATGGTTTGAGCCAATTAGGTACAAATGTGATGCACTTTCAAGTGAAACACTGAGGCATGACAGACTAAATAAGATATTTCCATAAATAGGTAAATCAAGCCTATACTAAGTGCATTTGAAATTGAAAGATAGGATTTTCATCCCGAAGATCATTTATTCATTTACATTTTTAGTACTGGAATGCATTTATAAACTAACACTAAATAAAATCATTCCCTGTTACAGATGCTATTCACAAACACTATTTGAAATAACTTTGTTACAGTAACAGCATCAGCTTCACCTTTCCATCATTTCTAGTGCAACTGTTAAAATAGAAAATCCAGTGTACTTTCAGTTTTGCTTTAAAAATGTTGACTTGGACATGCAAAACTGTTGGATTCAGACTGGCTACTTTTTGTACACAGCAACTTGTTTCATCAATTAATTCAGAAATGTGAATATATTAAGCTTACTGTAGAAATGAAAAGTTGCAGACAGCTGATAAACATAAAACAAAATGATAACATGCCTGGGACTCATAGTATAAAAGTTATCTAGTGCAACTATTTTGATACAAATAAAAGCAAAATACTGCGGATGCTGGAAATCTGAAATAAAAACAAGAAATGCTGGAATCACTCAGCAGGTCTGGCAGCATCTGTGGAAAGAGAAGCAGAGTTAATGTTTCGGGTCAGTGACCCTTCTTCGGAACTGACAAATATTAGAAAAGTCACAGATTATAAGCAAGTGAGGAGGGGGTGGGGCAAGAGATAACAAAGGAGGTCTCGATTGGACCAGGCCACATAGCTGACCAAAAGGTCACGGAGCAAAGGCAAACAATATGTTAATGGTGTGTTGAAAGACAAAGCATTAGTACAGATTAGGTGTTAATACACTGAATATTGAACAGCAGCAAGTGCAAACCTGAAAAAAAAACAGTGGGTAAGCAAACTGAACAAACTAAGATGAAATGAAATAAATGCAAAAAAAAAAAATGTAAAAAAGAATGTAAAAAAAAAAGAAATAACTAAAAATGAAAGTAAAATGGGGGGCTGTCATGTTCTGAAATTATTGAACTCAATGTTCAGTCCGGCAGGCTGTAGTGTGCCTGATCGGTAGTTGAGATGCTGTTCCTCGAGCTTGCGTTGATGTTCACTGGAACACTGCAGCAATCCCAGGACAGAGATGTGAGTATGAGAGCAGGGGGGAGTGTTGAAATGGCAAGCAACCGGAAGCTCAGGGTCCTGCTTGCGGACTGAGCGGAGATGTTCCGCAAAGCGGTCACCCAGTCTGCGCTTGGTCTCCCCAATGTAGAGGAGACCACACTGTGAGCAATGAATACAGTATACTACATTGAAAGAAGTACAAGTAAATCGCTGCTTCACCTGAAAGGAGTGTTTGGGGCCTGGGATAGTGAGGAGAGAGGAGGTAAATGGGCAGGTATTACATCTATTGCGATTGCAGGGGAAGGTGCCCTGGGACGGGGACGAGGTGGTGGGGGTAATGGAGGAGTGGACCAGGGTGTCGCGGAGGGAACGATCCCTTCGGAATGCTGACAGGGGAAGGGAGGGGAAGATGCGACTGGTAGTGGCATCACGCTGGAGGTGGCGAAAATGGCGGAGGATGATCCTTTGGATATGGAGGCTGGTGGGATGAAAGGTGAGGACAAGGGGAACCCGGTCACGGTTCTGGGAGGGAGGGGAAGGGGTGAGGGTAGAGGTGCGGGGCATGGTAGACAACCTATCCCCAGAGATGGAGACAGAGAAGTCGAACTGGGTCGGACACGGTTGAGGGCCCTGTCAACCACAGTGGGGGGAAAACCAGTCCCCATCCACCACCACCCTCCTCCGCCTGGCTGAACTTGTTCTCACATTGAACAACTTCTCCTTCAACTCCACGCACTTCCTTCAAGTAAAAGGTGTCGCTATGGGTACCCGCATGGGTCCTAGTTATGCCTGTCTTTTTGTGGGATATGTCAAGCATTCTTTGTTCCAGTCCTACTCAGGCCCCCTCCCCCAACTCTTTTTCCAGTACATTGATGACTGTATCGGTGCAGTTTCCTGCGCCCGCCCCAAACTAGAAAACTATCAACTTTGCTTCCAATTTCCACCTTTCTCTCACCTTTACATGGTCCATCTCTGACACTTCCCTTCCTCGACTTCTCTGTCTCCATCTCTGGGGATAGGTTGTCTACCAATATCCATTATAAGCCCACCGACTCCCACAGCTACCTCAACTACACTTCTTCACACCCTACCTCCTGTAAGGACTCCATTCCATTCTCCCAGTTTCTCCGTCTCCGACACATCTGCTCTGATGCTACCTTCCATGACGTGGCTTCTGATATGACCTCCATTTTCCACAACCGAGGATTTCCCCCCCACTGTGGTTGACAGGGCCCTCAACCGTGTCCGACCTATTCCCCGCACCTCTACCCTCACCCCTTCCCTTCCCTGAACCGTGACAGGGTTCCCCTTGTCCTCACTTTTCATCCCACCAGCCTCCATATCCAAAGGATCATCCTCCGCCATTTTCGCCACCTCCAGCGTGATGCCACTACCAGTCGCATCTTCCCCTCCCTTCCCCGGTCAGCATTCCGAAGGGATCGTTCCCTCCACGACACCCTGGTCCACTTCTCCATTACCCCCACCACCTCATGCCCGCCCCAGGGCACCTTCCCCTGCAATCGCAGGAGGTGTAATACCTGCCCATTTACCACCTCTCTCCTCACTATCCCAGGCCCCAAACACTTTCAGGTGAAGCAGCGATTTACTTGTACTTCTTTCAATGTAGTATACTGTATTCGCTGCTCACAGTGTGGTGGTCTGTACATTGGGGAGACCAAGTGCAGACAGGGTGACCGCTTTGCGGAACATCTCCGCTCAGTCCGCAAGCAGGACCCTGAGCTTCCGGTTGCTTGCCATTTCAACACTCCCCCCTGCTCTCATGCTCACATCTCTGTCCTGGGATTGTAGTGTTCCAGTGAACATCAACGCAAGCTCGAGGAACAGCATCTCATCTACCGATTAGGCACACTACAGCCTGCCGGACTGAACATTGAGTTCAATAATTTCAGAGCATGACAGCCCCCCATTTTACTTTCATTTTTAGTTATTTTTTCTTCCTTTTTTTTTTTAAAACATTCTTTTTACATTTTTTGCAATTTTTTTTTTGCATTTATTTCATTTCATCTTAGTTTGTTCAGTTTGCTTACCCAGTTTTTTTTTTTCAGGTTTGCACTTGCTGCTGTTCAATATTCAGTGTATTAACACCTAATCTGTACTAATGCTTTGTCTTTCAACACACCATTAACATATTGTTTGCCTTTGCTCCGTGACCTTTTGGTCAGCTATGTGGCCTGGTCCAATCGAGACCTCCTTTGTTATCTCTTGCCCCACCCCCACCTCACTTGCTTATAATCTGTGACTTTTCTAATATTTGTCAGTTCCAAAGAAGGGTCACTGACCCGAAACGTTAACTCTGCTTCTCTTTCCACAGATGCTGCCAGACCTGCTGAGTGATTCCAGCATTTCTTGTTTTTATTTTGATACAAATGTCTACCACATCAAGTATTAATACAATTTGACCACTGGGGGGTGCTGCTACATACAAATTCTCATCCCAGATCTCTTCAGAATAAAGTTCAATCCTTTTAAGCAAACAACCAGTTTCCAAACATTAATCTAGATACGGATTTTCACCATGGTTTCTGCTGCCCTTGCTGTCTCAAAGTAGTGTTGATGTCTGCCCCAATGCTGTGTCTGATCTGACAGAAGAAGCAGATGAGTTGGACAGACTAAACAGACAGAGTGAACTGCTGATAGAGTGGGTAAGTAAATTATTGGCAGTTATAAAAGGATTTGTGCAGAGATACTTTTAAGTGAGCTTTTAAAAATTTAAACTCTTGAAACGTGTACAAATAAGAGTAAAGATGCAACGATGAAACATTAGTAAGGGCACAATTAAAGTACTGTGCAATGTTTTTGGGTGCCCCGTTATGGAAACATTAAAATCATTGTTAAGACCAGGTGAGAAAGAGTCTAGGGGTTCCCTCTCAGCCTTTACCAGGTTTAACCATAACAGGGTCGGTCATGCTAGGCCCCGACCTGCCAAGAATGAGGAGCATTAATTTTGTATGAACATTGATTTTAAACTGTTGCTGGAGTGAGGAAATTCCAGAGACTGTTAAGGTGATGCAAACCCAGACCGGTTAGACCAGTTGGTCACATGACTAACAGGCTGTTCCAGAATTTTTTGAACTAGCCACAGACAGTTTGAACAGAAAGACTGTTCACTCCTGGACTGAGAAGATGCCTCCTGTCTGCTCGCATCTCTTTCTCAAAAGCCTCTGAATCCATTGAAAACACATGAACCCCAAGAGAGAAAAGACTCCTACAGCAAACAAGGTTTAAGAAGAATACTGGGCCCCAACGAAAAAGGAAGATCTACCTACAATCAAGGACTCTACAGTGAGCTCGAAGAAACGTCACAAAATCTCTTCAAATATTGCCTTAAACTTTTCCACTTTATTTTTTTCTCCTGTTCTTTTCTGTCTCTATTTGCATGTGTGTATCGCATATGCATGCAAGCGTGGGTGCGTCTTGTATCCAAAAGTGTTAACTGAAATACAGTTTAAGTTCAAGTTTAATAAATTTCAACTTTTCTTCTTTAAACCTAAGAAAGCCTGTTTGTGCTGGTTTCTTGGTCTTAAAATTGGAAAGTGGATTCACCAAAGGGGAGCTACAGACACTGTTTAAAAATAAAACCGTTACGATAAGACCTGGTGAAGGCTGAGCGGGACCACTAGACACCTTTCTCACGTGGTAGTAAGGGTTTAATTTTAAAACAGTGTTTTTAGCTCCCCCTCATTGAATCCTTGTTCAATGTTCCACTTATAAGGTAAAGAAATCAAACACATTTTCTTAGATTTAACTAGAAAGGTGAAAGTTCATTTAGGATTAAAAGGTTAATCCAGTTAAAAACTACGAATATGCGATGCAACCACGCTAGCATGCATACACGATAAAGACATGCAGATAGGGGGAAACAGTAGAAGAAATAAAAGGGGAAAAGTTTGAGGCAATATCTGGCAGGTACAGTGCTTGAGGTTCAATGGAGAGAGAGAGGGGGACACACACAGAGAGAGAGAGAGAGAGAGAGAGAGGGGGACACACACAGAGAGAGAGAGAGAGAGAGAGAGAGAGAGAGAGAGAGAGAGAGAGAGAGAGAGAGAGAGAGAGAGAGAGAGAGAGAGAGAGAGAGAGAGAGAGAGAGAGAGAGAAGGGGACACACACACAGAGAGAGAGAGAGAGGGGGACACACACACAGAGAGAGAGAGAGAGGGGGACACACACACAGAGAGAGAGAGAGAGGGGGACACACACACAGAGAGAGAGAGAGAGAGGGGGACACACACACAGAGAGAGAGAGAGAGGGGGACACACACACAGAGAGAGAGAGAGAGGGGGACACACACAGAGAGAGAGAGAGAGGGGGACACACACACAGAGAGAGAGAGAGAGGGGGACACACACACAGAGAGAGAGAGAGAGGGGGACACACACACAGAGAGAGAGAGAGAGGGGGACACACACACAGAGAGAGAGAGAGAGGGGGACACACACACACAGAGAGAGAGAGAGAGGGGGACACACACACACAGAGAGAGAGAGAGAGAGGGGGACACACACACACAGAGAGAGAGAGAGAGGGGGACACACACACAGAGAGAGAGAGAGAGGGGGACACACACACAGAGAGAGAGAGAGAGGGGGACACACACACAGAGAGAGAGAGAGAGAGGGGGACACACACACAGAGAGAGAGAGAGGGGGACACACACACAGAGAGAGAGAGAGAGAGAGGGGGACACACACACAGAGAGAGAGAGAGAGAGGGACACACACACAGAGAGAGAGAGAGAGAGGGGGACACACACAGAGAGAGAGAGAGAGGGGGACACACACACAGAGAGAGAGAGAGGGGGACACACACACAGAGAGAGAGAGAGGGGGACACACACACAGAGAGAGAGAGAGGGGGACACACACACAGAGAGAGAGAGAGGGGGACACACACACAGAGAGAGAGAGAGGGGGACACACACACAGAGAGAGAGAGAGAGAGAGAGGGGGACACACACACAGAGAGAGAGAGAGAGAGGGGGACACACACACAGAGAGAGAGAGAGAGAGGGGGACACACACACAGAGAGAGAGAGAGAGAGGGGGACACACACACACAGAGAGAGAGAGAGGGGGACACACACACACAGAGAGAGAGAGGGGGACACACACACACAGAGAGAGAGAGAGGGGGACACACACACACAGAGAGAGAGAGAGGGGGACACACACACAGAGAGAGAGAGAGGGGGACACACACACAGAGAGAGAGAGAGGGGGACACACACACAGAGAGAGAGAGAGGGGGACACACACACAGAGAGAGAGAGAGGGGGACACACACACAGAGAGAGAGAGAGGGGGACACACACACAGAGAGAGAGAGAGAGGGGGACACACACACAGAGAGAGAGAGAGAGGGGGACACAGAGAGAGAGAGAGAGGGGGACACAGAGAGAGAGAGAGAGGGGGACACAGAGAGAGAGAGAGAGGGGGACACACAGAGAGAGAGAGAGGGGGACACACAGAGAGAGAGAGAGGGGGACACACAGAGAGAGAGAGAGGGGGACACACAGAGAGAGAGAGAGGGGGACACACAGAGAGAGAGAGAGGGGGACACACAGAGAGAGAGAGAGGGGGACACAGAGAGAGAGAGAGAGGGGGACACACAGAGAGAGAGAGAGAGGGGGACACACAGAGAGAGAGAGAGAGGGGGACACACAGAGAGAGAGAGGGGGACACACAGAGAGAGAGAGAGGGGGACACACAGAGAGAGAGAGAGGGGGACACACAGAGAGAGAGAGAGGGGGACACACAGAGAGAGAGAGAGGGGGACACACAGAGAGAGAGAGAGGGGGACACACAGAGAGAGAGAGAGGGGGACACACAGAGAGAGAGAGAGGGGGACACACAGAGAGAGAGAGAGGGGGACACACAGAGAGAGAGAGAGGGGGACACACAGAGAGAGAGAGAGGGGGACACACAGAGAGAGAGAGAGGGGGACACACAGAGAGAGAGAGAGGGGGACACACAGAGAGAGAGAGAGGGGGACACACAGAGAGAGAGAGAGGGGGAGAAAGAATTCGTTTGGGTTATTTGGAGCAGTGTATAGTCCTTTGTCTCCACACTCAGCATCTTAGTATGCAAATGTCCTTCTAGCCCAGTGTCTGGTGATCTTCAAATAAGTAATTTGTTCTCTCCAGCAAGAGTTTAAAATCTGTGTTCATATGACAAAATTAAGATGCTTCACTCATGGCAGGAGGGGGTCTGCATGACACCCTCGAGGACAATATCGGCGATGCTGAGTCTGGGAGATCAGAGTTATAAGGACAGGTGAGGTACTGGAACTATTTCTACTGGTGCAGAGAAAGCCCCCGAGGAAATTTCATACAGATTTTTTAAGTTTTGATAGTGTGAACAGGGGATGCCCATTTTCTCTGGTTGGGAAGTCTGTGACAATGGGTCACCAATTTAAAATTAAAATTAAGAGAAAGATTTGGAGAAATTTCTTTAGTTCAGACAGAGACAGCTCCATCCATCAAGGGAAAATTGATAACTATTTTAAGCAGAGGAACATACAGGGCTACGCAGAGCATGGCAGGACAAAATAATTAGTTTTGGATTGCGTTAGTGAAGAAACAGCACAGATATAACAGACCAAATTGCTTCCTTCTGTGTTATAAGGTTCTACGGTTCAAATTTTATGAAGCCATTGTACATTTTGATTGCATAGTGCTTATGGGTGCAGTGCATCAATAGATCTAGGTATTTTTGGTACAACTGTTTGCATTGAGAATGCAGGTGAAAGGATTGAAGGCTTCTTTGTTTTTTTTTGGATTGGAGCAGGGAAGTTAGGGCCTACTTAATAGTGGTCATGGCTTTTCAATCAGCGGGTGAGTCAATGTGCTGGGGGAGGAGGGTAGTTTGTACAGGATGAGTTTCCAAGAAAACACTTCAAAGTGCCCAGTATTTCTCTACTTCCAAGCAGAAGCTGAACATTACTTTTTCCACATATGATTCACCCAACACATGTTCCAGCCAAAATTGCTGCAGGGAAGGCTTCACTTTGCCACAGGAGGAGGCCGCAATTTCTTACCACTAGCAGCAAGAGTTGTGCCAGCTTGATCATAAAAGATAAATGGGCCATTTGATTATGAAATTATCTTTAAGTGGGCTTCATTGTTATTTGTTCATTTAGTATCAAGACTAACACACAGAAGTCCGAAATTATTCCTTGGAAAGAAATGCATAAAAGCACAATACTAGCTGGAACAAAACATGCGTGATACATGTTTAAGACACTAAACCTTGAAAATGCATTTAACTGTTTTCTCATTCAATAAAGGAGGATTGTGGCTGAATTTGCAACAACTCTGCAATTCCCACAAACTCATTGTGAAAGGTTGAGACAGCCATGAAACATACACAAGGCTTATAAATAGAGAACCCATTAATAAGGAACCTAATAATATGCATATTACTTTTTACAACAGAAGGCAGTTCATCTCCCCAAAAACTGAATAGATCAAGTTCTTTAAGCTTGTCCAGGTGTTGAAAAAACACCTCACACCCAGTGGCCTGGACAAGTGGGGTAAAAGCAGCGAAAGCTGTGAGCAGAAACAGGGCTATGCAAAAGGACAAAATACAACAGAGCAATAGGAGAGTGAAATGGGGCTGTGCAGCATATTCCTTGCATTGAGGGAAATAACATGATCACAACTTCTGCAAGTTCACTTGATGGGAAATAAAGCAGCTTAAATTCATATATAAAAGCAAAATACTGCAGATGCTGGAAATCTGAAATAAACACAAGAAATGCTGGAAATACTCAGCAGGTCTGGCAGCATCTGTGGAGATCAGAGTTAACGTTTCAGGTCAGTGACCCTTCATCAGAACTCCCTTAAATTCATATTCAGTCTCATCTCACGAAGTTATTAGTTTTGGAGAAATTGAAAAATACATGCAAAAGATGTGAGCATTTGGTTCAGAATCTGTCCTTACTATTGTACAAGCAAGATATAGGGCAGTGCAAGTCCATTCACAAAAGATATTCAGATTGCTTAAGGGAGTGGCCAGCTCCACTGACTCCAAGATGCTTTTACAGCATACCTGAATCTGTTGCAACCATACATTACCATAACAGGGCAACACAAGATACAAAGCCAAATACTAATTTTGGGAAATTTCGGTTGTGGGTCGGTACAGAAGTAAATTTATATTCCGTCAATTTAGACTGAACTTGAACCTATTCCAAAGATAAAAAGCTAGCTTATAACTCATTGCAGTACCCAGTCCCCCAATTTCCTTCGAGAGCAAGGAAAGGGAGAAAAATCAATAGCTCAAATGTTAGAATACTTACATCATCAAGATCAGGAACATCCAGGAAATACTCTGGGTAGTTGTAAGACATTCCCACATTGTTCACTGAAGAAAATTAAAAAATACATCAGGTTACAGTGAATTGCTTCATCATTGTTCTTTCCCATTAGGCAATACTGGCAATGAACATTCAGTGCCCGTAGTACAAAATAGATATCCCCTCCCTTTCATAGACTACAACTACTGGCAAACAGAAATAGACTTCTCTGCAGTTATGCCATTACTACTCTTCAAAAAGTGGTATGAAGCATTTATAATTGTTCGCTGATGTGCACAGGAATGTGGAATTTCTTTTAGGATGCACAAACTAGTAATCAGTTCATGGCTAAACTGATTACTCCACATTTCCACCTATCCCCAATAACCTTCCACCCCCCTTGCTCATCAAGAATCTATCTACTTCTGCCTTAAAAATATTCAAAGACTCTGCTCCACTGCCTTTTGAGGAAGAGAGTTCCAAAGACTCAGGACACTCAGAAAAAAAATTCTCATCCGTCTTAAATGAGTGACCCCTAGTTCTAGATTCTCCCACAAGGTGAAACATCCTTTCCACATCCACCCTGTCAAGGCCCCTCAGGATCTTATATGTTTTAATTTTGTCACCTCTTACTCTAACTTCCAGCAGATACCAGCCTAGCCTCTCCTATCTTTCCTCAGAAGACAGCCCACCCATTCCAGGTATTAGTCTAGTAAACCTTCTCTGTACTGCCTCCAATGCATTTACATCCTCCTTTCGCTCTTCTAATTCAAGCTTCCTTTGCTCCAATTGTATCTTTGCTAGCAATACCCTGTCTGGGTCTGCTCCTAACACTGCTTCTGCTTCCTCAGATTCAAGGGAAAAATGGTTGACCACTAGCCTTAGCAGTTCAGACTTCCTAGCCTTGCCACGTACAGTGATCCCACACTGCTCAGCCATTTTCCTCAACTCCTCCACAGACAGTGCTTTTAACTTATCCCAAGTTACTTCACCCTGGCTTGCAGAGCTACTTGCTTCAGTTGCAAACATGCTAGTGTTCAATCACACACAACTACAAGAAAACCTGTCTTAATCTTTGCTCTTTTTGATTGGGAAAAATCTAGCTTCCCACTTCCAATTTCACTCGTTTGTCTGTGTAACATTCTGGACGCTAGCACCCAAATTTCTGTTACAACCAGGTGAGAAAGGTGTCTCGGGGGACTGTTACTATCTTCACCTGGTTTTACTGTAACAGGGTTTAATTTTAAACAGTGTTTTGAGCTCCCCCTTTGTGAATCCTTGTTCACAGCTTTCCAATTACAAAGCAAAGAAACTAACATATCAGGTTCTCAGGTTTAAAAGGAGAAAAGTGAAGTTTATTGAAACTTAGACTTTAACTCGAATACGGTCGACACTTACGGATATACGACATACCCACGCTAGCATGCACACGCAATAAACACATACAAATAAGGACAGAAAAAGAGAGGAAAATGTAGTAGAGAGGGTTTGAGGCAATATCAGAAGAGTTTCTTGTTTACTATGCTTCGAGCTCACTTGATTGTAGTTAGTCTTGCTGTTCGTCGGGGCCCAGTGTTGTTCTTAAACCTTGTTCATGTAGGAGACTTTTCTCTGAGGTTCATGTGTTTTCACAAGATTCAGTTCAATGGAAAAGAGATGAAGGCAGGCAGGACTGGAGGGGAGGTTCTGTTCCAACCAGGAGCACACGGTTGGAGTTCAAATTCAGTTTTCTCCAATTTAAAACTCAGTCAAAACCTCCGCAAAGTCAGTCAGTCATGTGACTGAAACTGGTCTGAACACTACTTCTGTGTATTAGGGAAGTAACGACTGGGTCCCCATTGTTCCAACACTATCTGTTACTAATCAAATGTCTTTCCAGTCAGGGGCTTGCAATTTTAAGTTTTCGTGTTCATGTGCCAAAATAATGTACGCCTCAGTCTTGGCAGGTTGGGTGGTGGGGGGGGGGGGGGAAAAAAGAGAGCGGGGTGAGTTTGCCTGACAGCAGAAATGACAAGGTGGGTGTAAGGACTATTATCTGCATGACAAAACAAGATATACTGGGTTCATCCTCAAGGCATGAGGGTTAAACAACCCTCGTGTCAAATAATAGGTTTGCAAAAATAGTTGCAAACCTAAGAACTTGTAGATCACACAAGCCCAGAGGGTCAAATAGCTCTCACAGCTGTCAAGTCCTGGTGATAAACAAAGAAAGCAGCAAGATCCAGGTTCCACACATTGGCGTTACGGAAGACAACAGCAATAATATAATAAAAACAAAATACTGCGGATGCTGGAAATCTGAAAGAACAAGAAATGCTGGAAATACTCAGCAGGTCTGGCAGCATCAGTGGAGAGAGAAGCAGAGTTAACATTTCAGGTCAGTGACCCTTTTTCAGAACTGGCAAATATTAGAAATGTGAAAGGTTATAACCAAGTAAAGCGGGGGTGGGGCAAGAGATAACAAAGGAGGTGTAGATAGGACAAAGTCACAGAATAGATGATGACCAGAAGGTCGTGGAGCAAAGGCAAACAATATGTTAATGGTGTGTTGAAAGACAAAACATTAGTACAGATAGGGCGTTAACGGACTGAAAATTGAACAGCCGCAAGTACAAACATGAAAAAAACCTGAAAAAAAGTGGGTAAGCAAACTGAACAAACTATGAAATAAAATACTACAAACACAAAAATATATACATAAGAAAAAAAAATAAAAATAAAAGGAAAATGGAGGGCCCGTCATGCTACAAAAAGACAACAGCAATGTTGGACCTGCAACTGTGGCCAGCTGGACAAACCGTACTATCTGCTTAGAAAAGTAGCAATGCCTCCGTGATACCTGCTAATCCATACAAGGTGTTGTCAGCAACACCTGTTGGCACAAATATCTCAGTTGGGAATAAATACACAAAATCGGCCAGTCAGAAAAATGGCCCAAAGCTGGAAGGTGCAAGTTGTCTATGCTTAGTTCATCTCAGTTGTGATGGTGGTACAACTGCTCTTTCAGCCTCAGTTGTTGTGAGAGTGTACGCGAGAGACAGCATTCCTGCTTTTGATTGTTATCCAGCAATGCCTGTTGAAAGTGGAGACATTGGACAAGGACTGGATTAGACTCAATGGAACAATCTTAACATTCCTTGCCAAGGCTTACACATGAGCAGCCAGTCACTTGAGAACCATACTTCAGGGTATGGCAACTAACTGGGGAAAAATAAAATCAAAATATAACACTCAGACTTTCAAAAGCTGAAACTGTAGCCAATATTGGCAAAAGAAACTTGGAGATGTCCAGAATGAAGTTGTATGTATCACTAACTAATGCAGAGTCACCAGCTATGCACGATATTCCTAAAGGAATAGCATCCTTCCAATCTCTCAGCATTTCGATAGGGAATTATTCAATTTAGAGCAAGAGTCACCACGGAACAGGAGGCTGCCACTTGGCCCATATAGAGTCCATGCCAGGTCTCTATACAGCAATCGAATCAGTCCCATTCCCCGTTCGATTCCCATAGCCCTGCAAGTTTATTTCCCTCAAGTGCCCATCCGATTTCCTTTTGAAATCATTAATAGTCTCCACTTCCATCACCCTCATAGGTACGAGTTCCAGGTCATTACCACTCGCTGTGTAAAGAAGTTCTTCCTCACATCCCCCCCTGCATCTCTTGAATCTGTGTCCCCTTGTCCTTGCCCACTAGCTAAAGGGAACAGCTTTAATTGTCTACCTTCTCTAAACTGGTCATAATCTTGTTCACCTTTATCAAATCTCCCCTCGATCTCCTTTGCTCCAAGGAGAACAACCCCAACTTCTCCAATCTAACCTTTTAGCTAAAATCCCTCATCCCTGGAACCATTCTGGTAAATCTCCTCTGCATGTCTCAAGGACCCTCATATATCTTTCCTAAAGTGTAGTGACCAGACTGGATGCAACACTCTAGTTGTGGCCTAACCAAAGCTTCATACAGGTTCAGCATAACCTGTCTGCTTTTGTACTCAATACCTCCATTTACGAAACCCAAGATCCCATATATTTCGCCAGCTACTCTCTCAATATGTCCTGCCACCTTCAAGGATCTATGCACATGAACCCCAGGTCCCTCTGTCCCTGCACACTTTAGAACTGTGCCATTAAGTCTAAATTGCCCCTCCCTATCCCTTCTGCCAAAATGCATCACCTCACACTTCCCTATTAAATTCCATCTGCCACTTGTTTGCCCATTCTGCTAGCTTATGCCCTGTTGCAGATGATTTGTAACATTCGCACTGTTTGCCACACTTCCAAGTTTACTATCAGCAAATGTTGAAATTTTACACATGCGCATGCACGCACACACGCAGGTCCTAATACTGAACCTTGAGAAACACCACTGTCTACCATCCTCCAGTCTGAAAAACAACCATTTAACACTGTTTTGTCCTTAAGCCAATTTTTTCTTTTATCCAAGCTGACACTGACCCTCCTATTCCGATTTTGTTAACCAGCCTTTTATGTGGTACTTTGTCAAACACTTCCTTAAAATCTAGGATGACAACATCCATTGCTATCACTTCAACCAGCTTCTGTTACTTCATCAAAAAATTCAATTAGTCAAACCTCTCCAAGTGCCTGTAGATTTTTTTTCCCCGATTATTCCAATTATTGTGTTACAACCGAGGCAGGAGGAGTGCACGGTTTATTCTAGTTTCACTTCACAGGTCATAACATATATTTAAATTCTCCCACTTACCAATACAGTCTACCATATACTCTATTTTTCCCAGAATAAAACATAACCAGGTTTCTTTAATAAACAACAAAATTATCAGATTATAAAACAAGTCTTAACCAGAAATGAAGTAAAGCATAAACACACAGATTGAAATATAAAAGCTCCTTATTTATCTTAGCCACACACACACACACACCAGTTAACCACAAAAATAAAGAGCTTTTTGTTTTAGAGCTCTGTTACAAAGACAAAAAAACACTTAGCCGAATACTTGCTCATTCTTGGAGAAGATAGATATATCGACAGATGGCCTTTGTTTTGGTTTGGCACCCCAAAACATGGCTGTCACTGGGATCTTCCTAGAACAATTCTTTCCAGGCGATGTTGAAGATCAGTTTGGGTAGGCTTTCCAAGAAATGCAGCTACAGAGGCTTCAGATAAGCCTCACAACAGAAATGTGGCAACAGGGGTTTTAGTTCCAACACACTCGATACACAGGGTTTCTTCAAATACAAAAGGAAAGAGGAGACTGACACACTGGACACACAGGGTTTCTGTCAAAGGGAGAGGAAGATTTGCTGGGCCTCCTTGGCAGGCAAAAACCAACTGTGTTCCAAGCAGTTTACACTCCAACTCACTGTCCAAAGTGAAACCAAAACAATGTCACAAGAATCAAGCCTCCTGACCGCTATAAATCTTGACCTGTCACTTCTCAATAAACACCTTCTCCAAGTCAAAACAAGCAGCTCCCTGCTGGTATTTTATCTGAAAAGCAGGTGCCTTCCAGTAAGGGTTTGTTTACAAGCTAAGTCCAGGAAACCTTCTGGTGATCTCTTTAAAAAAAAAACAAAGTTCAACATCTCTTCAAGGTTGCAGATGAATCAATGTCCATAATTCAACTACAAGTTCTTAAAAACATATTTTCCAAAAATATAGAAGCACTCAATTGTTTCAAAACCTTACTCACAACTGACATTAAACTGACTGGTCTGTAGTTATCGGAAGTGCCCTTACACCCTTTCTTGGGCAAGGTTGTCACTTTTCCCACTCTCCAACCCTCTGGCACTTCCCTCATATCTAGGGAAGATTGGAAGATAATTGCAAGCCTTTCCAGTATCTCCATTCCCAATTCCTTTAGCAACCTGGGATGCAAGCCATCTAGACCAAACAACTTTTTTTTTTAAATTCATTCATGGGATGTGGACGTCACTGGCCAGGGCAGCATTTATTACCC
The DNA here is from genome assembly GCF_036365525.1 of Heterodontus francisci. Lineage (NCBI taxonomy): Eukaryota > Metazoa > Chordata > Chondrichthyes > Heterodontiformes > Heterodontidae > Heterodontus > Heterodontus francisci. The sequence goes on along the minus strand of NC_090384.1, from coordinate 79,051,700 downwards.
ATCCCTAATTGCCCTTGAGAAAGTGGTAGTGAGCTGCCTTCTTGAACCGCTGCAGTCCATGTGGGGTAGGTACACCCACAGTGCTGTTAGGAAGGGAGTTCCAGGATTTTGATGCAGTGACAGCGAAGGAACGGTGATATAGTTCCAAGTCAGTATGATGTGCGACTTGGAGGGAACTTGCAGGTGGTGGTGTTCCCATGCATTTGTTGCCCTTGTCCTTCTAGTTGGTAGAGGTCATGGGTTTGGAAGGTGCTGTCTAAGGAGCCTTGGTGCATTGCTGCAGTGCATCTTGTAGATGGTACACACTGCTGCCATTGTGCTTTGGTGGTGGAGGGAGTGAATGTTTGTAGATGGGGTGCCAATCAAGCGGGCTGCTTTGTTCTGGATGGGGTCGAGCTTCTTGAGTGTTGTTGGAGATGCACCCATCCAGGCAAGTAGAGAGTATTCCATCACACTCCTGACTTGTGCCTTGTATATGGTGGACAGGCTTTGGGAAGTCAGGAGGTGAGTTACTCGCCACAGGATTCCTAGCCTCTGATCTGCTCTTGTAGCCACGGTATTTATATGGCTACTCCAGTTCAGTTTTTGGTCAATGGTAGTCCCTAGGATGTTGATAGTAGGGGAGTCAGCGACAGTAATGCCATTGAATGTCAAGGAGATATGGTTAGATTCTCTCTTCTTGGAGATGGTCATTGCCTGGCACTTGTGTGACGCAAATGATACTTCCCACTTATCAGCCCAAGCCTGTATATTGTCCAAATCTGGCTGCATTTCTACAGACTGCTTCAGTATTTGAGGAGTTGCGAATGGTGCTGAACATTGTGCAATCAGCAGCGAACAGCCCCACTTCTGACCTTATGATTGAAGGAAGGTCATTGATGAAGCAGATGAAGATGGTTGGGCCTAGGACACTACCCTGAGGAACTCCTGCAGTGATGTCCTGGAGCTCAGATGATTGACCTGCAACAACCACAACCATCTTACTTTGCGCAAGGTATGACTCCAACCAGCGGAGGGCTCCCCCCGATCCCAGTGACCTCAGTTTTGCTAGGGCCCCTTGATGCCATACTCGGTCAAATGCTGCCGTGATGTCAAGGGCAGTCATTCTCACCTCACCTATCATTCTAAGCATAGTCAGCCTTTCCAGTACATCCTGCCTACTAATTTCCCCAATCATTAACTCTACCACCTTCACTTCTACCAATATTTTGTCAGCATCCTCTTCCTTAGTAAACACCAATACAAAGTATTCATTAAGTATTCTAGCCTTGCCATGCGCCTCTAAGCATACATCACCCTCTTTATCCCTGATAGGCTCACTCCACCCCTTACTACCCACGTATTATTTGCATGCCGGTAGAATATTTTTGGGTTCCCATTTATGTTAACTGCCATTCTATTCGCCATCGCCAGTCTTATTTTCCTCTTCACTTCCCCTCTCAACTTATTTTATTCGGCCTGGTTCTCGCTTGAAATTTACCTGGCATGCATCATACACCTTTTTTTTGTTTCAACATATTCTCCATCTCCCTCGTCACCCAATGAGCCCTGGCTTTGGTTCCCCTACCTTTCACCCTTGTTGGAATGTGCCTAGCCTGCACCTGAAATATCTCCTTAAATATTACCCATTGTTCCATTACTGTTTTTCCTGTCAGTCTTGGGCTCCATTTTACCCTAGCTAGATCCTTTCTCATCCCATTTAAGTTAGCCCTCTTCCAATTTAGAACTGCTACTTTAGATTGTTCCTTGCTCTTCTCCATTATTATCATAAACCTTATGTTACCATGATCACTCTTACCCGACAGACACTTGGTCCACCTCATTCTCCAGCACCAGATCCAGCAATGCCTCCTTCCTAGTTCCATCGAGAACATACTGGTCAATAACGTTCTCCTGAACGCACTTCAGAAATTCCTCCCCCTTCTTTCTTTTTAATCCAACATTAACCCAATCCATATTGGGTAATTAAAGTCACCCACTAGCACCACTCTAGTTCTGGCACATCTGAGATTTCCCTGCAGATTTGCTCCTCTATCTCTCTCCCATTATTTGGAGGCCTTTAGAACACCCCTAGTAGCATGATAACACATTTTTTGCTTCTCAACTCTAACCAAACGGATGCCGTCATTGCCCCCTCAAGGACATCCTCCCTTATTATTACTGCCACCCCACCTCCCCTTTTTCCTTCCTTTTCTGTATGTGATGAACAGCATCCCTCCACCCAGATCACGTAAAGTGTCAAAAGTAAGGATATATAGAAACTTACCAAGAACTAGAATTCAAAAGGTCTTTCTGTGCATGAAATCACTATCCTTCCACCCAGGAAAGCCCTTCAGTGAATAAAACTGCTGCATCAAATCCTTTACCCACAGAACTTGCTTCCCATAATTGGTAAATGATCACTGGGAAGGTCAACTTCATACAGTGCAAATTTTAAAAGTAGTTGCCATTCAACTGTAGGTAGAGAATGAGTTAACTGAACGGAAATGCTCAAGGTTGGACTCAGCAAGCATTCTGATTAGCTGGGAACTAAATGAGAGCAAAATTTTCCAAAGCAAAAAAGGCAAAAAAAAAAAAAATCACTGATTTTTAGTGAATAAAACAATAAACTTTTTCTCTGTAGGCTTGCTGTCTGACAAGGGAAATAAGTGGAGGAAATTCACAAGCAGAGCGTAACAACCAATGTTAACTCCCTCCCTCTCATGGGATTAAAGCAGTAGCCTATTTTCAAGAAATAAAACATTTGTCTTTAAATAACCCAGGTTGAGGCTTTGAGCATTATAACATAAAATGAGAGGGATTCAGTAATTTCAATGGCTTTATCCTACAATACATACCTAGGACACCTATCTCTAGTCTAGCCAGACCAGCTTCAATAACCTTGTAGATCTCAACTCCTTCTCCAAAATCCACAGCGATAGTTTTTGTTTCAACTTTGAATTGCTCACCTAGAAGACAAGAACATATTTATTACAAACTACTCAATGGCTGCAGAATTACTTCACTTTGAAGCAACAGATGTTGCACAAGTTTAGTTTACACTTCAGTTCTTCAGAAAATGTTGACTAAATAATTTCTCAAAGTAGGCAGTTTCAAACGTTTACCTGCTATACAGCACTTTAAATGCAATACGTTTCCAACCATTGATTTTCAAAATTCTAATTAAAAACAAATTGGCACAGGTAGATGCCTGATAATTGTAATTATTAGCACCAAGAATGGGCGCGAACTAAAGGAAGAAAATTCAAAATTAACGAATTGGTGCCATTGGCAAATTTCCCATGGTTATAATCACAAAGGGTAGTCAGTCCTGAAACAATAGCTGCTGTGTTATTCAGGCCCGAGTAGTTTTAAACAAGCTTGAATATACATTGACCAATAACAGTATTGTTCTTAGATAACAGTTCTGCAGTATCACATTAAATGACAAGCAATTAGTACAACCAGTTTCCTCCATAAAGTCCAAGCTAATCAGCCCTTTGCAGGCTACTGTTAAGGCAAAAGGACATCTAACTGCTCATGACAGCACTAATTTATGGAGGGAACAGGTTCGACCTTTACACTATTCTGCTACTTTAGGCTGCACATATAGAACAGCATCCAAGCTGACTTGACATTGAGGCACTTAAGCGATGTCTTAATCTCTCTGATCAACTCAGTCATACAAACTTCATTGTATTCAGAAATGTGTAGGCCAGTCTTCATCTACTTATGGACTTGCAGGCCTCCATAGTTCTGACTGCCTTAACGATACTTCAATGCTATCAGTTGTTCCAGTATGGTGTTCCCTTAGCAATTGCACCCCTTATTCTCTGCCTGATTTAGCTTTTGGTGAGACCAAAAAGCTCCCTCTACCACAGGTTCTTCCCCCACAGAGTTCCCCACCTTCTCCACATTTGCTCTGACTAAATTGCTGGAGCAAAGCAGATTGGGATACTTTAAAATATAACAGAGGCTCCATGTAATGAAAAAATGGAAATTTATTTGTTGATAAGCCACTTATACAGTGTAAGGAGTGGGGAACAATTGGACAGGTCACAAAGCTGCAATGAGCAAGCTCTTCAGAGGCTCTTGTCCATATGATTTCCCATTCCCCAGATGGTTAAAAAAAAGACTAAATACCTTCCCAAAGCACTGTGGTTAAGAATTTATTTGAAATCAAAACTACCTGGAGCAGGAAACACTGCACTTGCTTACAAATTTGTTCAACCATAATTATTTTGACCGTTCTATACTGCAGGGTAAAAGTAACGAGAGCCCATCAGGCGAGGCAGAAAATAAGTGTACATTAGAGGCCTGCTCAGGTCGGGAAAAAGGAACCCGACCGAACCACAGCGGACCAGTTCAGGAAAGTTTTTAAATTTCAATACTTACCAGCAGAGCACTTAGCTTGTGCGTCCGGCTCAACCCGACCCCGAAAGCCAGACCCTGAAGACTGGCCCAACCCGCCCCGAACCAGACATGTTGTCAGGTCCCGTTGGGTTCAGGTCGGGTAGCAGGTCTCTCGTGTACATATACTTTTGCTCCACTAATACTGACTTCATATCAAATAAAAACAAACAGAAAATGCTGGAAATACTCAGGCCAGGTAACATCTGTGGAGCAAGGAAGTTAATATTTCAAGTCAATGACAACAACTTATATTTATATAGCGCCTTTAATGTAATAAAATGTCCCAAGGCACTTTACAGGAGCATTAGAAAGTAAACTGACACCGAGCCACAAAATGAGATATTTGGTCAGATGACCACATCTGGAGTACTGTGTACAGGTTTGGTTTCCCTACTTAAGAAAGGATATAACTGCAGTAGCAGTTCAGAGAAGGTTCACTCAACTGATTCCTGGGAAGAAAGGGTTAGCTTGTGAGGAAAGGTTGAGCCTATACCCATTGGAGTTTAGAAGAATAAGAGGTGATCTTAAGATCAAAGACTGAGGGGGCTTGACAGGGTAAATGCTGAGAGGATGTTTCCACATGTGGGGGAGTCTAGAACTCGAGGACACAGTTTAACAATTAGGGATCTCCCATTCAAGACGGAGATGAGAAATTTTCTCCAAGGGTCATTAGTTTATGGAATTCTCTTCCCCACAGTGCAGTCTGGATCAATGAATATATTCAGGGCCGAGTTGCTATAGATTTTTGATCTACAAAGGAGTCAAGGGATATGGGGACAGTTAAGAAAATGAAGTTGAGGCCACATCAGTTCAGCCATGATCTTACCAAATGGCAGAGCAGGCTCAAGGAGCTGTAAGGCCTCTGCCTGCTCCTAATTCTTGTGTTTTTGTGTATGACCAAAAGCTTGGTCAAAGAACTAGATTTTAAGGACCATCTTAAAAAAGGAGGAAAGCAAGGCAGGGAGGTGTAGGGCGAGTGTTCCAGAGCAGTCACCAATGGTGCAGCAATTAAAATCAAGGATGCACAAGAGGCCTGAATTAGAGGGGTGCAAATTTTTGGAGGGTTGTGGGGCTGGAGGAGATTACAGAGATAGGGAGGGGCTCAGAGGAATCTGAAAATAAGGATGATCATTTTAAAATCAAGACATTGCTTGACCGGGAGCCAATTTAGGTCAGAAAGCAGTGGGGTGAAAAGAAAACAGGATTTGGTTAGAGTTAAAACAAGGGCAGCAGAGCTTTGGATGACCTCAAGTTTACGAAGAGTAGAATGCGGGAGAGCAGCCAGAAGTGCATTGGAATAGTCAAGTCTAAATGTAATGAAGGCAATAAATGAGGGTTTCAACAGATGAACTGAGACAGGGTGAAGTCGGGCCATGTTACAGAGGTGGAAATAGGCTGTCTTAGTGATGGCATGAAAATATGAGGTTGGAAGCTCATCTCGGAGTCAAATGCGACCCCAAGGTTGCAAACAGAATGGCTTAATCTCAGACTATTGCCAGGGAGAGGAATGGAGTCGGCAGCTAGGCAACAGAGCTTGGAGCAGGGACCAAAACCAATGGCTTCAGTCTTCCCAATATTTAACTGGGGGTAATTTCTCCTCATCCAGTACTGGAAGTCAGATAGGCAGTCTGATAATTTAGCAACAGTGAAGGAGTCAAGAAAAGTGGTTGTGAAGTACAGCTGAAGTCGTCAGCATACACATGAAAACTAAATTCATGCTTTTGGATGACATCGCTGAGGGGCAGCACGTAGATGAGAAATAGGAGAAAACCAAGGATAGATCCTTGGGGTGGGGGGGCACCAGAAGTAATGGTGCAAGAGCAAGAAGCCACTGCAAGTGATTACATAAGAACAGAAGAAATAGGAGTAAGCCATTTGGCTCGAGTCTGCTCCACCATTCAATAAAATAATGACCGATCTGATTATGGCTTTAACTTCACTTTCCTGCCTGCCTCCCCCCATAATCCTCGATTCCTTTGTCAATCAAAAATCTGTCTAACTCAGCCTTGAATATATTCACTGAATCAGCCTCCACAACTTGAAGAATGCTAACGACCCTGAGAGAAGAAATTCCTCATTTCCACCTTAAATGGGAGACCCCTTAATTTGAAACTGTGCCCCTTAGTTCTAGGTTCCCCCACAAGGGGAAACATAATCTCAGCAACTACCCTGTCAAACCCCCTCAGAATCTTATGTTTCAATAAGATCACCCCTCAATCTTCTAAACTCCAATGAGTACAGGCCCAACCTGTTCAACCTTTCTTTAGAAGACAAACCCTTCATCCCAGGAAGGGCTATGATTAAATAGATAAGCATAGAACCAGGTGAGAGCAGTCCTACCCAGCTGGGCCTTTCATTAGAACATATTTCAATGATTGCTAACTATTTTCAACAATTGCATTTAAAAAGAACTGTTGGCAGGTATATGTGCATTTCAAGACTGAAAATATGCTTGTGGTTCCATCAGCAGCTATGCTTCCATTGAGAAAATAGAATCTCATCAGTTCTGGTGTAGTATAAACATTCCAGTGTGTGACAGACTACACCAAAATCCTACTGTATCTGCAAACAAGTGATGCAAATAATAGCTTCTGTTCACAATTAAAAGCAAAACTTGCTTCTGAATATTAACAAAGATGAGTTTTTGCATTTCATAAGGCTTGTCGGATAAGCTGGTCATACACAAACTACTGTATACCATTCATCCAACAGCCACTGCCTAATACCCAAAACCACTGCAGACGCTGGAAGGCAATGTTCAAACACTCGATGCAAGTCCTAAATTGATGTGATGCCAGTTTAATGAAGTGCATTTTAGAAGATGAAGTCCCGAAAACATACCTATATGCAACAGATTATGAAAAAGTGACATAGCATACTATACTTACAAAATGCTCAGACATGGATAAAAAAATGTTGTATACATACAGCAATATATACATACACATATATATAGTTGCTGCACTGACATTAATAGCAAGCTAAAAACAGTTACATAGTTTTCACTTCACTAGACTGTCCATCTACCATTGCTTGCTATTCTGCATGTCATCTCTTCAACAGTTAAAAGTATTTCCAATGGAACATTACCTGGTTTCAACCAGACTATAATTATATAGGATTTAAGAACAGTCAACCCCCATTTGTCAGCTGCAAAGACAATGGGACTGACAGCTATTGATAAATATTAAGCCAACTGCAATAAAGAATGGGTGAAATGCCACTTAAAAAGAATCAAATCACTGGAAGCAGCTTGATCATTCACAAATCTTGCCTGTATTTTGAGTAATAAATAGAAAGACATTTCCTGCTTTTATCAGCTTCAGTTCCATTCATTTATAAACATTCCCTATCCTGCTTTTCTCCATTCATGGAGAATGTGAATCCAGTTCAGTGGATAATGTTCTAGAACCTAGATTAATGCCAGCAGCAGTCCCATAAATTATGAACATGTAAACTACATGAAATGTGGTAACTACAATAGCATTTCTTTAGCACACAAAACTGAAGTAGTTTATTATTTTCAGAAAGAATGGCAGGAGAAAAGGAAGAGAAGTCTAATTGTACTATCAAACGTATTACATAAGAAAGAGGAGTAGGCCATACGGCCCCTCGAGCCTGTTCCGCCTTTCAATGAGATCATGGAGTCTAGGTAGATAATCAACCAATTCCAATCCTCAAAACCCTTGATTCCCTTAGTGTCCAAAAATCTAATCAGAGATTTGAAGATACTCAAATGACTGACTATCCACAGTCCTCTGGGGTAGAGAATTCCAAAGATTCAGAACGCTAAAGCATTCATATATATTTAATCTCCACCATGAGATTAAAAACCATGTTAATATTCGACTTTCTCAAACATTACAAAAAGTACTTCAATATCACATACATTCTACATCACTCAATTAAAATAAAGATTTTGCTTAGCGTAGACACTTCCATTGGGGAGTGTATATACTTGGAACGCAGTTATGAATAGGCCAAGACAAGTTATTTTAGCATGTTAAAAATCATTCTGCAAGTCGAGAACATAATGCTCACTCACATATCTCATGGAAATAGTTTTCAAAATGATACCAACAGTTGCCTCAAAGTGGCCACCACTGCAAGTAGGGATGTAGCATGTGGCCCAAGAGAGAAAATGCTTCTACAAACTTATGAAGCTACTTCAGTTGTATTAAACAAATTGTAACGAGTCTTTGGGAAACTCTCAAGGACAACTCCATACAGCACAGGTAACATCACAATTAAGTTCAGCAGCTAACACGTTATGCTAGTCAAGCTTATTCAGTTCAAGATGGCCAAAAGATCCATTGCGCTTAATTTTAATAAGAAAAGCAACTGCAACTTAAGTGAAAAGTTGGTTGATTGTATCCTTCACAATACAAAGTGAACATTGGAAGTTTGCTACAGCCTATAGATGCAAAACAGGTCATTAGTTCACAACTCAAGTGTAGCTTTGAGGTTTTGCAGAAAAAGCTATATCCTAACTACTTAAAAATCTTGCATTATGTTGCGATACAGAAAAACTGTTCTGAATAAAGTAGGCTGTCAGTATTAAGGTTTAAGTTGCATGCGAAGCACTCATTTAAGCAAAATAATTAGTCTTCGGAGTTCAAACGAACAGGAAATCAAGATGATGCGATATAATTTATTCAAGCAACAAATAAAAAGATTCAGCTTAAAATGGAACAAAACATGTGAAATCTATATTTCTAGTTCAGCTTTGAAAAGCCCTAGATATTTGTTGCATTCAGGTTATATGCTCTATGCAGTTTTGAAATAAAAAATGGAAATTTCAAAATGTAGGAGAAATGAATTTTGGAATGAATGAAAGCTTGATCACTAGAGGGAACAGGGTTAAAAGATTGATTAGCTTTTTTTTTTAATAAAAAGCACCAAAATTATCGACATAAAAGTAGCAACATATTTTATCAACATAATTAGCCGGACAAGATTAAAAAAGCTTATTTACAGTAGCTAAACTTTCAATGGCAGACAGGACAGTTTTTCTCAAGTAAAAATCCAATTAGAAAACTGCACTACGTGCAAAGAATACCAATAGTGCTTAATCACGTCATTGTTTAAATATAGCTGTAACCAAAAGGTTCAAAAAAGTCCTTCATTCAGATAGTTACAGGTTCTAACAATGCCACTGATTCTACCCATGCACTATATATTTAACTGCTTCAATGACCTTCCCTCCATCATAATGTCAAAGGGGGGGGAAAAAAATGATCGCACAATGCTGCATGCAGCAAGACCTGGACAACATTCAAGCTTGGTCTGATAAGCAGCAAGCTACATTCGTGCCGCACAAGTACCAGGCAATGACCATCTTAAAACAAGAGAATCCAACCTTCTTCCCTTGACATTCAATGGCATTACCATCGCTGAATGCCCCACTATCAACATCCTCGGGGTTACCATTCACCAGAAACTGAACTGGAGTAGCCATATAAATATTGTGGCTACAAGAACAGATCAGAGGCTGGGAATTCTGTGGCGAGTAACAAACCTCCTGACTCTCCAATGGCCTGCCCGCCATCTACAAGGCCCAAGTCAGGAGTGTGATGGGAATACTTGGAGTTGCCTGGATGGGTGCAGCCCATACACTCAAAAAAGCTCACCATCCAGGACAAAGCAGCCCCACTTGACTGGTACCCCATCCACCACCTCAAACATTTACTCCCTCCACCACTGACGCACAGGGGCAGCAGTGTGTACCATTTACAAGATACACTGCAGCAACTCACCAAGGGCTCCTTCAACAGCACCTTCTAAACCCACGACCTCGACCAACTAGAAAGACAAGGGCAGCAATTGCATGGGAACACCACCCCAACTGCTAGTTCTCCTCCAAGCCACACACCACCCTGGACTTGGAACTATATCGCCGTTCCTTCACTGTCGCTGGGTGAAAACCTTGGAACTCCCTTCCTAACAGCACTGTGGGTGTACCTACACCACATGGACTGCAGAGGTTCAAGGCAGTGGCTCATCACCACCTTCTCACGGGCAATTAGGATTGGGCAATAAATGCTGACCTAGCCAGTGATTACAACATCCCGTGAAAAGAATTTAAAAAATGTAAAAAGTTATCCAAATATTCGCCCCATTCCCCTCTTGAAGGCATCAATTCATTATGGCTTCAGGATTACTCAAGAAAATTTTTTCATATATGGGGTCAGACTGGTGGGCCTCTGTCTTGGATGGTGTTGAGCTTCAATAGCATTGTTCGAACTACACTCATTCAAGCAGGTGGAGACTACTCCATCCCACTCCCTAACTTGTGCTTTGTAGATTGGGTCGACAAACTTTGGGGAGTCTGAAGGTGGGTTACTCACCACAGAATTCACAGCCTTTGATCTGCTCTTGCAGCCAAAGTAGCTATATGACTAGTTGTTACAACCAGGTGAGAAAGAGTTATAGGGTTTCCCCTTTCAGCCTTCACCTGGTCTTACTGTAACAGAGGTTTTATTTTATTTTATTTTTTTTTAAACAGTGTTTTTTAGCTCCCCCTTGGTGAATCCTTGTTCAACACTTTTCCAATTAGAAGACAAAGAAACCAGCACAAACAGGTTTTTCTCAGGTTTAAAGAGGAGTTGAAATTTATTAAACTTAAACTTGTCATTCGGTTAACACCTACAGATACACGACGAGCCCACGCTAGCATGCATATGCGATACACATGCAAATTAAGACAGAAAAAAAAGAAGAAAGTGGAAAGGTTTGAGGCAATATCTGAAGAATTTTTGTTATGGTTCAAGCTCACTGTAGAGGTCCATGATTGTAGGTAGATCTTGCTTTTCATTAGGCCCAGTTACTATTCTTAAACCTTGTTCGCTTAAGGAGACTTTTTCTCTCTTGGGGTTCATGTGTCTGCAGTGGATTCAGAGGCTTGAGAGAAAGAGATCGCCTCAGTCCAGGAGCAAACAGCTTTCTGCCCAAACGGTTTGTACAAATTCAAAAAACTCAGGTTGCCCCAGGTTTGGTCATGTGACCATGGTTTGACCATGTCCGTTTGTGTATTAAGCCATCTTAGCTGTCAACCTAGAATGCATGCTCCCCCACCTTCAATGTCTGGTGATCAA